>NC_135440.1:27526981-28172363 GCF_051991255.1 Vanacampus margaritifer | reverse complement strand
GTTCTATGCCTGTGAGTATTGCCTGCTTGTATGTGTTGCTGCTCCATGTGTGTTTTTAAGACGTTTGAAGTATTTCAATTGATCATAACTTCAATGCTAAGTTGTTAACCTGTCTATGGCATTTTGCAGTATTTGTTAGCATTAAGCTAGTGGATTTGTTCGATGAAATATGGATTGTTGAACATTTTGGTATTTGAGGAGCTCATGTTATCATTTGCTTTTGATTTACCGTCAACTGGGAGTGAAAAAACTCCTTTGGACGACCGTGCCGGCAAGAAAAATGTCTTTTCATTTATAAAGAGGGAATTTATTTCATAGTCTCACTCCCTCCCCCCCTTATAGATCAAGAGTGACAACAGGCACTAAAGGATACTTTCAAAAGTGTCTTAAGTTGAAAGTATTTTTTCAAGGCAGCCCTCCTGATCTCATGTTGGAAGCCGAGCAGGATCAGGCCTGCTTTCGTAGCTACTTGGATGGGAGAGCAGCTGTAAAGGGCTCAAATCGGTTGGAGGCGTTGGAGGTTTCGGAGCATCTCGTCTTTCAAAACTTGACCAAAAATAAGAGGAATCTTTGGGGATCGTCTTATGGATTTCCGTGACGGGCTTGTTGGGAACGCATCCCAGACATAAATGCAGCTTGACTACATTTTTATTTGGAGTACAGCAAATATGACGCACTCGCCGTCAAACATGTCAGCGGGGCCTGACCCCATGTTGATCTGCGGTCCCAGGTCGGACTCGGTCATCCTGGACGTTGCACCCGGGTCGCTGGGAAGCCACCTTGCCTGCGTGGTCCCGGCGTCCCGGCGGCAGGCTGCGACTGGGAGCTCGGGCAGGCGACGCTTCCCGCCATGGAGAGTGATTTACAACCAGGAGTAACGTCTTGGGCAACAAATGGGGACAGTCGGTCTGGTGGTCCCCGGGGGGGGGCGGGACGACATGTGTGGACGTATAGACAAGCCTGCTAAACACATTTGAGTGCTTTTGCTTGAGCAGAACCGCAAACATTGGGCTCAAATGCTGCGTCACTTTTAAACCGGCAGAGTTACACTGGGCAGATGCTAATAGGCTATTATAGTATTTTAATTGGAAAGCAACCCCACCCCCCCCACACACCCACACCCACACCCCACCCACCATCTAAGCCCACACCTCGGCTAATGAAAGGAGGACAAAAGCGGAGATGGAGAGAAGACAATATCCTTGTGTGGGAGAATTAGTTACACTCACTAGTCCAAGTATTCAAAGCCAAGAGAGGAGGCGGTTGGGGGAGGGGGACGGAGAGGGATTAGGAGCCAAATCCACACAGGTGGGTTGGGTGGTCGGGGGTGAGAGTGGTGGTGAGGGGGGGTCACATGACAGGACGTTACCTCGTTTGATGAACACCAGCCGGGGAGGCCCCCAAGGAAAGAGGAAGGGGTCAGAGCATTTTTATAGGCGGAATGAAGAGCCGGACCCCCATCGGGTCTTCATTAGGACTCGTCTGCCAGGTGTGCCCAACACGCCTGCAAAAAAACGTCTCACAAGTCACACGGAGCCTCGCAAAGATGCCTGCAAAATGACGCTCCTAATTGCCTCCTGAATGTCAAACTGTGTAATAATCGGGGAGCCAAATTTTGAAGTCAGCGGCTCCGATTTTGGTGGAATTTGATGCCAAATGTCATTAGTGGGACATTTTTGGGGATTACGTTGCTGCCTTGAAAGACCCGATTTACGAGTTTTTTGACATACGAGCTGTCATGTGGCTGTTTTGTTTTTGTCAAGAAAAACAAACAGGACCAAGAAGGCTTCCCTGCGGAACACCATATTCATTATCAAATGTTTGTGACACACAGTTACGGTACCTAAAGTAACAAATGTTTCTTTTTGACAGACGGCACGAGCAAAACCAATCAAGAGCCGCGCCAGATGAGGTCACGAACCGTTCCGATAACATTTTGTGATCCGTCAATTGTGTGGAAAGCAACAAAAAGACACATTTGACATGTAGACGCTGAATTGTTGGACATCTCGGCTTCATTCTCGGCCACCGTCACACGCTGCGGGTTTGTGTTCTCGCAGTTAGCAACTTGGACCGCCCCCAAAGGTTGAGACGTGCCGATCCTTTGTCAAAAGAGGAATGCGGCACCTCTGACCACCTTCGTGATAAATCAGCTGACGTTTCGGGTTGGCGTCCATCCCGTGATCGCCGTGCACCCCCCCCCTCCCCCAAAAATGGGAGTTTTGGGTTCGAGCCCCGCAGGACACAAACCAGAGGAGCCTTCATGTCAAGGCAGATCAAATTCGACAAACTCAAAAGCGGACACTTTGAAGCCCTTTTGACGTTTTTGCGCTCCTTGACATCCGTTTGGTGTCTTACTTGTTGGACAGAAATGAAGGATTATCATTTATTTTGTATTTGTTTTGTTCTGTTAGTGAACTATGGATTGCATTTTTACCCAACTTGCTTTTCTCTAACAAGGAGCTGAACGGTAAAAAATTCCCAACCTGTGTTTAAGCCTTTAATGGACCGACACATTTTCTTTGATGGTCTTCATCTCGCTGTTGGCATTTTGACATCATGACACCAAAACGACACTGAACGGTCGCCGGGCAGTACGAAGGTTCGTATTTTATACATCGTCGTCATCAGATTGCAGCCGAGAGACCGGAAGAGTCACAGAAAGGCTCGGACATTTTCGCGGATCAAACATCTCAGCCTCGACAAGTCGGCCGCTTTTTGTCTCTATTGTCTGTCTTTGTCCTCTAAGCCGATAAATTCTCCGATTCTTCCTCTCTGGGACGTCTTTCAGACCCTTCTAATAAGCCGCACGCCGTTTAGTTTGGGGTGAGGAGGGTCAAGCGTACGGCAGGCCCCTCAAACCCGGGGTTAATCTCTCCTCTTCCAGATGTGCCCCGTAGGATTCCCCGCCCGCACAAAAACGTGATGTATTTTTCACATGTCAGCAGCGCGGGGAAATATTTGCACCTAACGCCACCATTATCATCCTACACAAGCCGGGTGACGACGGCGGACACTAGAAGCTTTGACCCTGGGGGTCTCGGAGCCCCTTTGTCTTGGCTGACCTTGTTTCTTTTAGCCGCTTTCTGAACTTAAAATGCGCGCGCACACACACAAAGAAATGAGCGCTTCCCGTTTGTTTTATTAGCATATTTTCTTCTCCGGGGGAGGAAGGCGTCCCAAATAAGAGAAAGAGGCCTTCGTTGTGAAAGTTACGAGGCCTCAAATAAAAGGTGGGGGTCACGGGTGGGAAATGCCGGGTCAACTAGGAGTGAGGGAGCGTTCCAGTTGTGACACTCGGATCTTCACGGGCACACTTTTTAGTGTTTGCTGCGGTGGTGGCGTTCCACAAGGCGCGGTAACACTTTGTGACCACACCAACAAGAACTACGTTTGGCCACGTTGGATCTGCGCGAGTATTGTTTGTCGAGTTCCTACTACCTCCTTGTTTTCTTCAGCCTCCTGTTTACGATATTTTGGATGTAATTCCACTGTGAAGCACTAGATGGGGGCCCGTGGGTTTAGTTTGACACGAAAAGAAGATTGAACATTTTAGCTCATTGACATTTTTGCTCTTCAATCCTGTGTTTTACGCCCACAGAAAGTGCCGACCGTATAGCTTGATTTTATCATTTTTGTTCATGATTATGTTTTTGGAAACCCGAGCAAACCATCTGTCAAATGTTGCCTCGACCCTTCGTGGCTTGTTGTGTTCTTCCTTCCTCTCTTGAGGTGCTTGACACAAACTCCTCCAGTTGCATTTCCACTTCCTCTCCAGTGTCTTCTTCCTTTCTCGCTGTTTACCAAACATGGCGCCGTCCTCCTCCTTTTCCCTCGCTTTTGTCTGTGCTCATCTGTGGACAAAATGGCTCTCAACTCGTCGTCATCCTTCGCTGCTTCAGGAAATCTTCACGCTTGACCATTTAAGAGACATTTACAACCCATTTTAAACAAAATCGCTGACAAATCGGAAAAAATTCAAAATAAATCCGACAGTATGCAGGTGTCGACAGTAGTTTTGAAGTTGTATATCACCATTCACCACTAGATGGCAGCAATTGAAGTTAACTGTGAAGCACACACTTAACTCTTTGCCTGCCAGACGTTTTCAGAAACGGGACGTCGCCAGTGCCAGCCGATTTAAGCATTTTGACTGATCTTTCAAGGTCCACAGAAAATGTTGTGTTTGGACCATGGAAACACACATACTACCAAATGAAAGATTGGACTCTCATCTGTCATCAGAAAAAAAAAGTTTGTTTCTACTTTATTCCGTTCTTCAGCAACAATAGAAAATGGTTAGTTTCACCGAAATTCTCTGTTTTGAAACAAAAAGCGGAGAAAAAGAGCTTTTTGTGAAACGATGTTATTTCATGCACTCTAGTGAATTGTACACTTCTTTTTGTCCATGAATGATGCCACAAACACCTAAATAGTGCTTTACTTCTGTAAAACGCTTTCACCAACAATGAAAACGTGTTTTTTGATTGCAAAATACGTTTATTTCCATTCAACAGTGTAACAATTTGACAAAACAATTTCACAAACTATTTACAAATGTGTGCAACTGTGGTACTACTTACAATTATGTGGATGTTTCAAATACAGTTTTTCTTTTTGTAACGCTCTCCTGCGTGCAAGGAGAGGGAGCAGGATTCGCACAACAGATTACTTTCACTTTCATTGTCCGTTTCGTGTGCAGACGTTACACTTTCTTGACGGCCTTTTTTTCCGGGGGAAATAAAGCAAGTAGCAGACTGTACACACTTCCTCCGATGAATATGCATTGGACTCGGGGCACTCTCCGTCGTCCGATCGAACGTACGCCTGAGCGTGCTCGGTTGTGCTCCGCGTTTTACGGTGTTAGCATCGCTAGCCCGTGAACCTTTTATGACGTCGTCATAGCCGCCGCGTCAGCGCTTCCAACTTCGCCGTCAACCTCGGAGTCACCATCATCATCATCGATGATGATCATCGTCATCAATGTGCTCTTTATCGTTGGTCGATGCTTTTCGTCGAAAAAAAACGGCTCTAGCGTGAGCTGCTTGCAACCGCCATTATGGCTTCTTCAGCCATTGTCCCCTCAACACTCTAGCCCCGCCTCACGTCTTCTGCTGACGCCCACCCGATCTTGTCAAAAGAGAGTCATCGCTGCCCCCTAGGGGCCAAAAATAGTCATTAGGCTCACTAGACCTGCTTGAAACTTTCAGCACAGCTCCACAAGGCTTCCCTGCACCCGTTTCAAAAAAAAAAAAATGGGTGGACGTCTTTTAACGTCTTTGGCGCTCCTCCGTAGGTTTTTGCAGAACGTCATTTAACGTCTTTGGCAGTAAAAGAGTTAATACAATAAAAATAAAAAGTAGATATAATATAATATAATGTTCAACGCGTAGTCGTCAAATAGAAATGAGCCGGAAGTTGTGGTACTTCTAGATGGTGCAGCAGCACATGTGGGCGCCTTAGTTGGGCACCTTCTTTGCCTCTTCTTCTTGTTGTTAATTGCGCAGTGTTGCCGGCACAACGTGTTTCTCCACTGAAGGTGCGAGACGGGACTTGCCTGTAAAGTGAGATGACTTGAAAAGGGCCGAGCTGGCTTGCGTGCACGCAATCAACGTCAATCTAGCGGCGGAACCGCAAACGCTTTTGGATTGTGTTTTGCCGGCGTTTTGCCCAACAACTGTCTGTGTTTGTATCCTTCACTCCACCTCGACACTCACGCATGCCTCACTGCGTGTCCACATCCCTTTGGGGGAGGGGGGAGGGGGGGGGTCTGTATGACGGCTGTGTGTGTGTGTCGGCGGTCGCGAGCGCTTCACGCTTGACCTTCCCCTCGCCCGCTTTGTGCGCGCCGTCACTTTCGCCTTGAGTCTCTTGACCTACTTGGTCATCTCGCAGAAAGCCACTTAGACGAGCTCCCATAATACCAACCTCCGTGCGTGCGTCCACATCTGTCTGGCACATCTGTTGCCCCCCCCCCCATTCCCAATCCACCCCCAACTTTCAAAAACACACAGCTCGAGATTTAATCCGCCCACAAAACGACGATGATTGTTGCTTTTTATTGAATTCTGGGACATCCGTTGCCAGGGTGCGCTTCAATCCCTCTCTTTATTTTGCTTTAATCCAAATCTCCTGAGATGGGACGTGTGTTTTTGCATCTGCGCACACACATTTATATAACGAGCAGTTCCTTTGGAAAAAACAAAAGCAGCGAGGATGTCATTAGGCGAAGTACGGAAGGTCTCGCGACAGACGTTCCAATCATGACGACTTCTTGTGGTGGTAAAAAAAAGAAGAAAAGGAATCAATAAGCAAGCAAACGCATGACATTAAAATGTTGTAATGTAAAACGTATCAGGTTATCGTGTGAAACTTATCACGTTAGTAAATGAAACTTTGAAAATGTATTTATCATTTTATAATGTCAAACATGACATTCAAATGTAAAGCTGATCACATTATAACATGAAATGTATCACATTATTATATGAAACGTATCATGTTTAAAACATTCAACTTATTAAAATGTGAAATTCATCGCTTTATAATGTCAAAAATTTGGGCAAAACATTCGATATGCATTATAGTTGTTGAATATTGCAAAATCGATATTGCAATATTTAACATTTTTATTGTCTAATGAAAGAATGACATTTGTTTTCACGTAAACAAGCTCAATGAATTATTACTTAATGAATTGTAATTAGCCGAGATCAAGTTTTAACGATTGGTTGGTGATGCACATTTAAGTCATCAAAGCATGCAATTAATTCCATATGAAACTTATTGCATGTCTTTGCGATATCGATACTTTTTCGATACATTGCCCAACTCTAGTAAAAATAATCCTAAAATGTGGAATTGATGACATCATAACTTGAAATGTTTGATGCTGTGGGAGAAACGTTTCACAAAGTGAGTCAGCGGGTTTGATTGTTGACGCTTGAGTGGCTCACACCCGCGTCCGTCATTCTCTTGGACAGGTCGTCGTCTTCATCATCATCATCATCATCATCATCATCACAACTGGCCGTCTGACACAAGACCAGATGGTTGCGGTGACGAAAAGGTGTCGCGTGGCCTGCACCTGGCGAACCTGCAACCTGCAAAGCTGCTGCTCTTCCTCATCCTCGTCTTCCTCAGAGTGGAGTAAGTGACGACTTTGCGCTTTGCAACAACTCACAACAATTACACAAGAACACAAAGAGCTTTTCCTGGCCAGGCTCTTTTGTACACGGAGGACATTTTGTGATCTGCGGCGGCGACTTGACATGGAATTGAGTTTGAAAAATGTCCTTTTTGCTGTTGTTCCAAAATAAGATGCCGTTGAAAGCAGTTGAGCTCGTAATCATGCGTTTTTTTGGGTAGCCTCGCGACGATGATCAAATGAGATGTTCGACGTTCGTGGCCCCCACTGGAGCGTTTGGGGGGGGCGGTTGAGGGAATCGTTTTCTTACCGGGTCCAGGGGGGTGCACGGGGCGATGGTCTTGAAGCGGGTCCCCGTTGTGGCGGCGGACGCTATTAACCGCGTGGCCGCGGCTAAAGTGGAAATCATTTAGGATAACAATTGTCATCAGAAATGAAAAAGATTAAAAAAGTGTTCTTTAGAAAATGAAAAAAATATTGCACGTCTTTGAAAACAAGCAAATGAAACCCCAAAAATGGTATAAGGAAATATGTTAAATGTGGAAAATATTGAACACAATATTTGATAGATAAGGTTGATTTAATGCAATCTTTTTATTAGCGTACAACTTAAAATATCGCTTCTGTATTAAACATTTTGATGTTTTTACACACTTGAGTTACTTGAGTTGACATATTTTCATCCTTCATAAAAATCAACCTGACGAATATTCGCTCATATTTGCTCATAAATGTCGTCTTATTCTGCTTTGAGCTTTTTGTGCTTGCAATTGTCAGCTGTCAGTCAAAAATGGAAGCGGCTCGACGTCATCGTCGCGTTTGAGCTCATCAGAAAATATGGACTGGAAAGCAGCAACAAAAGTGGACAAAGTGTTGCCTCTTATGTTGACATATTTGACGAGTTTACAAATGAATCTCCCCAGTTAATGTTATGGCATCAAAACAATCAAGTGCAGGTTGTGTGTGTGTTGTGGGCTAGTGAAAGTGTGTGTGAGAAGCATTCGTGAGAATGGATCCAGGTGTGCTGCTGATTCTGTGGCAAGCAAGTTTGCAGGTGAGCACAATGTTGTGCTGGTGGCGCCTCCCACTCGGTGTTGTGCCGGTGGCCCCTCCCACTCGGTGTTGTGCCGGTGGCCCCTCCCACTCGGTGTTGTGTCGGTGCTGACGGTTGCATGAAACCCGTCATTAGCCGAGTTGCAGGCTAGAGAGCTCTCGGCGGGGGTGGGCTTTGTTTCGGGGGGCCGGCGTCTCTTTACACGGCGCCCGGCGGCCATTGTGTGCCCAGTGAAAGGGCCCAATGGCGGGGGGTCACAGGGGATGACGGGGGGATTGGGGGGTCACTTCTTGAGTAGTGGTCAGTGAGAGAAAGGAGAATTGGGGGGCGCGAGGGGCTTTTCTACAGTTGTTGTCGTCCTCTCATCCAGAACGAGGAGGTTGGGGTCACTTGTTCCTCCAGCAAGAGCATCTTGCCCCCCCCCCCCCCCCCCCAAAAGAAGAAAAGACCGCGTGGGGGTTGGCCTCCGTCAATGGCGGCGTGTCCAGTCAGGACCTTTCGGACCTTTCGGGTCACGCAGCTGAGAGGAAAATGAGTTCCCCATTTTGACAGCGGTTCATGAACGCACCGCCAAGCGCGCCCGTCAATCGCGTCCTCGCTCGATTCAGGCAAAAGGATTGACAGCGTTCGTCAATCCATTCATTTGCCACTTAAAGGATTTCTGATTAGTTTGCGGTTTATTTCTAACTAGCGCAATACGTCCAACTCGACATCACGCAGAGAACGGAACCCACGGCCGTCCAAAAACTGCAGTTGGCAAACACCTCATCAACTTGATCGTTTTCATTAGCTTGCTTTCTTAAATCCTTTCCTCAGTCGTCTTCAATGCATCATTTCAAACTGCATCCCCACACGCGTGCATTTTTTAAGAAAATGGCCATTTTTGATAGTGGCACAAACCTAAATCTAATCTTAAACTAATATTAATCTAAATCTAAATCTAAATCTCATCGGACGTCTCTTCATGACGCAAAGTCAACATTGCAGCAAACGACGACCGTTTGTGTTGATTGGTGTGCAATTGAGGTACACGTTAGCATTAGCACGCTAACGTCTGCCACCGCGTTCGCCGCCCCAGCTGCTTTTCCCGCAGCTCGTCGGGACCAATTACCGACTCCATTAGGAGGAGGCGGCAGAGCGCTGATGACTTTAGAGGGCCAATAAAGATCTTAAACGCGCGGGGGACAGCAGGGGGTGCGGGGGGCGCTTTACAGACAGGGGTCACCACCTCGCACCCGGCCACTGCCTGGCACCGTGTGAATGTGTGACACTGCTTGTTGACACACATAAACTGTCCAGCTGTCCAACAGATAAAGGATACGTAAAGGATCAATGTTAGGTGCCAAAACTCCACCCCACGGATGGCGCAGCCCACTTCGTTTACAAAAAAACAAACAAAACTAGCCCTTTATTCATAATGATCACTCTCGACAACCATTAGACACTTGAAATGTCATGCAGTACAGGCAACCCTCCACCAGGGGAAACCCGGCCGGCGTTTGGGAAATCCCACTCAAGAGCTTCCAGCGTGTCAAACAAAAAGTCGTGTTTGCTGAGCGAGAACCAAAGAGTGTCACAAGTGGATGTGAAGATGGCGGAGGTGGGGGGGGGTGTGGGGGGGGTCTTCCTTCTAATCACTTTCCCTGCTGCCTTCGCGGGGGGGTTTGAGCCATCGGGGTGGGGGGGCTGCGCTTAAGATCACAGCTCCACCCCCCCCCCCCCTTTTGATGGAGGGCCCGCCCGGGGGTGCCTGCTTCCCTCCTTCGGGGCTTTTCAAGGCTGATGGATAACTTCACAAGAACAAGAAGAAGAAAATGAGCGAAATCCATCACAACAAACTGCGCTCGTGACAAATAAAATCACTCGCACTGCAGAAAAAGTCAACTAGAAAAGAAGAAAAATCAAATCAAAAGAGGAATATGTAAGCAACGTTATCTCCTAAAATTGCAGGGAAAATGTTGGCCAGATGGCAACAATTGCTCACAAGAAAGAGGAATTCAATTCGGAATAATCAGGAACGTTTGATGGGAGAAGATTTTCTAAAACAAAAAACAAAAAGTCAGGAAAAATAAGCAAATGTACGTATGACTCCATTTATTAATTTCAACTGATCATTGAAGTGAGAAAAAAACAAACAAATAAATAAACATTTAATAAGATAAGAAATATGTGAATCAAAAGTCATCTTTTAATGGAACAACAAAATATGACTTGGTAAGATTTAAAAAAAAAAAAGTCAACCGAGTGCAACAACTCCAAAAGAAAGACAAAAAGTCATAAAAAGTGTAAGATATTCTGTCATTTAAGCAAAATCATCTCCTATAGAACCAAAAGGTTTTCCTCCATATTAAAAACAATGAGGATGATGATTCAATTTTTCTTTATTTATTTTTGTGTTTAGTTTTATGTTTTGGGGCAGGCTATGTATGTGATTTTTTATTTTTGGAACTTTTCTCTTCAATTGCTTGACGATTTTGCATTAATGATGTCATCGATTCCTCATTTCAATTTTTTCCCCCAAAACAAAATCTTCTCTGATCTTAAATGAAGTCGTCAATTCCTCCCGCAATGACTTGATTCTTGTTTTTGTTTGTTTGCTTTTGTCCGTATTGTCCGTCTGTCCGTCTTGTTCTTGCTACGACTCCCTCGCGGTCTCGCTCGGCGGCGTTGGCTAATGTCGGAATGTCACGTTCCCGCCACTCTCCCGGGGGGGGGCCGAGGCGGAGGACAGATGTGGAGGTCTTCCTTTCCCAGCATTCCCCGGGGAGGGCAGCGACAGGTCTTAACACCCTCCAGGAGGCTGTGGGTTGGCGGGGGGGGGGCTTGTTGTCCGAGCGGGGGTCGCGTATTGCCGGTCAAGTGATGCATAAGAAATGCTTTGTTTGGACGGATTCGGGTGGAAGGAATTGACTGGATTCGCCTGTAATTCGCTTCTTCCCTTTTCAAATGGCCAAAAGAAAAGAAAAGGCCGTTTGCTACGTTATTACATCGGCAATATTTTCTTCATGGCGGTTCATGCGTTTCAATATATCGTAATACATTATAGACCGCCGTTATTTGGGGGTGATAAGAAATATCATTGATGCACATTAAAATTCGTTGCATGGAAAAAAAATATCGAAACTCCCCAAAACCTCCCCCTCACAAAAAATTACGTTTATTTCCAAAAACTAAAAAAAAATGAATACACAAATGGATAAATCCGTGTTTGCCGCACCGTGACTCTATGGGGGTCCGTTGTATTGTGGGGGAAAAAAGAAATCATCATCCAAATCGATCGTGTATCCTTAAAACACATCAAGTTTATTCTGTTATTTGCGTTTAATGATCTATGAAACATTGAACGCGTGTTCAGAAAGTATTGCGGGTTTCACTTGTTGCGGGGACGGCCTGGAACGGAACCCTCGCCAGAGGGTGTGTTTACATGAGACGGCTTTTCTAGTCATGTTTGCTACTTTTGGAGACGCAATCGTCAGCAATCGTCAGCACGACGACGCGCGCTCTAGAAAATGTCCGGCCGGTCCACGACACGCTAACGGATCAGGAATAAATCGCAAAAGGTCTGCTTTGTCGTCTTCTGTCTTGCACGGCTGTTTGGACATGAAGTCAATGTTGGACAATTTGACCTTCTGACGACGCGGGAGCAACAAAAAAGTCCGTGTTATGGTTTCCTTCTGGGCAGCGGCAAATGTCACGGCACTTCATCATGGCTGCGCAGTTATTTAGCCAGACAAGACGGTGCCAAGCGGGCCTGCAGCTCGTCGGGCCCGATCTGCAAAGCCGACAGTCACGCGGGAAGACGTCTTTCTGATGATGTTGATGGGCAAAGTCGGCAAGAAAAATCATTTCCAAAATGCTGCTTAATGTGCTGACGTCACAAGCAAAGAAGCCAACAAATGAGCTTCCACGAGTTGACGTGAGCCGGAATATTGTCAGCAGCGGTAACGAAAATAGCCCAACAATTCCCATTTGCGTCAAGACCATCCTTTTTTTAGGATTATACTTTGTGGACCAAGTAAATGCCTTTTGAAGCAGCTACTTTATCGAAACAGACACGTTCCGATATTTTCCAATGGAAATATTGTACTTTGACGATGACGACCGATCACGAAAACAGTCAAGACACTTCTTGCAATGAAAGAGTCGCCTTCCCTAGAATGTGTTGGTGTCGGGACCGCGCCGGATCCGTTCAGGCCTCCCGGCGTGCCCGGTCGGCACGGGCCGTGAAAATGGCCTCCATTTAATTAGCCACGCTTGAGCATTGAAGCCAAAGGATCAAGAGAGCTTTGCCGTAATGGATTGGCTCCACTTTGGGCTTCTTTAGAGCTCGCACGTCGCCTGCTAACAATATAACTGGAAGCACATGCCACTCAGACCCCCCCCCCCCCCGCCCCCCTCCCACCAAAAATACAAAATGTCACTCTGTACGCTAACATGTATTTCCGTTCAGTGTTATGAATATTTATGTGTAGCGCAACTGGTGCTCACAGAAAAGCTAGGAAACTTTTCCATTCTTTGGTCATCATGACGCCGATTTTTCTAATTGTTCTGTGTCACAGCCAGTTTTGTTTTTCTTGGATGTTCCTTGAAGCCCGAATTGTTTGACTTTGTCTTGTCTCATTTCATCTCATTTCCATTTGAAATTCTTCGGAAAACATTTCGGGTCAAATTTGTGGTCAGCTCAAGTTGAGGTTTGGGTTCTTCTTTGACCATGGCTTGAATTTTCCTTCAAAATTTCGGGTGAGATTCTTTGTAGGCTTGTCTTGTTTCTCTTTTCCACATTTCGGATTTGTCCTCAACATTTGGGACATATTCCTTTGAATTTTGAGATCAATCCAATTTGATCTTTTCACATTTGCGGGATTTTCAGTTTCCGATTCTTCAACATTTGGATAAAATGTTTCTTGACGTTTTAGGTCAAATTCCGAGTTGAACAAATAACAGAAGTCAATCTTGCGCCGTTTTTCTACAAACTTTTGAATTTGTTGGCGTACCAATGACATTTTTGCTTTTCCATTTTCAGGTTGAGATTTGTTTGTTGAAATTAGAGTTGTGTTTGTGTTGTGGGACCACCAAAGCATGCAGGTTTGTCTTGATGAACTGAAGTTCACCTGAAAGAAGCTTTGAAAGCGTTGCTGTCCCGAGCATTTGTCTTTGCGACTGGAATCTCAGCGTGATGAATTGGAGGCATCGCTCAGTCTATTAGCATCCTTCTTGTCGCTGGGATAAAGCCGTCTATTGTTGCGGCGGCGGCGGCGGCGGCGGCGGCGCACACTGCCGCCATTCTTTGTCCGTGTCTGTACATACGAATTTCAAGCTTATGGCCACGCCAATTGCGGGCTGGCAAGTGCGGCGAGGCCAGCGAGGACGGGAGGTGACGTTCGCACCCGAGCCCAACAAAGAAGTCCATCAAGAGGCCGTGACACATGCTCGCCGCGCGGACACTCTGCCGTTTGTCAGCACGCATGAATGGAAGCCCAAAAGCGGCGGGCGGGCGGAGGGACGGACACCAGCAGCGGGCCGACGGGCCGACGGGCCGACGGGCATGGCCACCACGCGGCATAACGGCCCTTTTCACACTGCTGCAACAGTGACCACATTGTGCCCGGGCCAATCAAAGGCCGAGCGTGACTCGAGCCGCCACGCACGCAATTCGCAAACGTGCGCTCGCCGCTCAGCAAAACTTTAGGCGGGAAACGTCCGGCGTTGGTGGCGGCCGCGGCCGACTTCGGCCGATGATGCAACCGCGCGGCCCACCCGGCTTGACGTCAAGGTCGGATCTCGTTGAGCGGCTGGCGAAGGTGTGCGCGCTTGGCCAATGTTTTGGGTTTTCTTCAGGGCTCGTTCAAGGTTGCCAACTGTTGCAAAGACGTCCACGTTACGGAACCCTGGTCCTCCCTCCTCCAACACAGCTGACTCAAATGATCAGCAAGTTCCGTAGAAGGATCTTGTTCATCCAAGCGGCTCTGGAGGACCAGCGTTCCCGAACGCACACTTTCAAAGACTTGAAATGTTAAACATAAAAGAATAAATACATTTCTCAGCAACAGGAAAAACGTCAAACAAAATGTTGACTATTTCCCAAGCAGATTTTTGTCTTGTCAAAATCCAACTTTCTTCTGCTCACACTTTTACATTTTCTCTTTATTTTACTCATGCAATCTTTTCTTGTAAACATACAATTAGTTAGCATTTTCTCATCAAAAAAATATAAAAACTCTATTTACCCGACATCCTATTTTCTTGTATAAATGTGACTTCATTGCCACAAATTGCACCATTAAAAAAAAAAAAGGATTTTGGCTTTATGGTGAAATAAAATACTTTTTTTTTCCTGCTCACTTTTTTTCCCAGCAAACATTGCAGCTTTGTTTCTTTCTTCCCAAATCTGCATAAATGTGTGTGTGTGTGTAACAGGGGATTTTTTTGTGTGTTGGCCGAGAGAAGCTCGGGCACTTCATCTTCTCCTCTGCACTGCCAAAAAGGTCAAAGGTGAAAAGTCAGGGCGATTGGGAGAATTCCGCGCTGCATGCCGACGGATCAGGTTTCAAGGGTGGGGGAGGGCCCCCGAGGGCCCCCCGAGGGCCCCCCGAGGGATAGGTGCTCTCTGTGCGTGCGTGCACGTGACAGCCGTTTTTGTTTTGCGTGTGTGCGCGTTTCTTGCCTTTCATGCGCGCGTGTTGTGTCGGCAGCCGCATTTGCAACTTTCTCTTGATGTTTTTTAGGAAGCGCGACACCTCGGCACGGTGACCTCGGCACGGTGACCTCGGCACGGTGACCTCGGCGGCGTGTCGCATTGTTGGCCCACGGCGGCTTCCAAATAGGCCTCAGATCCGTTTTGGGCCGCCCGGCGTTAAGTACGACGCCGGGCGCCTTTTTCTTCTTGCCTCGTAATCGACATCGGCGTGCGCACGTTGCGGGATGCCTCCGAACGTGACCGTGACCAAAAAAATGACAGTTGGCCTCTCACCCGCGCACATGTTGGGATATTTACCATCAGGACTTCCTGTTAGCCTCGGTCACGTTCTGAAGGTCCTCATGCAACATGTTGGACGTATCGTTCATTGTTCAAAAGATGTTTCGTCAATCGAGGGAGTCGAGGAGAAGACGTGGGCAAGAATGAAGATAGGAAATAACAGGAAGATATATTGAAAGGCGATACTCGCTCGCATTCATTTGAATGGAACCCGTGTCCCAGTGCGTGTTGAGAGCTTCACTATTCACAACAATTTAGGAAATTAGACATTTGTTAAGGATTGACTCATTTTTGGTGAAAATTCCTTGACGTATTATTCAAGATTTTTTAAGTGCAGAAATTGGTCGAGTGACAGCTCAGATCTCAAAAATCAAGGCATTCGCATCTCAATTTTTGGTGCGTATCTCAAGGCAAAAAAAAAAAAGGCTCGAGTGACCGCTCAGATTTTTCAAGACCAAGAATTCAAGGCAGCGCTGAATATTTAAACACCAAAAAGTCCATTTTGTCTGCTAGCGTAATGCTAACCTTGTAATGTGTAACGCCTTTGGTGGGCTAACAGAAATGAGCTTCGAAGTTGCGCTCATGAGAAACTTCGTACTAAATTCAGACTTGGGCAAGTTTGCAACGTTTGCATGAAAAATGTGTGACAATGCGCGGGTTCCGTTGTTTTGTCCCGCTTTTTGTCGCCGCGGCAGACAAACCAGTTGGAAAGCGGACCCGAGCCAGCTTGCATTGATCCGCCGCAACAAAGACGTCTTTGCCGAGTCATCAATCAATCGCTTTGAAAGATTTTGCAGAAGCTGCACGCATTCACAGGCTGGCAGATACGAGGCTCGGTGGCATTGCGGGCCTTTTGTGGCTCCTCATTAAGCAACGTGTGCTCCGGGGCCCCTGGGGGGGGCTGGCCGGGGCCTCCGCTGGGCTGATGACCGCAGCTGCGTCTGCGGCGCCCCCCAAACACAATACAACACCCGGCCGGGACCACCGGCTGGAATTGAGTGTATTTACCTTCCAAAGTGTCAAAAAAGAAAAAAAAAAAAAAAGAAGATGGTGGTCGCACGCGTACGTAGATACGTCTTTTTAATCAGAAAAGAAAAGATATATAAGACAAATAAATAAATGCAATGTTACTAATTGTAAGAATAGCATTTAGTCCAAATGGCATTAAATGGAATAAAACATTTGATCAAATAAAATAAATGTTACTTTTAAAGTTGAAATGAAGATTGTCAAATACAAATGAAACATGAGATGTTTGAAATGTCACTGTTGCAAATAACCTCCATTCGTAGTTTCTCGGCCGTCGCATGTGTGGGCTGCGGCTCATTTGCATAAAGTCACGTCAGGCGCACAAAAAGGCTTTTTGTGCGCCTCCGCTGCCGCTTTGACCTCCTCTGAGAGACGCTTTTGTTGTCCACGCCGCTGCCGCCGCAACGGTCCACTTCCTGTCCCCGCCGCAGACGCGCAAGATGGAGGAGGAGAAGGCCACCAAACTGACGGCCCGCGGGCCCGGCCCGGCCCAGCAAATCTGATGATGTGGCCCAGACGTGCGAAATGGATTTGCTCTTTTCTTTTCGAGAGAAAATTACAAACATTTCTTCACTTTGATTGCTTTTGCAAGCTTTTTTTTTCCCACAAAATGATTGTGGAGAGAGAAAAAAATTGCCCTTTTGTTAAAAAGTGAATTCAGAGAATTCTTTTTTCAAATATTTTTCAATAATTAAAGAAAGAGCCAACTGTTTTTTTTTTTTTTTTTTTTATAGAAAGGACTTATTGGCAACACAGCAACAATTTTTGATCTTAAAAAAAAAAGTCAATGCAATTTTGCGGCATCTATTTGCGGATTCTCGTATCGTATTTGTTGAGATATAAACTCAAAATGTTTTTCACCGTTTCAGTTGACCGCATTTTTTGAGCCAAAATTCGAGTTCCGTTTTCAATTTGCTGCGTCCGACTCGCCGATGCACTTTCAGCGGCAGTTCAAAATCCAAACGCATCTTTTCATTTCGTCTCATTTTTAACGTCATCGCTTGGCGTCGGAATGCTGCAAGTCCGCAAACAACAACAAGTCATTTGTTATCCCGCTCGCCGATCGCACGAGAGAGCAAACGGGTCATTGATGGATCGCCCCAAGCCGTGTAAAACACGGGACTTGACCCCTTCAACCCCCCCCCCAAGTCTTTTGGGCTGTTTGGAGTGTCGGGATCAGCGCATAATGGAGGCCACTCATTTGCCAAGAGGGGGCTCGTATCTTTGATGCCAAGTCCCCGCCGAACAATGCGGCCTTTCTGCGGCGGGCGAGAAACTGCTCGCGGGGGTTCCGGGCGAAATGGAGAAAACGTAAACGGGGGATTAGCTGGACTATTGCCCCCCCCCCCCCGACTTGTCAGTGACGTTAATTAGCGTTAATTAGGAGCCCTTCATTTAGTGCCTCACACTCAAAGGAAGGGCTGCATTGCGCGCGCGTGTGTGTGCGCGTGTGTGCTGCTTTGAGATATGCATTAGTCAAGGTTGCCATATTGAAAATCAACTCAAGTTCCTACCCTAGTGATTAGGAATTCCTGAGAAGGATTCCAAGCACAGTCCCCAAACACGACAACAGGATATCTGATTTCGTGAAACGATGAATCAAATAACAAAAATGGCGTCCCACGAAGCGACTGGCTGCGCTGGGAATCACACAATCCTTCCCGACTCCTTCATCACTGCAGATATTTTGATTTGGCGGACTAAACGGTTGACCCTAAGGATGAAACGATTCATCGGTTAACAGCTCAACTAGCCAATGAAATAACGTTTGAGAATCATTGCCTCGTTCCCTCATCACAAGAAATGGATTTTTAGAGAGTGGACTTTATAGGGCAGAAACCATGAATCGACCTGTTGGGCGGCACCGAGCTGCATTGAGTTGAGATGAAGCCTAATTCAACAGCAAGAAGAAGAGGCAGAGAAGGTCCCCAATCAAACCCCTTTAATAGTTCCTCCAGAGAAGAGAGAATATCTGCGCTCTGTTTGTGTGGCTGCGCCGTGTGTGTCACGTAGAAGTTGTTTGAAACGTTAGAATTGTCGTAACATTGATGTCAATTCCTGCTTTTGGGCGAGTCCCATCTGGATTGGGAGGGGGTGAAATGGGGTCCAGAAGAAGGAGAGGAGGAGGAGAAGGGGGCTTTGGCTTGCTTGGGGGAGGAAGGGGGGGGGGGGGGGGGGGGGCATTTCTCTGTGGCCAACACCTGGTATCACTTTATTAACCCTCGCCTGTTCTGACCCCTGAGAGGCAGGGAACTGCAGAGCCCAAAGGGAGGGGAGGTGGGGGGGGGGGGGTCCAAAGGGTGTACAGACGTCACCGCGCGGCCTTTGAAGGGGGAAGCGTTGCGCAGCCGCTACTACGATGACTTTACCAGTACTCTGACCCCCTTTGACCCCGAAGCCCCTAGCCCAGCCCCCACCCCCCCAAACCTCCTCCAGCCGAACTGCCGACAGCTGCCGGCCGCCATCGCCGCGTCGCATCGCGGCCGGCGGCGGACGCAAAGAAGGCCAGCGCAGAAAGGTCACCGCTTGGTCAGAGGTTTTTATTGGGCGTGTGGAGAGCCGAGCGGGCCAACGTGTTAAAGACCACCGTCTGAGTTTTGAACTGCGGGGAGGGGAATGTGGCCTTTTCCCACCCCTACACACATTTAGCGGTGAGAGGAGTCGACCTGGGCGCCGGCGGCGCTATGTTTAAGTGGCGAGGAGTTAAGTGAAGTGACGCCCCCGCCGCCTCCCCCTCGGGCAACAAGCCGCCTCCCCCTCGGGCAACAAGCCGCTCACTCGCTCAGCTTTCAACATCATTTGTCTTCGTGCGTTTGTTACAAGTGTTGATTTTTGAATTTAGTCTCAGTTTTAGTCCAATTTCAAACACACTTGTTATTTTTTAATCTTAGTCAACCTCATCCTGTTTTACCTTTTAGTCAACTATAAGTTGAGCATTTTAGTCTGAGAAAACTTCATTTTATTCGTCTAATTTTAGTCAACAGAAACTGTCAACATTTTTAGTCTAGTTTTAGTCAGGACAATCATTTTACCCTTTAACATTTTTTTTGTCAGCATATATTAAACATTTCTATCTAATCTAAAACTACTTCACATAAAATGTCCTCTCATCTTTTTGATTTAAAACAACTTCAGTATATCAACAAGTGGCTATTATGGCTACAAGCTGGCAAGTTAGCTAGCATTAGTTAGCAGTCAGATCGACATTGTTTGAACGTTAGCCTATAGCTGTTGCGCTCGCTAGCTTCAGATTTGAAAGGAGGAGCGTCGCTGTGCGTTCGTGACAGATTAGCAGAGACGGGATTTTACAAAATCAGAATTTTCCTCTCGTTTTTCTTCGTGAACTAAAATGTCCGTAGATTTTAGTCCAGTCTTTATTAAGTGTGCTCAATTTCATCTCGTCTTTATTAGTCGATGAAAATGCGTACTGATTTAGTCCCAATGATTGTTTATTAATGGAGGTTTTAGTCTAGTCAAGTCTAGTTTTCGTCCGGTGAAAAGCGTGTGTTGAGGAAAATATTTGTATTTAGTTTACGTTAACCTGCTGACCTGGTTCGAGTCTTCAATGAAGCAAAAACTGGAACACCCATGCAATGATTCCAACCCTAAACTTCAGAACTATGAGGCAGACCCGTGAAGCGCTCCTCCCCATGTAGCTTGGACACCAAGTCTCATAAATCTGTATGAAAAGTTTGCCTTTTAAGGACTCCTGGAAATCACCAAATTTGAAACCAAAGTGGGAGACTTGATGGTCTTATCTTCAGACTTTGTTGTGGCTCTCTTCATCAGACATGCCAACCAAATGACTGTCTTTGGGGTCTGAATAAAAAAAAAAAAAAAAAAAAAAATCAGTTTACTACTAAGCCAAAATGGCCGACATCCCATTTCCTTTCGGGCATGTCTTCTTGAGATGGTTTTGTGTGTCTTCTCATGACAGACATGCCTACCAAATTCCATGTTGCTCAGTCAAACCGTCCTCTTGGTCAGAATTTTCAAAACAATGAAAAAGACAATCTGCAATTATGGACACTCGGGACGACCTCGGCTGTCCTCGCTCGGCTGTCCTCGCTCGGCCCGCTTTATTTGCTCTCTCTGCGGGTAATCTTCGTCTCACGGCAGCCCGCTTGGAAATTCCGCCGGCGGACGTCATAGCTGACAAGATTAGCGCTGATCCAATCTGACGTCACCGTTCGAAAACCTTCAATGAGCCGCCGATTAGTCGGTGGCACGGTCATCCGGGATTTCCACAAATAGGACGTGTAAGAGCGGGCTGACCTTTCCATTAACATCAAGGGGGGAGGGCTAACGGGCGGTCTCGTGCCGGATGCGCACTTGGCTTGAGGTGCAAGTTTCACCCTCACTCACAAATCATGCACGGAGTAGAAGTGATCGAGTAACCCTAACGATAACTTCCAATACATTTGGAGACGTACAACAGAGAGACTTGAAACAGACAAACACCTGCCTAAAAAGAGGCCTCGCTACCTTAATGCTAATTAGCATCGACGCTATCAGAATTGCTGGAAAAGTCACCGGGAACCGCCGCATGTCGTCGTTCGACAACCTTCAACCAGCACATTTTCTGTCATTCCCAATTTCCCACCAGGCGACCGATCCCTTTAACTTGTGCGTCTAGAGTTTATCGTCAAGTCATCAAGTCCAAAGTGTCTTTGCATGCGGCCGGGACAGATTACAGGCTTTCTCCCGGCTTGAGTTGGGCGGACGTCCAAACTCTGATCAATGTGGATATCATTTTTTTTTTTAAACGGGAACACAAAGCAAAGGAGGTTAACACTCCGAGCCCGACTCTCTGAAGTCCTCCGGCACCAGATAGATAGAGAGATAGATCTTTTCTTTTCTTTTTTTATTGAAGTGACATTCCTGGAGTGGTGGAAACAGAAGCCCTTGTTTAAAGGTGAACCCCCCCGGCGCCCTTCCCACCCCCCACTTTTTTCATCTTCCTAGTTTTGGAGCCTGGGGTGAAAGGTCGAGACCTCCTCCAGCTTCAGAAACATGTCAGGTCATGCAAGCCGCATAGCTTTCCCCGTATAGCCGTCCCCATTCATGCACGCTGCTGACAAACCGGTCTTCCACGTGAGGTGTGAGAGCACGCACACACGCACGGGCGCACGCACGGACGCGCGCACGGACGCGCGCACGGACGGACGGACCAGCCGGTCGGCCGGCCAACGTGTGTGCATGTGACGCCTTCAAAGACACTTGGAAAAACTTGGAACTCCAAAGCATTCCACGTGCATGTTGACTTGATAGAGTTTTGTGTTTTGCTGCGAGTCATCAAACGTTGCAAACAAACGCAATGACCACGTTTGTCACAATTTGCTCTTTTCCACCCGTCGAGTCGTCATGCTTCAAATTTGCTGGCCCTTTTTCACTCTTTGAGGGCGCCATGGCAACAACCAATATGACCTTCAAACTTGAAACCACAACGGCAGACGTTTTGTGTGGGTCTACTTGTAATTAGCATGCCAAAGTTCGAACTTAATGGCCAACATTTTGCCTAAAACGGCCACTTCAAACCAAACTGCTGTTTTTGCAACTTGTTTTTTGAGACTTTTGTTTTTCAAACTGCAATATTGGAAGTCAGAGACAAACCAAATGTTTGCAGTTCAAAGTTGGCAGCAAGTGGACAAAACCATTAGGCTGAGTTTGTGTTATGCAGGTCAAGTTAAAGTAGCACTGCTTAAGGACCACCGGAATCAACCAACCACTTCTAAACAAAATGGCCGACTCCCTGTGTGTTTTGTGGAATTGGCAGAGAGATTCTGACAAAAACATTAGAATGAGTTTGCTTTTGAAGGAACCCTGGAAATGACCAAAACGAGCCTAAAAATGTCCAACATTTTTTTGTGGATGTTTTAGTTTGAATTTTCAAGTAATCCCACAAAATCATTAAGGGCGGGTTTTCTTTTGAAGGACCCCTCATGGAAACTATCAAAATCAGCCAGAAATGGCCGCTTCAAGCCAAAATGGCCGACTTCCTTTGTCTTTTCCAGCATAGGGCTGAATTTTGCACTGAACGGCCATCAAATGGCTGCCAAACAATAAGATGGGTTTTGATGGCCAAATCATCAAACTTCACAAATATGATGAACATTTTTTGCTAAATTCTTCACTAGGTTGCTCCGCCCATTTGTCTCGTATACATGATCCAAATTCAAATAACAATCAGACGTAATCCGCTGGACACATTTGTCATCGAAGGGAATGCAACTTGAATGAAAAAGGCCCAAAAGATTCTAAAATGTCCGCTTCAAACCAGACTCCGTCCGGCATGTCTTCGTGAGACTTAGACAGACATGTCCAGCAAATGTCACCTTAAACTGTCTTTGAAGACCGCTTTTCCCAAATGTCCAGGAGGGAGGCTTGTGTTTTCGAAGCACCGCCGCCACACGGGTAGCGAGCGTAAATTTCCACCAGGACGAACACGCCTGCAAAACTCACAAGAAAAATTCTCAAGCGAGGACGGACGGGAGAATCCCAAATTAGACGAGTAAATAGAGCCAAGTAAGATGGATGTTCCTGTGGCGCCAGTGCCAGTCCAAATAGACTACCGGGTGGCGTAATAAATTGATAGCGATGGGCTGAAAGAAAACATCAGCCAGTTCCTACGTGGGATGATTTAACGGAGGCGGTCCCAAAGCCTTCGCGGAAAACCAGGAAATAAACAGCGATAAATCCAAAGTGTCAGGAAGCAATTAGGACAAACGCCATCAGTCCTCCAAACGGGGGCCCAAGAGAAGACTTGTCATATGAAAACAAGCATTTTTGCTGTGGACGGGGAGGGGGGGGGGGGTGGGCTGGTGTTGGGCTGCCAAGTGTCACAGGTCAGGAGACTGGCCGGGGCCGTCCTCGGCGCTGAGTCGGCAGATGGGACCGCTCCTGCCCGCTGGCCAAAAAGCCAAATGGATCCTGCCGACGCCGAGCTGTCCTTCAGCTCAATCAAACGGTGGACGGCGCTGGCGTCATCAAACATGGACGGGAAAAAGAAGTGCAAATGCCAAACGGCGCATCCGTTCCAAGATCAGGACCCGATACGGCCGAAAACGACACTTACCAGGAGGGATCACAACTTTTGCTTGGCCTACATTTCCAGTCAATTCAAGTCCATTTGGACTCTTTAGGCTGTGACTGTATTTGATTTAATGTTGATTTAAATCCTTTGAGATCGATACTGTATATATAAGCACATCAAAAGGAATGCTTGGTTCTCCAATGAGGTTCTGGTGCTTGTTGTGTGAGTTTGCTAACTCATTTGTTATCTCACACACAAGTTTTACAAACTGTAAGGACCCATTTACAATTTTAGATTTTGTTCAAATGAAATAGGTGTGAGAGTGTCAAAAGTTTGTAAGAGTATTGGAAATGTCTATAAGAGTGTGGGGAGGGTCATAAATTTTCAAATATAAATAATAAGTAATCAAGTAAATATACTGTAACTCCATCGCATGTTTTCAGTCCCACTATTTTAATTAGAATTTTAGCTATTTAGAACTGTTGTGTTTTCGCTCATTTATTTTGGGTGCAATTCCACTGTCAGCCACTACATGGCCACACTATTTTATTTGCAACTGTAAATTAGATTAAAAAAAGAGAGAAAACAGGAAGTATTTCAAGCTCAGCCTAGTTTTTGCTGACTGCTGTCCTGCTTTATTTTGACCCCTTTAAAAAGTGCTGTATGTTTATTTTAATTTGATGTTTTTGGGCATAATTATTGGCGTAGATTGTGAGATGATAAGTTTGTTAGTGTGGAATAAAATGGGATTTGTTTACGATAAAACTAGAGAAAGATCGGTACGCTTACAATATCCTGGTATCTTGGCTCTTGCGCTCTCTCATGATATTATTTGTTTTTATGCATTTGTACAATTTTAAAAGTGTGCTTCAAGAGATGCCTAGTCAGTATTTCAATTGGATGTCGCAGATTTCACTTATTGCAGGTTTGGCCTGGAATGGAACCCTCGTGATAATCGAGGGACGACTGCTCATGCCACGTACAGTCATAAATCCAAAGTGTCAGCAAGTAATTAGAAAAAATACCATCATTCCTCAACACGAGGCCCCACCCCCCCAAAAAGATGTCATATGAAAACAAGCATTGTGTGTGGGAGCGGGGGGGGGGGGGGGGGGGTGAATCTGCTGCCAAGTGTCACAGGTCAGGAGACTGGCCGGGGCCTTCGTCAGTGTCCTCAGCGCTGAGTCGGCAGATGGGACCGGCCAGCGGCGGATAAACAAATAACCAAATAAATCTTGGGGACACCGGGCTGGGGAAGCAACCCCCCCCCCCTCCCCCCAACCACCACTGGCCCCAGGGGGTCAGAGCAGGAACAGATAAATCTTCGCTGCCGCTAACCTCTTAATCAACCCCGATGGGCTGCGAGGAAACGCGGAGGGCCGTTGAAACGGGGGCGCCGCACGTGCCGAGGAAACGCCGCAACGTCAACGCGGCCATCTGGACCGAGATCATTAGCAAACCACTTCGAAAAATAAAGACCAGGAGGACATTTGGCTATCGGGTCACACGGACGGTGGTACCTTGACTTAGGCGAGGAAGATTTTTTGGGGGTCAAAATCACGGGTTTTGTGTCAAAGCCAAAGACGAGCAGGCCTTCTGCGATGTGCGCTCCAGTTTCCGGGAAGGCATCGGGAACGTCAAAGTTGGCAAGAGAGGACTCGCTCTGGAAAACCATTCTTGCCGCCACATCGGGACGCCATGTTTTGTTTTTCTTCGTGGCCGCTTCCTTGTTGGTCAGTCACAGCGCTTTTTGGATTGGCTGCATTCCGTTCACGTCACACTTCACCCAATCAAGTTAGCGTTCTCCACACGCATGAAGATTTTTGGTGGTGTGAATATTTCCGATTGTTGGCCAAACCCGCTTTAGAACCGATGATCGGGATCAATTCATTTTGAACAAATTCAGGTCGTCTTCTAGGACAATCTCCGAAGACATGAGACAGTCGGATGTTGACAGCATTGCTTGGCAGGGACAAGATTGGGACAAAAACCAGCCTGACTGTCTTTTATGTGTGTTTTGTGCCCCAAAGTTTTTCCAGTCGTGAGCCGTCGCTCGGTGGATTTTGTAGATTTGTGTTTGCGCCAGCATTTGTTTTTGTTGACTTGAATCTTGTTTTCCTGTTTCAGGTTTTTGTCTTCGCCTGTTCTCATCAGTCCTGCTCCTTGTGTCGACCAATCACCTTCCTTCAGCCACTCGCGTCTTGTCAAGGTGTGCCTCGTCGTCTCATCAGTTTGCTTCATCTTGTGGTGAGTGTTTTGTTTCCTTTGGGGTTTTTGTGAAGGTGGGGACTTTGCGTAGATTGTTTCCGTTTCACAATTGCCAGGTAACTGCGACTTGAGCGAGGTTCTGATAGCTTGCGAGTCCAAACGAAGAAGAGCCACACTCGCTGTTGCTTTCAGACGTCGATTGAATGGCTCAAGCAGCCAAAATGAAAACACTGGCAAGGAGCATGGGGCAAATGTTTGTGGTCAACGGACGTATAATCAAACATGTCAGTTGAACGTGTTTATCATGTGGACACATCATTTGAATTCATTCCAATGAGGAATATTGAAAGCCGGGTCGGCGGGGGGGGGGGTTAACCTCCGGCAGAACCCGCGGACACCCGCCCCCCCCATCCAGGCCCTCCTTCCCCCGGCCCCTTAACGGCGCTGTCAGGAGGCAGCACTGTAAAGTTTTATGCTTAGGGTTAAGATTTGGGTCAGTGCTAATGGAGTGTGTGGTTAGGGTTCGGTTTAGGGTCCAAGTGTCGGACTTGGGGTTAGTTTGGACGTCCAAGTATGACGCTTGACTTTCAGGTTTGTCCACAGCGTGAGGACGAATGCACGGCTCATCGCAAACATCAGTCAAGTGAGCTGATCCTGATTTAATAAGCTGCTTCTGGGCCCAATCCTGCCCGACTTGATCAGAAGCCTCCAGCGGATTGAGTTTCACGTTAATGATTGGCCTGCAAAGCCCTCAAGGGGCCCCCTTCGGTCAGCGGGCCACGCTGGAATCCCCCTAATAGTGAGTCGGGGGCTAATTGGCCGGCAGGTAAGGTTACATGTGACAGCAATTAAGCCGAGCGTGGAGCCAACTTTATGGCCTCTGGGCAGCTTCACGAGGGGACCCCCAAAGTGGCCTTCATGGCCGCCTTTCCTCATGAAGGCGCTCCAGCAACACAATCTTTATGTGCGCTCTTGCAATCCGTCCGCATCATCTATGAACGTCCCGCTCAAGACAAGGAGCGGAAAAAGTCTTTCAAATAGCAGCCCCTGACTACTTCTTTAATATTTCCGAAAACAAAACAAAAGCCAGGCCTGCCCTAACGCCAATTTCACCGATGGACATGAAAACGGCCCAACGTGTCTTAAAATAGGATGCATGAAAAGTCTCAAAGACCCTTTTGGGATTGTTCAGGAAGTTTGTCGTTTTGGCTCACACGAACCGTTTTGAGTGAATTCCAAAGGCTTGCGCTTCGACAGGATGACGCTAAAGATAATTCCCTGCCCACAGCTGTTCGATCGGTCCACATCCAATTAAGTGAGCATGTCAATCGTAACAGGATGCACAAAAAAAGATGTCGGAATCCAACAAGAAGTCAACCAACTCAAAACCACTTGAAAATGTTAAGCAGAGGCTTTGAATTGGATTATTTACAAGCGTTTTCCAGTCACTCCTTTGTGGATTATTTCAAATGTTTCTTTTGTACACAATTGAAGCGTTTCGGGTTTGGATGGTTTTGAGACTTTACCTTGAGACAGATCAGACATTTCCAACATGTTAACGACACCGATTGCGTGGAAACGAAAGAACTTTCTGTTCCAAGTCGCTCAAGCAAAACGCATGCCAAGACTTTGTCCTTCTCGGCGTCATTTTAAGACGAGAGCAAAATGGAGGACTCGAGCAGCAGATGCTCACCTCCACATGACAAATCTGTGAAAATGATCAGCTTCTTGTTAATGACATTTACAGACAAATAAAAAGTTCCTAAAAGCAACACGTTCTCAAATGGCCGACAATTTGGTCACGCCACCTTTTGTCGTTTGCTCACGTCTGCACTTCTTGTTGCCATATTTGGTCTCTTTTGTCCAAAAGCGACTTCTTTAACGAGGACTTTCGACTTAAAAAAAAAACACACACACACACACAAAAAAAAATGAACAAATGCTTGTTTTTTTTTTCCCTTCCATTTTTGTATGTGTGCAGCTACATTCAAACTTGAATAATAATGCGTGTGTGTTTTTGAAGGATTTTATTGAATCAAAATGGCTTCATGAGGGCCAACAGGTTACGCACGCAGATGTGCCTTAAAGTTCATAGCAATCGTACAAAACATGCACAAACATTTTAATCAACTTGAAAGATTTTTAATTATGATTTTTTTGGGACAAATGTTGTTTTGTGGACACGATTAGCAAGTAAGCAGAACTTTGCACTAGAATCCGAATACCCTGCAGGCCTCGTTTCAAGACCTTCAAATAGGAATTTAAATGCACAGCTTCTAAAAATATAAAGAATGTCATCTATCTTATATGATTAAAAAAAAAAACTGATGAAAGCAACGTCAGAAACTGTAAACAAGTTGTTGAAAAAATTGTTTTTCAAAACAATTTGTCCATTTTCCATTCAGTTCTTTGTTTTGCATGAAACGTTATCGTTTTTTGACAATTATTTTGTTAAATTATTCTAATAAATAAATAAAAAAACCTTCAAAAAACTGTTAAAACACTTTTTTTTAAAGTGCAGTAATAGAAAGCAAAACCATAAGCATTTGCCAATGTTGTTATGCGATGTTTCTCTTTTTTCTCAGTTAATTAAACATCCTGAGAAAAACAAAGATTTTTTCGAAAGTCACTGTAAAGCAAAAGCCTTTTTCTGTTTTAAATATTGAATTCAGCCTAGTTATTTGAAATAACAAACATTTTCCAAACAAATCATGTAAATTCTATTTGCATTGGTTGAAACTTTGCAAAAACGAAAAAACGTCCAAATAAAAAAATCGAAATGAATTAAGCGTCTTTTAAAACTGTTTCAAAGAAAATATGCACAACCCTTTTCAATTCTGTCATAATTCAACTTTTACAATTCCAGGTATAACGAACTCTCTTGATGAAAACTTGCTCCAAAAACTGCACAAATTTTCATTGAGATGTAAATTGATAAAGCATCAGCCCACTTTAAAAGCTGTACGACGATGATGATGATGATGATGATGATGATGATGATGATGATGATGATGATGATGATGATGAGAGAGAAAAAAAGTTGATAACCGTTTTTTTGTGTGTGGTTTTTTTAATGAATCCAAAGTGTCTCCTTCCTAAATAGACTCGGGGCTCCACTGGGACCCCCCAATCCCAGGCCGGGGGGGTGGGGTTCTTGAAGCCTGGCCTTATATGGCACTCATGCCCTTATATGGCTGCCTCAACCCCGCCCCCTCCTGCTTCCCAATGTGCGTTTTGGCTGTGGGAGCTCGGCGCGGCTGTGAGTGTTTTCGGGCCTGTTTTATTTGAACGCACGCTAGAGAGCGCACAGGCACTCGCTCACACCCTCAGCCAGTCAGCCAGCCAGCATCGAGGAGTGCACAGCGCGACGTGGACGTGGATGTGGGTCGGACTCGGACTACTGGGCGACAAACGTGCTGGAATCTTTTGGACTTTTCTCATCGGCGCGGTGAAGCTTCCTTGAATATTTGTTGTATTTTTATTTGGACTTTTGTTGGTCCTTGTTTTGGGAACCCGGGGCGCGGGTTCCGACGTGTTTATGGGTCGGTGCGCGCGCGGCCGCCAGCAGCACCGGGACATCATCCGACGCTCATCGGTCATGACTGACTTGTGAACTTTGATCCCCCAAAGTCCTTGGCCAGAACCGCTCGAGTGCGCGTTTCCTCTCTCGCCGTCGTCACGTGCAGCTTTCCAAAGTGTCCGTGCAGGTAGCATGGCAATGGTAGTAAACCAGTGGCCAGAGAGCATTTCCGCCGACCCGGGCTCGCAGCTGCAGCTTTGCGGCCAGGATCCGGTCGTCGTGGTCGGAGGCGGCGGTAACGGCGGCGGTAACGGCGTCGGTAACGGCGGCGGCGCGCCCGGGACGCCCGCCGGCTCCACGCCGGGCAACGACGCGCTGTCCGGGGACAAGCTGCCCAACGTGGACTGCATGGTGTGCGGGGACAAGTCCAGCGGCAAGCACTACGGCCAGTTCACGTGCGAGGGCTGCAAGAGCTTCTTCAAGCGCTCCGTGCGCCGGAACTTGTCGTACAGCTGCCGCGGCAACCGCGACTGCCCCATCGACCAGCACCACCGCAACCAGTGCCAGTACTGCCGCCTCAAGAAGTGCCTCAAAGTCGGCATGAGGAGGGAAGGTAAGCGCGCTGCATTGCACGCCGACCTCGCGCCTCTCGTTTTGAGAGTTTCTTCTTCAAACGAGCACCGCGATCGCTTGAACTTGTTCGTATTTATTGATTTCTTTTCTTTCTGGAAAAGCAGAGAAAAAAAGAACTTAAATAATAACGTGTGCATGCTTTGGGGAACAAGGTGAGCAATGAAATCATAAACATGCAGCTGACCTTTGAACGTATTAGGGTGACATGCGTTTTCTTTTTTTACCGTCAAGTGACAGCTCAACCATTAAGATTAAGGCTCATATTTATATATATATAAAATAATAATAGTCTTGATTTTTCTTCAAACTGTCATAAGTTAATATCAAGTGGCAACCTTTTTTTTATTCATTGTTGAAGGCTTCGTTTCACTTTTGAATCTCTTTAAAGGGAAAAATTGTCACTCCCCAACTCATCAAGAATGTATTTTAACCTGGTTGTCATAGCGATAAGTAGCAACACTTTTTATTTACAAAACAAACAAACAAATGACAATAACAAAAAGCCATCCAGCCACTCCCAATTTTTTATATTTTACTTTTTATTTTTTTGGGGGGCACTTACGTTTCGCCCAAAATGGTGGTCCAATCCTTTTGGTTCAACGCGGCTCCTGTTGTGTTGCATTAACAACGGGTCACTTGGCGCCAAAAGCAGCAAACGTGTTGGTGGGTGAAAGGGGGGTTTGCCCCCCTTAATTGGTCATTATTATTAATTGACACTCCTTTGAACTGTTTTCTTTCTTTTTTTGTGTGAAGGTGGCTCACATGCAAAATCAGATTTTATTGACACTTATCATCACCTCATTATATGACGTATTATGTCAAAATGGTGTACATGCAAACAGAACAATGTCAAACCTTCCATCACTTAAGGCTAACCGTTGCTCCTCCCTGACGTATCACTTCAACGTACTTCTTTGACACCGATTCCTTGTTTTCAAAGTTGTATCAAGTTGTGCGCTTTGCTTCCCGTTCGCATGTTGGACGGCGTACTCGCAAAAAAATGTGCGTGGGTTTGCTCCGGGTACGTGCACTTTGCCACCTTCACGTGAGCGCCACAAAATGAGTCCGTTCGCCATTTAGGGGCCATCATTGGCCCCAGGGCCGCCAGTTTGCTAGCGAGGGTTCACAGGGGTCACTCAAGGACACCTCAGAAGTTTTCTTAAAGGGACAGCAGCCTTGTTTTTTTTTCTTTTTTTTCTCCTCTCTCTCCATTGCAAGGCAAGCGAGGCGTCACCTGAGATGCTCCGTCCTGCTTTCCAGGTCACGCGTTGCGCTTGCTCGCCTCGTGCGTGCGTGCGTGTATCTCGTTTGTCGCCCACAAGCCACACAAACTCGGTCATGCCCGTCCCCGAGGAAATCTCCTGACGAGCTGCGCTCTTCTAACTGCTAGCAAGAAAAAGAGAAATAAAAAAGCATCTGCAATAAAATCTGATCATGTGATCCAAAAAAATGAATGGGAGCACTCCAAGAAAGTCCAAATGATTCAAACGGCTTTGAAAGATGTCCAATCATTTACAATAATTTTGTAGAACCCAGACAAAGCAGTGGTTGACAGGGGTCGGACAAAGGTCAAGACGCAAATGATTGCTGATGATACTTGGCTATCATTGGCTGCCGGAAATCGCACTTTATTGCTTGGCCTGGAATTTGGTTTGTGACTATTGTGATGGTACGTCGTGTGATTTCTTTTTTTCATACTTTGTCCAGAAAAGTAAAAAAAGGAAATATTGGTCAGGCAAATATGTTCCGCAGGGCTCAATGCTGGGGCCTCTGCTGTTTTCATGTGTGTTGTCCTCACACACGTGGACCAGCACTCTTGCCAGGGACGCTTGTCAAATTCGATGCTCGCTTCATATATTGCAATGTCAGAAACATATTTCAGATCAGATCATTGACAATGATACATTTCACAAATATTTAAAATGTATCTACTTTAAAGAGATTTCCCCCTCCCCTGAACATTTAAAAAAAAAATAAAGTTGAGTGTAATTGAGGTCACCGTTTTTGCTCACTAGCCAATAATCGAAAAGCACATGAAGACGACCAAAATGTCTGAATCGACGTTAACTTCGAAAGCGCCTCATTTCAATAAGACCGAAACATTATTTTTTTCTTTCCGTGTGCTGGTGCGTTTGAGGTCATCGGGATTATCGCGCGTCCTCAAATCCTCTTTGCCGTCCCGACTGGTGTTTATCAACACTGGCTGTGTCGGGCGGCGGCCCCGGGGACAGACAAATGGATGTGTTGCTGAACAGGAAGCAGCCTCTTAAACGGCTTGCATGGAAAAGAAACGATGTCCGCTTGAAAATCTGAGCGCGGCGACATTTCATGGCGACGTCCGCGCTAAATTGAAGCGGGAGGCGCTGACGGCGTTTGAAGAGCTTTTGGAGTCTTACGGGACCAAAATCGAGTCAAGTCGATTTGGATGGCATCAGTAATCCACTTCGCTCCGACGTCTCAACAGTCGGTCGGGAGTCTCCGTTGTCGTATTTTGCGCTTCAGAATGCGCAACGTGTTTTCAAAGTTTTACGCGCAGAATGCGCCTTCTTGGTGTTGTCTTGCTGAAATAGGCCGAGAAGTCCCTGAAAAAGAGTTTGCCAGTCAGGAAGGCCTGGAACATCCATGATTTCCACAAACAATGTGAAATGTGGACTCGTCAGACCACAGCGCATTTTCCTACTTTCCCACGTCTTTTAAAGAAACATCGTTGGTTCCAAACACGTTTCCCCCCCCCCCCCCCCACACCATTCCTCAACTCTTTGCTGTTTTTTTTTTAAAAAACATATTGCCAATTCAAATTAGCAAAAAATAAATAAATAAATACTAATAATCATAATAATGTTCAACAAGCGTAATAACGTTGAACATGAAATATCTTGTCTTTATAATGTATTCTAATGAATATAGGTTGAAAATGATCTCAACTTGATTGGAATTTGTAGGGTAGTTACGTATTTGCGATTTTGATGTCGTCGAGCCGAGAGCTGAACCGATGAATCAAACATTCCCGTTCATATGTTGGGAGTAAATGCAACATTTCAATAAGTATTTGCTCAAGTAAAGTTCCTGGGAAATGTACAAAAGGCAAGTATTTGTACTTGTTTTTTTCCAGCAGTGATCTTCCGGGAATGTGTTGTTGGTTCGGAAAGCCGTCAAGCCGCGTGTTGACCAGAACCTCCCCCAAGGCAGCTGGCCGGATAAAGACGCCATTTGTCAGCTGCAAAGTGCGACGGATTTTGTCTGTTAAATAATTAGCGTGTGCGAGTGTTTGGTTTGATATCGCCTCGACATTTCCAGTCGACACGCTAAAAGTTTAATGACCTCTTCGCATTGGAGAAGATTCCGGTTGCTTCCCACCCGCCCCGAGGGGCATGTCTGACCTCTTCATATCGTTGGATGACATGGAGACTCGGGAGCAGCGGCGTGTCTGCGGCGGGCGGGCGGGCGGGCGGGTTTGGCCGGCGGGCGGCCGGCGGCAGTCCTTGTTTAACCTCGTACAACCGCCGCTTGTTTTCTTCCAATGTTTTGTATTTGCCTGCAAGAACTGGAAAAAGATGCCAGGATAGGAAACAAAAAGTTGCCGTGACGACGAGACGGGAAGCCAAAGTAACAAACAAAAACGCTAATGCCAGGCTTCCTTCAAAATGTTGCTTTTATGCTAACATCTGAGTTGCTGTGCTAATCACAGCAGGCTAGGAAACAAAACTTAATTGTTGTGACAACTCGACGGGAAGCCAAAGTAACGAAAAACACTCATGATAGGCTTTGAAATCTAGTAATGTTGTATTTGTTTTGTTGAGTATTTGAGATAATATGCCTTGCAAATGAATTATATCAACCACAAGAGGCTAGAAAACAAGAGAAAAAATGGTGTGACGACTAGATGGGGCGTGGAGGTAACAACAAAACATTTTAAAATGTCAGGTATGAAAATGTAGCATTTCTATTCTGATCTATTCAATCACATATGCGAAGCTGAGACACCAAAAGATGACATGACGACTAGATGGGAAGCCAAAAAAGGGCAAACAAACACATTTTAGAATACGACTGTCAAGATTTGAAACCTCATTGTAATATTATTGTGTTGTTCTAAATAATGACATCACGCACGTAAGACGAGGAAACGAGCAGATGTCTTGATGACTAAACGGGAAGTCAAGGAAATGAACCAACATTTCAGAACACAACATCAGGATTCATAATGTTGGCCTCTCGTAAAGTTTGAGTTACCAGAAAGTGCTAATTAATGACATCAAACATGTGAGGCAAATATGGTGACTAAACGGGAAGCCAAAGTAATCAAGAAAAACAGGTTTGGAAATGTTAGTTTTATTGCAAGATTTGCGTTATTGTCAAGTGATAATCACGCGTCAAATATCTGCAAATTCCGCAATCTGAGAAGGAAGGAGGGAAAGACTGAACTGGATGGCTCCAGTGGCGTCGAGAGGATGGAGTGAGGTTCCCCGGCACGCTAACGTTAGCGTGTTGGGTGCTTTTCACATCCGGGTTGTCACTGGCCTGCAACCCGAGTCAGCAGGCTGGCCTTTGTTTGATTTGGTCACACTTGACATTTAAATGTGACCAGATTGAGCTCTGAGCCTCGGGCGTTTTTTTCCTCTTCTTTTTTTGTTTTTCTTCTGCTGCTGCTGAGCTTCGTCTTTCTGCTCTTTTTTTTCCCCCTCCATCGTTTGAAGAAGGAAGTTAATCTTTAGCCGTTTGGACGCTCATTTCAGATGTGAGAAAATCAAACGAATGAAAGGAATGATTGCGGACGATCGATGTGGGATTGCGTTTGCCCCCAAATTGAAGCGGCGGCGTGCGCGCAGCGGGATACGCGCCCGTCGCCTCCCGTGCGTGACCCATATTGAGCCAACAGCGCTGCCGAATGTAGGTCAAGCAAAACTAAAACATTCATAGCAGACACGGCCAGGTCCAAAGTCCAAATTGGGGGCGGGGGGGGGGGTGGTCACTAACAGTCGTTAGCTCGCTCATTTAACACTTGACCCCGCGCGGCCCTTTTCAAATTCACCCTTTGAGTGACTTTTAGCTTCAACTTCCTGGTTTGTGCGTGGAAGTTTGAAGAAGCTGCAAAAATCTTCCCTTAGCCGGCAAAAAACAAAAAGTTTGTACTCAAGCCACGTCGGCCGAACGACACTTTTTCGACGGTCGTCACAGAAAGTTTTCAAATTTTGTAGAATACACTAAAATCATTGATTTGATCAATATCGATCTGTAGCGATCAGTCTGGAATAAGTCCGTGATTCCCAACTCAGGCAGTTATTTTGCTGGACGCCGTTCGCTATATGTTAGACGATTAATCGTTTCATCGTTTCAGCCCTCCACTCAACTTGACAGTGGAGTCCACGATATGAAAATCATTTCAAAGTTTTGGATTGTCAGTCTTCACATTTTTCCACTTGGGACCATCTTTGTGTTTTTTTCTCTCAACTGTGCATGTTTTTATGCTTTGCTTGAGTGTTGGCAGTTTGCACTTCCTGGTTAGCGCGCTGACGTTTGTTTGGGAAGGTCCAACGACGCGGCAGGCAAGCTGACGAGTGTGTTTTGGTGGAGCGGGTTTAAAAATAGCGGCACGCGTTTTGTGTGTTTCCCGTCAAATGTCTCGCAGCGTGTGTGTGTGTGCGTGCGTGCGTGCGTGCGTGCGTGAGCGTCGCGTGAATCGCAGTCAGCCACTCGCTTTTACTAATTAATTGAGGAAGTGCCTCAGCAAAGGCTGACAGACGCCGGCAACAGCAAAACAACAAAACGTTGCGCACGCGATGCTTTCTCGTCTGTCTGCGCGTGTCACAGCGCCCCCTCCTGACTCGAAACTCACCCTGACTATTTCTTCTTCTTCGTCTTCTTGTTTGGGTTCCACAAAGCTGGACTGAAAGCGTGTCACATGACCCGAGCGAGATGCGTTCATGGCCCGTCTTCATTTAAGGTCAAATTGTCGCACTAATAATCGTCATTTCTGAGCCACATTTTGATTTGTTTGTTTGTTTGTTTATGTAATAGAAATAAATGAGTAATGAATCGCCATAAATTAGGCTTTACACAATCCGGAATTTGGAGCTAATGATCGATCTGTGAGTAAAAAAAATTATAAAAAAAAGATGGCGCAAACTTGTTTATTTACTGTCAAAATTTGTGTGTGAAATCCTTTGGGAGGGAAAAATCCCAATTAAAGCCTAAAAACTCTCCCAAAAACGCTGATAAACATTCAAGACAAAGTCAACGGGGAAAAAAACCTCCAACACTAAGCGGCTTCCTGGCTGATGTCGCAAATGAAGCAATTCGGGTTTGCACAACAACAAATATGCTAAAGTCCGGTGAACGGCAACACAACTGGCAAATAAAGTCACATTGTCGCATATTGTTGCTTTAAATGAGGTCAACTTTTCGAGAATCCTTAAAGCTGCCCTCGAGATGATTTATTTTTTTTTGCTTCAGGTTTCCTGCCTGAATCACTCCAATATGTTTGCTTAGCAGTAGCTTTAGCGCTGATGCTAACAGTAGCTTTAGCGCTGATGCTAAAGTGTGTCCTGGCTGTAGAGGAGGCAACAAAGATGTCGTTATTGCACACGCTTGCTTTCCAGCAGTCGATGCGTGTCGTTCCACAAGTCGTACCTGCTGCTGCTGTGTCTCGCCGGCTCCACCACTTCTCAGATTTGGGATTCTCCGCGTTCCAAGTCACAGTGACAGCAGTAAGACGGTCACATGGTTCCATCGTGTTCTTTAACGGGCTCACGTGAGCTTTGTTTGTTTTCCGGCGAGCAGCGAAAGTTTGGAAGCAGAAGAAGCGAAGAAGCTGCTCGTGAAACGTCCAGCGAAGCAAACGGCTGCAAACGTCGATGCCTTAATTGCGTTTAGCCGCCGTAATTCCGCCAGCTGGTCTGACACGCAAGCTAATCCGGGCGGTCCGGGCCGGCGTGCGACGGTGCTCTCTGCCAGCTGCCGTTTGCTGGAAGTGGCAGCTGAAAGCGTCCCCGCGCCACCTCCTGCTCTTTGCCCTCCTTTTTTGTTTTTACGAGCCGATCGTGGCGGGAGGCTCGTTTTGGTCAGCTCATAACGGCGCACACCTCCGTAAAGCTTCAACAAAAATTGGACAAAATAAGTGCTACGGTGAAATTGGTGAACCCAATTTCATCATTTTGGGGGGTCGATTGCCAAACGGACACCCTGTGAATTGAGTACATTTTTTAAAAATGTATTTGTTTTTATTTCCTATTTTGGGTCCATTAGCTTAACGCTAACATACAATGCAACATCCAGGCTAACGGAAGTTAGCATAAATAGTTAGTAATGTCGTTCTAAACCTTCAAACAACTACTTGAACATACGTGGAGCAGCAACACATAAAAGCTCAGGAATAAACTTTTTATTTTTATTTTTATAATCTCTGGATCACTTTAGCGTCTTTTATCAGCGCTGCACACTCTTTGGAACACAAAGCTTAAGGAAGGGGGGGGGGCAGGGGGGTTCCTGGCATGTCCGGCAATCAATCAATCATCAATCGATTAAAAAATGTTGTCACCTGGCAAGATGGCCGAGCACGACATTTTGAGGCCATCTTTGTTGTTGATGATCCTGCAAGCAAGGCTAGCGTTGTGATGACTTTCAAGTTGTGAATTCAAGGTCCCGTCGTTCCACGGGCTCCTCCAAAGTGGCGCCTTAACACGCCGGGCGCCGTGTCCTCGTTTGGACCGCAGGTGCCCTTCGCTTCGCGGAAGGCGGCGGCCGGCCGGCACGGCTGCGGCAGCGCTAGGAAATTTCTCCTTCCAAGAAGTTTAAAAGCATCGTCGTGTTGCCCTCACTTTGCGCAGCTGCGCTTACCCACCCGCAACCCCCCGCAAAGTCCCCCATGAGTGTATTTGTGTAACGCGAGAGCAGTGAACAGGTGTTTTCCAAACACTCGCCATCATCGGCATCAACGTGAACGCTCAAACGCTTTGCCGGCGGTTGTTGGCGTGCAAGTCAAAATGAAAACTGACTTCAATATTCACGTTGTCCACGACGGATGCGAGGCCGTTTGACACCCAACAGCAACAGCGCCACCCATCGCGATCAATGAAAACATTTATTGATCCAAACATTTCACAGAAGTTGATTTTAGAGCCGTCATTGCAAACGACATGAAAATGCAATTTTTTTGCTGAAATCTGACAAGCTCGTTTTTTTGTCTCTCATCAGCCGTCCAACGAGGACGCACGTCCAACTCTCAGAGCAGCCCGGGCCAGTACCTGAGCAACGGCGCCGACCCGTACAACAGCCAGCCGTACCTGTCGGGCTTCATCTCGCTCCTGCTGCGCGCCGAACCCTACCCCACCTCGCGCTACGGCGCCCAATGCATGCAGAGCAACAACCTGATGGGCATCGAGAACATCTGCGAGCTGGCGGCCCGTCTGCTCTTCAGCGCCGTGGAGTGGGCCAAGAACATCCCCTTCTTCCCCGACCTGCAGCTCATGGATCAGGTGTGGACGCCGCTCGCCGACGCCAAATCAAGATGGCGGTCTTATGTTGCCGTCCAGGAGGGCTTGAAGTTCCGCCCTCAAAGCGTTTGAGGCCAATGTAGACAACAAAGATGGCCGATTCGAACTGACCCGAATTTTGTTGTTGCTTAACGCAGTCGTTCCAAATCACGAGAACGTATGTCGTGTTTTGCAGGGTTGCGCAATTCATTGAAATTCAATGACAATTTCACTTTGCGGTTGGAAGTGACGCAATCCGAGTGGGATGAATCCAATTTGCCCAAATTTGAAAATGGGATCAAATCTGCCTGCTTTGTATGCTAGTCGGAGTCAAAAGAAATACAAGACAACACTTGTCCCGAAAACTGCAAAGACAAAAAAGTGCGCATAAACAACGGCATCAAAAACGCCGAAGATGTCGTTAAGTTGCATTATTAATCCAAAATACTTTTTACGGCAAAAAGACGAATCTCACAAATGTTATTTTGCTGTTGCGCAAATGCAAAATGTCTGCCTCATCACAGATCCCTCTGGTGCATTGCAACAACACGGTCAGCTTTTTAAAAGGCAAAAAGAAACTCCAAGATGCGTTTGTCTTCATGGAAAATGCACATTCGAGGAAAATGCCCAAATCGGCCCAAATATGTCACGAGCATCCTCTGAAAATCATGAAACTTCATTTGGGACGCATAACGGGAAAGACATTCAAGGGGAAAATATTGCTTGTTTTCTGTAAAACATATTTGACCATTTGAATTACTGCCACTCATCAGAAAAGTCATCGATTTCCAAAAGCAAATTTCTTTACCTTTTATTGATTTTATTTCGGAAAAAAAATGGCCCACACGTACAGCATGTAATATGCATATTTAAAAAAGGACCCCCAAAAAAGTATGTTCTGTCTGTGACTGCAATGCCGTTTCCCGTGTGTAGGTGGCGTTGCTGCGCATGTCGTGGAGCGAGTTGTTCGTGCTGAACGCGGCGCAGTGCTCCATGCCGCTGCACGTGGCGCCCCTGCTGGCGGCGGCCGGCCTGCACGCCTCGCCCATGTCGGCCGAGCGCGTGGTGGCCTTCATGGACCACATCCGCGTCTTCCAGGAGCAGGTGGAGAAGCTCAAAGCGCTGCAGGTGGACACGGCCGAGTACTCCTGCCTCAAGTCCATCGTGCTCTTCACGTCCGGTGAGCGCCCGACGTCTTCACCAACCGCCCGCCGTCCGCTCGCCTTTCTTCGCCGGTCCCAAGTTTCCGCTTTGGCGTCATCGTTAAAGTTGGCGATCAGAGGAAGCCGCTCCAAAAACATTCGTCCGCTTCATTGACGACGCGAGAAACGCCTCTCGGTCTCGACGCCGTGCAGTCGGACACGACGACAAAACGTCACACAATCCAGCGCTTAACTGATCCTCTGCGTCGATCAGACGTCAAAGCAAAGGGAGCACGCAAAGCAATCAATAATTCTAACTTGATATCAGAATTCTGATCAATGATTCGTGTCGTTTAGCTTCAATTCAATGCTAGTCCTTTGGCCACATGGCGGCTTATTTGGCACGCACAAAAAACGATTTGCTTCCGATGAATCGATTCAGGAAATAAAAACTCGGGTGACACATTTTTTCAAAAAGCGAAAAAAAAGTTCTGCGCTTCATCTTCATTGATTAAAATGTTGAAAGTACTCAAAGAGTGCTTGATTGCAATTGCAACTCTTTCTTTTTTATTTTTAGGAAATTTGATCTTATTTGATGACTTTAGTCTAAATATCATACAATTATTCAATCATATTAAATGTATAAGAAATATCATGATTATGAATCCACTGTTGACTTTTAGTTGTGTTTGTTTTTCAGAGCTCTTGACATGTTTGTTCTTTTTCACATCGCGTCCGCATGACTTGATTTGCGTCGCAAGCTACCAACAAAACAGCAAAAACATTTCTGGACTTTGCGTTCTGTTTTGCGGCGCTTTTGACGCTGATCGCGTCCGTCACTTTGCCGGCGTCGCCTCCAACGCGCTGTCACAACCCAGACACCTCGCTGGGAGATCATGATGTGAACAAGTTAACAGAACCGCCCCCCCCCCCCCCCATCATGGATCTTTTGCTTCCTCCATGATCCCATCTATTATTGAGTCAGCCCCTCCTCATCTCGCAAGTTCAATTATGCATAGCGTGGGATTGGCCACAGCGCGCCCGTGACCTACATGCTAACCCCCCGTAGCCCTCAGCTCACCATGTGACACACACACACACACGCACACACACAATCCATTGGCTGGCGACCAGTCGTGCTTCTCTTGCCAAAAGCGTGCGTACGTGTGATGCTGATTGAAGACTTGAGATTGTTCACAGGTGTTCAAAAGCAGTAAAAAAATAAAAAATAAAATAAAATAAATGCTTGAAATCCAAACTTCATGCCGAGTGCTCGGAAGAAAGCGTGATTGTTGAAAACACTGATCAGCGAAGTATAAAAATATTTTGAAATGAAAGATTTTCACACTTGAACAGTTTTATTACTCTTGTCCAAAGATATTTGGTTGCAAAACTGCTACAAAAGAGCAATTAGACATCAAAAATGAGCTCTGAATGGTAAACTGTGGCAGCGTCACGTACGTCTCGTATCCTTTGCTTTCATTCGAGGATCACGAAATACAAAATGTTAACACACAAAAATATGAATCCTATTTTAAAGTGAAACAATTGAAACGAGACTTTCAGCTTTTAAATTCCAACTTTGAGTTTAATCGTCAAAATGTAACAAGCGTAACATTATTTTTCTTGCAACATTATAGACAACAATGGACAGCGACTTCATTAACTCATTCACTGGCAGCCATTTTCACTGAAGCAACCCCCTTCGCTCCCAGCTGTTTTACTGGATTTGGACTGATTTTGTGAGGCGCACAGAATATGATATTCTAGTGTTGTAAAAACATGAAACCTACCAAAAGAAAGATTAGAGTTTCTTCTTTCATCAGGAAAAAAAAAGTATTTTTGCATCTGTTTCCGTGTTGCGGCAATTAGCATTAGAATATAGTCAAGTGTCATCATTATTCACAAATCTGCTTTGAACTGTGGGTCAATGAGCTTGTTTGCAACATGGCCCTGGCTGATCTCTTACACTCTGCTGCCACCTGTCGGCCGTTTTTTGTAATAACTATCATTGCTTTAAGCGACCTCTTCAGGTCAGAGGCTGCAATTTAAGCTTTCTGTATGCTCTAAAACGCAACAAAAACGTATAAATACGCTTTTGGGAGCAAAGGAGTTGAACGATATTAGGTTGTCATTTGATTTTGTCAGTTTAGCAGCAACAAAGATTTTGAAAACCAATGCAGAACACTTGTTTGTTTGATCTCTACATTTTATTTGCAATATTCGGAACTGTCAAATCTGCTGATTGATTATGATGATCGCCCAAATGAAATGAAGCTCCTCCCCTTATTTCAACATCATTCCTGGGAATCGCGGCTTTCATCCAAAAACAACAAATGGGTGAGTTTTTTCACTGAATAACAGTTGACAGGCAGCAAAAAAAAAAAAGACTGAAGATTTGAGGTGTTGTTGTGATGGGAATTCCTGCCGCCGTTTCGGTGAAAGGCGTCCCCGGTGCGCCGTTTCGGTGAAAGGCGTCCCCGGTGCGCCGTTTCGGTGAAAGGCGTCCCCGGTGCGCCGTTTCGGTGAAAGGCGTCCCCGGTGCGCCGTTTCGGTGAAAGGCGTCCCCGGTGCGCCGTTTCGGTGAAAGGCGTCCCCGGTGCGCCGTTTCGGTGAAAGGCGTCCCCGGTGCGCCGTTTCGGTGAAAGGCGTCCCCGGTGCGCCACCTCGTCTGCGTCGCTTGGCACGGAAAAGCGCGAGAGGTCGCAGAGCTGCCGCTTCGGCACGCGAAGCGGCTTTTTTGGCCGGCGGACGACAGCTTGACTAATCTCCGCCGCTTTGTCACGAACACGCCGTCCGACACACACACACAAAAAGGCCCCAAAAATCAGTCCGGCTGTCCTCGGAGCGGCAACCAAGTAAAAAGCAGCGACTCACACAGCTTGACACGCTATATTTTTTTTTTGGGGGGGGTTACATCAAAGCCCGCTGTGACAAAAAGGAGCCCCGATGCAAGCTGACAGGTTAAAACGAAGCAATGGGAGAAACACGAGAGTTCATGCGGGGGTCACGGGCAACACCCCCCCCCCCCCCAAAAAAGCATCTTTGTTTGGTCTTCACACGGCGCCAAATCTCTCGTGCTTTCAAACCCCTGACACAGAGGGTGTGAAAAGTGTAGCGCGCAACCTAACCCCCACCCCGGTCTCGCTCAGCTGTGCGGTGCACGGGGGGGGGGGGGTCGGATGGGGGCTGCAAGTCACATGTGGAGGCCGGAGTGCAATTAGGAATGTAGTAGAACCCGCAACCGCTACACGCTAACCTTCACACAAACCCCGATGCACATCAACATGAGAAGCCAGGGAGGGGCAACTGCTGGCCCTCGGGCAGTATTACACGGGGGGGGGGGGCACACATTTCACAACCACATGTATGACAAAAAGGATACTTTAAATATGGACAAAAAATATGTGCTCTTAATGCATTTCATATTTGACAATACATTTAACCACATACTTAGATTTTTTTTTTCTTTGCATGAAATTAGCATTCAAAGGCAGCACAAAACGGCTGAAGAAGAGAACATTAAGTGCAAGAATTCATTTTGTGCATTTTTTCCACCAAAATCAACTCACTACAACCATGTCTGCCATCTAGTGGTGATTGATAATATTACAACTTAAAAACTACACTTGACCCCCGCAGATTTGTGTTATTTTCTTTTTCTCTCCTATTTTTTAATGGAATTATTTTTATTTTTATTATTATTTTTTTATCATCATTTTTTGAGGAATTTGTGAGTTTAAAACAAACAAACCAACAAAAAACGCCAGTTGCCCATCACTGACCTCCATCAATAATTAGGCCCAAAGATGTGCATCGTCAACCGTTGCTTTCTGTAGGCACAAAAAGTTATGAATTTTTCTAAAAGTTTTCAGCCAAAAATTAGGCATTCACATTTTCATGGATTTTTTTCCCTCAATATTTCTCCCAGTTTCCATTTTACAAATTCTTCACAATTCCAAATGTTGCTTCTTTTTTTTTACTGCATTTTGACTGTCATGATGAACAATGACTTGCTAAGGGGGGGAAATAAAGGCTCAAATTCACACTGATTGTGAGAATCAATCGATCGCTGGCTCATGACGCAAGGGTTCAAAGTTCAAAGTCAATTTTACAGGGAGCGTTTTGAGTACATTTGACCGGTTTATTGATTGATTGATTTTTAAAAGTAATTCAAGCATTGAGGAACAAACTCATGACCTTGAGCTTTGGAGACAGCCACTCTCGCACCTGAGCCGGGCCGCTCTTGTTGGTGGCCACTCGACTGCATTGCAGGCGGGATCGAAATGAGATCAAAAAGACGATCTCTTGCAGGTACAGCAGGAGCGGCAGGCCTCGGGTCTCACAAGCATGGAGTCGCTTTTTGGGAAAAAATCAATTGGCAAAATGTACTTGAAATTTGTGAGTGAAAAAAGGTGACGAGTTTCTGTCTTTGTTCTTCTTCTTCTTCGGCATTGTGAGCGCGTGGCCAAAAACGCTAACGTGCGTGTCGTGTCGTTGTTTAGACGCGATGGGCCTGTCGGACGCCGGCCACGTGGAAAGCATCCAGGAGAAGTCGCAGTGCGCCCTGGAGGAGTACGTGCGCAACCAGTACCCGAGCCAGCCCAACCGCTTCGGCCGGCTGCTGCTGCGGCTGCCGTCGCTGCGCATCGTGTCGTCGCCCGTCATCGAGCAGCTCTTCTTCGTGCGGCTGGTGGGCAAGACCCCCATCGAGACGCTGCTGCGCGACATGCTGCTGTCGGGCTCCGGCTACAACTGGCCCTACGTGCCCGCCGCCGTGCAGCGCGAGAGGCCCGTCTCGCTGCACTACAACGACGGCGGGCCCTGACCCCGGGGCCGGCCGGACGCAAACAAACAAACAAACACTGGACGCACGCAAGCCATGACATGAAAAAGGACAAACGCCAAAAACGTCTTTCCGTTTTTTGTTTGTGCGTTGTTTATACGAAGACGAACGTGACGCTTGTGTCCGGCGTGGCGTCTGCTTGGACGCACCCGCCGCATGGCGGGGTTCTGCTGCTGATGTGGGTCAAGCTCAGGTTCACAAGTATCCATATTATCAGCGTATGAAAATGGCCTTGATTCAAAGGTTTGAGTCAATGACAATTGCATTTTTGGAATACAATTTTTAGTGCACAATATTTTTACAAGTGTGTCGAAAAGTTGTTGGTAACTCAATTTGGCCCTGGAAAGTATTTCCCTCAATGGTGGGAGTGACGCGAAGAAAAGGCCTCTGAAGCACTCTTGGGGAAACCCTGAATTGGTTTGGCCAGCTATTTTGACAACACACCTGTGGACTACTCATGTTGTCCTTGGGGTTAACTAGTACCCACCGGCATCTTTTTTCCTTTGTTTTTCTTTTTTCGGACAATGCACATGAATCAGGGCGCACACAAAAAAAAGTTCCTGCCATCTTGCGCCCCCCCGCGTAACTTCTGGCAGAGAAGGACAACAACAAAATCATAATTGGATGCAAGCAGCCCTGCTTAGACGTCATCACTGGTGACAATATTATGGGTTTTATTGAAAGCCTATTCACAAGTGGGGAGAGAAAAAATAGAACCGTTTTTTTTTTTAAGTTTTTGTGGAGGACTCGTGGACATCTGCCTCACAACTTTCACATTTTGGGTTCACATTCCAAAAACATGTGACAGGTGCTTGCAGTCCAGCATGTACCCCACTTCTCTCGCCAAGTATTCAGTGCGTTGGGGTAACTCGAAGCCCCCCCCCAAAAAGTTGACTCGTCAAGCGCAGCACTTCCCCGCTCATGCCTTCTCCAAATCCATCCTTTTTCTATGCCACTATTCGACCTGTGCTTTTTTTTTTTTTGAGGGGGGGGGGGGGGGTGGGGGGGGGTGTTTATTGTGGGTGTGTTTTTCTGCAACTAGCTGAACTTGCCTTAGAACAAAAAAGACTTTGTCACATTTATCTTATGACTGTGCCATAATCGTTACCTGTTATAACAGGGATTTAAAAAATGTGGAGAAATGTTGCGCAAAAACCTGGACTGGTTTGTTTCCGTCTTCTCTTGCTCGGACTTGCGACGTCAAACGGCGTCGCAGTCCTTTCAAGTTGGCCCCGCCTCCCATCGGAGAGGCCGGCGACCGTTGTCGTCGGTTTCGCCGGTCCGTCACGTCACGCAAACGTTGGAAAGGATTCAAATAAAATTTGGTTGCTCACACTGAATGTGCCTCGTTGTTGCTCATTCCCAAAGCTTGCAAAGCGGCCTTCTTCAAAATTCAGGTTTTCAAATGGAGGCCTTTAAAATTGGCTTAGGATTTTGAATTTGGCTTTTAAGACAGACTTCGACTTTCAAATGAAGGTTTTAAGACCAGTTTAGGGTTTTAAAGGCTTCAAAAAAGCGTTAGGCTTTTAAAGCTGGGTTTCAAATAGGGTTGATTTCAAACAATGTCATGTTTTCAGGTTCCAGTTTAGGGTTTCAAAAAACGTTTTGGGTTTTAAAACAGGGATCCAAAAGAGTATCATGAAGACTATTTCTATCTCTCTAATTAATATATTATCCAACACACCTGATTGTAAATATCAGGATCCTTTTCAGGCTTCGGCAGAACTTACTGATGAGCTGATTATAGGAATCAGGTGTGTTGGAGTATGGAAGCATCTAAAACAGTGGTTAGTCTTTGAGGGCCAGACGGAAGCAAAGTTCCTCAAACAAATCTCGTCCACACAAAAGCGCTTCAAGACTCGCGTGTGTCCAAAAGAAGATGCTGAGGACGTTCAACGGCTGTAATGTGTATGCCAAGACTGGGGTGGCGCTGTAGCGCAGCGACAGGGAGTTAACAGAAAGCGTAGAAGAAGAATCAGCCAAGAAGACAAACATGGCTTTCCATGTATGGAAACAACGTGAAAAAGACAAACACGGGAGACGTGACGATGGCGGCTGATTCAAGTAAACACGGCTTGTTGAAGGTGGGAATAAAGAAGCAAAATATTTCGCTGCAGAAGCAGAAGCAAGCTAAGGAGGCCGAGCAAAACGACGACCACGCGGCTATCCGCCATTGTTGTTGACAGACTGACGGGACGCGTCGTCATCACTGGAGGAGTTTCCCGCATGTGGCGTCTGGACGGACGCCTTTTGAAATCTGTCCACTCTGGAGCCCGCTTTCAAAAGTCATCGCTTTGAAAAGTCATCGCTTTCAAAAGTCATCGTTTTCAAAAGTCATCGCTTTCAGAAAGTGCGCCATCGCGTGGACCAGCGGCCGAAACGGTAAGAAACTTGTGAGGACTCATTGAAACGGCCTTTGGTGTGGACGACGGGGCCCGCAGGTTTTCCAGGTTTTTCTTCTCCAACACACCTGATTCAATGACCAGGATCATTATCAGGCTCCTGAAGAGTTTGCTGACGAGCTTCAATATGAATCAGCTGTGTTGAACGTGGGAAACCTCGAAAACACGCTGGACCGAGTTTGCCCCCCCCCCCCCCCCCCCGCCTGCTCTTGGGCCACATATGTTTTTTGTATTCATATGCTTTATGGGGGGGCGGCGGTGCAAATATGTAATGCACGCCTCCAAAGTGGAGGTTGAGGGTTCACGAGTGGCAAATGAAAAGCTGCAAGTGGATTGGGGTTATGATGAGTGTTTGAATCCCGAATTGTAAATTCAATTTGAAGCCGAAACCCTTTCTTAAAAGCCTCCCTTAAAACCATCATGCTTGTTCCAGCCGGTTTTCAAACCTTGATTTGAACCCTGAAACTTCATTTGAAGTCCTGATTTGAAATGCTAACCATTATTTGAACCCTTATATTGAAACCCTAATGACAGTTTGAAACCCTAAACATGTTTTAAAACCATAATTTGAAATCTTTTGGTTTGAGACCCTAATTTGAAAACCTAATCCGACTAGTCCTATTTGATTTTTAAGTATTGATTTTTTTTTTGGGTACTTTTGACTGCCAAAAACGTTAAATAACGTTCAGTAAAATCCTATGGAGGAGTGCCAAAGACGTTAAAAGACGTTTGTTTCAAAACAGAGGTGAAACTAACCATTTTCTATTGTTGATTACTGAAAAACGGAATAAGGTAGAAACAAACTTTTTTCTGATGAAAGATGAGAGTCCAATCTTTCATTTGGTAGGATGTGTGTTTCCATAGTCCAAACACAACATTTTCTGTGGACCTTGAAAGATCAGTCAAAAATGCTTAAATCGGCTGGCACCCACGGCATCCTTTTCTGAAAACGTCTGGCAGTCCAAGAGTTAATGGGCAGGACCAGCTGAAATCGAGACAGGAAGTTTGAAGCTCTACATTGAAATCCTAACTCAGGCTTAAAAGCTTGTTTTGTCCACATAACATGATAAAAATAATAAGTTGAAAGTGAGATTTGAAGGCCTAGCTTGAAAGCTTTTTGTTTGTTTGTTCTTCTGGTGCGAAGACCAACACCAAATGTGAATTTCCTCTGTCCTGTCCTGTCCTGTCTTATCGTGCTCGGCGTCGACGTCCTAATTCAGCAAGGCAAAGTGGGCGTGAACCCCCCGCAGCAGATGCCGTGCAGCATTCGAGGTTGAGGGACGCATCAATATTGATGGCCGGCCAGCCAGGCGGCTTGGCGGGAACTTTGTCCCGCATGAATATTGATGCCGTTGCCATACTTTGCCGTCCGGACCTCTTTAGGGATTTATAAGGCAGGTGATGTACATTTTTTCTGCACAGCAATTTCGACAGCAGCGAGGGGTGTCGGGGTGTCGGGAGGTCGGGGGGTCGGGGGGTCGGGGGGTGTCAGTCAAGGGGCGCCAAATGAGATCGTAGCGGAACGGGGGGTTCGCCGGCCGATCCCATTCCCTTGTCGGCGGCGTGAGGATGATGCCGGTTGTAAGAAATGAATGTTTCATAGGATGACGGATGGCCAGAAAAAAAAAAAAAAAGGATGACGGATGGCCGCCTGTTGACGCTGGAAGCGCCGCTGTTGCTTTTGGGACCACTTGGGACCACCCGACTCCACGCTCGTTAGCATATTAGCTTTGGACGGCGCGCGGCCGGTTTGCCAAAAGGCCTTCTTACTTGTCCTCGAGTAAATCAAGGCAGAACTCCAAATGAACTTTGGAAGAAGGCTCGTTCAAAAGCGGGAAAGTATTAGCGGACTTTGAGGCTGCATTCGAGGAAGCCGGGAAGTCCAATTGATCGCATTTGAATTGCAAACACCACGTTGGAAATGTAAACAACACCATCAAAACAAAAAAACACTTTATTAATGATTATGAAGAAAGATTTAGGCTAGCTAATAGTGAGGGATGGACAAGTACCAATACCAGGTATCGGGCCGCCACCTGGTATCGGTATTCACAATACCGGTCGTCCTCTTGTGGCCGTTTTACAATCAGGAATGACAAATTAGTAGAATAGAAACTTGCTATTCATTTCATGCAATCATTTTAAGGAACAATGCTGTATTGGAATACGTATATAGCTCCCTTTATTTATAATTTTGTTTATTATTATCATAGTTTATATATTAGTGTTTTGGGCAAATGTGCTGCCTGTCACTTTCTAAAAGGCAAATCATTTAGGATTTTGCCAGATTTGCTGTGGCGGAGATCCTGTAAGCCACCAGACAACATCCGCCCCTGCACTGAACCACTACCCGGGTCATAGTTTGGACACCTCTGGACTAAGATCACACAAATCAATAATATCATGTAAATGCGGCCTTCAGAGCACATTGCGATGATTTAGTTTGTATTTTGTTGAGTGCAAACGGATGTTTGCTTTTCTGCTACATTTTGTTGCCGTTCTTGGCAAGACGACGACAACGATGGCGGCGGCGGCGGCGGCGGCGGCGGCGGCTTCATCAGATCATGGCTGTCGCGCTCGGCTTGTGCAAACATACGATTACGCTGGGACGCCTTTCTGGGTCACTAAGTTAAATATTTCAGATGGTTTATTTTTAGTACCTTCTGCTTCTGCACACACATACGAACGCGCGCGCGCGCACACACACACGCACACACACACTGGCACTAATGCATCGGTGTTGTCCGCAGGCTGAGTTTGACCCACTAAGTCATGTTCACACGGCCCCCCCCCCCGGGCTTTATTGAGCGTTTTGCTTTGGCAGAAAAGTGTCGGAACGGGCCAGCAAATAACAAACACCACAACTTACACATGATGTCGTCTTTTCTCCAAAGGAAAAAAAACTAACAAACATCCCATAATGTATAGTTTGATTTTTTTATTATTATTATTTTTTCTCTTTTTTTCCTAAGATATATAGTTAGACTTTTTTATTATTATTTTTTTCTCTTTTTTTCCCTATGATATATAGTTAGACTTTTTTATTATTATTATTTTTTCTCTTTTTTTCCTAAGATATATAGTTAGACTTTTTTATTATTATTATTTTTTCTCTTTTTTTCCTAAGATATATAGTTAGACTTTTTTATTATTATTATTTTTCCTCTTTTTTTCCTAAGATATATAGTTAGACTTTTTTATTATTATTATTATTTTTTCTCTTTTTTTCCTAAGATATATAGTTAGACTTTTTTATTATTATTTTTTTTTCTCTTTTTTTCCTAAGATATATAGTTAGACTTTTTTATTATTATTATTTTTTCCTCTTTTTTTCCTAAGATATATAGTTTGACTTTTTTATTATTATTATTTTTTCTCTTTTTTTCCTAAGATATATAGTTAGACTTTTTTATTATTATTATTATTTCTCTTTTTTTCCTAAGATATATAGTTAGACTTTTTTATTATTATTATTTTTTCTCTTTTTTTCCTAAGATATATAGTTAGACTTTTTTTATTATTTTTTCCTCTTTTTTTCCTAAGATATACAGTTAGACTTTTTTATTATTATTTTTTTTTCTCTTTTTTTCCTAAGATATATAGTTAGACTTTTTTATTATTATTATTTTTTCTCTTTTTTTCCTAAGATATATAGTTTGACTTTTTTATTATTATTTTTTTCTGTTTTTTTCCCTAGGATATATAGTTAGACTTTTTTATTATTATTATTTTTTCTCTTTTTTTCCTAAGATATATAGTTAGACTTTTTTATTATTATTATTTTTCTCTTTTTTTCCTAAGATATATAGTTAGACTTTTTTATTATTATTATTTTTTCTCTTTTTTTCCTAAGATATATAGTTAGACTTTTTTATTATTATTATTTTTCTCTTTTTTTCCTAAGATATATAGTTAGACTTTTTTATTATTATTTTTTTCTCTTTTTTTCCCTAGGATATATAGTTAGACTTTTTTATTATTATTATTTTTTCTCTTTTTTTCCTAAGATATATAGTTAGACTTTTTTATTATTATTATTTTTTCTCTTTTTTTCCCTAGGATATATAGTTAGACTTTTTTATTATTATTATTTTTTCTCTTTTTTTCCTAAGATATATAGTTACATTTTTGCCCGTTGATGCCTGATTATTCAACGTGAACAGCATTTCCGTACTGCTCGGCGAAGGCGGACATGTTGTTTCGCTCGCAAAGCAGAAGACGTACGTCAGCAGAAGTAAACGTTTAGCGATAATACTTTTCCTTGAAACAAGAATCAAATTTGTAATTATCCGTCCAAACAACTAGTAAGTATTTTTAATCTTATATCAAATCAAATGCATGACCTCGACTTTGCAGAAATTCATCTTTTGCAAGCTGGCGTGGAACGTTTCACTCTATTGTAACAGTTCAACTCATTTCCATTAGCATGTCTGTGTTATTCTGCATGATAGGTTAGCATCAAGCTATCAGAGGTTTGTGAAACAAGATGAGGAGGACTCGGTTTGACATGTTATTGTCGTTTCAATTGTATTGTTTGCTGTCTCGGTTTTAGCGTTGATTTTAAAGCAGGCGTGCAGAATACAAAGCTGGACGCGAGCACGCGGAGCTTCGTCGGGAAGGAAGTGCCGGCAGAAGCGCGAAGGACTGCCGAGGCAGCTTGCTTTTTGCGCCATTCGGTTTTCTGCCTTTTGACAGGATGGCACGCCGGTCTTGCCGCAATTTGGCCCGAATGTTGCCGAGCAAACGTTGACTTGTTAATAAGAATGCATCTTGCGTAATACAAGTTTTGATCTGGTTTCTCCATTATTGTGGATTTTCACCCGTTGCGAGTACGTCTGGAATCCCTACGATAAAAAGGGGAGTTCATTGAATGGTACTACTTTCCTATTTTAGACAGCTTGTGGCATCATAGACTACTTGAAGTATGAAAACCCCCCACAACTTTTTCAGTGAATTGCTGGGGATCGGTTCCATTGGGGGGGAAAAAACTACCTGAATCAAGTGTTGAATTTGTTGCTCGTGAAGCAGAAAAATGCGACTCGTTGCCGTTTTCCTGTCAACAATGTGATTCTTTGTTGCACTTGATCAAGTTGCTAAATGACATGAACGGCCGTCAAACTGCCGGCAGACTGGATGTCATTAGATCGCCCGCGGCCCGCCGTCGTGCAAATACAAGCACGTCGTTGCTGCAGCTTGATGGGAAGGTGGGCCGAGGGGGGCGGGGCAGATCCCGTGACGCTATTTGACCTCGACGATCAATGCGCGTCTCTGTTGGCCGCCTCAACTTGCAACGCGGAACCACATGGGATCAATTATTAACCTTCAGATGGGAACATGAAGAAGAATCTTCGCTAGCAAGAGAAGCTAACACGCTCGCATCTTTCAACGTCAAACGTCAGTGACAGATTGTCACAAAAAAATTCAGGCTCAGGTTCGAGGTTGGAGTACAGGACAAGGTTGATGGGTTATGGCAAGATTGTGGTTAGGGTTCGAGAGTTAGCGCTTGAGTGACCTTTGGGGTTAAGTCGAAGGTTGTTGTTTTTTCCCCGAGTTTGGAGCTTGAAATTCGATTTGGGTTAAGGGCTTAGGTTGGGATTTTTCAGGCACTTTTAAAACTAAGGCAACTGTTTGTTTTTTTGCATTTTGAAAGTTTCACCTACATTCATTTTTCATTTTCATTCAGATCTACTCGAATCCAATTTACTACTGTCAGGTTGAACAAAACTGACAAAACCGTTTTTGTTGGGTTAGGTTTAGTGGGTTCGGTTCGGTTTAAACGAAGACGTTTGTTGGGAAGCTTTATTGGCTCTTCTGCCATCTAGTGGAAGACGGTCTAATTGCTCTGCCTGTCACGATACGTCACTGGACGGATGAACGACGACATATTTGTCATTCGTCAAAAATAATGTTCTACTTGGGATTGACTGACTTAGAGTACAGATTGTTCCCGTGGCCCCTGAAGATAAATGAATATGGAATGTGCAAAAAATAAATAAATAAAGGAATCCCGTCTGTTACGTCACGTTGGAAGGCCCTGAAAGGCGGCGAGTCTCCCACGTCGCGTCGCCTGCGAGCCGCTTGACACGTCAAGTGTAAGCGGCTCGCAGGCGATGCCTTGTCCTCTTATTGTGCTGGTCCCAAGCGCGACGCCCGGACCCGTCCAACTTCTCACCTGCGCTATTGTGCGCCGCGCCGCTCAGCGCCCTCGCTAATTGGGAGCGCAGATTCCGGGACAACTTCTCTTTTTGTTCCATTATGCTGCGAAGCGCTGACCCGGACGTGTGAGGTCACAGCTGCGCTAATTGGCGCTGAGGATGATGATGATGATGATGATGATGATGATGATGATGGTGTGTGTTTGTACAGTACAGTGTGTGCCCCATTGTCGTCCATGCACTCTGTGCTCACGCTGAGTATGAACAATGTGAGCCGTCTGTCGTGGTTGTTGCTTTATGTAATTTAACGTCTTCACACTCAAGATGGCCGCCCTAAAGGTATGCGACTCGACGTTCAGCTTCAAGGACCAAAACATCATTGATGGATACAAAAATCATTTAATACAATGGCCAACAATTGTGAACAAAGACCTTTCTTTCTTTCTTTCTTTCTTTCTTTCTTTCTTTCTTTCTTTCTTTCTTTCTTTCTTTCTTTCTGTAGTAAAGCACTAACTACTGCCACGAAGGACTTACTCAATGTAAGATAAAAAAAAATAAAAATGGCTTACGTAATTGTGGTTACACGTACGTATGGTGCAACCAAGGGTTTGACATGACTATTATTTTTTGTATTTTTATTTTTCATTTAACGTGGTGTTTTTTTCCCATTTGTTGTCAACGCATCGCATTAGATTGCATCATCCTTCGTTCACTCGAGAAAAGGAACTTTCTAGAAATTCAGAGAGAGAACTAAAGGACTTTATGCGCACTTTTTGAATTTTAAATTTTTTTGGGGGCCTCAATACATGTTACACATTTCCAACTTGATGGCAACAGTCGTGACTTATTCACTATTTCCAAGTGAGTCTTTTCAAGCGTGGCTCCTTGAGACTTATTTTGTGGATCTGCTCAGGCCTACCAAGTTTGCTGTTGCCACATCGAACCAGCTTCAAGGACTGAATTTTTTTGAAATGACAAGACTTCGTTCCTATTTTCAAGCACCCTGAAAATGGCTAAAATGCCCCCCCCCCCCCCCCACACACACACACACACACAAAAATGGCTATTTTAAGATGGCAGACTTGCTGTGTCTTCTCAGGCACGTCCTTGAGGCTTTTTGACCAAATTTCACGGTTCTAAATCGAACTGGCTTCAGGGCTGGATTTTCCAAATGTTGTACAACAACTTCATTCTTAGAAAGACTCCCGGAAACGGCCAAATCGACTGCAAAATGGTCGCTTCAAACAGAAAGCGTTGACTTCATGTGTCATCTTAAGTCTGTCATATGAAGACTTTTTTGGGGTCTACTCATAAGAGATATGCAGAGCAAATTTCACGCTGCGAGATGAAAGTGGCTTCAGGGGCTGAAGAAAATCAATGATATCTTTCAAAATGGCCCCCAGAAGGACCAAATCAAGCCTAAAATGACCTCTGTGGACAAAAGCAACGCTGTGCAAAGCAACCATCCACAAATAATGCGCTTTTTCCCGCTTGCTGCACGACTTGTGTCCCCCCCCCACGAGCCGACATGCCGTCCCTAATGGACTGGCCTTTACTCTAAAGTGGTCCAAGTCAGGCTACGTACGGCGCCGCCCTTTGGCCAGCCTTCTCTCGCTTCCACAATCATGTCAAAAAGTCACTCCATAAACACACACACACGCACACGCCACAATCACACGCCTCTGCCGCAGCAACAGTAGTTGCGTTAGCGTTTTATCTACCCCCCCCCCCCCCCCCCCGCCCCCAGCCAGCGAAGAGGGAAGGCAGAGTGCAGGGATGGGTCACGGACAGGTCAGCGCCGAGTGCAATGGGTCGGGTTCTGTCTGGTGTTGAGCTGACAGATAGATGGATTAAACGGGGGTGGGGCGTTCTGGGGGGTTCTGGGGGGGGGTCGATGACGAGCAAGGTTACAAATTGCAGCAGTTTGACTCGCATTTTTCTGCTGTCACTTGATGCCACTGCAGGGAAATCCTTTGGCACGACGTGCATCTGTCATTCTTTCCATTTTTGAAGGGGTGATTATTTGAAGAAGAAAAAAACAATAAGGTGACACAAAAAACAGACAAACGTTGGATTGTTATATTTTTAGCTCAGATCAGAAATTCCAAATGGAAAAATGGGCCACAGGACTGAATTACATTTGAATATTCAATTGAGCAACATGACAACATTGCCATATTTTCTCTCTGTCGTAATCTAAGCTAATTTTCATTCGTACCACAATTGAGTTTGCTGTGATATTTTGGCATTAAGCTAGCAGATGATAAAAGCTTTCATTGAGAATGTTGTCATTAACTTATACAATGTTTGATTTGTTTTATGCAGCGGTTTTACAATTTTAAACTTCAACTCGGAGTTCAAAATAAACAGGAGAATCAATGAGAGTGACAACAAGCACTAATCAATCATTGAAATTGTGATTTGATTACGTTGAATATGTTCTAATACGCTAAAATGTTAAAAGTGCACGTGAGTGGTAAAATCATTTCCAAAAGTTTTATAGTCTCTGTCAATATTGCAAATGTTCCCATATTGGCTTTCTGCAATGTGATGAACGGGAGTGAGCAAAAGTCTTGGGACACGCTTAGAAAAAGGCGCATTCTTTGAAATCCACATCCAAAAATCGGACACGTATGAAGTCTGATATTAATGTAAGTGTATTGGACACTTAAATACGTGTGTGTGTGCGTGTGTGCGTGCGTGCGTTTGTCACTCTGCCGGTTTTCCACAGCGTTCGAGGGCTCGCAGGAAGATGGTGAAGTTTAGGGTTCATCTTGAGTTCAGAGGGAGGTTCGACGGGCGGTCAGCGGGCTACGGCCGGAGCGGATTCCTTCTCTTGCTCGCAACACACACACACACACACACACACACGTTTGTTTTACTATCTTTGTGGGGCCATCTCATTGACATCATGCATTTCCTCGCCCCTTCACCGAACCGCAATCATCAAAAATGATTGCCTCCCCCCATTCCTTACCCTAACCTCAACCATAACCCAAATTCAAACCTAAACTCTAAAACCAAGTCTTGACCCTCAAAAAGAGGTCGAAACTTGTGGGGCCCAGCAAAATGGCCCCACATGGACGGGTGGGCCCCACGACCCCCATGACCCCACTATGTGACAAAAACAAGAGCACACACGGACACACACTCACTCCGCACCCTCATGCCTCCCATCTCTTTTTAGAACTCAGCTGATTTTTTTTGTCTCCGGTTTGACCCGGGTTGCGGCGGAATCTGGCGATTGTATTAAAACTCAGCATCTATTTTTAGCCTCTTCTGAGCCCAAGTTCTTTTCTTTTTTTTTTTCCCGTAGATGTTTTGTTCGGTTGTCAAGACGATGGCGGCATAGAAACGCAGTGGTTGGAGCACTGTATGTTTGCTTAAATCTTTCATCTTGCGCTTCCATTTTTAATGTCAGGAGTAGACGACGCAAACAGAAAATGTGCAGATTAATGATGTGGAAATCAAGTCATTGTATCCATTTGGGGTCATTTCTGCTTCCATTATATAATAAGAGTAGCTCTGTCAAGGCTGGATAAACAGCTAGTTTGAGCAAATGAGCCCCCAGCAACAGTTTTACTGATCAACATGAAGTTGTGTGGAAAAGATGCACGAAAAAGTCTCAAAGTAAGTCAGCGGATTTGACTTGAAGGAAACAATCCAGGTGAATTCCAGGACTCGCATTTCCACAGCAACTTACGAGGAAATTCAAACTGACGATTATATTCTATTGAGGATTCTCACAAGTTAACATGAAATTGGGTGGACTTGACACACCTGAATCCAAAACTGAACAGCAAGTCTGCCATTTTGTTTTGAAGCAGCCATTTTGGGCAAATTCAGGCCTGGCATGAGTTTGTAGTCACCTTGCGCATGCCCCAACTTTACACTACGAGTTCCGACTTGCCCCATCCAGAATTCTGACACAGTCGTTGGGCGCAACCCGCCCATTTGTGCGCAACCACCAAAGAGGCGGCGCGTGAGCCAACCAAGTCTGCGGTGCAGGGCAAAAAAACGGGGGAGCAGGGGGGAGTAGTCAATCACCGCAAAATGGATCGTGCGAAATGAACTGTCCCTCAACGATCTATCGTTCGTTCTTTTTAGCACTACAGTCTACTAGATGAGATGCAGAGAAGGTCCCCAACTAAGCACCTACATTATAATTCAGGTGTTCCATAGAGAGAATATACAGTACGTATGACGGCCAGTATGGTAGTATGCTCAGTTTGTAAGTGTCTGTCAAAACGTCTTTAAAAAAATCAATAAAAATCCCCCCCAAGGATTTGCATTCCGATGGAGTTAAGCAATGCCTAAGAAAATCAGTGATTAAGATGCAAGTAAATATTTGGTTTTGATTTTGTGTGTGTGTCTTGGGAGCGAGCTGACAGGACGCAGCTGCTTGATACGCCGGCAGTCCAAAATGAGGAGAGAATCAACTCTCAACTTGTGTTTTTTGGCAAGAATCGGCGCTTTATTTGAAGCCGGCTGCTAACATGAAGGATGTCATTGTTTCCCCTCAAATTACTTTTTCAAATGATTCTTCTTTATTTTATTACATATTGAGAACAAAAGCTCTTGGGCTAATCTTCTTACAAGAACCTAGAGGAGAAAGATTAACGCTCGGCTGAGCCTATACGTGGAAATAAATGGGAAAAAAAACATTTGATTTAGGACTTTAAATTGCCCGTGTGTCAAAAGTGAGTGTAGAAAATGCTTCTATGGATGGATGGGGAAAAAAATCTACTGTACACAAAATCATGAAATTGTCAAAAATATGTAACATTTTTGTAATTTCATGTTTTCTATGTGGCGTGGATGTTTTCTACTTTTTGAGAATGTCGATGCCATCCACATTAGGCGGCATCCGCAAAAAATAAATAAATCACAATTTAGCTTTTTGGATTGGTCCAAATGGCTGCTCAATTTTGGTCTTCGATCCTTGAGACTTTTTGATGTGTCCTGTCAAGCTACACAGATGCGCTCATTTTCATGTTGAATCTCGCTTATTTGTCTCATTTTCAAAGAATCCTCGAAACTCTGATCAACACGGTCTGCCCACATTAGACAGCTTAGGCCAAAAACAAACCAATTTGTCACGTCAGTCCTTGAGACTATTTCAAAGTCCTGCCGGTTTTTGTTGCTGGGTTCAGATCTGATCATGTAGAAGAAGAAAATCCAAGGGCGGCAAGCAACGAATGACATCAGTTCAATTTAACACAACCTTTTCATGCCGGTATTGATAATGAGTCAGGTATTTAATAAAAACAAATTCATGCGGGTTCAAGCACCTGGCAGTCTGGCGACCATCTTATCAGGACAACGTATTGCTGAGTCGCACTTTGCATGAGAAATCGAAGTGGCGGCGGCCGCCGGCGCCGCGTTCTTTATGACCGAGGTGAATTAACTGAGAGGCGTATCAGCTTTTTTCTTTGGCCCCCTTCCGCCCCCCCGTCTCTCGGCGCCTTTGCCATTAAATGGTGGGTCACACTTAAGTAACCTTATCTTGTAATTGGGTTCAAGGTTAAGTGACCCCGCCGTGCGGAGGTCCGGGGGTTAAGGTCACCATGTCAGTGAGAGAGAGTGAAGGCAGTGGGGGGAGTTTTAATCACTGATGGATGGAAATCAAGGCTGGGGACGGGGGCCACGCGCCCCACAACCACTTCCAACCTCACTGCAATTTACCAACAATAGACGAGAGAACGGATGTGGGATTACAAGAAATAAAAACAGCAGTTAGCTAGTTAGTTAGTCAGTTGGTGATTAGAAGGAATAGAAGAAATGGAAATGATCTCATGAGTTAGCAAGTTAGCTAGATGGTGATTAGCGGATGAAGCAAAATGGAAGTAGCAGTTGACTAGTTGGTTAGCAAATTAGCTAGTAGCGGGATTACAGATAAAAATAGTTCACTCACTAGAGAACGCACATTTTATAACTTTGACATTGGCCGTTTTTTAAAATGCACTTTGTGCTGACAGGCAATTATCTGATTGTTCCATGCGGACACCTCTTTATACTTGCCTGTGGCGAGGGGGACACGGCAGTTGCCTGGCAACCCTCCCTCAAGCTAAGGTCTCGCAAGCTTTTAACCTCCGATCGATCTCCACGTCAAGTGGGCTAATATTCACCAAGCAGATGGGAGAATTAGGCTCAAGTGCGCTTACAAGTGACATGAAGGTGCCGCCGTCGCCGCCGTCGCCGCCGCCGCGACGAAGCGGATAAAAAAGAAAAAGTGCAATTGTGAGAATAGATGTGACAAACTCTGTAGTGGCCTCTTCATCACGCCTTCATCTCCGCATGTGTGCGTTACTTCTCATCCTCTGGGCTGACCTCTCAGCAGGGTTAAGTGCTCGTGCCGCTTCATACGTGGGGGGAAAGAAGCACAAGTCAGTTAGCTAGTAAGTAGGAAGCAGGATCACAGAAAATGAAAATGTTTACCATTTGACAAAACCGACAAAGTCGAAATAAATGAATTGATGATTAGCAGGTTAGCTAGCTACTTGCTGAATCAGTAGGATTAAGATGAACAAAGTAGCTAAACAACTTGATTCGTCTAACGAAGGGCAACTGTCATTTTCATTGTGTGTAATCCTGCATTCATTTTATCACCTACTCGCTAACTAACTACCGTAAATAACTAAACTTACTGCCAGTTAGCTGGCTTGCTCTGGTCAAACAATCCGTGGACGGAAAAATGCTGACGTCGTTGAGGGCCAGCGAATGAAAAGTTTGAGGTTAAACGGGAAATCATTACAGACGATGAAGGCAGTGGGAAGATTAGATGACGTGGCAGCACATTGAGGCTGAAAACTGATTGGAGAAAAAAAAAAACTAGCATCCACGCACTGGAAGCAGGACAGGCAAGAGAAACACAGACTGATGGGATTGGGAAAATCATTCCATGGCACAAATATGAAAATTTAGGTTGTAAATGTAGACGAGTGCTCGTGTTGAAGAAAAGAAAGTGTCGCCGCCGTCCGACAGTCGCTTGACGTTTCATCATTCAAACGTGGAGAGAAAAGTGTCAATTCTTTCATTTTGATAACAAGCGTCCCTCCCTCCATCCACATCCTCGTCCGTCTTGGGGAGACGGACGAGTTGACAGCGTTGTTGGTGGCTTGAGGTTCAGGCAGTGCACGCCAGCGAGACAGCCATTGCCAAGGGCAAGGAAATAGCCCAGATTAAAGAGCTTGTAAATAATGGCCCATAAACATCTGCCCGTTAGCCGGCACCATCCGTCTTGACACCCCCACCCCCCCAAACAAACCCCCCATCTGTTCACCTCCTTCTTTTTCTCCGCGCTCTTGATTTCCTTGAATGCATCCTCCCCGGCAAACTCGCTTCAACCCAAACAAACACTCAGATTGACCCCCCCGGGTCATGTACAGTTCATGTATGACCGACCAAACCACCCCCCCCCCAAACACCCACACGCCCCACTCAACCTCCTCCACAGCCCCCATGACTCAACCCAGAGACAACAATGGAGGAGCCTTGCTTTGATTCGTTGGGCTTCCTTCCATGAAACAAAAAGCAAAATGATTGTCAGTCAGCAGGATCGCATAAAAAAAAAAATGCAAAATGCTGAGTCACTTCGTCAGTCAGCAAAATGAAAATGGCGGTTTTCAAATTGACTGAGGTTTGCTTGTTGGTTGGCGATTTGCAGGATCACACAAAATGAAAATAATGGCTAGTTAGTTAGTTAGTTAGTTGGATGTACATTAGCGGGATTTAGAATGAGAGGATAATTATTAACTAGTCAGTTAGCCAGTTAGTGAGTGAGGGAGTTATTTAGCTACCGGCACTTAGTTTGTAACGCCTGAAATTGGCTGGCAAGCAGTTGAGGGTGGACCCCACCTACTTTGTAAAAAACAGCTGGGATAGGCTCCAGCACCCCCGCGACCCTTGTGAGGAATAAGCGGCCCTGAAAATGGATGGATATTTAGTCCGTAAAGACATTTTATGTCCATTTCTTTTTGGGTAAGATGATGATGAGCAAGTAGCTAATGCTTTGAATGTGATTGGAGCTGCTGGACGTCAAATCGTCAATCTCCCTCCGCACACTTGTCGTGATTAGGCATCTTTAATGTGAGCTTCCCGGCTCCCATCTGCTCTCCCTGATCTGGAGGGTCCCGGTCAAGGGTCAGCTTCGTGACGGGGACCCCTGGTACCGGCGCACTGCCGGTGCCAAACTGCAGGTGGCAAATTAGCGCAAACAAAGGCTAATTGGTTTGCCCGACTGAGGCCAAAAAAGCCTCATGTCAGCCTTTTATGTGGCGTCCAAGCTTTGAACGGTCGTTGCGTAAGCGTTTGTCCAAATGTCACTAGTAAGCTTTTACTTAGTTCTTTGGTGACTGAGCGTGTTACGAGCAACAGTCGGCTTACAGACGCTCGCATTTATTAGGCTCCCCCGTCCGCAATCCTGGTGGGAAAAGTGCTGCTATTAACCGTAGTTGCTTAGTCAGTTACAAGTTAAAAAAATAAAAAGAATTAAAATCGTTAGTTACCATAATTCCCAAAATGAAATTGACAGATACGTAGTCATTTAACTAGTCAGTAAATAAGCCAAATTTGACCAAATAAACAGCTAGTTAGTTAGTTAGTTTGTTTGTTTTCTTGCATGCAAATGGCTGTTAGCTACTTAGCTAGATACTTTGTTAGCTACTTGTGTTTAGCTACTTACTACGCAAACTATTTCAATGGAATTTTGAAATGCTTGTTTATACATTTTAAGAGCAAATTATTTTGACACTTAGTTGCCTGTACAGTCGATCACAGCTTGGTTATGGCGATGGTTTGACCCTGGAGTCAATGATTTCCAACAGGGGGAAATGTTAGCATGCTGAAATTCGGGTGTTTCCAAAAAGTGAAGACAAACGGGTTACTATTGATTTCCATCCACATATAAGATGGCACGCTGCATCAACGCTGCATCAACGCTGCATCAACGCTGCATCAACGCTGCATCAACGCTGGCTGTGTGCTTAGCTTGGCAAGTTATTGTTATTTGCAAGGCAGGCAGCATTAAAAATGAAAGCAAAGCAAGCGCGAATGTTCATCAGATCAAGTATTGATCCCGTTCAACGGAATCACGGCGAGATCGCGGTTCATTGTTTGCACCCCTCGATATGGTGATCCTTTTTGATGTGTGTTTACAGTGTTCAAGCAAGTCCACATTTCTTTTTGTGCGGCGTTTGCATGTGTTGCCGTAGCTGTCAAAGAAGCAGTTGTTTGAAAGTTTAGAATTAGCGTAACATCGATGCCTCTCAACATTAGCCTGTCTATTGGATTCCAAGTCAGAGTTTCAACTTCAAGGATGTAGAGGGGGTAGCACTATATATATATATTTTTTTAATTTTTTTTTCAAGATCTCTCTATATTTTGTATTTTCATTGCAGGTGAAACTATCCCCTGTATTAAAAAAAAAAACGGTTCGCTGCCCATTAGGAAAACACGACCCAATGTGTTTAAAATAAAAACGTGTAAGCGTTCATCATTTTTACTGTCCCATGAAAAAGTGTTTTTGTAACCCAAGCCCTGCTTTAAAATAGTCTGAGCCTCCCATCGTGCTGCAAAAACCTTTTTAAAAAGGAGATAAATGAGCCACACTGGTGCAATTTATGGAGAGAAACATGAACTGTGAGCTACACACGCACACACACACGCACACACACGCACACGCACGCACACACACACGCACACACCCACACACACACACACCATCTCAGTATCATAAAAGCACAAAGTCCGAAGCCGATAACTCAGAGCGCTATTTGTTAATTCCATAATTCTACCAAAGAGTTGTTTGGTCTGTTTGCAGGATTAGACTAAAAGAAGAATTTGCTGAACGGATGTAGCATGTGGCGGCGGACCGTTTTTACTCTTGCTTTGCCCTCTCCTTGGAGGATTACTCACATGATTTCAATCACGTTTCACTGCCAAACGGGGCTCGTTATTACTCCAAAACAATAAAGTCTGTCGCCTGGTTGGTAAGGTTCTCGCATTAACGCCATAAACCAACTTTACGGCAAAAGTGGTTTATGGACTTACAGTTTAAGATGAAACTAAGGTTGCGTTTGCATTGCAACAACCCACTTTTTCGATTTTGAAACCATTTGCATAGGAAGGACATTGAAAAGCTCGCAATGTGCCTGCCAAGTCAGTGGAGGGCAATATGTCACTTTGTAGCGCAACAATTAGAATTTCGCCATAACGGAAGCTATGGAGCTAAGTTGACATCATTTTGCCTTTATGTGTGCTAGCCTAATGCTAGCACATAATGGAAGAGGCCATAGATAGGCTAACATATAGCATCGTAAGTAATGGATATTTGAAAGGGCATGACATGCAATATAAGTTGAATTAGATGAAAAAATGCATCATGAAGAAGCAAAAAAACAACAACAAAAAAGTTGATTTTTGGTCTGGTCAATCATTGTGCTTCTTGCTGCTCTAAATAGAAAATTGTCGTAGCTACGTAGCAGTTAAGTGACGTCACGCGACGACATACTTCTTCAGCCGCTATTGCTCTTTATTAAAAACATGAAACAAATGATGGTGATTTTAGGAGCCTGGAATGGATTGATGGCATTTCAACTCATTTTAATGGAGAAAATTGATTTGATGTAGGAGCTTGCTCATGGATGGATTCAACTTGTAAGTCAAGGTAGTATTACCGTGGCGGTTTACGTAGGTTGTACATGTTGTACTTCTTAAATGTTGTCGTCACCCTCCCTCCACTCTTTTTTTTTCTTTTTGCGCTTTCAATTTATGAGCTGCCATTTTGACCTAGCGGACAACCCCGCACCTTGAGCGCATTCCGATGGCGCTAGAGAAATTTATTTGGCGGATAAATCAGCGCTTACGAAAGGCTGATGGAAGCGCAAGGTCGCGGCGGACGGACTGAAACGAAACGGAAGCTTTTTCTCTCTCTCGGCCAAGCCGACTTCATGACGCGCGCTAACGACGACATGCGCCTCATCTGATGCTTCATGGGTGGCCGACTGAGAGCGAATCAGCTGCTGGCTAATTTGACTCGTCCGATCGGTCAGCCAATAGGGCGGCTTATCTGTGACCTTCGAACCTGGGAGTTTTCCAGTTGGCCGATCAGGAACCTTCACTTGACCCCCCCCCCCCACACACCTCCCCCTTTAGCCCTGCATGCTAACGTTAAGTGTGTGTGTGTGTGTGTGTGTGTGTGTGTGTGTGTGTGTGTGTGTGTGTGTGTGTGTGTGTGTTGTGAGCGCGTGCGCGTGTGTGCGCGCAGCGGGTAGCTGAGCGGTCCCATATCAGTATGAGAATGGACCTTCGCCAAGATGGAACAAGCATAACCTTTCAAAAATAAGTGCGTCTTGCTAATAAGAATGACATCAACATTTACGCGCTATGCTGGGAAATGAAAAAAATAACAATTATATATTAAAGAACAATACATTTTGCTAAGAAATCATTTTTATTTACCGCAATAGTGACAGCATTGAAATAATAATTAAATAAATAAAATAATTCGTCATAGGACATATTTTTAAAGTAAAAATAAGTTTTAGAAAAAGTATATTTTTAAAGTCTTATTTACTTGAGAAAAAAGGCATCGTCGCTTGGCTTTGCAGTTGTATTTTCTTTTTCAAAAGAAAAAAATGTATGTAGTTGTAATCTTACAAGAAAAACATTTTCAAGGAAAATATTCCAAGAACAAACAAGTATATTTCCGAGAAAATAAGACATACATTTATTTATTTTATTTTATTATTATTTTTTTTTTCTCCAGGAGAGCTCAGTATTGTTCATTCGATTTGACATCATCATTGCTCTCCTTTTTTTAAAAAAACAAATAAATTTAAAAAATTTAATAAATGTTGTTTTTTTTTTATTATTATTTTTTCAAATATATATACATATACACACATATATATATATATATATATATTTTTTTTTTTTTTTTGTATGTGGGTGAGTATGTGTATGTGCGTGTGTGTGTGCGTGCATGCGTGCGAGCGTGTGTGTATTCATCAGTTCACCTAAAGCCCATTAAAAAAAATCCCATACTAATAACATAATATAATAATAAATTGCCAAATGCAGAAACATCAATGTAAGTTATCACGATGTAGTGGCTCTCGCTACATTTATTACATACATTTATTTATTTATTTTACATTTAAAAATGTATTTTTTAGAGAGAAAATTAAGCGTGTTGTATTGTTTTATTAAAAAAAAAGAATCAAACCCTATTTACTGAGAAGTTGTTTTTTTTTTATAAATATATTGCCCTTTTCATTATTTAAAGAATGATTTGTATTTACTTATTTTAGTTGATATATTTTAACTTTGATTGCTGCATTATTTGGGATGGATGGAAATGAAGAAAATGTTCTTTTAATCCGAGTTATCAATCAATTGGGGGGAAAAAAACGTTTAAATTGATTATCAAAAGAATTGTTAGTTGCAGCCTTAAGTCAAGACATGACTGCAATTTCCAATTGACCTTAACTCAACAAATCCTAATTCAAATAAGCCTAACCCTGCAGCCTTTGCCAAAAAAAGTGAACGTCGCGGCGTGTATTTTCCATTTGTGGCAGTTTGCGATGCAAAACGTTTGGACTTCCCTGAGGAAGTGACGCAGTCCGAAGACTCCCGTCCAATGCAGGTTGTCCGTGACGTTCTTGGTGAGACATTAAAGAGGTTCCCCGCTGCGGCGGTGACACGGCGCAGGGCTTTACAAGGAAGCGGCGTGAGAGCAGCGTGGGCGGCGCGGCTCAATTAGCTTGTGTTGTGGCTTTGGCTGCTTGAGAGCCAGCGAGCGAGCACGGGTCCAAATCCTCTCCCGCGGGCCCAGCTGGGAGGATTAAGACTGGTTCCTGTCCCGTGGCTGACCTCTCCAAAGCCCCAACAGATGTCCTGATCCCCCCCCCCCCCCCCCATTCAGCCCGCCAACACTTACAAGCCTCCACTCCTCTCGAACCCTCTCTTGACCCTCCACTCAAAACAGAGCACTCAGGTGACATTCCTTATCACAGGAACCCTTGAATGGGGACCATTTCAGCTGCTTTGTAGCGCATCACCAAATACGCCCCACAACCCTCCCGTCGGTCCTCCTTGCTCAACGTTTGCACACCCACAGATTTTTAAGTGTTGTTTTCTATACAGGCGGGTCCGATTTTAGATTTGCATGGCTTCAGTGTACTACCACATTGTGCCAAAACATGCAAGACAGCACAGAACTCTACTAGAAGACGTGCAGTGTAATAAGCCATTCACTGGCAGCCATTTTAACTGAAGCAACCCCCTTCTCTCCCGGCTGTTTTACTGGATTTTGACTGCATTTGCAAGATCCACAGAATATTGTTTTCTATTGCTATTAAAACATGGAACCCACCAAAAGAAAGATGAGAGTCTCTTCTTTCATCAGCAAAAAAAAAAGTATATTTGTATCTCTTTCCGATTTGCAGCAATGAGCATTAGAATTAGTTTTAACATTATTAACAAACCTGTTTCAAACAGCTGGATAAAAAAGATTTTTTTGGAACATGGCCCTGGCAGATTTCTTATACTCTGCTGCCACCTGTTTCCCTTGCTTTAAGTGACCTCTTCATGTCAGAAGCTGCATCAAAGCCTTCTGGGTGCTCTAGCATATATAAATATAAATATATATATATTATTTATTTATTTTTTACGTCTAAATACATTTTTGGGAGTGCAGGACAAAGGTATTAAAAAAATGTATTATACGCTTTTGAATTTGAATGAACAGCAAGAAGAGGCAGAGTAGATCCCCAACTAATCTACAGTAACAGTTGTTGTTCCCACAAAGTAGACGAAAGATAATGCTGTGAGTATTTTATGTACGCAAAGCGATTTTCAGAACACTCAAAGACACTTCACAATACAATAATGAATAATACATTATTCATGCGCTCGCACGTTCACAACTAAACTATGAGTGTAGCCAAAGTGTGGCTGCCAGTGTGCACCTACTGCCCCTCCGACCACCTTGCACGTGCAGAATTATCAACACCTGATTTAACACGTCTGCGCACATTTACGAAGCTCGGTCACGAAAATAGAGCCCCAAACAAAGTCATTCTTAAGAAGTTTTCATTTTTCTTCTAAGGTCTAAAACTTTTACATTTCGTTTTTCTCCATTTTCAGAGTCTGTATCGTGTCTCTTGAGTCACAGCGTATCGATAAATGCGATCACCGCCACTTTGTTGCGCATTTTGCTTCGGGGGCACCCTGCGCACGCCAGCGCTCGGTCGCGGGTCCTTTCTTAAAATAGGACAAAACAACCCTCCAAGGAAGTCCTGGGAGGTCAGCGCTGGTGTCGTCGCGCCAAATAATGATGGCCACCCAATCGACAGCGTTTGGGCGGACGATGAACGGATTAAAGCCATTTAAAGGGCACAACCCCCGGAATTTTTTTTCTCTCCGAGCTTCAAAAGCGTCGCCAACAGAGTAATCCAAAATGGAAGATGAGGCGAGCAGGAGTCAAGATTCGCCGTGGCATGTGGACGCTCACTGGTCACATTATTAGGTACCCAAACACTAGCTATTAGCACCCATTACCAGCAAGTTGCCAGTATAATAGATTTTTTTTTTCTTCTTCTTTTGACACTTTTCCGGAATAAGGACAGCCTGAACTAAGGGTCAAGAAGAAGAAAATACACAGGAAGTCATGTGACATCACCTGCACACCTCATCACGTTTTCCAAGTTGTGCGAGTCTGATTTCATTGATTCTACGTTTTGCGCATTTGAATGCTTTGCATTTGAGGGTTCATGAAAATGTAGATAGTCCACTTATTTGTGAATTATTTTGTAGATGAATCTGATCATTTCCATCCTGTAGTACAAAAACAGGACACAATTTCAAATTGACAGTACAGAAAATGCACAAACATGAATGGATTCTGACTCCCTGGTTTGTGCCGTAACATCCGTCAGAAAAGTATCAAAGATTTTGATCATGGCTTTCCAAACCCTACGCGGATGGTTGTAAATGTCTTATTTTGAAAAACACAAGACAAACGGTCTGCGTTCATTGGGGCTGAAATTTCGAAATTTGGAACATTTAAAGTTAAACGAAATCTCTATACAACATTGTCAAAATAGCTGTCTATTAATTTGATAATTGATCGGTTGTCGATTATTGTGGGGGCATGTGCGACCCCAAGGTACATGTTTTTTTTTGTTTTTGTTTTCTTTGCCACGCTAGAATAAAATGTAATTACATATCTACTCCAGTAGGTGGAAGTGGTGCTCTCATTGTCAGAGTCTGAGTAGGGACTATTAGCGCTCAGTTAAGAGACTAAAGTTATTATTTGTTGTAGCGATGCCATTACTGTATTAACGATATGTTTTGTTCTTCCAAGGCGAAGCATAAAATAAATTATTGAGAAGCACTGTTGTACAATTAACAGAGTTTTGTCGGAGTTGAATTGCCTCTATCACTCATGCTTGGATAATAACAAGTGTTTAAAAAAGCTTTTTGCAGAGAAAAGGAAGCTGCTCAACAAGTTGCTCCCTCTTGAGTTTCCAACATGCCCGTCTAGTCACTCCTTCCTCACCACCAGCTCGCTCCAAGCCCACCGGCCCCGCCGCATGGCGACACGGCCCGTCAGAGGCCGCACGGCTGTCAAGAGTTTTCGGGATGCGCTGAGCTGTGAAATCGCACAAATTGCCGTCGCTTCTGCGTCTGGCCCGGCAACAGACGGGCGGCCGAGTGCTCGGATGGACGGACAGGCAGAGAAATGTTACGCTTCAACACTTCCCAACCTGTATTTACCGCCTCCCTACTAGCACTCTGGACCTTGCACCCCTTATTTGCACACCCACACACCCACAAGCACGCGCACGGCTGCAACACACACACACATGTACTACACACACCATCATCCTCACGTAGCAAAAGTACTCACTCTGTACTTAAGTAATAGTACAGGTACTTGTATCGGGGAAAAAAAATGATGGTAAGTACTGATTACAGTAGTTCGGTAAAGATAATGTTGTGAAATGCATTCGTGTACAAAAACTCTGGGCCTCCTCTCACACACACAAAAACAATCAAAATAATCAGTACTGCATGTTTCAGTAGTGGGTGTGTAAGCATTTCAGTTGTATGTGAGTGAAACTAAATATTTCAGTACTACATGTAGGAGCATTACAAAAGTACGTACAGTACTGCAAGTCAACTTTTACATATACAGCACTTTTTAGTAGTGTGTGAGAGTTTCAGTTGTGTGTGTACGTGCGATTAAAAATAAGGAAAAAAACAGTAGTGGGCCTGAGAGCATTTCAGAAGTAGATGTTTTCCCGAAAGAGCACTTTTGACCCCACGTGAGTTTCATTAAAAAGGTTTCGGTTATGTACATTTGTGAAAACATTTTCAGCTGTACGTGTGAGAGCATTTCATGAGCAAGTACTGTAAGTAAACGTTTGCTTATATATTGCTTTTGGACACAAATTGTATTTGTTTATGAAAGTTTCATTAGTGGGTATAACAGAAAACCTGAAAATCGACTTAAGTACAGTACATAAGTGTTTGTACGCGGTTACCCGCCACCACTGCCATCAACACACGCACACACACACACGCACACCTTCAACACCGCCTTAGAGTGTGTAAACGGTACCGGGCTCACCCGCCTCACAGCACAGACACCTCTAGCACTTTGCTTGGTCGTGTGCGGGTCACTTCACCCCCCCCCCCCCCCCCCCCCCCATTGCTCATACCCGTGGAGGCACCTCCTGAGAAATGACAAAAAGGTCACAGACAAAACATGTTTATGCACACATGCGTACACGCGCGCACACACAATAGCAATTCTTACTGTCATGTTCTGTGCACCACATGTATAAAATAATAATTATAATGATAATAGTGGTTCAATTTCCCTTTGAGGGATTATAATTACTACAATAAATGAAATTAAACAAATGGAAACTGAAAATATAAAAAATGCAAATGTAATCATCTGTACAAATGCACAATATGTAAACATGCATTGACCATGGTTAACGTGTAAACATTTTTTTTAAAAAATAATTACGAATTAATAATAATGATTGACCATGGTTATTGGTTATACTGTATTGTCATCATTCTCATCTTCAAAATAATAATCATAATAAATATTAATATTTGAATAATGTTTGTACAACAATTTTTGCACATGTACAATACGGATGTCTGATAATACATTAGACAAGGTATACAAAATGAAAATTAAGATAGAAATAAGAATTTGAATAAATATAGCCAATGCTTAAAAAAAAATTGTGGGTCTTGACAACGTGTAAAAATAATTAACATTTAAACAACGTGATTGTTAGTTTTTTCTTCCTCAAATACTGAAGTGTTTTGTTTTCACCTATTTGTTACTTAAGTCCGTTTTTTTGTTTTTTGTTTTTTTTTACAACACTTACGGCCACTTTACGGGACGTCGTCATGCGACATAATATTTTTGTCCTAGTTTGTAATATTTATTTTCTTTGCCCCAAAAGGACTCATTGCCTGTCAGACTGTCACAACTAGCAGGTATGTTTATTTGCTTAGTTAATTGCGTACAATGTCATGTCATGTATTTAATTTAATTCAAATTTTCGAGGAATACACTACGTTGGTCTGGTCTATTTTCTCGAAGGCCGCTGACGCACCCTGGGAATAGTCGGCAAAATGGCGGTCGCGGCTTTTGTACGTTTGTACTGTCTCAGTGTAAGTTTGAGAAGAAAAGAAGGCAGAGTACCAAATGACTTAATGGTCAAATTCTGGCCAAAACAAAACGGAGACTTATCAGCCTCAGATGAGCGCGGAGGAGCCAACGACGCTGAGGCAGTGACATCTAGTGGCGCAAGAGTGTAACTACAACAATACTGGATGGGCTGTTCCTCCAATTTGGATGGATACATATCAAACAATCAAATAAAAAACGCTGTTTTCCTTATTTAGCACTTTTCAGAGAGATAACTTACACAGTGACTTATATAGAATGCAAACGACATTTTGCAGATAATAAAAGAAAAATCAAAATACATCAATTAAGATTATTTTTTTTAAATAGTCTAACTGTATATAAACAAATGTGTTTTTACTGCTTTTTAGAAATGTACCCTACAGAGGCAGCTCTTTGCTCAAGAGGAACTGTGATCCACAATTTTGGGGAAATGGAATACAAGGCCTGTATCACGTGACATGTTTAATTTGGTGTGTTTACACATATTGAAGTAAATCAGCAGTACGTAATAAACGCATGAATCAACGAGCTGCACGGCCACAACTGACACCCTCAACACACAAACTAAATGTTACACAGCAGACTCATTCCTTGACTCCCACGTCACTCACTAGGCCAAGCACGAATTCACTGTCTGTAAGTCACAGATGCTGAAGTGGTGACCTCAAGTAAACAAAAAATAATACCTGCAAATCAAGTGCAACATTTTCTTTGATATTATGCATAAGGTTTTTAAAATTGACAGTGGACCCGTCCGTGTGTACTCGCTGTTACCCGCAGATTCACTTTTTGAAAAAACATTTTGGGAAAATGATCATGGAAAATCATTTTTCTTTTTTACAATGCATTTATAATGGTTGTCAAATGTATGCGGATATTCGTTTCACACGACCCCCCAGATTTTGAGCAGCTTGCCGACCTTCAAAACTGAGGACCCCCTCACGTATGTTTCATTTGTGGGCCAGTATTTTTTAACTAAGTTAAGGAGATGGCTGGATGTCTTTGAACTGTGTTGAAGCTATTAGGTTGAGGTCAATAGAGAAATGAGGGGTTTTACACACACAAAGACACTGAAAGCCCCTCATTAAGTGCTTGTCGCAGGCACGCACGCTTGATATAAGGGTCTTTTTTGAATATATTATTGTTTGGATCATCTCAGTACTGAAACTGCAGTGGTTTTGTTTTTGAGTCATAGGGTAAAATCTACATGTCGCGTGAAAAGGCTTGTCACAAGTCTGTCTGTGTGTTGCGAGGTTCTTTTATGAAATACTGCCGGCACATGTTGACTTCTGCAGGCTTTCTAAAGGAGGAACAACAAAAGCAAGTCAAAGGAAAGGATGCGCTCGCTAACTCTTGTCTGCAGCGGCGAGGTGAGAAAGCCGCGTTGCAACATGCGACGTGACCACATTTGACATCACAGCGGCCGACGCCAGCGCGGTGACAATTTGGGCGTTCTCGCACATCATCGGCTTTTTCATGTCTGCAGCGTCCAAAATTAAAAAGGTAAGCTTTTCCTTTTGTGTTGAGGTTGAACAAAAGGATTCCAAGACTTTTAAAACTGAAAAGAATGTACTCATTTCTTCCTCTTCTTAAAAGATATTCGTCATTTTGAATAGTGTTTTTTTCCTTTTTTGTTGTTGCTGTATTTGGTTCCAGTGGCCGCGTCTCCTGCTTTTCCGAGCACCTTCATGGCTGCCGTCCTATCGCTGATGCTGTGGAACCTCGCAATGCTTCTCCAAGGCGGTATGTCATTTATCATTTACTGTATGTGCCTTTTTTTTTTTTTCTCGCCAAGTCAAGCCATCAGTTTTCCACCGTCGGAAATGCATAATGTTGAACATTGCTTCATCTTTGTGAATTAAAAACGGACTGAATCTGGTGTTTCTGTTCTAACTGTAACCTAATAAAGTCCAGTAACTATTAGGTGAGACAAGCTAGTTGGTTATGAAACAACCTTTTCAAATGAAAAATACACAAAATGTTGACGTCTACTACAATTGAAACAAAATGTGTTGTTGTTAGACGTGGTCGAAGCAAAGTCAACCTGCCAATTATTATTAGTGAAAAGTTCTGAGCGCATTTTCTCCGGTCCTTCAATTTTTAATGCCGGCAATATTATACAAACAGCAACTGCTAGATTGTAAATTCTAAGTTGAATTATTGAACGGATGCCAGTAAGATGGAGACACGGCCGTGACAAGAATAACTGAGAAGCACTGTATTTGAAAAGATATTCAAGAAAAAGACATTTTAATACGGAGATATTTTTGCTGGTGGTTATCTACCGTCAAAACGTAACCTTCCTATCTGGCTGCAGTCAGCTCCTCCACCTGCGGCGTCACCTGCTCCACCGACTACAACGTCCTCATCAACTGCTCGTGCGCTTCCGTGCCGACGCGGCCGCTGCGCCTTGACGTCAACTGCAGGTAATCCTCACCTGGCGCCATCTTGAACGCCGTCAGAATTCAGCCTCTTTGTGTTGTCACGTCAACTTCATCTGTGCGCAGACAACTTCAACTGGCTTAAAAATGGGAACGTTTCTTGAACGAGTCACATTTTAAATGAGTCGTCACGGCGATGACAACAACGTTTTATCATCCTCTAATTAGTTAACGATAGCAAAACGTTTTGAACAGTAAAACGTCTGCGCTATCTGCAAACATGAGTACATTGAAATAATTGTATTTGACTGACATGTTTGTCGTGTGTTTGTCATGTTATCAGACAAGTATTGATTATGCCCGTCGCTGTCCGTGAGTTCCTCCTCGTGTGCTTTTGTAGCGACGGCGACGAGCACGTGGCCGGCAGCTGCCGGGTGACGCCTCCTCAGTCCTGGTGCGCCGTGTACCCGCCACAGCTCTCCCTCATCGCCGCCATCGGGACCGAATGCACGGCGACGGTGGGCCCACCGGGCGGCCCGGATAACGAGATGTCCAGCTGGGCGCTGCACGACGCGGGTAAGACCTCCGCCAAGGCAGCAACTAGCATGCTTACAGTTGCATCCAGAGCCTTTTGTTTTTTCCACCCGACATAAACGGAACAAATGAGGATATTAAAATGCGCATCTGAAGATGTAAAAGTCACATTTTCTTTCATCAATTTGTGTCATCTGCATCTGATCTGGGTTGAATGGGTTTTGATCAAATAACTTCTGACGCCTGAAGGACATACCATTTTTTTTAATTAACTCTGGATAATAACTTAACTATGTAAACATTTTTTAAACTAATTTGAAGACATTTTTCCCTTCTAAAATGCCACATTATAAATGATAAGAAATATGGATAACCTCTTATTAAATATGTTTTGTTTTTCAAATCAAAATTAAATGAATTCAGGCCTGTATAATCTGTATATTATCCAGTGCAAACATGAAGTCGTGCACAATTAGTCCAATGGAAAAACATAGCAAAGTCAATGAATTAAAAAGTAACATCTTATTGCCACCTGCTTCAAATTTTGACTATAAACAAATGTGAATTTTTCATGGCAGCTTCTGAGCCTTCCACTTGATTTGTGTGAATTCCAGTGAAACCTCCGCCACCGTTCAAGGTGCGAGTGACGAGTGCGGAGGAATTCCACAACATCACCTGGGACGTCGCCAACCAAAACGACGATTGCCTGACGTACAGGCTGCGCATCCGCACCAGCTCAGGTCTCTTGCCGGTAAAAACAAGTTCAATACTAGCTTTTCTCTGAGCTGTGATCAGAATCGCACACTAAAACGCACCCAAAATCACCCATCAATACTTGAGAATAATAGAAATGAATAAAGATTTAACGCATAATGCTTTTCAATCCAGGTTCAAAACTTTTCCGTATACTTAAGATTAAGGTCTTTCAAAAATATTTTTTCAATGATGTTTTTCAGAATCTTATAGTAAGATATAGTATTTTTCATGTCTTTACTTTGTTTTTAAATCTCTTGAGCTCTGTTTTTAAAGTTTCTTTTTTAATGACATTACGTGAGTTATGTTGTACACGAAGCGTGCTATAAATCAGTGATTTATTTTTATTTTTATACAAACCCTCGGTACTGCGTAGGTACTGGTAAACATCAAAACAGTGCAAAAAAGTTTCCTTTGTTATCAAGCCCCTTGTATAAAAAAAAAAACCTCAATTGTGTTATGAGTGTTATTTATGGGATTTTACACTATATATTCCATAAAATAAAAAAAGGCTTATCTCGTGGGAATGATGATTCTGAGTGCATCATCCATAAATCTACCAGTACCCGTTCGCAGTCGTCAACCCAAGTTACATAAATGAATTCTGTTGTTTTAATGATTCAACAAACCGCTTCCACGTGAGGCTTCTCGAAAGCATTTGTTGACATCGGGGCTTGTTGTCCACCTTTACCCACGTCTCGTCAAGTTGGAGTCCAGATGAGATCACGACCTTAAGACAGACAAATGTCTCTTCTTGGATTTTTGAGATGTGTTTTGCCTGCGTCAGGATCCAGCGCGTTCCTTCTCCGTGGACGAGCGGTTCCTCGTGGTGGGCCGCAAGGACCTGCCGCCCCGCGCCAAGTGTAGCGCGGCTGTGCGGGCCAAGTTGTGCCCCACTAATCCGTCTCAGGGCCCGTGGAGCGAGTGGAGTTCGGCCGTCAAGTGGACAAACACGCCCACAAAATCTGCAGACGTCGCAGGTAAGCGAGAAGGCAGGAAGATCCTTGTGTACGTCGGCAAATGGGATCGATATATAATATATTTCTTTATGGAACACAGAGCAGAGAAGTCACTCAATTCCAGCAAGAAGTCACGTCTGACTGTGTTCCTGCCGACTCTCTCTGTCCTTTTTCTGATATTTTTGGTAGCGGAGAGAACAAAGTTATTTGGCAGAATTGGTCCAACACAGCCTGTCCTTTTCTCTGCTTTAATTGATGCTTTGTATTTATTTATTTTTTGTCTTTTACCATCTCATGTGTGTACGTATAAGAACATTTTATTTTATTTGAAATTTTGGACATTTCATCAACAAATACACTGTATTATATATATTTTTTTTTTTTTTGTCACAGTAGCATGTTGGCTTGTCCCAGCGTACAGTAAGCACGCAAAATAAAAACAGTTTGTTTGGAACATAAGACGTGACTGATGATTTTCTTGTGTGCGCCAGTGAAAGCATTTTGGCTCTACATCCTCCTGGCCGTCCTCATCCCCGTCGCCGGGCTGCTGCTGGCTTGCTCTCGAAAAGCGTGAGTACTGACGCAAACCGAGCGATTTCCTCCATTGACTTGATTTCACAGACAGTTGAAAAGACGACAGCAAAGTGAAAGCCAATTCGGACGCGGCATGAATCATCAACGCCGCCGCCGACTCACTTCCCGTACACGGCGGATGACGATGATGATATTTCTTCTCACCGCTTCGCCTTTACCCTTTCCTGGCAAGGCCTCCCGCAGCGCGAGAAAGCACACGCGCGCGCACACACAGCGTTCAGACGGCGAGCACGCTGCACTTGACAGGAAGTCACGGGTCGCAACTCTGCAAATGTGAAACAAGCTCAAATTAATTTATAGAGAACTTGACAAAAAAAAAACACAGCTCAAACAAATATCAATAACATACTTTTATCTGTTTGGATCACTGGTTCATCCATGTATTGTAGATGAATAAGGATGTAGCGGGACACTTGGCTGACTTGACGGCGCGCATCAATGGTTGGTTTCAGGATTAGCTGGGATTGGTCCGGCATCCCGCGACCTTCAACAGGAGAAGCGCTGTTGAAAATGTCTGGAATTTATTGTAAATTTTGATGAAAAATTTAGCGACTAAAAAATAGTTTTGCATGCAGATGACCCCCTCATACTCATACCCTCATTTGCATATTCTTAGTTTATATTTTTCCCCTACACATCCATCCATCCATTATCTGAATCACTCATCCTCACGAGGGTTAACAATGTTCCTTTTTTTCTTTTGTTTGTTTGTTTTTCAGTTATTGTTGATGAGTTATAACTCACGCAAAAAAAATGAATATTTTTATGAATTTAGTTTGCATATTTTAAATGATTGTTACATTTATTATATAATTGGTGAATGAATGTATTGTAAATCATTAGATAAAGACTAATGCTAATTTCAACAATTTGACCTATTTCAAGTTAAGTCCAGTTTATTTGTATTGCTTTTAAATCAGTGCTTCTTAGTCAGTTTTTGTTCTGCCCACCCCACCCCCAAGAAGAAAAAATATTTCATGCCCCATCCAACTCTCCGAAATAGTACCAATCGTCTATAATGGAAGTGCCACTGCCACCTACTGTAATGGATGTGCAATTACACTTTATTCTAGTAAGACAAAACTACATGAATTTGAAATGACACCCTTTCAAATTGATAATGAATTATTTTTTAAACACACAATTTGACGTATGCAAATGAGCGTGCCCAACTTGTGTTGCAGTTAGCCCATACATGAGTGTGTCCACGAGGTCCAGCTGCAAACTACACATTGACGTGCTTTGGATTCTTGTCAGGTTCTTGCTGAAAAGATTCCAGCTGAGCACGTACGTGCCCACGCCGCATGATTTCTTCAAGCCGCTCTACCTTGACTACGGAGGCCACTTCAAGGTGAGAGGGTGCGCAGCTGCCACTGGCGGCCAGCAGGCGGCGTTACGCAAGGGGGGACTTCCTGCACCTGCTCGCTGCCTGGGAGTTTCCCTCAAAGTCACACCGAGGGGCCCGCGTAGCTGGTGTGAATATTTTGCATGCGAGGGGCCTGCAGGTTTTTTGTTTTGTTTTTCGTGATGATGAGCCGTGGGTTGATGTTTGTGTTTCATGTCGAAAGAAAAATGACCAAGACAAATGTTGTCACTCCAAAATGTGACCACATCGGGTACACCTGGACAATCTAATACAAAAGCTGTATCAAAGACAAAATGCTTCAACTAGTGCTGGGAAAGTAAGTTGACGAACGTGGATAAGTCGACTACAAAAAAAAGGTTGACGCAGAATCTCTCCCTCAAAGTACCTTCCATCTTCCATTTTTTTCACCGCAAACATTTCCAGTCTACGTACATACAACTCCATTGTGCTTGATTGCAAATCCTCATGAACATTTTACAGTCTATTAGCTCAACTGTATGTTTGTTAGTTTTTTTTAGGTCATGTGACTTTTGCAATGCACTTTGACCTCAATTTCAGTTGACAGCAGAGGGCAGTGGTGGATAAAATGTCAGCCCCTGAGAGGGATGAAAACAGATCAATTAATCTGCTTCATTCTTATTCCACAAATGCAATACGAATCAGATATCATTTTTAGACTAGTGGATGCACATAGAATTGCATAGAAAATGCTAATAGAAAATGTTGGGTGTGAATTGCCCTTTAAGTAGTAAGTGATCATCAGTACGGTACTGCCCTCCGCTGGACAAAATGAGCAACTGTGGTTCATTTTATTCAAAAATTGCGATTGCTTTTCTTTCCCAAGGGCTGGTTGGACACCCTGATGGGCCGGTTCTGTTTGATAGTCTTGTCTTATGAGTATGATGACTTTCAGTTTTGATGAGGTATTCGAGGATTAATACTTCCATGAAACGTCTCTTTCGCATCCTGCAAATGTTGGTCTCAGGAGTGGGTGAAGCCCGTGTTCAGCGAGCACGACTTGTTGGGGAACACCTCGCTGGAGGAGATGGCCAACGCCACCAAAAAGCAGCTCCATTTCCACAAAGCCGGATCCGAAGGGGATGATGAGGCGCCAGCCGCGGGCCGCCTCCTCCTCATTTCCACCCCGCTGTCACAATTGCGACACGTGTCCATTCACACGGTGATCGTGTGCGAAGAGGACGGGCAGGAAGTGTCTGGTCCAAACTGCAGGGAGCTGCTGGACTCTGATGTGGAGGAGGCGGAAGTGGGCGGGCAAGACGAAGAGCGGCTATTCAACGATTGGCTGCAAGAGGCGGAGCGAGCCTCGCTGGCCTCCAACCAGCAATCGGACGACGGCTACCCCCGCGTGGACTTGGATACGGTCGACAGCGGTTTCGTGGAGTGCGCCAGCCCGTCCCACTCCGGCTCGCGAGAGCCCGCTGGAGATTTCCTAGCCGAGCCGCTAACCTCGCGCTCCAACTACGTCAAGCAGATGATGATGGGTAGTGATGCCGGAAGACTCCAGAAATGTTCTACAGTGAACAGTCCACTTGTTTGAACTGTTATCTTTTCATGGATTTTAGCTGTACTGCAGAATATCAAATATATTTTTCATCGTTTACTAGAAAATAACTTTAGCTTTCTGGTGATTTTTTTTGGGGGGTGGATTGGGTTTTTTTGTACATGTTTTTTTCTATGTTTAATCCAAACAATCAGTCTTTTTTTCTTTTATGATTTTTTTAAAATGTATTTTTTTTAATTAAATAAAAGGGCCAATGGCACATTTTTTATTTTGTTAAATTGTTTAATTTTGTTGCTTCAATCCAAACAGCAGAATGCCGTTTATTTATTTATTTTGTCACTTAAACAAAACATCAGATTCCCTTGTTTGTTTTCATAATTACTTTGTTTTGCTCTGTTTTATACTGTATGTATGCTGTTGGAAGCTCACTCAGCCTAGTCAGCATTGGAAATACGAATCTGTGCTCTACCCCCCAAATCGAAATAGTTGTTTAATGTATTTAATATTTTCTTAATCAGAAATTAAGGTGCGTTTTTAATTATTTTTTTTATCAATGATTGAATTCAAATCACAATACCTTATTTGTTTTTAAGTTCATAATTATTTTCTCCTTTCGATAAAAAACATCCCAGGGCCTTTTTTTATTTTGCCCTTAAATCAAGTTTTATTCTTGATTCTTTAATTCTATATCCTGACATAAAATCACGTGTCGTCATCGTTGACGTTCCTTTCGCTCACCCACCACTCACCCGGGCCTCCTGGTGGCGCTGTGGTGCCCGGCCACCGACGCCGCGCCTAGTTGACAACCGATCAAGCAAGTGTCAACAATACAACAGATAGTAGCAGAAGGCAAGCGAACGTGGACGAAAAGGTGGTGTTGTGAAACGATTTCACGCGTGTGCGTTGAACTAATCAATCTTTGATGTTTTCCCGTCGATGACGAGCGTCGGTGTGGCGAGTTAAATGTGACTTTTAGCGCGAACGTCCGCTCTGTCCGCAAGGTAGCGTCCTCATATTGCTAGCTAGCTGTTATCCGCTAGCGCTTTTCCCCAAACAAACCACGCCCCCAAAGCAAACCGACGATGAATTTGTGTCAAAACGCCAGCCTGCGGCCGGATGAGGCTCTGGTGGTGGAGAACGCCATCCGGCTGGCGATAGATTCCGTGGTCAACGTGCTGTACGGCGTCAACAGCGGCCGCAGTCGCGAGTACCAGCGGATGGTGGCCGACAGGGACAAAGAGATCGCAAGGCTGCAGCGGGAGATGCACGCGCTGCGCCGCAGCGGATGCGCCTCGTGCACGTTGCTCGACCGCGGGACCCCTGACCGGTCCACGGACTCCGGGGAGCACAGGGACGACGGCGGCGGCGGCGGCGGCGGGGGGGACGCCGAGATGGACGCCGGGCAGCAGCCGCAGTGTGAACTCAGTTTCTCCTGTACGTAAGTGGACAGTATGTACATCTATGTAAATGTCTGCCCGTAAAATTACAGATATGGTTCCTGATATTAAATCACTGATTAATAATCCTGATTCTAAAAATAATGGATAAAAATGGTGATAATCATTTTGTTCATGTGTTGCCCTCTACAGTTAAACAACACGAGTACAGATAGTGACGTTCAAAGTGGCTAATGTGCGACTGTTTGTTGTGACTGAGCAAGTTTCTACAACTTGACTAGAGACTTCCCTACGATGACATTTGTGACTTAATCCTGCTGTATCGTTCGTCCACAGTGGGTCTGTTTGACAGCCCTCCGTCCCACATCCCCTCCCTGGCACTCCCCTCGCCTCCCCGCAGCCAAGCGGACCCTGCTGGCACTTCGGAAGCGGGCAGCGTCACCGTCAAAGAGGAGCCGTGCAACGTGGATGCCGTCCTTGTCAAATGGGAACTGAGCGAGGAGAGCTTGCGGGAGCAGCAGGAGCAAACCGGAAGTTCTTGTTGGGATGCAGGTAACGCCGTCTAGTGATTGTTATTGCATGAACTACAGTTAACCCCAACGACTCGCGAGGGATCGGCCCGAGACACGAAAATGTTGACAGTCCTCTCAAAAAGGGGTTTTTAATTGCTTATAGATGCCACAAGGTGGCAGCAAAGCCTTTAAAACAAAACATCTTAAAGTATCAACACCATGCATCTAGCACGTACACAATCATGAACCCATGTTACATAAATGACCATTCCGTTGTTTTTGTTTTGTTTTTAAACAGTTTAAAATGTTGTGGTCGACTAAGTTAATTAAAAACGCAGTTGTTGCGTTCAAAATCATCATTTCCTTCTACCTAATGACTATATTGGGTACCTCTATATGGTATAGTTGATTGATTTTATCTAGCATTGTTTGCACCTGGTGCTAATTTCTTTTGATGTCTTGTTTTTTTGTGTTTTTTTTGTTACAAGAAACGGAGTTCAGAGAAGGGGTGACCTGCGACGAAGCGGAAGGACTGGCGCATGTCGCGGAGGCGGAGCATCTGAGGTTAAAACCTGCAATCGTTACAGCCTAAAAAAGTGCCTGTAAAGTCCATTCCGTCGCAAAGACGGAATCAGGGAAACAAAGTTTCCATTTTCAGAGGTAGCATCGAAACAGGCGGCATGCAGCCTGTCACTCACAGTTTACAGTAAAACTGATTCATAAAACAATTGACAAGTAAACTTGTAAACAAAATGTTCAACTTATGAAAAAACAATCCCTTAGTAAAAAAAAATTCAGCTCCATAGCGGAAGCACAAACAATGAACTGAAATATGGCATGGGAACGCTGCATACAATCTCGTTGTAATTGCTCAAGATATTTTTTTATTTACTGTTCCAAAATCAATATGAAGTACTTGCATTATTTCCCCCCTCTAAAAAATTCTAAAAAATGTTCATGACTTTGTCATCTATGCGATTAGGCTAACAATATGTTTTACTTGATTGTATTGCAGACTATTTTAGGAGCATTTTGAAAGAAGAAGAATTAAAGTTATTGCTTATTTTTAATGACAGGAAAAAATCAAATGCCAGAACTTCTCATGTGGCTCGAATACGCCAATTTTGCAGAGGTTTTAAGGCACATTGCCTCACTTTCCCGTTGTACAGATATCAGCAAAACAAATCCAACTTAAGCGTGTAAAATCTACAAGAAGCGGCGTTGTGGCACAGCGGCAGACATTACTAATCGATGGCCGGTCATGTCGTCGTCCTCAGGAACAAGAAGAAGCGAGTCCGCACGGCGGAGCTGCCTGAGGAGGCCCAGCAGCAAAAGCGTGCGGCGTGGCGAGCCGCCTCCCGACGCTACTACGCCCGCAAGGTGGCACGCCAGCAGGCCGGACCCCCGTCGCACTCCGCCCACTTCCAACATGTGCCGCCGACCTCCCATTACCCGTCGTCGCCCTGCGGCCCTTTGGCCAGCGGCAACAGGAAGCGGACGCCCGTTTCCGCCTTGCCTCACGACTCGCAGGCCCAGCAGAGGGAGGCGTGGCGAGCCTCCTCCAGAAGGTACTACGCCAGGAAAATGGCGCACCAGCACCACCAGAATGGACCCCCGCCGTATCGCCACCCCGAGCCGTCGGGAGATGATAGAGGAGGACTGGAGGGAATTTTGTGTAGTTGATGATAAAGAATACGGAGGCTGTGTTGGGAATCGTTCACTCAATTTCTACGCCACTTGTCCACAACCACTGGGCCGCGGATGCTACCGGGCCACAAAGAAACATTAAAAAAAATTATAGTTTAACTTCTTCTCCTTTTTTTTTGCATATACAGCCCAATCAGAAGTGTACATCATCACCTCCACCACCACAGTTTCCAACGGCGAATATCACTCTTCCCTCAAATCAACTTTTGCCATTGAAATGAATGGAAATGCCATTAATCCATTCCCAAAAAAAACACAAAACATTTTGACATGTTTTTAATGAGAAAATAGCACACATAATGTTTTTTTTCTTCTTCTTCTTTTTTTAAATAGCATTAACATTCAAACAAAATGAGAAAAACGACTTTCACATCTACTGTGACTCGGTGGTGATAAACCAGAATGCAGTTTCTCCACTTTTCTTTCCTTACTTGCATCTGCAGGAAGTGTGAATGGAAATCTTTTTAATGAGGTTTGTTGTTTCCTCCCTCTCAGAATGTTCCAGAAATGACTGCAGCAGGTCTCATCAAATATAGCACCAAAGAAAGAAACTTGGTAAAATACTTGTGCAAAAAAAAGTGAGCCGATTACAATACATTGAGGACACGATCTGTTATGACCTGGGGTGTAATTCCCAACACAGCCTGAAATCATCGACTATTTACTGTACAAACATTTTAATGTTCTTCAGTCTTCATCCCTTCTCAAATGCAGCCACTGTGGCGCCCCTATCGTCCAGTATCTGTAATTACATCTGGAGTTCAATATCTTTGTTTTGGTGGCATTCACATTATGAAGTCAATTTCCCATAATATATCCTCTTTCAATCTAAGATTAAAAAAACAAAAAAAAGACAGCCGAAGATTAAGATGTTGGTGATAACAGTCTTCTATTTCTGAACGAAAAACTGCACCCGATCCCCGCATCTGAGGCGCACATGCTGACCTGCAGTATTTTAAGAAGACATCTGTTCATTTTCTGCAATTGTCATTAATGTGTTTAATAAATGTAATTCCATTCATTTTATTTTGTTTCTTGAACATTTTCTTTACATGGTTTACATTTCAAATATTGGGAAAAAAAAAACACAAAAAGGCGTATTTTTTTCTTTGTACGTTTATTAGTGTTATTTACAGACCAAATGACATTCTATTTGTTTTAATGCAGACACAAGAAGATAGTTCAAAAATAAATTCCAAGCTCCTTTCTCTGAAATTTGATCATGTATTAATCATAGAAAGCAAAAAACTGTATTATGCACTACACTGATGCACATATCCCCCTAAAAAAAAAAATTGTACACATCAGTTTACCAGTTTAATCACGTGCATAAAACAAATACATTGTAAAGCTCTTTAAAATAAATTTGACAATGAATACAGTAAAATGTAAGCTAGTATACATTACAAAATCAGAATTGAAAATAAAACAATTTAAAGCCCATTTCTCAGAACATATTTGATCGTGAATAGTAAATTACTCTATATTGTGCATTATACATTATTTAAAAATAAATCAATTCGATGCATAGCTAGAGGCTAACATTACTTCCTGTTAGTACCTCTTATTTTGAAAGCTATTCACACCACTTCTGGTGCACTACTTAGCTGACTGACGCTAACTTGATGACAGTAACGGTCATCGTAGGAGGCTTTCCCATCATGCTTTGTTGCCGTTACAAGTAATATTTTGTGACTGTTTTATTCCTCTTTAAATGTCCTGTTTTTTTTTTATTTATTTTGTACAGGCATATATTCGTGTATTAATTCTGTTTTGCTACTCTTGGCATTAAATTACTGTGACAACTTTGGAAACCAAGGTAAGCAGTCAGTGCAAAATATATAAATAATTGGTAGGCTATAACATTTGTAGTACATCGAAATATTCAAGTCTTTCAGTCTTTGTGTGACGTGACGTAGCCAACAACCAATAGATGAGCTACTTTGCAAACCAATATGAGAGTGGCATGAATGAATGAATGGGAAACACCTGCGATTCCGCCCAAATGGGCCGTCCAGAAAGAGGAGCGCGTGGTGTGCTCACAATAGCACAACCTCTCGAGTTTATCACGATTGCGTGGATACTATAGACAATGTGTAGCCATATTTCAGTCCTGTGATGCTAAATGGAGTGTACAAGGCAAAATTAAGCCGTATAGTGCAGATGCAGCAGACTTGACACAACAAAAGCAAACTGTTGCCAAAACGAGGCGTGCACGCAGCAGGCAGCTGATCTGCCGTTGCCCATAACTGCTGCTGTTGGCCTGTTTGCTGTTTGGTGTCCTCGCACTTGCAACCGGATCTCCTCGACAGCTGCTCAACCGACCAGGCGCGCTCCCTCTTTGTCAGAGCGCAGTCGCAGTGAAGGAGGAGGTGGCGATGCAGGGGTCTTTATTTTCAACCTAAATCCAACCTCTTAGGTCTGAACACGCAAATACGAAGCGAATGCTTAGCTTGTTTGTTTGTTAATTTGTTTGCTTTTCCAGGGACGCCGCAATTTGCGCCTGTGCGAATTAAAGCGGCGCATCTGATTGACATACACAAGAGGGCCCGAGAAGCGTTTGTTTTGGGGCAAAACAGCTCCAACTGCTACTGGAGTCTCTTCGAATGTGGAGCTTTTGCAGCACGAGATTTATGTTGATCTTTGTCGAGCGGCCGCCGAACAAAGAATGAGAAGGCGAACGAGCAGCTGCAGTTGCATGCGCGCGCAGCCATAGCCGGCTGACTGGGGGGCGATAAAAGGCTCAATTGTGTCACATTATTCGCCTGTGAGGCAGTTAAATGCTTCGCAAGCAGCACTAATGCCTTTTTTCCACGTTTATTGGAACATTTGGAAGGCTTCAAGAAGTCAAGTCGCGCGTGTTTCTACTCCCAGTGGCGTGTGCGTCTCGTTGGTGCGCTTCTTGAAGGACTGTGCGGCAAAACGGACTCAAAATCCATTTGTCCAGCGGAATTTGCCTTTTTCACGGAAAAACTTGTACATTTAGGGTATTTTTTTTTATAACGTGTTGGAATTTTAGTTTCTGTACTCACTTGGAGCCAATGGAATAGTCCCGTTGGCTTCAGGGTGCACCTGTGCACCTTTGGAGACGTTTCTTCCCTTCCACGTCTTTCTGCTCATTTCTGTGGACTTTTACTGGCTTGGAAGTTGTCGCAAATCAGTTTTGAAATGCCAAAGTGTCTCTCTGACTTATAAATATCATGAATGGAGTGTTTGTTAGTGTCTGAAAGATGCCGCGGGGTTTGACAAGGCGCTCAAATGTCTTCTTTTTGGAGTTCGGCTGCGCGCAGACTGACAATCCAGGTTTAGTTTCGACTATTTGAATGTGGGATGGACCACAATATGTTCCAAACAAAGGGGGAGATGACTGTTAACGTGATGGGATGCTTTTAATATTCCAGACATTTAACGTGGCGTTTTCAAGTGGTATTTGGAAGAATGTCTCCATCTGGCTCCAAAGAAGCATTTTGCGCGTTTGGTGACTTCTGTAGGCCCTTAAATGATGCTTTATCCCAATGTGCTCACCCCTACACGGTGAACGTACATGGACGTGTCCATTTTGCAGGGCTTGCTGGGAAGAAGACGGAGCCAGTCGAGGTTGGGCCGTCGGACAGGCGCTCCAAGGTGGAAATCAGCCACTAAAAGGTAAGCAAGAAGCAGCTTCTCCGTGGCCAATGGTGGCCAATATTGCTTGGGGTCCCAAGTGGAGAGAGTGTAGTCCGCGTAGAGGCCGAGAAGGACCCGTTTTCAGGGGCAATTTGGCGTCTTTGCCGCATTTTCAAGCGGCTCTGTAGGCCACGGCTGTGCGCTAAGAAGCAAACATGGAGGCGCGGCTAGGGGGAGCCAAAGCAAGCAGGCAGGAAGGAACCTCACCCGGGACATGGGCCTCTCTATTCTTTACCACTGCGGATGTTTGGCTCATTTGAACATCCACAAACACTCAACTCGTCCGGAAGACTTTCTATTGTTGTATTTTGGCGTCAGTCGTCGTCGTTATTTGAACTTGAGGAGCCTGAAGGGTGTGCGCTTGCTTGGCTCAAATGCCTCAATGGTGCTCAAGTTTTCACCTGACTGACAGCAAACCCGCTTCATAAATGTTAATATGGAAGACAAATGTCAATTGAAGTATAAATGATGAACTTTAACGGTGAAAAGTGAGTTTTTTTTTTAAATTAGCTTAGCTTGTTGCTATGCTTATTTAAAGAGCGTTCAAGATGGCTGTCAAACTGGTAACAGGTGACGTCAGGATGCTGCTGCTCACTTCCTTGTTCCTTGTTGAGACAAGCCAGCTTTAAGAACTTCTGCTGTGTTTTAACTGTAAATATGTTAATTTATGTATTTAGCAAATATGTCAATGAAATGAAAGCAGATGAGATGTTACATTTTTCCTATGTGTTATGGTGAGAAACGCAGCTGCTAATCTCCTTTCAAGTCAATTAAAGGATGACATTTATGTTTTGTGGCCATTTAATTTAACCAGTATGCCTAATTTATGCATTTAAGACTACCAATTTCATCGAAAACTACACACAGAACCGATAGAATGAACAAATTTTTAATTTGTGGCACCTCTCTTTAAATGCTGGCAATCTTGAATTCTGCTCACGTTGCTTATTTCCGGCTTTTAATTAAAAATGAACTCTTAAATGGCTTGAGTTCTGCTTGCCGCCTCAGCGTCAGTCTTAAATGAGATTTTCAATATTTTATTTGAATTTACTCTGTCGTAGGGTCTTAAATATAGCCCCCATTTTTCATTATTGATATGCAATTTGAGCTAGTTAGTGCTCCCCCTCACCACCAAAATCAATTAATACCCCCCCCCAAAAAAAAGAACCCACATCTTTCAAAAAGTCACTGTATTTAATTTTTTTTTTTAACTTTGTAATTCTCTTCTGTTTTATTTTTGTCTCACTATCTTGGCATCAAAATGGTCTTAAATGATCGTCTTGAGTTATGTTTGCCTCCTTTCTGTCGTTTGGAACTCTGCTTACCTCATTTGTGTCAAACAACATTAAATGGCGGTCATTTTGGCTTCTGCGCTCTTCCTTTGCATCAAATGGTCTTAAATGGCGGCCGTCTTGAGTTGCGTCACTGGACCGGGCCACAACCGCCGCCTCGTCTGTGTAAACAAGAGAACGGTTCACATAAATGCCACTATTAAACTTTAGTTATGATGTCAAGATAACTGATAAAAAGAACAATGTAAACAATTTCTTCAATAGAATGTCTCCATTTCAATTTGTAAAGTGTCCACATGTGCTTTCAGTCCACTAGTTGTGGTGCTGAAATCGAGAGTGAGTGGTGGCACTTTTGCTCCCCTCTGGTGGACATGTGCGGTAACGCGCGCACACCCTGCAGGCTTCTGTGGCGTGATCCAGCCTTTAAACTGTTAGCGGCGCATTCATGAAGGCGTTGCGTAAGAAAAGCGGCGGCTTCCGTTTGCTCAGCTCGACCCACGAGGAGCTTTCGTGCCGGCCCGTAGACGTGCGCTCGCCTGGTGCTGAAAATAAGAACAGCGCTGCAGCCCAACGGCAGAGGCTCGTGCTTAACTCTTTCTTCACCGGAAAGCCAAAATGTTTCTACATGCTGGTTCACTCAATTTGTGCTTTTTGTTTTAACGGTGGCTTGTGTGTCGTCGCAGCACGGTGCCCGTCTGGACCCGAGGCCGTTTTGTTCCAGTGGGAGTTCCAGGAAAGGAGGAAGAAAAAAAAGAAAATATTTCATCGTGTAAGCATCTGTGTTGTCGGGGAATCCCGCGTGTCAATTGTTGTGACGTTGCCGAGGCCATCGCTTAGCCACGCTCGGCTAGCGTCAGCCGATGTTTGTCTTGCGTTTGTGCTGCTTGTCTGTCAGCTGCGCTGACAGCTGTTGTCATAAAACAACATGCAAACAGCAGCTGACATCTTGACGGTCAACACCGCAAAAATGCAAAAAAAAAAATCCAAACACTTTAACTGTCCGAGTCACTTGATTTTGAGGATGTGCCAATACAGAGTCCCGATGGAATACGTCAGCAAATTGAGGAGGAAAAAAGTGCATCCAAATTGTTTGAGTTTCCAATAGCTGCCAACTACTTCAATGTGGCGTTTAAGTGCAAACGATGAATGTTAAGTTTATATGAAAACTGATTTTGAATCAGGATACATTATTGTTGTCTGAACATTTTGCACAGGAATTATTTTGGAATGAATGAAACCTTTAAATAAATGGTTTTTGGGTTTGTTAGATTCAAATCGATTAGAATTGCAAACGTCCTGAATGACTGAGATAAAATAGCGTTTTTGTTTTTTAGCGCCCAGCCCGAAGTTTCCCAACATATGACGCCTTCTATGTGGCTAGTGAAGCAGTGGCTTAAACCAAGTCAAACATTTTGGGGCGGTTGGATGTGCACATCGGTTTTCCATTTGTTGACGCGATGTTTATTTGCCGTGTACGTGGTGTGCCAGCAGCCATGATGGAAGAGGAGATTGTGGAGGAGCACGCCAAGCTGAAGCAGGGCGTGGTGAAGGTGCTCCAGTGCGTGGCCACCATCTCGTCGGCGGCGGCCGTGGTCAACCCCATCTTCGGCGTGGCGGGCGCGCTGATGCGCGTGGTCCTGCACCACATCGACGACGAGGACATCCGCACGCTCAAGCACGAGTTTCGCTCCGTCAACCGGGCGCTGGACGAGCTCTCGCGCAACAACCGCCACACCCTGGTGGCCATCCAGAAGGAGACGCTGGACAGCCAGTACGCCTCGGTGGAGGAGAACCTCAAGAACCAGTTCCGCAAGTTCATGGACTTGGTGGAGGCGCGGCCGGAGCACAGCGAGCGCAAGAAGGACGACTTTGCCCGCAGCTACGCCGACGACCTGGGCGACCAGAACCTGCACACGCTCTACGACGGCGTGGTGGGAAAACCCAAACTCTTCAGCCGACCCATCCTGGAGGTGAGTCGCACCTTCGGGACCGCTCCTGTATGCTCATTTGCATAAGCCATCGTTACCGTTGAGTAGTTGACGAAATGGTGTGCTAAAGTTGTCGTCGTTAGTTTTAAAACTGCCAGTTTAAAAGCATCTACTAAAAATTAAGATGTACATATATTTAATGCATGTAAAAAAATTGAAAATGATAAAAATAGAGAAAAAAAATAATTTAATATTGCAAATGTCGAAAAATATAAAAAACAACCTAATGAAGGGGAAATAGATTATGGTGGAATAGGGTCCGGTGTCCAAGTCTGACCAGCAGAGGGCAGCATTTGCCTCCTAATGAGAAGCTTGCATTTAAAATGCCAAGAAGAGACGCACCATGTTGGAAAAGTGCTGACACCGCAAATCGAACAACGAAATGTCGCTTAGAACTTTGTGTTTTATAGTTCAAATTGATTTCAATTAGATTCAAATTCAAAGTGCGGCAAATTCTTTTCTGACCGCAATTTCGCAAACCATAGCTTGAGCAGGAAAAGGTTAACTCGACGTGGTTGCGCCGCTTTTGATGGCGTAAAAATGTCGCAGCTTATCAACGGATCCGCCTGAATTGTCATGAGACTCCTCGCTAATCGCGATTGTGGTTTTCAAGGTGTGTTTTTGTTGTTTGGAGGTGTTCCTGAAGCACTCGGGCGGCGACCGTCGCACCCTGGAGCGCCTGTGCACGCGCCTCACCTACTTGTTCTGCATCGGCCTGATCGCCCTGATGGGCAACGCCGCCGTCATCGGCGACGACGACGCCAGCCTGAGCGAGGAGTGGGCCGAGAAGATGGAGAACGTGCAGGACCGGATGCAGCAGGCGCTGCGCATGTGCCGCTGAACCGGGTGCGCACACGTGCATCTTCACCATCATCATCGTCATCGTCGGTGTTCATCAAGCATCATGAACCACTTGCCATATTTTTAAAGCTGCAGTGCAAATGTAATCAATTAAGCCAAGAGCACCATCTAGAGGAGTAAAAAAATATGTCGAGTGGTTCATGACGCTTCGTTTTGCCATCACTCGCTTCGAGCACAGCGGCGGGCAAAAACACAAGCAGAACTTTACGTTTGACTTGACTTGCACTACAGCCCACTTCCTCAAATATTGATTGCATTCATTCATTCCTTCATCAAAGTGCTTATTGGGGTTTTTTCTTTCAGATTTTTCATTCAGCGATTTATTGTAACGAAATAACATAAGCAAAATGCAGACATCGGCTTTTATACGATTTAGAATCGACTCATTGACTGCCAACCATTTGCGAGCATTTTGACGGATCTTTCAAGTTCATGTTCAGCAACCACACACGTTCGCACCAAACCAGGAAGAAGAAAAAAATCAATTTTTTTTCATGATCAGTAAATGTTTCCATTTGAAAAGTTAGACGCGGCCCTGGAGCGTCTTGAGTTTGCCCACCGCTGTTTGGAGAAGAACGCTGGGACCACCCTGGCTTTTTAGCCATTTTGGAAGGCGACCTTCAAGTCTCACAAAGGCGCCTCCTGTCAATTCAATGCACGTCTTCTTCTTCTTCTTAACTGCGGGACCGCACGCCCACGCAACTGCTTCACGCTCTTTGTTACAAGTTCGGTTGCATGAAAAGCCGACGGAAGTTCACGTGCTTGTCATAAAATGAGAACGTCCTCAAAAAGTTGAATCATTTTCGTAATTCCATTCAAAAAGTCCAACTTTCATCAATTTGTTTATTTCTACATTATTTGGGCTTCTAGCTCATAATACCCACAAAAAGATGTCCAAAAATTAGAATAATATTGACAAAATCACCATGCATACTTCCCAGTGTTTTGCGTGGAAAAACTTAAATATGGATGGAAGGATGGTTTTTTTTTTTTCAAAATATGTCAATCTCCAATAGTTGATTGGATTCCCTGGAAGCCCTCGATGCCTCCTCGATGCCTCCTCGATGCCTCCTCGATGCCTCCTCGATGCTTGCTGTCAGCTCTTTGTTTTTGGGTGTGGCGACCCGCGTTTTCCTCTTGCAACGCACTTCCATCAAGAGGAAAATGAGGGCCGCCACACCCAAATAATGGACGAAAGTTTGACTTTGTGAATGGCATTATGGAAAGGATTCAACTTTTTGAGGATATTCTCATTTTTGGACGAGCGCCTGTAAGCAATGACGTTGCGCAATAAGCGCCGGCTCGCTCCTGTGGGATCGCTTAACGGTCCAGCAAAATGCGCCATAAGGACGTCGGCAGGTTGCGGGGGAGAATCCAAACGGGATAAAAAGAGAATTACATCAAAACAAAGTCATGTTACAAGAAAAAATGTTACCTGGTGTGAATTTCAGACAGAATTCTCAATTTACAGCAAGTCAACATTGTAATTTTTACAATGTTGGTTCAGTAAACAATCTTCTTATACTAAAGCATAAAAAACATTTTTCAAAATGATCTTCTGTGACATCATCACCGGTTTGACTCAAATGGTCTTTTCTTGTAGGATTGCAGTTTTTCTCCATTTACTTAAATTCCCTTTTTGTTTTTGAAAATAATGACTCTTAAAATGGAATTTTTTTTTTTAAACATTTGGGATATGTCGTTCATTTTTGTTAAGAAAAAAAAATCCCCTCATAATTGCCTTTTTTCCTTATGGAAACGCTTTCAAATTGCTTTTTTTAAATGTATTTTTACTGCAGCTATGTAAAATTCAGATAATGAAATTCTTGTTGAATTACAGCTCTAATATAAAAAATAAATAGTTGTACCAATACATGTTTTCTTTTTGCCAAAAATTGCAACTTTAAATAAAAAAAGACAATTTTCTCTTGTAATATTTTTCGTCAATCCTCTTTGTTTTCTTTGTGAAATTATGACCTAAATTTTTTATTTTTTCCTTCCACATGGCAACTCTTTATTATTATTATTATTATTATTTTTTTTTTAGAAAAAACTGCATCTTACAAAATAGATGATTTATATAACTGCAATTCTTTAGTTCTTAAGTGAGATTTTTGTCTTGGTTATTGTCTACTTGTTTTCAGTGTCACCTTGATGGACCTATATTTGTTTTTTGGGAGGGTTTTTTTGTTCTGAAATTCAGTGATCCCCCAAAAAAGCAATTTTTTATGTGATGTCATCATCACAAGCTCTTACATGAACACTAAAAGTGGTTTCACGCGCTTTCATGATGCTTAGAGTTGCACAAACACTACATATATATATATATATATATATATATATATATATATATATATATATATATATATATATATATATATATATATATATATATATATATATATATATATATATATATATATATAGGAAGCGCTTTGTTCCACATTTTATTTTAGAATGACTTTGAAAACGGGTATTGAAGCTCATGTCGAGTTGGTCACTTTGTGTTGTACGCGCACTTTATCCCAACAGCAAAACAGCGGCCACTTAAGGTCGATATTTTTTGGGGGATATACTTTTTCTTTTCTTTTCTTTCCTTTTTTTGCAGCCAGCAGTGCCTCAATGTTTGTATTCTCTCTCTCTCTCTTTTTTTTTTTACTATATTGTGACACATCCTCTCATTTGTTACTATGTTATAAACATGTTATGCAGTATAAAATGAATAAATAAAGGGTGTATACTGAACGCCTGTCATGTTGGCTGTTTTTATTTTTGCACGTTTTTAGGAATCACAGCAAACACATTTGGGTCTATATATATATATATATATATATATATATATGATTTTTTTTTTAACTCATTTTGTATACCTGCCACTTACTGGACACTTGATTAGGGACACCTGCAGCCGAAACGAAGGCGGAAATGCTCCGTTTGGATTGACCATTTTGTCTTCTACCGCCTCCTTGCTGTGAACTGGTTGGTGGGGTGGTCACTATTTTTATATAAATATATATATTTTTTTTCTTTTACCGCTCAGTTCCTTAGACCCCAATATTAGATTTAGCAGCATATTTTGTTCAATTACAGGTATAATTCTTTCATGAAAAAATATACAAGTTTCCTCCTGTAAACATGCTTATACATGTATTTAAGGAGAGTTGTAAAACATTGAAGTTTTCTTGTTTATGTTGAACAAATTGAAAACATCACAAATCATGCTGTTTCTACGAAGTCCTGTATCAAATGTTTTCCAATTTGGATACTGTAAATGTATAGGATGGTTCGGCGAGAAACGTTTCTTGGGAGGAGCAATATGGCGGCCCCGTGGCTTCAAAAGTCTTGGCCTAACGGCTATCCAGTCATATATATACCGATCAGTGGGCGATCCCCACGGATTTACATTATGATTTCGTATGAATTCAGATGTACGTCAGTAGCAACAACAAAAAACCGCATGTTCGTTGTCATTAAAATTGCATCATGAATTTTCAGCACTCTAGATTGGTCGACAATTTGGAAAAATGAAGCACAGATGGAGGCTGACCAATACTATTGATTTGTGAGGGGGAAATATCAAATGGGCTCAACATTTGGACGTGCTAAACGAGCGATGTGCGTCAATATCCATAAAATGACCAGAGAGCAACACGGGGTGCAATTTCTCAATATGTCCAGCAGATGCTGCTATTTCTCTCAACCGCAAACGTTTCACCTCTTTCCACGGACTGTCCATCACGCACTAATTACAGTTAGTAGTACGCTTTTCCCCAATTGCGCCCCCCCCCCCCCTCCCCTGGGGTGTTGAGATCAGTCTAAAAAGTCAAATCTGATCAGGTTTAAATGTCGTTCATAATTTCCAATGTGGGCCTAGGAGGCCCCTTGACACTCTTTTGTGATTAAGAGCTATAAATAGCCTGTATACATTTTACTCGCCTTTGACTGTATTTGCTTTCTACTCTATACTTCATCTAGAGCAATGGGGTAGTTATTTTTATGTATTCATTCATTTATGAAATAAAGAAGGCGTCGAATGTTGAAGCCGGTATCATGAATATCCAGATGAAGTGGTTTCGTGTGTGCAATCCAGAAAAAAAAAATGCTGATTGGACTGGCACAATTCTGCAGCATAAAATACATAAATAAAATAAATGAAAAAGCATGTCAACTATTTGAACTGTTGCGTATCTGTAGGCCGGATTTGCGTCAACATCGTGATTTATTTTCGGTGCAGGTTGCGTGTGGGTGGAGGGCTTCATTCCGCATTTTTGCGCAAAGTAGCATTTGCGCAATTGCGTGCACATCCTGTTCCAAACCAAACCGTCTTGCTCCATGTTGGAAATGCATCATTTGAGCCACAGCACAAATGGATTCAGCGCACAACAAAGAAAGAAGAGAAGAAACCCCATCAAACCTCATTAAGGGCAAGATCTTTGCCTGTTTGTGAATGTCTTGACCCCCCCCCCCCCTTTTTTTTTTTTAACAAGCGCAATCATATGTTCAACATAAATGAGATCATCTTACCTTCAGTGGCGTGTTCACCTTCAAGATGCTCCTCAAGGTGGACCAAAAAGCACACAAATAATTCAGAAAAAAAGGAATCTTGTCGACGAAAAACGACATCAAGTTGCGTCGTCTCGCGCATCTCTCCCTCCCTTCTTCACCTCCTTCCCTCCCTCCCTCCCTCCCTCTATTGCGCATCACTCCTTTCCTTTCCACGTCTTCTTTTTCGGACCCCTCCCCATGCAGCTTTCCTCACACACAAGCAGCACGCGGGGAATCTTCCACTCAACTTGTCCGGCGTGAAACAACAAGAAGAAGAAGAAAAAGAAGAAGAAAAAGAAGAAGAAGAAGAGGTAAGTAAGAATGTGCTGAATGCTTTTTCTCCGGACTGATGAAAATCCACGTGACGTCAGCTCATGGGGGCCACTTGTGCGTAAAAGTGCGCATCCGCCAAACACTTACTGCTTTGTTTTTCTTCATTTGATTTTCCCCCCCACCCAGAATCAGCCTCGTATTTGATTATTTGTGATGATTTATGTGGATATCAAGGAGATTTCTTTCTTTTCTTTTTTTTTATTTATCAGATTGCAGGCTCGGTCTTGGATGCTATACGAACGCATCCAGTCAAGGACACACACACACACACACGTACACAGCCTCCATTTTGTGTGTATGACATCACCGGCATCCGTGTTGTGTTTTATTTATGATTTTTATTTACGAAAACAGGAGCAGCCTTGGAGTGGCCACATCCAATTTCACCATGATGGGAATTAATTGTGTCGACGGCGGCGGTTGAAATGTTGGCATTCGTCACAATCGGTTTGCTGACTCTGCTTAAAGTCTCTTTAAAGTCAAAAGAAATGTCTTTTCAATTTGAGTCCGAACACAGTAGAGTGTTGCTCACCTGAATGATATAACAAAATTGTTGCTTCAAAATGGTGGGAAATGTGTGAAAAATGGAAAAATTATTACTAACACTAGAATTTAAAAATCCTTTGAATGGATGTGATTTGAATATCGGACATCATGATCGGTTGCACATGAGGAAAATGTGGTCAACTGACGTATTTCTTTTTTTCTTTTTTCTTTTTTAAGGGGGGGGGGCATCCACCACACGTGCTAGTCACAAGTTAGCTCGCAAGCTAACAAGTACATTACAAACGACTTATTTCTTATTAAACTGAGGACGTTTTACCTTTATTTCCTGTCCAGTTGAGTCCAGTCCAGTATGCAAACCCTCTTTGTAGTCAGTTTCAGATTCAGCTTCTGATGTTGATAAAAGTGCGATGCTGACATAATTGGACAGCAAAATGAAGAAATCACATTGTAGCGGTGGGAGCACGCTATAGTTAGCCAGAGCGAGTTTTGTTGTTTGTTTTTCAGCGTTCTGATTGGCTGACAGAGATGAGTGACTTTTCCAATCCACTTCTTATGGAATGTTGCTGCCAACTTAAATTATGTATGCAGAGTGCAGGAAAAGCTGTTGGCAAAATGGAACAACAACGCAACAAGATGCTGCGCTTTTTTCCTTCTCGTCGTTCCTTCGGCTTTGCAGAGTTCGCCTCAGCCGGTCTGACGAGACACGACAACGGCCGACGCTTGCAAATCTGTACCTGCGCGACATGTTTTGAATATTTACCCGGAGGATTGTCCTGTCTTGCAGCGCAGCATGAGTCGCCCCCTGGAGAAGGCGGTGGCCCAGAAGAAGGAGGCCATCCAGGCGGCCATGGACATGTTGGAGCGCGGCGCCGAGGTGGTGGCCAGCGCGGTGGGGGAACTCTTCCCGCTGTGCGAGGCCGCCGCCCCCGTCCTGCGTCTGGCGATGGACAACGTCCACAGCAAGGAGGTCTTCTACGTCAAGGAGCAGTTCCTGACGGTCCGCAACAGTCTGGACCTTCTGTCGGGCCAGCTGGAGGACATCGACTGCGAGATCAGGAAGGCCCGGCTGGACTCGCAGTACTTTGCCGTGGAGGAGAACCTCCGCAATCACTTCAGGAAGTACTTGGACGTCCTTGAGGCCAAGCCGCAATTCCGGGAGGTCAAGACCAAACTGTTCCTGGAGCATTTCTCCAGGAGCGGCGGCGAGAAGAACTTGTTTGTGCTCTACCACGCGCTGATGGGAAACAGCAGCTTTGGAGAGTCCGTTCTGGACGTGGTGGAAAGGTACGCTCGCTTTTACCGTCCCAACCTTCGATCGGCCAATAGGAGCTCTTTTCAAATTGGCAAACAGCAGGCGACTTTTTTGGTGCGCGTGACGTTAAAAAAAAAAATCTACAAAAAATGGTCAGTTTATTTTTGCTGATTTTTAAAAAAGTTCAATCCTAAAGGACAAGTAATTTAATTAAATGGGAGCAGCAAACAGATTGTTATATTTTCTAATTTTATTTTGCTGACACTCTCGAAAAAGTAAGCCAATTATGGATCAAAAGTGGACCGATCCGAACTTTCTGGCTTGTGTTATACAAAATGACCACATTTTAGGATCCAAGTAAAGGATCTGACCAATATTTAGGAGTTGTTTTACACTAAAAGATTTCATTTCTTGACTCAAAGTTGGGTCAAATCGACCCAAGCAGAGGATCGATCCATTTTTGACCCACAGTTGGGTTATTTTTGACCCAACTGTTTTTAAAGTGTAGGATTAGTGTTACTAGAAGGCAGTTGACTTTGTATTACAGATTAGAGTTCAGAGTTCGAATTGTTTTTGTTTGACCAGATGTAAGCGTCAGCTTTAGGGATCGGAGTCGGTTTGGGCGTTAAGAGAGTTTACTTTTTGGGTTACAAACAAGATTTGAGTTTCGGGTTTCGGGTGCCATTGTAAAAGTGCTGCCATGAAAAGCAGACAACATGTGAAAGGATTCTGCCGATGTGACGTGTTGTCAGGTACGTCTCCAGGAACCGCCGCCTGCTGGAGGACTTTTGCGTGCGCATGAAGGAGCTTCTGTGCTTGGGTCTCATCGCGCTGATGGGCCACACGGCCTTGACGCAAAACCAGCAGGAAGAACGGGACAAAATGGAAGACTGGAGCCATAAGATGGATGAGGTGGAGGTCCGCATGAAGACCGCCATCCAGTCCTGCGTGGACGCCTTTCCCGAGCAGGCCAAAATGGACGCCCAGCATCTGCTCCAGGAGAACCAAAGCGACGACCTGCAGGAGAGCAGCCGGCAGCTGCTGGACTTCCTGGTCAAAAAGTACCAGTGGGTGAGCTGGTCGGTGCGCCTCATCAACCACTCGGGGAGCGCCTACCGCAACTGGCGGGCCGGCGAGCGCTTCCACCACATGGCGGGCCGCAACTGCTTTGAGGTTCTGCAGGTCAACAACATCAACCTGGTGGTGTCCTTCAGTACCGAGCCCCGGCCGGTGCCCAGGGACGCCATCCTGGGGATGATGGAGGGCGCCGCCCGCAAGGGCAACGCCCCCGCCGTGGTGGACGTCCTGGAGAAGCAGATGAGCGGCTTTGTGGTTCACGCCGTCAGCCGCCACAAGGAGTCGGCGGCGGCGTGGAGCTTCCCAGACGATTGTCACTACTGGGAGAGGCACAAGAACGTCGCCGTGTGCGTACACGCCGACTGAAAGCGCAAAACGGGGATTCCGTGGAACCCTCAACACACAAACTCCGACTGCTATACCCTCACCCACTAACTCCCGAACCTTAAACCTCAAACCGCAAGCCCAAATCCCAAACAACTAAATCCCTGGCCCCTCATCCTAACATCCTCCAAACTCAAACCCTTTACCATAAACCGAGCATCTAATCATTAACCCTGTGACGCTAACTCACTAACCTTAACAATCCAACTGTAATTTCCTCAAATATAAACATGGCCCTGATTTTTTATCAGGCTCTGGAGGAGAAGAAGAAGCAGAATCTGTGATTGCGTGATTGTGAATGACTTCACCTAACCCGCTCGTCCTCTATACTTACTCGAACCCTTGGCACCCTCGTCACCCCCATGCCAGGTAAAGACATGATCAGCGCGGGTGTCGTTTTCAAAAATTCCACCTCAGCCCAAAAAGGAAACATGGCAGAATACGGGAGATGGATGGAGACCACCTTGCCAGACCTCCGTCGATTACAATTTGGAAACCTGCGACTTTTGCATTTCCAATTCCTGGGGTAATATTTGGAACCTGGCTCGAATGATGTGGCAGTAAACACTACTCTTAATCCCTCACCGTAAACCTAATCCAGAATAATTCAACCTTGATGCTAAACCTAACCCTGCAAACCCTAATTCCGTTACCATAACCCTAAATCCCAATCCCTTAACCCGATAATCCATATTTACAAACCTTAACCCTTTCCCTCCCTAACCTTAAACATAAACTCTACACTCTAAAAACAGTTGAGTTTTTTAAAAAAAAAGGGCGTGAAAAAGGGACCATAAAAAAGCCACCCAGAAAGTTGCGTCACATGAAGCCTTTTTTTGGACCCAAATGGGGTTATTTTTTGACCAACTGTTTTTAGCCTCTAAACATAAACCTACCGCCCAAAACTCAAGTCTAAAACACTAACGTGATCCCGCCCCCAACGCCAACACCCCCGAATCAAACCCTCACCCAAGTGGTGCACTTTGAAGAACCACCGACATTTCAAGCCATGAACTCAAATCATCTTCAAGAGCAGAAAAGACATTTGGGAGCACACTTTTATGTCCAAATATGATTTCTAATGCCACGAAAAAGTGTCGGCATTGATTGGTGTCAATAAAGTAAGCATTGAATGCGTTTTGCTTCCTGCCAGCGGACAAGTCGTTTATGGATGTGGGGAAGTGTTTAATCTCATCGGTTGCCCGCTTCCTCGCGGCTCAAATGTGATTGACGCCGCACCGTTAGCATCTGCGGCCGCTAATTGAATTCCCCTTCGCACCCGAGTCAGCGTTTCCCAGACCGCAGGCGAGTCGCAAAGTGCTTAGCTTAGCATGCATAGCATTCATTACCCAGACGCTTTCTGCAGTCTTGTGCCCGGCTGTAAAACAGACACTGAAAAATGATGCAGTGCTTTAATACGGATGCTTTCCATTCGACTCATTTAGCTGATTGGACCTTTGTCAACTTTTTTTTTTTTTTTTTTTATGTTAAAGGGTTGGCATATTCTATCCAGCCATTTCCTGTAGTTTGTCATGGTTGAGCCGGCACCGTGGACCGGTCCCCGGCCAATCGCAGCACAAACAAGCGTCCGCATTAAAGACGCCTGCGGACGATTACGAGACCTCCATGAAGCTAGCATGCTAACGCGCTTTTGGGATGTGGCAGCAAGACGAGAAATTCCGCTTGAGAATCATCATCTGTGCTTTTCTTGACTTTGTTTTGATTCCATTTTGTTTGCCGTCATGTTCTGTCACGTCAACTTGTTAGGTTTTAATTTGCAGCTTCCCGTGTCAGCCAATCAGCTCCTTCCGGCTACTCGCGTCTTATCCAGGTGTGACTCGTTGTCTTGTCAGTTGCCTTGGATTCAGCCTGGCTTCATGTGTTATGAAAATGATGATAAATAAATACCACAAGCCGCGCTGATGTTTTCCACCGAGAACTAGGAATTTATTTTGGTTTGTGAGCAGAGAGAACTTTCCAACTTTCGACATGGAGGGCAACGCCGAAGGATTTGTGAATGGTAAGAAATATAAACACTCGCATATGATATTTCTCGCCACGCCCTCCGATTCAAATGAGTGATCATAATTCAAATGAAAGAGTCGTCATGAGCAATTGCAGGATTCCTGGTTGTGTGCGCTGCGTCACGACAACCGTCCATTTCCACATTTTCAAACCAGCTCTCCACAATAACAACCCGCATCAGTCCAAAGGGAGCCATTTTGATCTTTTATTGCGCTATGTTCAGGTGTGTCTAATATTGCGGTGGCAGCAAATTGATTAGTGGCTGCACGGCCTTTGGCCAAAGGTAGCAAATATTGATCGGAGACGTGCTCTTTCCTTTTCTCCCGCTCGTTAAAAAGCCTCAGTGGCAACACTTGAAGGATCCAAACGTGCTCGCCAGGCAACAGTGTCGGCAGTTCAACACTTGCGTATAAAAAGTGAGACAAAATCTTTGTGCAGAAAAGGTCGACTCTTGACTGCCTGTTGTCAAGCATGTTTGATGGAATTGATCGGTTCCGATCCCAGCTGATCACCAAGAAATCAATCTGCATCACTATCGTCATCATATCAACTCGGGGTGAAAGTGTAGCTACAGTGATTGGCAGACAGAGGGCGCTATCAACTTAGCAGTTCCTCAACGTGTTATTATGACCGAGCAGCAGGCCTTCACGTGCAAAAAATAAAAAATAAAGAAAAGATTTGGACTCTAAAACGAGCAGGAAGTCGGTTAGTCATTTGGAAGAAAGAAACAAATGACAGAGAGAATGTCTTCATCTGCAGAAGCAGATAGAAGCCAATATCAATATTTCATAAGCAAAATGAAAGAGTGGATCGATGTGAGGCTCCTCTCGGCTCAGGATGATGTTATTAGGCATCCATCCTGCTCTTTGACTGATCCAATTGGATAAAAGGCCTTCAAGCCACGATGGCGTCTTCTTGAAAGGGAGATCGAGGACAAGTTAAGTGTAAGGTGGAGGGCGCCCCCTGCTGGCGAGCAACCAACATGCAATTAGATACAAGACTCGTGCCACAGGTGAATGCAACACACGAATGAGGTCTTCCGACAAAGCAGCTGCTGGCACGTTTTGGACGAGATGTCATCAGGTATATATATATATATATAACTAAGTATGCTCAATACCACTTTTTTCAGTCCGATACGATAGAACTACTACTAAGTACTGATAGCACTAGTGAAGGTTTTAAGAGCTGTCACACAAGGAAGTGTGACAGCTCTGACAAAGGTCCAAACTGTCAGCAAGTTAAGAGAATTCTCTCTTTAAAGTATAGCATTTTCTTTTAAAATTGGCCAAAATGAAATTGCAATTTTTTTATTTTTCAAATTTCCCGAGCGTAAAATGGCCACAAGAGGGCGGCTCGCCGATACCTTGAAATAAGGCCTCGGTATCTGTACTCGTCCATCCCTAATTTCTCCTCTTATGCAACTTTAATTTTTATTCTCTAAACACAACTTAATCCCTGTAATATTATGGGGTAAAAAAACGACACTTTTCTCAGAAAATGTCAATTCTCACCTGGTAATTACGTGACTTCATTGATTTCAAGTCAGGCCCTAATTAGACAAAAAGGACATTTTGCTGACTAGCGCGAATATCTTGTTTAAGTGAAAGAAGGCAGCGGAAAGTAAATAACTTAACGTGGAGAATGTAATTAAAGCAGCAAGCGGGCCCAAATGAATAATTGGATTGCGCATCCTGGTGGCGCTCCAGCAAAAGCGGCTCAACGGCAGGCAATCGATTGCGCTTCCCTCCCGGCCTTTTTTTTTTTTTAATCTCTTTCCTCTCCTGTCGCTTCGTATTGACCCGAGAGAGTGACGGATGACCGGAGTGGGCAAAGGAAGCGTCCTCTTCCTCCTCTCTCCTCTTCCCCCTCGCCCTCTGTTGACCCCTACGGGCCGAACGTGTCACTGCACGTCCTGTCCCGGAAACATCTGCGGGGACATCCTCCCTTAAAGCAAAAGTTTTCTGTTGAAATGTTGATATCGGATGACAGTAAGGTCGCAGACACAAAATTGGAAAATGTGTTTTTCATTAGGACGAGAAACTTTCTTAGTTTCTCATCCTAATGCAAAAGTTTCTCATTTGTCCTAATGTGACACCCCGCCCCCCCCCCCCGGCCTTTTTGTTGTTGTTAAACCAGTTATTCTAATGCATAAGTGGAAGGAAATTCTTTTCTATACTCTTTTTTTTTTTTTCTTTTTTCTTATTGAAGCCACAAACCGGTTTGTCCAGTCCAGTATTAATAATAGTAACATAATATTTGTCTTTGAAAGCTTCATACTTAGCTCGTGGCTTGTTTGCACACATCTAATCCCACCGGCGATATCCAAAAGCACTTCTATGACATCTCAAATAAACACGACGACTAGAAATGATCAAATCAATGAAAGTAACAAAAAAAAAAAAATCAGGAACAGACTACTAGAACAGCTGCACTTGCAAATGGCGGCAGGTGTGAACACAAGTTTGATTGTGATTGGTCCATCTGAACACAGCCATATCCTTGGTTTAAGAGGGTGTGGACACTTGTGCAACCACATTTCACTCATTTATTTGATTTGCATCCCCTCTGAAAATATTTCATTTTTGAATAAGTTGTACAAATTACAGGTGACTTTTAATGGTAAAAGTTTTCCAATAATTGATCATAGTCTCATTTTTTGTATCACAAAATTTAACAGGGGTGTGTAGACTTTTGTATTCACTGCGTGTGTCATACAATAAATGATGGCCCCTCTCGCCCAGTAATTCACGATAATATTGCACAAAAGAAATGACCTGGAAGTCAAACCTTGAGTCTTCTTAACAATCATATTCACACGTTATTTCCAGTTTGCATTTGTTGATCTCGGCCGGGGGGGTTGGGGGAGGGCCGGGGGGGGGGGGGTCACAGGGGAACACTTTAGCGGCAGGCAGGAAACATTAGATGCTGGCCAAGGTCAAAGAGATAAAAGCCAGTCAATAGAAAAACATTCTCTATGTCACTTAAACAAAGCAAAAGCGACTGTTCCCACTTGTTAGACGTCCACCAGAGATCATAAAAAAAGAAGAATGTTTTGTGCCATTTTCACTGAAGCGACCCCCTTCGCTCCCGGCTGTTTTGCTGTATTTGGACGGATTTGCAAGGTCCACATGGAAAAACATGGAAGCTGCCAAAAGAAAGATTAGAGTCTCTTCTTTTGTCAGGAAAAAAAAGTTTATTTGTATCTTTTTCCATTTTGCAGCAATTAACATTAGAACATAGCTAAATTTCATCAATATTCACAAACCTGAAAAAAAGAGCTTGATGCAACATGGCCCTGGCTGATCTCTTATACTCTGCTGCCACCTGCTGGCCGTTTTGTTGTAATAACTACCATATCTTTAAGTCACCTTTTCATGTCAGAAACTCTATCAAAACCTTCCGTATGCTCTAGTATAAAAAAACAACATAACAAAACGCATAAATACGTTTTTGGGAGTGAAGGACAAAGTATTAAAAAACATTTATATGTTTTTGGGTTTGAATGAGTTTAAAGTGGTTGTCAGTACGCCCTCCAGAGGATAAAATTAGCAACAGCAGTTACCGGTACGCAAAAGTTGCAGTTAATATTTGGCTATCCCTTCGCGGCGGATTGGACTCTGCGGCGGACCGTACGTTTGACACCCTTGTTCGAAATGGACTTGCCTGACACTTTAACAAGCCCTCGAAAAAATCGCTCCCAAATGTGTGCTATCGCAGGTCAGGTATCAGAAAGAAACAGAACACGTGACCACATTTGACCAAAACAACTTGTGACGCTGCGTCAGCGCCTGTCACGGCGTACGGGCCGACACAAACGTGGCCTTTCATCCGGACGGCGTGCCGTGACCGAGCGATTCTTCCGGCCACCAATCGCCTGCCGTCGCTAATGTATGTCTTTAGGGCTCTTCCAGTCGGCTCAAGTTGAGGAGAGTGGGTGCGGTTGCCGTGGCAACCAGCTGCCAACTACAACAAGGCCGGTTTTGTCTTGGGGACAACCGGGCCGAACGCTCCCCTTTTCACTCCCCCCTTTCCTTTCTCACGCTTTGCATCACACACGGATTCTTCCGTTCATTTGGGCTTTTCCCGTCCAGTGTGTTAGGAAAAGAAATGATTAGCTGACAAGTCTGCATTAGTAGACTCATGAAGTTCTACTTTGTTTCTTCTCACGTCGTGTGTTTGTGCCAGCAAGACCCCCACTTGGGAGGAGTGTTTACAGGATGTTATCTCTTTCTGTCCCAGTGTGCCTCTCGCTCCATCCACTCGTCTGGAATGCTGTTAAAGGACGGAGGAGTTCCACAGGGGGCGTGACGAGATGCACCGGGGGGAGGGAGGGAGAGAGAGAGAGAGAGAGAGAGAGAGAGAGAGAGAGAGAGAGAGAGGGAGGGAGGGAGGGAGGGAGAGAGAGAGAGAGAGAGAGGGAGAGGGAAAAAATCCATCCGGCAGAGGCTGGTGCTCGCCTTCCCAGCTGGATTACGGAACAAGTTGGAGGGAGTCTGAGAAGGTGAGCTCGCTTTTTTTTTTTTTTATTCCTACAACTGCTTCAGCACTTTTTAGCTCCAACTAAAGAAAGTGAAATGGAAAGAATTAAAGCCTCTTGTTGCTTGGTTAGTGGACTTTGATCAGTCAATTCGAAGGTGAGATTGGCTTCAATTCTCTTTAACAAAAGAAAGGGAAAAAAAAGAAAGTGAAAAGGAAATAGTTGTTCTGACATTTGAAGATTTGAAAGAGAGCTTTCAATGAATCCTTACTTAATTGGTGCTTTCAGGTGCATTTTGTATTGAAAAAAAAAAGTGAGGGAGAAAGAAGGAATGTGAAATGGAAAGAATTAAAGCTGTAACATGCAAATCCAAATGCATTTGGACCTTTCAAGGTGTGGATTTGATGCTCAATTTATCTATTCATTCACCCTTTATTGTTTCATTTAGCAGAAAAAAGTGAAACTGAAAGAAAAAAATAAGGCCTTTGGTTGATCTGCCAATGCATTTTCGACCAGTGACGACGTCTGCGTGTTGCTGACGTCACACATGACGTGCCGGCAAGTGGCCTGGAATGTTCGAGTGGAGCGCAACACGAATCGTTTGCGCTGCCTTTGTGTCAAAAGTGCCTTTTTTTGTTTGTTTGCGGCCTTTAGCTGGTTGAAAACCTTCAGGCGTCGTCGTCGTCGTCGTCGTCAGGGGCCTCGGACCGTGTGGAAGGGTGGAGCTGTGTCGTCACGGTGGGGAGGGAGGGAGGGAGGGCGATGTGAAAGCTGCTAAGGGGGGCGAACTCGCTAACAAGTGCCTCGCCTTTTCAAAAAAAAAAAAAAAACTCCTTTAAAAGAGCAAACTTTTTTGCCAAATTTTGGATTGAAATGATGCGCAATTGCTCATATTTTGTGTTGATGCCTGTTATGAACGCGTCTAAATGAACTGAAAGTAAAATGACACCGAGTGACCTCATCACTGCAACATCGCACCGGCTTTAATGAACCCTCCTGCCATGTTTGTGTGCACAACATGGTCCAAAATGGCACCTGCTTTGTCAGCCTTCAAAAAGGAACGAGAGAGAAAGCACAGGGGCCGCATTCCTCATCATTCTCAAAATGTTGCTTCTAGTGGGAGAACATTCTTCCGATCATGTTTTCCCCCTAAAAGTGAAGAGTCGATCCGAGCAAAGATAAAAAGCTATTCCTGAAGAATCTTCCTGAGGTGAAAACTGTTAAGCGCAGGAAAGTCATCATAGGAGTTCCCCAAGCAGAGGACAAAATGGCGGACAGAAGAGATAATCTTCAAATGATGGATGACAGTCAATTTATGAAATACCAGAATTGAGTTGACATGTTGGAAATGTGAAAATGACCAGCATGGCAATTAATACAGACAAATAAATCAAAACGATCACATTGTGAGGAGTGTGCAAGTTGGGCCGAAAGTTAGCATCTCACTGAGGTGAAGGCTTGCACGTGTTTGCCAACGTAGCCGTTGCCAAGACATTTTTCAAAATGTTCAAAACAAGAAAAATGCTTTGCAACCATTTGCAACATTTACAGGGGAAGTCGAGCCAAAACTGTTCTTCACAAAAATGCTTTCCATGCAGCCCCACTCGTCTAAACACGACATTCTGATTAATATTGCAAGTATCCATCTCAGGGGGGCGGCCATTTTGTCACTTGCCATCGACTGGAAATGACATCCTAGTTGCATAACGACCAATCGCAACTGAATTTGCAGATGTCACATGACCATACTCAGACAGCAGGTGAGGCTTGATTAGTGACTTGAGCCCCGAGCAACTGTGATGTCATTTTCAGTCGACAGCAGCTGGCAAAATGGCCGCCCCCCGGGATGAATAATAACGGGTTGATTTTGCGGCTTCATTCATATTCCACAGACAAAATTCCTCAGAAGGCCGTGTTTGACTCATGGACAACATTTTGTTGTAAAGAAAATGTTGGCGTTGACTTCCCCTCTAATTTCATAGAATTTCAGGACCATCCTTTTGACCAAAAGTGTATTATTTTCTGAGCGTTCAGGGTCAACCAATCACAGCTTTCGAAAGGATGACTCATCCCCAGCAACCGGGTCAAGCTCACCTCCCTCACCAAGATAAGACTTTCTGTCCATTCCTGCCTCACACTTCTCTGAGAATGTTATGGAATTACTTGTCAGATTAGACGGGTTGCCAGGAATTTTTAGGTTACGTTAAGAGCTCCTTGAGAGGATTGTCAGAAGATTTCAGAGGCCCAGATGGGATTCAGAAATACAATGGGAATGTCTACACTTTTTTTTTTTTTTTTTTGCTTTAGTGACAATGGTGTCACTTGGCTGTTATTATATTTAAAATGTCCTGTAAATGACGAAATAGACAACGTTTTAATGATGTCTAAACTACTTACTACTAATTGTTTTACTAGAGTACATAATCATTTTACCGTATAAAAATAATTTAAGAATTTTTATTGATTTATTTTAAAGAATTTAACAAGAGTCTCCTAGTTTTGGATGCATAATTCTGATATTAATTTTAATCTATATCCCAAAAAAGAACAAAAAAATAGCAAGAGCCTCCTAATTTATTTTATGTTTTTAAAAAATATTTCTGCAGAGTTTTCAACATTCAAGTGGGTCAATTTAACTCGCAACATAACAGGAACCTTCATTTGTATTTTTATTCTATAAAAGCACACACATGGCAATGTACATTGTGTGTGTGTGTGTGTGTCAGTGTGCTTTTATCTTTGCTACATGGTAGGGCCCATACAAGCGTGTTTTACCACCATTGTGGGGACCGACTTGAAACTGTGGGGACATTTTGCTGGACCCCACAAGTTCGGACCTCTTTTTGAGGGTCAAGACTTGGTTTTTGAGTTCAGGTTTGAATTGGGTTATGGTTGAGGTTAGGGTAAGGAATGGGGCTAGGAAATGCATCATGTCAATGAGATGTCCCCACGATGATACAAAGACAAATGTGTGTGTGTGTGATTACAAGGTTGCGCAAGTGCGTTGCCGAAGGCTTTTCATTATCCAGGCTTGGGTGTGCCTCTTTCCCTCCGACATAACACGGCCAGCGCAGGCAGTTGAAGCGCAACTTAGATCATCTCCCTGGTGTCCTTCCCCAGCCGACACGATAAGTGACGTGCCGGCGCAGTAAAATCCCCCACCTCGTTTCGTCCACTGCTAACATCTGTGTTTGCGCTGGCTGGCCGCCATTGTTACACCATGATGGTATCCGTGTGTGTTTGTGTGTATTTTGTGCCGTGAGGGTGCGGCCCGATGCCGACGTGTGCCGACGTGTCCCAAAGTAGGTTGTACGTGTCGGCACGAGGTCCGCTTCTCGGAGTTCGTACCTGCCGGTGACTTTGGTGAGAGGACATGTGGTGGAAAAGTCAGCGCACGTTTTGGTTTCTGGAGTGTCTGTCCACCAAAGGAGTGTGGAACATTTTTTGCCGGCTGCCTCATGTCAGAAAACGTGTCCCGACGTAAGCTGCTCAGAATTGAGGACTGATTCTGTCCAGCTATGACTTAGCAGCTACCAAAGCCAAAATCCAAGCCACCCCGCAGTCGAGGGGGTGGGCTGAGTCATGACCCCGCCCCCAGACGAGGCCAATTGTAACAAGGTTGTTGACTGACTTCCACTTGGTTTGAATTAGTGTGGAAAAATGTCCTAAAATGTCTCCTTTAAGTGTCCCCCTTTGGTCTCCTTTCAGGAACGTCCCCGAGTGCGACGGATTGATTTTGTGGCCGTTATCTAGCGGCCGTCAACTGGCGCAACCATGGACAGCGTGGCAAACTGGCTGCTGGACAACAAGGACAAGATTGAGAAAGGGGTGGACATCATGGGGCAGGCGTCGGAGGTTCTGGCCGCCACCGTTGGCCAGCTGCACCCCATCCTGGAGGCGGTGTTCATGGCCTCGGCCGAGATCCTCAGCAACCCGGAGGGCAAGGAGGCAATCTACTTGAGCCAGAAGATCGAGCAGGTCAACCAGAAGCTGGTGGGCATCCAGAGCGAGATCGACCAAATCGCCCTGGAGCTGCAGAGGACGTCGATGAACAAGCAGAACATGGACCGCGAGGCTCACGTACTGGGCCAGTACGAGAAGTTCCAGGAGTTCATCAACGCCAAGCCCAGCATGAAGGAGAAGAAGAAGGAGAAGTTCATCAAGTATTACGAAAACACCGAGGCCGACTTGAACTTGGACGCCCTGTACAACGCCGTCATGGGCGAGAACACGGCGGGCGACCCCATGCTGGACACGGTGGTCACCACGGAGCAGAGGAGCCGGCGGGCGGTGGAGGACTTCTGCGCTCGGCTCAAGAAGCTCTTTGTGGTGGGCCTCATCGCCGTCATGGGCTACGCCGCCCTCAAAGAAGGCGCGCTGGAAACGGGCTTGATGACCAAGTGGCAGGAGCGCATGGTGGCGGTGGAGAAGCGCATGAAGGCGGCCGTGGACCACTGCACCGACACCTTCGTGGACCAGGCCAAGCTGGACCTGGAGGACGTGCTGAAGGAGGAGGCGTGCGCGGTCAGCGAGGACTTCACGCGCTCGCTGCTGTCCGCGTTGGTCAAGAAGTACGACTGGGTCAAGTGGTCGGTGCGCGCCTTCAACAACCGCGAGCGCATCTTCTTCTACAACTGGCTGGCGGGACGCAAGTTCCACGGCAGCGGCGGTGCCAACTGGTTCGAACTGATGACCGGCAACAAAATCAAGGTGGTGGTGTCCTTCTGCGTGGACCCGCAGCCCATCGACAAGACCCGCATCTACGAGCAGATCGAGCGGCAGAGGCTGAAGGGCAACATGATGGCGGTGGCGCTGACGCTCAACCGCTGCTTCCCCGACTGCCTGGTGCACGCCGTCAGTCACTACAAGGAGGTGGTGGAGTCCAACAACTTCAGCGTGGAGTCCTACTACTACGGCAAGCACAAGCGGGCCTTCCTTTGCGTACACCCGCAGTAGAAGCGGCCGCCCCACGGCACCAATGAATGTTCAACCGAGTCAATCCATTTATTTCGTCTCAGGCAATTTGGAGACCCGAATCTCAATTCAAGCGGACGTGATAGTGTGAAATCAGCAAAGTCACAGTGGTCAAACTCAAGGTCCGGAATCTGAACGGGGAAAAAAAGGTTCTACTTAAAAATGAATAAATGAATTTGTTCTTTTCATTTTTTTGCAAAATTGCCTTTAAAAAAAAAAATATAGATATTTTATTTTTACCAATTAGTTAAACCAGGATCCGATTCTGATGGTATAACTGAGCAAAAATACAGGCTTACAATATCAGGCTATTGTAATTACAGTACAAAAAACATGTTTTCCTTTGACCAGTAGGTAGATTAGTAAACATATAAAAAAAAAAAAACATAAACAATGTAACTGTTATGGCATCAAAATAGAAAACGAGTAGTTATATGCTTTGCTCTTCTGCGCGTTATGAAGTAATGTCAGGGCGGAAACGCACTTCCGTTAGCCATGCTAGTTAGCTGCCTCGGTAGCAAATCGATTATATTTATGTCACCAATTGTAGACACGCCAACTTCTGTAGCTGGTTGCAAACGTTCATTTCCACACAGCGCTATATTACTTTTATTTTGAATGATATCGTATTGCCGCATTTGGTGGCCACTGTTTGTGAGTATATATTTGCATATCCTTTGTCTACCAAGCCATGATAAAAGTTGCCCAAATATTTTTGGGGGAACGTCAACATGCTCACTGAGGCTGATTGTGGCATGTAACAAAAATGAGTTTGACAACCAAAATACATCTTTTGTGAGCTGGCAATTTCACAAAAAGTGTGTTTGTGTTTGCGGCTGTGGATCTGTTGCACTAATAACATCCATTAGCAACATGTTGTGGAATGTGAAAAATAGTGCAGTCACACTTGTTGTGAGAAGGCTAAACAGCATCCAACCTCTCCTTTAGTGGTCCAATATTTCCAAATCAAGTCTACATCAGCCATGTCCGTTGTTTCATAAGCCAACAAAATCTTGCAAAAGACGAGCATGTTTTAGCTTAGCAGAAATAGCCAAGAGGCAGCGAGCCAGACTTCCTGTTTACATAAACATCACGTCGCAGCATTCTTAGGATCAAGAAGATACAAAAGGCCGAATCCCACATATTTTCTTGTCCTACAGCAAGGACTTTTGATTTTCAAGGTCAAGCTGACACACTTGAATCACTGTGATGTTTGTTTTTATTGTCAGTGTTCTTAACGTTGCCCTGTATTTCTTTTCTGATTCAACACATTTTCCTTCTTTTTTTTTTTTTGGAACAGTGTAATGCACAAAAACTCATTCCATTAAAAGTACAGTATGCTGATTTTTAAAAACACCTCATTGATTTGTCGTCTGATTTACAAGAACAATTCTCAACAAGTGTGAGGAAGCAAGCCGAACCCGTACTTGTGATCTAGACTTTCCTTCACATTATTTTGAGACTTTTACACTCTTTTTTTAAAATTAATTAATTAATTTATTTTTAGCCTTGCCTGCCTGTCAGACCTTGACTCTTGTCATATAGGACATTCAGCATGTCCATTTTTATTTATCTATTTATTTTCCATTGTTTGTATTATTTGGTCTGTTTGTTACTAAGCAGACAACTTCCTTGTTCAAGGAGAACATTAGAAAAAAAACAGGACTATTGACAATTCCGTACATTCGGGCATTTCTGATATATTTCCGCAATGCAAATACTTCATTTGCATTACACGGTGAAAACAAACGGCTTATTGTATTGCTTTTGCCTGTGACTAGCATACAAACCAGGCAGATTGTTCTCTTACTCAAATTACATTTCATCACATTTAGAAATCAAAATAATCTTCACAAGTCAAATGACAACGATGCAAAGTCCAATGCTCTTCGATGGACGCAGATTTGGAGAGACTCGGTCATTTCACCGAGTAAGACCGCCATTTTGACTTGTGACGGCAGCTGGGAATTGTCATTAGCATTCGAGCATCAGGATGAATTTTCCAAAGAAAGTAATCAATTTATCATTTACATTTTTTTACTAGTGTAGTGAATATAATCAGGTTCCCTCTTCTTCCCGGAAAAGCAGTCAACTCCGTGGACACAGACTTGCTGGATAGTAGAAGTTTATTTCTTGCAAGTCATATATCGGAAATGCTGCAATTTGAGGTTTCCCTGCGTCAACTGGGCTAGCTGTCTTTCAGGATTCAGTCATGTGCTTTCATTCCAACATGCTGCGTTTACTGTGTCAACATTACTATTGTTGGCTTCTTTACAGTTTCCTATTTATGAGACGCTCCCATAAGACCAGACGACATCTACTGAAACCATAATGTTATTTAATGTTGTGGGTAATTTGGTGGCTGGTTTGTAGGTTGGGGGCAGGCCCGATTTTCACAGTAGTCTTTGGTTGGTAGCACAAACACAGAGTTGGTTTACAACCGGGCCCAAGAACCTCTACAGAATGAATCATACATTTACAGCGGAATGTGCAATTAGGAAACATTATATCAGCAGGTGCCGCATTAAGCTAGCAGGCTACTTCAAGGTCCACGGATGATGATTTTAGACAAACAGAATACCATTTGTACAAAGGGTTCCGTCAACTCAAAGCAGCAAAAATGAAAAACACTGTCAAGCAAAAGATTTTAAAACTTTGTTTCTTTTTGAAGAGCTGAGAGCTACTAAATCACTAATCAACTAAATCCTTCATTGCCTTTATGTTTGTTAGCTAGCAGGCAACTTCCTGGTTCATGGACAACATTGTACTCCGCTATTCAAATTCTGAGGTGGGGTGAGTGTATGTCATGACTCATGATCCAGTTAAAGATATCTCTCCTCAATTGATAATCCCTACATGTGGCTTTTCAGAGATCTTAACACATGAATGGCAAAAGTGAAATGTCGTAGCAAATATCGCTCATTTTAGTTTTGAATTAAACCAAACTAAACTGAATTGCAAATGAAATTGACATGTACAAGTTGTACGTTAATTCTGGATAGTCAAAAGTAGCTTTTAAATGTTCAATCTGCTAGTTCACCAAGTGGGTGGAGGACCGCGTGGGGTGACGTCACCTGCTGTTACCTCCTAAAACGGGTAGGCTTCGATCACGTGACCAGAACACGGAAGCACCCCGTGGTGGACCAGTTTGACGTCTCCTGTCTTCATCTAAACTTTTTGGGGTTTCTTTTAGAGGAGGTGAGTACTTCTGAATCACTAATTAGAAAAGTATTTTCCCGTCTAGGATCGCCGTAAAGCTGGACGACGTTTTAAAAAGGACTTTTATCGACTTTGTTTCGTTCTCTCGTTACTTGATCGATGGTTGTTGCGCTTCTCGAACGCTTTGTGCCTCGTGTAACGAAATGTTTTTAATTTGTTAGAGTGGCTTCGTTTGCCAACGTTAAGCTGTTAAAAGTCAGCACGTTGATAGTAGAACGACATAAGACGTGTTTAGTCCAACTTTTCTGGGCGTTGGTCGCTTCAGCGTTTGTTTATGACGTCATCACCTTCCGTGTTTCGCTGCTTGTCTTGTGTTGATTTTGCGTGTTCGAAAAGTTTTGCTCTTGTCTTGTGCGGTTTGAACAATCTTGTTAACATGTTTTGTTTGCCTCTCAGCTTGTCGATCGATGCCTTGGCCATTATGAGAGCTCATTAACGGCCTGTTGGGGTTTGCTCAGCTCTCCATTAAGTGCCAGCGGATATTGTTTTTTTTTTTTTTTCTTACGCCACTATGGACACTTTGACCATGTAATATGCACTATTACAATTCTTTTGGAGGATACACACATTGTACGCCGTGACAAGTTGCATTTAGAAACAACACGGAGAATGACACTCGTTGCCAGTTCATTAGGTACAGTTAGATATGTGGCGTTAACGTCATAGTCCACCTGCTGGGTTTTGTTTCTATTATTTTGACACTCGTGTTTATTGTGACCTAAAGATCAACACAACCCTCCGGAATGAAATGCAGGTGAACCCTGCAGCCAGCAAAAAAAATAACATTAAATACTTATGATGGGTTTAAATTCTACTTTAATTAATAATTTAATTGTTTAATTCATTTTAATTATATATTCACGTTTTTTTTAAATATATATTGTGCAGTAGTTTAAGGGGTGGAAAGTGTTTTAATTATCAATCATTTTAATTATTCTACACTGGTAAATTCCTTTAAAAATCATCATCATAACTCTTCTTTTCTTACAAATTAACTGATATAATTTTTTGAAAAGCAAATTATAGTTAATACAATTTTGATGAATAAAATCTGTTCTGGTGTGCTCCAATATTTTTCTGGATTTAACTCTTTGCCTGCCAGACGCTTTCAGAAACGGGACGTCGCCAGTGCCAGCCGATTTAAGCATTTTGAGTGATCTTTCAAGGTCCACAGAAAATGTTGTGTTTGGACTATGGAAAGACACATCCGACCAAATGAAAGATTGGACTCTCAGCTTTCATCAGAAAAAAAAGTTTGTTTCTACCTTATTCCGTTCTTCAGTAATCAACAATAGAAAATGGTTACTTTCACCGAAATTCTCTCTTTTGAAACAAAAAACGGAGAAAAAGAGCTTTTTGTGAAACGATGTTATTTCATGCACTCTAGTGAATTGTACACTTCTTTTTGTCCATGAATGATGCCACAAACACCTAAATAGTGCTTTACTTCTGTAAAACGCTTTCACCAACAATGAAAAAGTGTTTTTTGATTGCAAAATACGTTTATTTCCATTCAACAGTGTAACAATTTGACAAAACAATTTCGCAAACTATTTACAAATGTGTGCAACTGTGGTACTATTTACAATTATGTGGATGTTTCAAATACAGTTTTTCCTTTTGTAACGCTCTCCTGCGTGCAAGGAGACGCCAGGACTCGCACATCAGTTTACTTTCACTTTCACATTGGTCCGTTTTGCGTGCAAACGTTACACTTTCTTGACGGCCTTTTTTTCCGGGAAATAAAAAGCAAGTAGCAGACTGTACACACTTCCTCCGATGAATATGCATTGGACTCGGGGCACTCTCCGTCGTCCGATCGAACGTCCGCCTGCGCGTGCTCGGTCGCGCTCCGCGTTACGACACCGTCATAGCCGCCGCGTCAGCGGTTCCAATTTCGCCGTCAAGCTCGGATTCACCTTCATCATCATGGATATCAATGTACTATTTTAGCGTTGGTCGATGCCTTTCGTCTTGTAAGTGTAGAGCTGCTTGCAAACGCTCGCCATTGCCCGTTCCCTCCTCCATCTAGCTCCATCTAACGTCTTCTACTGCCGCGTCAATGCTTTCCAACCACGGAGTCACCATCATCTTCATCATCGATGATGATGATCGTCATCAACAATGTGCTTTTTTAGCGATGCTTTTGGTCTTTGAAAAAAACGGCTCTGGCGTTAGCTCCTCGCGACCGGCCGCCATTTTTCCTTTGTTTTCCATTCTGATCTCCTGCTCAACGCTCTAGCTCCGCCTCTACTGACGCCCACCCGATCTTGTCAAAAGAGAGTCATCGCTGCCCTCTAGGGGCCAAAAATAGTCATTAGGCTCAAGAAACCTGCTTGAAACTTTCAGGAGAGCTCCGCAAGCCTTCACAGCACCCGTTTCAAAAAAAAAAAAAAAAAAATGGGAGGACGTTTTTTAACGTCTTTGGCGCTCCTCCGTAGGTTTTTGCAGAACGTCATTTAACGTCTTTGGCAGTAAAAGAGTTAACTTTCAATTTTTAAAAAAAAAAATAATAATCAAATGTATTTAACAGTGCAAAGTCACCCTTAAAATGCAACACTTGATTATTGGGTTGAATTTGAGTTATCAAATAGTTTAGCTTCATTACAATGGTAAATTATAAACGAATTAATCACAACAAATGGTATCGTAATGATGACTTTTCAAATGTTTTTTTCAGCCAGTGTTAGATTGCTTTCTGCTGTGTGTACGACGCCTTCTTCGGCAAACCTCATATATATTGAATATCTGGTTGTTGTTTTTTTTCGAAACTCTTTTGACAAATTCATGGAAATATCCCATTAAAAAACCTCCATCTTACAATATTGAAAAATTGACACAAAATCCTTCACTGAAAATAAATCTCTTGTAGTGTTGTGTCATCATGTACCTAATGAAGTGTCCTCGGGTGTAGCATTTCAGGCGAGACGTGGCGGTGATATAAGAGCTCTGGATCAGAGTACACTCAATGTCCATCATCTGATGGTAGCTAGCTACACACGGCAGACTTGGGAAAAAACTAACAAAACTGGGTGCCGTTTAATCCCCTGGAGCAACACAGGCGGACGGGTTATTTTCCATTGCCTAGTTGCCATGGTAACCTGCACCCTTTGGTCCAGCGGCTTTAACCTCCTCTCGCTTTCTCGCGCCTATTTGATTATTTAGAGGCGACTTTTTGATATTATCTTTTTCATATGCAGTCATTAAAGTGGCTGTGATATTTTGTTGAGAATCTGGAAGAAGTATAGCAAGTGCCAATTACATTTAAGAATACATACAAGTACAAAAGAATTAAGGCCAGTGAGAGGTGGCCTTAATTAGTTAGCATAGCATTAAGACTGGAACCAAGTTAACCTTTTAGTCAGCGTTGTGACAGAAAACAACCGTTTTTTCCCCCACCAGACAGTAATGCAATGTAGAATGTTAGCTTAGCATTAAAACAGGAAAAAGAGGGTATTTTCTTAGCTGTGTTTCATGAAACCAAACCCGTTTTTCAATAGGCTGTATCATTTTGTAGCGTGTTAGCTTAACATTAGGACTAGCAACAGCTGTACCTTTCGTTAGCTTCGCTACATGAAAGCAAACGTGTGTTCATCAGACAGTGACTGTGGAGCAATGTAGGATGTTAGCTTAGCATTAAGACAGGAAAAGGTGGGCGCTTTGCACTTCTGGCTAGCAACGGAGCTAGCATGTCAAAGATAGGGGTGCGCCGATTTATCAACCCCGATTTCCTTAGTTTTGGGGGATCGGCCAATCCCTGAAATATAAACCGATCTTTTCCACCGATCTCGTCTCCCTCCTCAGAGGTCTGAAAAAGTCGGCCACTGTCCTCTTCTGCTGAGATGACAAATTTTCATTTCAGAGAACTACTTCCTTTGCATTTAAAACAATCCGTTTGTATTATCTCACATATATTGTTCAATGTTTTCCAATTGAATAAGACTGGAACTCTGACGGTGTATGCTTGTTATGAAAAAAATCAAAATCGGGATTGGCGGGTTAGACTTTTTAAAAGGTCGGAGATCGGCCAGAAAATTGTGATCGGTGCACCCCTAAAACTTAGGCTTGTCGTGCGTACGCCATGCATGGAGTCGGTTCGGCGGCTTCTTCTTAAGGTCACTTCAATGTGACTTGAGTTGTTTTGATATTTTACCCTTGGACAGAAGCGACTCCAGAGATGGCCGATCAGCTGCAGAGGTTCGTGGCGGAGAAGAAGAACATGGTGGAGACGGTGATGGAGGTCTTCGAACAGGGCGCCGAGGTTGTGGCCAGCATCGTGGGCGACCTCTTCCCGGTCTTCTCCATCGCCGCGCCCATCGTCAAGCTGGCGCTGGACAACGTGGAGAGCAAGGAGGCGGCCTTCATGAAGGAGCAGTTCCAGAAGGTGCGCGACCGCCTGGACGCCATCTCGGACCAGATGCGGCAAATCCACGAAGAGATCAAGAAGAGCGGCATGGATGCCACCTACTTCTCGGTGGAGGAGAACATCACCAACCAGTTCCGGAAGTACATGGACATCCTCAACGCCAAGGCCAAGTTCCGCGAAGTCAAGAAGAAGCTCTTCCTGGAGCATTTCGACAAGACCGGCGGCGACAAGAACCTGCACGTTCTCTACAACGCCGTGACCGGCGACAACTTCTCCAGCGAGTCGGTGCTGGAGATCGTCCTCAACTATGAGGAGAAAAGCCGCCGGCCTCTGGAGGATTTCTGCGCCCGGCTGAAGAAGCTCTTCTGCCTCGGAATCATCGCCCTACTGGGCCACGCCGCCCTGAAGGGCTACGACGAGGAAGACGCGCTCCTCAAGGACTGGCGCGAGAAGATGAAGGCGGTGCAGGAGAAGATGGACGCCGTCATCCAGGACTGCGTCGTGAGCTTCCCCAAGCAGGCCGAGCTGGACGCCAGGCGGCTGCTGAGGGACAATCCCGCTTGGACCAACCAGCAGGTGGCCGACGCCATCGTCACCAAGTTGAGCAAGAAGTACGACTGGGTGGGCTGGTCGGTGCGCGTCTTCAAGTCGCCCACGGGCCTCTTCGCCCCCAAGAACTTCCACTGCCCCGTGGGCCACAGCCGCTTCCACGTGCCCGCGGTGGACGACAAACTCAACGTGGTGGTGTCCTACAGCTCCTCGCCCGAGCCCGTAGATCACGCCCACGTGCGCCAGCTGATCCAGAGCCAGAAGAAGCTGAGCGCGGTGGAGATGGCCAAGCTGCTGTTCGAGAAGGTTCCCGGCCGATGCGCCGTCCACGCCGTCCAGACCAGAAAGGACCTGGCCTGCGCCTGGAGCTTCTCGCACCAGCTTCACTACTGGGAGGAGCACAAGAACTTGTACGTGTGCCTTCACTCGGCCTGACGGCTCCGTGACGTCCTGCCTCCACGCCTTCATTCTGACGCACCTTTCTCCTTGTGTGCCTTAAACGCATCGTTTGTCCTGGTAAGCCAGTTTCTCTCTGCAGCATCACATTTAATGGAAAGTCTGACGTGAGTCGATCCGTGTGGTCAAAGTCTAGTCAAAAGTTTTCTTGACAATAGCATGCGCCCCCGCTAACCCTAAACACAGTCATGTGATGAAGTTTGCATTTGTGGAATATCAATGAAGCCGCAAAAATGCACCCGTTTTTTATCCATCTCGGGGCGGCCATTTTGCCACTTGCTGTCCAATGAAAATGACATCGTCACATGACCAAACCCAGCTAACTGGTGAGCTGTAATGGGTCACTTGCTCAGCCCTTAGGCTCTGTAATTTAATTTGGTCATTTTTATGCCGGCAGCAAGTGGCAAAATGGCCGCCCCCTGAGAATGAATTTTTTTTTTAAACGAGCAATTTTTGCTGCCTAACTCATATTCATCACAATAAAATGTTTAGACAAATTGCAAAGAAATGTTTGACTTGACTTGAGCCAAGTCTGCCATTTTGTTTTAAAGTGGCCATTTTAGGATCAAAATGTGATAACACTCCACCTCCAAAGCCAGATTCAAGAAACAAGATGATATTTGGTAGCCAATCTATCATAAAAGCCTCAAAAGACACGGCAAGTCACTCGACACTTTTTAGTTAGAAGCGGCCATTTTCTTCCCACTTCAAATGCGGACTCTGCCGACTTTTTTGTTTTTGTGATCGTGCGATTCTTGAGCATGGCTGAGAAGTTCGATGATTGGCCATAAAACGCACATTTTATTGAGTCCTGTTGTGACTATTGTTAGCACGCAGCTAACACAATCTAATTAGACGTTGTTCAATAGTTGCTTATATCCTCAAGAGGTACGATTTGTGCAAATTTGTACCTATGAATGTATGTGCTCTCATTAACCACTTTGATCAAAGCATGTATTGCGTACTGACGCAGTTTATCATCCGGACAACATTTTCTTTATATTTACCAGAGATTGTTAAAAGTATCTCTCTCACGTAGTTCATTACCGTGTTTGCTGCTTGGCGTTTGTACAAAAGAATAAATATCCAAAATTAATATCATGTTTTTTGTGTGTTGTGGTGGCTTTAATTCACAAAACAGAATTTGCCTCACTTGCATTTCCAAGGAGGAGGAAAAAGATATTTTGGCGAGCGTGGAAACACCCTGCCGGCTCTATAATCACGGTTGCGGCTTTTCTATCTTTGTCACAGAAAGATGCGCGTCATGTTCCAAAAATGCAAAACAAGGCAAAGTAGTGTGCGTTCCGGTTACGTACGAGACGTACGCTCCTCAACATGTTGAAAAGAGGAGAAAATAAAGCACTTCGCTGTCAACCAATAATTCTTCATACGCTGCCATTTAGGTCGACGTCAGAACTTAAGATTTGGTGCTTTCTGGCGATTCATCGAAAACTTTGCTACCAGGCTCTGAACATGCTGGCGGGATTCCGCATCGATTGCACACATGAGTGCCGGATGCTAATATTTGATAATGCTCCAGGGAGTGCATCTGGTTTCATGGCCGGTCGGACAACTTCAGGCTCCGCCCTCACCCTGAGTTGAAAACTTCACATTTTAACCATCACTCGCATTGCGTTCAAAATTGGTTGCGAATTGTTGAATCCGGCACGACAGCCTTCAAATAAAAATGTCCAACAAAGAGTGCCTTTGGCAGCTTAGGTTGTACTTTGACTTTTCGGCGTTGTGTTACGGTCGACACGACAATCAGACCACGAGTGCTACATTGTATTTTCCAACATTTGGGATTGGTGAAAAATTGCACCTTTCAACCCAAATGTCTGTTTAACCTCAAACATTTCACAGCATTGATTCTCTGTCGATGTTCATGCTCATGATAAACACATACTGGACCTTGCATCAATCGGACGCTGGTGCGGGATGCTGGCATTTTCAAAAAACATCCAATTCAAACTAAAACGTTAGATTAACTTTCGCAGTTTGACAGCATAGCTTCTATTTAGATTTTCCTGCGTCCAGTCATAATGAACTTTCCTGCAAGATTTCGTGTCGATCCAACCTATCGTGCCGGACGCATATATTTTCTATCCCTCAAACCGTTTTTTCCCTTTCTTACGGCCCTGACAAAAGTGGACATTGGGAATGTTGAATAGGTGCCGTGATGCTTTCCATTTGAGCGCACAGTCGGCGCATTGAGCTGGCGTCAGTCGTCGGGTGACGGCAAGAACGCGGACAAACATCACGAGCAGTGGCGAGGATGCGCCCGCCTTGCGGGACGCCAATTGTGCCGACGTCGCTGAATTCAACTCGCTCTAACCTCCCACTCGGCTCATTCGCTGCCAATGGACGGACTTTTTGTCACTTGGGGGGGGTTGTGATTGGCTGCCTTGTGTGTGGGCGGGGCTAAGTGCAACCAGGGAGCTTGGCTAGCTTTAGTCATGGGCCCGCTTGACAATCGCACCCTTTTGGAGTCCATGGGAAATTTTGGAGTAATGTTGGAATGTGTTGTGTGAATAGGTTGATATCCCCTTTATCGGTTCTCAAAATGTGGTATGGAGTGGCTCCCTCTAGTGGTCTGTGAAAGAATGACTGAATTCAGGTTACAATGACAAACTTTTTTTTTTTTAATATATATACACTACAGTACATGTATTCAGTACAACTAACTGTTACTTCTAATATTTTTAACCGCCATGCATCTTTTGGTTGAAAAAATCTATAAAGGTTTTAATTATTTTGACACTACTGATGACGACGTCAAACCACTGCCTCCCTCAGGTGTTCGCGTGCGACTTTCTTCACTAAAACAACCCTTGACGTTTACGGAAAATAGCAACAGTGGAGCCGTGTTTATGGCGGGGGGACACATTTGAGACGCAATAGGTGAGAATGTTAAAAAATCATTTGGAAAAATGGTATGATTTCACATCTCTTACATACATTCTATTCATTCAGACATATTCAAAGTAGACGAGTTTTGAAAGCATATTGTTACACTCTCGTGCGTAGCAAAAGTCTGAAACAGTCGCTGAGGCTCTCGGGTCACTTTATTCTCTCGAACGGTAACTTGGCGCACGTTCGTTCCTTCCAAAGCTGCGATCGGCCGCAGCTCATCATTTGAGCCGCTCCACGTTTGAGCTCATAAACGTCGCGTCCTTCCTGTCGTCATGACGACGACGCCACAGACGCACTCGCCACAAAGCAAATAAGGAGTGCTGCCGCAAAGCATGCTGGGAAGTGCGTACGTGCGTGGCCTCACGTGGCTCCAGTATTGTTGTCGCTTTGTTGCTGCCGAGAAATGCGAGTAAATTGAGGAAAAGACGACGACTCATAAAAGGCAAGATGCGTTTGCGGCCGGCTTTCACTTCCACTTAACATTTACGTAAAAACTAAAACAAGACGATTCTGCATTGCATGTTTCGACCCTAAAATATTCCCAATCATTTTAGAAGAATTCAATATTTTAATGATCTAACATGACATGTTTCATTTTTATATTTATTTATATTAATTGCCATTTAAATGCCTTGTTTTTTTTCCTGATATGGATCAATCTTAATCTCAATATTAGAACAGGCCTAAGTATAGTCAATTAAAATCAAAGGATGTGTAGTATCAAACAGTATTCACTTAAGTCAGAAAATAAAACAAGGATGAAGTGTGTGCGTGCGTGTTGGGGGGGGGGGACAGTCAGGGAAATGTCGCCCTCTATTGGTTTTCATTCCTATGACGTCATGTAATCCCTGCCGGTGACTGCAAATGAAGCCAAATATTCATTCATGTTATCCGACAAAATGGATGATCAAAATCATGATGTCATACTTTGGGAAAGTCAACAAGTCCTTTAAGTCAGTGGTCCTCAACCCTGGTCCTCAGGGACCGGTATCCAGCCTGCTTTCCATGTCTCCCACAGCCAACACAGGTGGAGATCGCTATCAGCCTTCTCCAGAGATTAGCTGATGATATGAATCACCTGTGTTGGCCGTGGGAGGCATGGAAAACAGGCTGGATACCGGTCCCTGAGGACCAGGGTTGGGGACCTCTGCTTTAACCTCTGCCCCACGTGCTGCTCGGGGTTCGCGGCACCTGAGGGACGTCATGGGGACCTCTCTGTCCGTACTAGGGACATCACGGTGGGCTTGCTCGACGTCGGCCTGGGGGCCATCCTCATCAACAGCTGGCAACTGGACTCTGATCCATTTCCTCCCTGCTTGGGAGCACTGGTAAGAAAGATACACCGTCTAAGTCAGAGGTGGGCATCGAGGGCCGCAGTCCTGAAGGTTTTGGATGTTTCCCTTCTCCGACACAGCTGATATATGATCAGCTCATCAGCAAGCTATGCATAAGCCTGATAACGATCTTGTTGATTGGAATCAGCTTGTGTTGGAAGTGAGAAACCTACAAAACCTGCAGGACTCCGGCCCTCGAGGACCGAGATTGCCCACCTCTGGTCTAAGTGTATCCACAGTTTGATTTCATTATTATTCATTCTGGGGTTTACAATAGCGTTAAGTCATTTACATAAATTCATCTTTGTATTTGATATTAATAATTGAAGATGTCATTTTTACTTTTATTTTTGCATGCATACAAGATCTCGTGGTATTTCGGAGCGTGCACTTTAATTTCCAGGTTTGTACTTATTTATTTTTTAATTTTTTATGCTTTATTATACATTTCTATGAACATGCACTCGCAGAGGATGCAACGCCTGAACATGGTAACAATATAAAAACAAAAATGAACATGAAAATAAACCAACTGGATTCTTGCACATCACGTCACTTAAAATAAAAAAGCGTAGACAAAAAAATGTTTTACTTTTTTTTTTTTTTTTTTTTAACCTGCAACCCTCCACTAGTCAAGTCAAATGCAGCAAAAATTGTTCCTACTGTTTTTTTTTAACCATTTATTGAACACAGAAGAAAAATCAACAAAGATCAGTCAATCCAATTTACATGAATCACATTTAAAAAAGAAAAACATTTAAGTATCGCCAAGAGGCATTGTTTTATATAATTTTGCTTGGATATTATAATGATGAAATGACATTTCTTATTTGTTACAAATTTAAGAGACTTAAATTATTTTCCATTTCAATCAAAAACAATTTGAATAAAGGTTTCAATTAAAAAAAAACAAGTAATATATCATTTTTTTGTTCTTGGATTCAAAAAGGGTAATAATGTTTTTACTTTCCAATATAATCTTGTTTTTTGATCCACGCAAAAAATAAATTTCAATATATTTCCAAAAAGCAGCTCTAATGGGGCAATCAAAAAATAAATGTGTTACACTTTACGGTACAACTTTACAAAAATAACATTTGTCATCAATATTTATAAAACGTGAAACATACATATTTGTTGGGTAAATATGTCATATTTTTTAAATGTAGTCCTCGCTTGCTAGTTTAGAACTACGACGGTCAGCTAGCGAGACGAAAAAATGTAAGACGGCGGCAATTAATGCCATCGAGATTTCAAGTCGTCTGTGTAGGGAAGGGGAATGAGGAAATGAAAATAAAATTAAAAAAAACAAAATATGTGGAATGGAGGAGGACAACTCCAAACACGTCAAATTCGACAACAAAACAGGAAATCCAAGATTTTTGCCCCCCAAGCAACTGTATAAAAAAACAGCAAGAATTAATCAAGCAACTGTATAAAAAACTGCTAGAATTAATCAAGCAACGTTTAAAAAATGAAAAATCAATAAACACTTTATTTTTATTAAATGAATGTAACAACCCGGAAGTTGAAACTGAAAACACAAACTAAAGAAAATATTCAAATAATTACCATAATGCAGTGACTTGGCTTGGGCGCCATCTAGTGGCTGACTGCAGTATCGTGGTGACCTCGTATGAACCTGCAAATCGTGTCAAATGATAAATCGTTCATAATATTTTGTTGATTTATTAAAGTAATGACAACAACTTGTGTGTGTGTGTGTGTGTGTGGGGGGGGGGGTGAAACCCTGAAAAAGTTTACTATCAAGATGCAAAGGGGAAATTTAACATCATTAAATATATAGACTTATATATCCAAATGGATTTATTTTTCTCTGGGTGTTTTTGCTGCACTACTGTCGACATGAATTTCCAAAGTACGAAATGAATACAAGTGTTCATGTTTGTGTGATTGTTCGTCGTGGAGTGGAGGAGCGCGACGAAGGGGTTAACGCTCAATATTTCAAGTCCAAAGTTCTCCTCGCTCCTCAGATGTCATCCGCCACTTGATCCGGCCAGTCATCTTCCACTGACTTTCAATTGACGTCAATTAAGAGGTAAGTATCTATTGTGCTAGTTGTTCAGTTGATCACTTTGTCCTCGTTGACGGCTCGTGTGCTCTGATTGCTTAATTGATTGCTAAATTGAAAATAGACTGAAAGTTTTCAAAGTGTTTACGAAGAAGCCAGTACAAGTTGACGGCAGCCGACGTGGGCCAATTCGTTACACCAATCTCGCCCATGTCGGTCGTTGCCAACCAAGAAATGCGACACTTGCTAGCATCACTCAGGAAAGGAAGAAGAATCAGAACATTCAAGGCGTGCTTGCTTCTTCAGGCTGTTATAACAGGGAACAAAGATTTTATTTTTTATTAATTAATGGTCATCAATAGCATATTATATTTTGGAGAACATGCAGTTATGTATATATATTTTTTTTAAACAAATAATGGTAATCAAATGTTTAAATGTGCATCAAAAAATATTAGAACAAGCCTAATTACAATAAATTTACAAACGTACCAGGAAATGAATGAAGTATTTAAAAACAAGAAATTGTATATTTTATCGGAGTTATAATTTGTGTATTTGAGAGAGAGAACGCCAGAGTAGTTGTTAAAAAAGAAGTGCAAATAAAATTAAAACATTTTTTTTTTTAAATGCTGTCTCAGCTTGCTTTTGTGATGTAGAATGAGGAAATGAAAATGAAAAAGGAACAAATGTGAAAGGAGAACAATTCTCTTTTTTTCTTCTTTTTTTTTTTTACAGGAGAGCTCAGTATTGTTCATTCGATTTGACATCATCATTGCTCTCCTTTTTTTTTTTTAAACATAAATTAAAAAAAATTAAATGTTTTTTTTTTAAATATATATACATATATATATATATATATATATATACATATACACACACATATATATATATATACATTTTTTTTTGTGTGTGAGCGTGCGAGCGTGTGTGTATTCATCAGTTCACCTAAAGCCCATTAAAAAAAATCCCATACTAATAATATAATATAATAATAAATTGCCAAATGCAGAAACATCAATGTAAGTTATCACGATGTAGTGGCTCTCGCCAACAGACAAAATTAAGTAACCAGAATTAGGTTAAAAAAATTCTATATACGTAGACCATGTTTCTATAAATTTTGATATTTGGTTTTTATTTGAGGCCGATATTTTTTCCATTAAAATGTGATTTATGAGGAGGTTAGACCATTGGTCGATATTCAGAGTTTGTTTTTTTTTCCAGTTAACAAGAATTGTTTTTTTAGCGATAGTAAGGGCTACAAGTGTAGATTGAAATTGTTTATGTGGTAAGTCAGTTGTTGTTAGGTCACGTAGCAAACACAAGTTTGGAGATAAAGGTATCCTACAGTCCAAAATAGCGGAAAGTTTTTCTAAGACTTTAGTCCAGAAATACATAACCGGAGTACATAACCATAAAGCATGAACATAAGTGTCTGTAGTGTTTTGTAAGCATTGGAGACAAATGTCGGAGTCTGAGAGTCCCATTTTCTTCATCATATATTGAGTAATGTATGTTCTGTGAATAATTTTAGATTGGATAAGTTGTAAATTTGTGTGTTTTGTCATTTTAAATGCGTTTTCACAAACTTGAATCCAAAAGTCAGATTCCGGAGCTATAGACAAGTCTGTCTCCCATTTCGAGATGGGTAAAGACATTTTATCAGTATATGAAAGTAACTTATATATTTTTGAAAGTTTTTTTGTTGTTGTCGGAGAAAGCTTGTTAATATCTTCAGCTAAAACCGGCGGTTGGAGCGTACCCCGAAGTGTTGGAATTTTTTTCTTTATCATATTTTTAACTTGTAGATAATGTAAAAAAATTTCCGTTTTTTATATTGTATTTTTGGAGCAAGGACGTATATGATATAAACATATTATCTGAGAAGAGATGGCGGAGATGTGTAATTCCTTTCTGCTCCCACACAGCTAAATGAAACGGTTGCTTGTTAAGTTGGAAGTCCACAGGGCTCCACTTCGGCTTTTGTCAATTCTAGTGCCTTCCACCAGGCAGTCACGGTGGCGGAAATCATTGGGTTTTTAAAACAATTATGACGCTTAATCGATGTTGTAATAAAGAGTAGATCTCGAAGTCTGAGGTTATTACAATCCTTCTGTTCTAGTTCCAGCCAACAGTTCTCGTCTCTGTTGGGTTGTGCCCATAGAACGATATATTGTAGCTGCTTGGCTATATAGTAGTACATCAAATTTGGTGCCTCTAGACCACCTTTGGATTTACTTTTCTGAAGAGTAGATAGACTAATCTTTGCTTTTTTTTTATTCCAGTAAAATCTTGTTACGGCTGAGTCCAACAACTGGAACCATTTAGCCGTAGGCTTAAATGGAATCATTGAGAAAAAATAGTTTATTTTGGGTAAAACTTTCATTTTAATGGTGGCTATTCGTCCTATTAGAGAAATAGGAAGATTATTCCAGCGCTCCAAGTCACTATAAATGTTATCCAGAAGTGGAGAAAAGTTTAAATGAATTAAATCAGTTCATTTAGGTGAGATTTTTATGCCTAAGTATTTTAAATGACCTCTAAGAAATGAGTAGTGTGGGTCCTGGCTTGCAGGGTTCCATGAATTTTCTGTAATAGGTAGAAGTGTTGATTTTGTCCAGTTAATAGAATAATCTGATAACTGTGAGAACAATTCTCAACATCCGACGTTTATTGTCAGCCTCTTAATGGGCGAAGTCACATAGTTTAAACAAAATAATTTTAAAAAGTGCCACTGACTTACGAAACTTTTTTTCAAAACAAAACACAAAAATAATCAAAGAAGACACTGACTTATTTTTATTGACTTGAAATGTGTCAACATTTGACAAGCAGAAGTAGCAACAGTGTCAAACATTTTCTAAAGCCGTGCTCCTAAAAATGCAGTACACTTCATGACCTTTGGTGGCAGCACCCGTTACTCTGCGGTTACGTTCTACCAAGTTCCAGCAAAATAACTTGTGACGTCAGATGGAAAACGACGGCTTTTTGTGTGCGCGTGTATTTACAAGTAATGTCTGCTAACAAGCTCGGCGTCTCGTTTAGCTTCCGTTTTGCTGTGTCGTCTGCTAGAGCGTTGACATTATTGACATGTGGATGCCTCATTGGGCGTGTTGGTCCATCCATTACTGCGATACGTCAGTGCGTCCGCCATATTGGATGGGAAACAGCACCTAAATCGAGTTTTTGTTTTGTTTGTTTTTAAGTTGCCAACCATATTAGTCGCCGCCCAGCGGACAAAGGTTGTTTGCGTTCAACTTTCAGCGACGTGGCAGGTGATGATGATGCCGCTAGTCGTTCATATTAACATCTTGCCGCTGTGGTTTTTCAAGGCAGGATGTCGGTAAGCGTGACCAAGGCGGGCGACATCACGATGCTGACACTGACCTCCGACTCCCAAAATAGCTGGCCCCTCCTGTGCCAAATGTTTGGGGGCCTGTGCTGCTCAGTGTCGCCGCACCTGAGGGCCATCATGGGGGTCTCTCAGTCTATACTGGGGGCGCTGCACCTCATGGTGGGCTTGCTCAACATCGGCCTGGGGGCCATCGTCATGGGCAGCGAGTTGGCTTATTGGCAAATGCGCTTCACTGGCTTCCCTCACTGGTTAGGAGCGCTGGTAAGAAAGTCACCCAAAAGTATGTTGTATGACCGAAAAGTCTTTTTTTTCCTAGTTGTTTGTGGAAAAGAACCTAACCCGGTAATTCATAAACATGACCAATTCTACTACTATATTACATTTCTCATTATTATTATTAGTGTGATTATTATGAAGCTGTTATGCTCGACAACAAAATCGGAGGGCAGATTCCAAAATCAGCACAAAAAAGTCTGCTTGCATCTTTGATTGACAAATTATTATAAAATTACAATTATAAAACTAACACAATGTAACCAAAGTAAACATCAAATGCAGTTTTTAAATGGTGATTTGAAATGGCTCTGTGAGAAAAGTCATTGCCATCTTCTTTATTTTACAGTTTTAATCTTTCAAAGCTAACTGGTCACAGATGGGCTACAAAGACAGCAGGGGAACACTTAATAAAAATAATTGAAAAAAAGAAAATTTTTAAACAAAAAGCACAATATTGCCCCTTAAATGTTGATGTGTTGTTGATTTCTTGTCTACCGCAGTTCATCCTCTTCGGCATCGTCTGCATTTTGTCGGAAAAGTTCCCGAGTCCGTGTCTGGTGAGTAGCGAGTTTCTTCACTTGTTGAGCGACTCGACTCATCTCATTTCTTTATATTTTTTATTTTTGAGGACCGATGTTTTTGCTGCAATATAACGGCAGCAGTTCAAAACAACAACAACAACAGAAACGTACAAAGCAGACTAATTATTCTCACAAAGTGCTGTAATAATAATAATAATGAAAGTTTTCTTACAAGTCTCCAATCTTGCAAGCATAACTGAATTTAGAAAAAGTTGTTTTATTTTACATGCAAACCAAAACAACTTGTAATATGAGAATAGCCAGATTTTCTTTTGAGGGAGAAAATTCAATCCTAAATTTTAATAGTAATCTTTAAAAAAAGGAAAAAGTGTTTTTTTATTTTTTTTATTTAGATATTTTCATTCATCTTTTTGTGGATCATCTTTTCCTTTTATTGGAGTAATTACTCATTTGTACCTTTTTGTGTTTGAGGTGTTGGTCAACGTGATTCTGAACTTGGTGGGAATCGGCTTCGCCATCGCCGGCATCGTCCTTTACGCCAAAGATTTGCATGGAGAATTTAGAATACGGTGGGATTCTTGCAACGATTTTGGCCATCGTGATGGCCCCTACTGGATCAGAAGGCGCACCACCACGACCAGCAACCTGACTCCAGCAGGAAGGGAGTACTTGAAGCGCTGCTTGGAGGGCCAAGGCCTCATCTCCGTGAGTGGGCGCTCACTTTTGTACAAAACCAGACAAAATTTGAGAAGTCGTGTTTACGAAATGGAAAGTTGTAATTGATTTAAAAAAAAATGCTATGAGTTATTTTTCAAAAAACAAACACAATTTTTTTTATACATAAAATGTTCTATAAAGAAGTGTTGCTATCCTACGAATATGTAGTTGTATTTATGAAATGAGAAGTCATCTTAAAAAAAGTCATTTTTAAAGTACAAAATATTGTTTATTAAATGGGGGGAAAAGCTGTGTTTTTACCCGAATAAAGTTGTATTTTTTTTTTTAGAGAACCAAAAGTGTAATCCTGCAAGAAAAAAATATTAATGCAATGAAAAGTAAGTAGTAATCTTAGTTGTTAGTAATAGTTGATGCCTGAACATTATACCGCCAACCACTAGGGGGCAGTGTTTCATTGTTTACCGAGTTGATGCTGATGGGGTGGCCAGGCAGGTTATCATTTTGACGTTTCTACTAGTTGACACGTGCTGCTGTTTATCGGGAGTAACAAACAATTTTGCACTTGGACTTTTTTGTGGTTTATTTGGTTGTGGATCATTTGAAGTTAGGTGATAATGTGACAATAAAGAAGCGAAAGCACAATCATGATTTGAAATTCAAAGAATATTCTGTTCATATTTTACGTCGAGTATATGTCAATTTAAATCAATAGGCCACTGAAGTGGACAAACTAGTACCTAAAATGGTCTGTTTGGTGAAGTCATATTTTAAAACGAGTTTTTTTTTTTTTTACTACTATAAAAAGGAATTAAGTGAATAAAGTTCTGCCACAATCTACGCTCCTAACTTTTGCTCGCAACTCAAGGCAAAACTCAACTGAGTGAGTCGGCTCAACTGGTTTCTCAAGGTCCACTGTAGTCGTTCTTTTCTCCCCTTAGAACATTTGGAATTGCACAAGAATGACTGTGTGTGTGCATGTGCGTGTGCGTGTGTGTAGTCACTGGTGAGAGCCATCGACGGCGTCGCCATCGTATTGTGCGTCTTGGAACTCTGCCTGGTTATCAGCTCCTGCGTGTTGGCCATCAAGTCCCTGTGTCGCCATGGCAACAACGAGCACCACGATGACCGGCAGCAGGTAACGAGCCACCTCCTGTTAAGAGACGGTTTCATCCGCCGACCACCAAATTCGTCTTAACAGACTGCAAAAAGTGTGCGGGCCTTTGACCTTTGCATGCTCCCACTGGGTCAGGTCGTTCACAACACTCGACGTGGCCTATTATGCAGACAACATGCAGATTTACTTTGTTGCCGAGTGATTGTAGTCCCTTACATTCACTCTGTCAATTGCTTGATGCAATCTGATTTCCTTCAGTCGAATAAAGACAAGACTCAAGTGATTATTTTTGGCAACAAAACCCAAAGGAAGGCGGTTATTGAACAGCTCGATTCTACGGGTAGAAGGAGAAAAATCTTAATGTTGTTACTCTGATTTGAATTCATATTTGTTTTCCTGTCGTTTGCTTTTTATGAAGCCCATCTAAGTATGAAAGGGACTGTAGAAATAAAGCTGCCTTGCCTTGGCTGCCCCCTGCTGGCGGGCTCATGAAACCAATCGCACAAGTTGACCAGGAGCAAATAATTCACGATGAAGAATGTTTTTTTTTAATGAAAAAAAGCCAGTGTCATTTATTTAGAAAGAGTGTTTTTTTTTTTTTATATATATATACTTTTTAATATTAGAAACCCACAGCTATAGGAAATAATGCTGCTAACACACACTGTCTATATTTTTAGTTCAATTGTTTTAATACTTAGTTTTTTAGACATATTTTTGTTTCCAAAATATAAAGGTTAAGAGCACTTCCTTACATTAAAAAAAGTTGCTGGTCCAAATGTTTCCAGTTCAATTTACATGACAATTTATGCTCGTTTTCCTTTTCAATTTTTTTATGTTTACATCCATGAAACGATGCCTTTTGTTGTTCTTTGGCTTTTTAGAGCCGTGATGAGCCAGAAAGCGGATACAAGTCGCTCCTGGAGGAGGCCTAATGCACCGCCATCTTCATCATCTTCTTCTTCAAAGTCTACCTTTAACATACAGTATAAATGCTCTCTTACGTCTGGGGGGGGGGGGGGGCGTTTAGCATTTGCCCTTCCTTAGAGATGCGGCAGGTTTGAATTCAATTTTAATATCTGCTTGTGTGCGTGCGTGCGTGGCACAATTGACCAATCATTTTAAATGTGGTTAATTTATATATACTGTATATACTTGCAGTATGTTCTCTCTTTTTCATGTTAAGACACGTTAATAAAGTTACAAAGTCATTTAGGGAAAAAAAAATAGTGCTTTTTTTTTTCAGCACAGTGGACCCTCGCAGATTCCCCTATATATATATATATATATATATATATATATATATATATATATATATATATATATATATATATATATATATATATTTGCCATTACACTTTGTACATTGGATCGCCTGCAGACGTACTGTACAAAAACATTTTATTTTTTTTGTCCAAAACTTCGCAATTATACAACTGGACTACCATTTTCGAACTATTTAGCCTGCAGTCGCCAAGCCGGGGAGCGATAAGTAGTATAAAAGTGTAAAATATTAAGTTACCATTTGTTGTGAAGGTTATAATAAATATAGTCCTATAACAACCTATTATGCACAAATGTGCTTTAACTGATACAGCTTCTCTGCCCTGCGCTTTTGCCGACTGCCCAGTTCCCTATTTCATCTGAAATAAAGAATTTGTATTTTGTATACATCAGTTCTCGTTCTGTTCATTTAGAACAAGCCTCTAAATGGGTGTGGCGAAACACAGTAGATTATAGCGCAAACCAGGGAAATGTCGCCCCCTCGTGGCTTTTCTTCTTACACCTCGATATGAAAACATCTTGACGTCATTCTTTGGGAACGTCGGAAAAACGACGAACGGACAAAAAGAAAACGCGACAACATCTTGTTTTTCACAAGTGGAACACTGGACTCAAAGATACATATACTTGCCATAATGTGCAATAATAAAATTACATTTAGATACTACGACGAAATTAGACAATGTTAACGATTTGGGAGGGAAAAAAAGTCACTTATGAGATTAAAAAGTCATATTATTCGAGGGGGAAAAACCCTGCAATCTTACCAAATCTAATCCATTTCCCCCTAAATTAGAAGTAACACAAATGGGTAATGGGACGTAAAATTTCAGTCAATAAAGGGTTACATATTTCAAGAAGGAAATTGTATTTACGCAAAGGGGGAAACACTTATTTACAAAATGTCCAAATAGTTTTGTTGTTGTTGTCTTTTTTCCCCCGCCACTGTAACTATGTAGTATTTTTGCTGCAATGTCAGCATTGATTGTCAAAGTACAAAATTAATATTTTGCTCCATGTTTGCGTGGCAAAATTGTCCAATTTTGGAGGTGACTGTTGACGTATACTTGATCATTTGAGTGTAAGGAGCGCAATTAAGGGGTTAACGCAGTGCCTGCATGATTCCCGGAACAAAGTGAAAGTCTTCCTCAGTGGTCCTCAGACGTCATCAACCACTTGATCCGAGTATATTCCAACGACTTTGAATCTACGCTAAGAGGCAAGTAAGAAGTTATGTTTCGTTTAAATGTAATACAGAAAAGGTCACGATATCGTCCATGTTGACGCCAACTATTGTTGTTGGATTGGGAAGCAAAAGTGACGCAGCGTGTCTTGCTGGCTCACTCGAGTAACTCGAATGTTACATTTAGGTCAGAGTTGGAGGTTGAGAGTTACTCAGAACTGAAGAATAGTAAAAGATTATATTCGAAGCTTTACACTGAAAGATTTCAACTCAAATATTTACGAACAAGCCAGGATTTTCACATGCAGTACAGGTTATGACCGTTGGTGGCAGCACCGATTGATCTTCTCCTCCAAAATGCCTAACGTGTTTTCCGAAAAGCTTTTCGAATTAAACACTAAAATAATCGAATGAGACGCTGATTGATTGATTTGTATCCATTTGTAATGTGTCACGTTTGAAACTATTAGGTGTATCAACAGTCTTATCTTGAACCTTCAAGAGTTAAACGTTTTCAAAAGCCGTGCTCTACCAAATGCATCACACTTTTAATTTAAGACACTCCCAGCATGACTTCCGTAAAAATAATTTAAGACGTCACATCGAAAAAGACGGATTTTTTTATTTACTACTAAGTGTCCAAATTGTAAACTTTTCGGTTCACTAACAACCGTTTGTTTAGTGTCTCGTTTAGTTTATGTTTTCGCTCGAGCTACACTTGTTCGTCCGTGACACAGATACGTCAGCGCCTGCGCCATATTGGATGGGGCAGCTCTGTCCTGTAAGTAAACAGGGAACAGATTAGCAAAGATTTTTTTTTTATACGCAGCCGGTGTCACCAGTACATTGAAACAGCACCAAAAACAACAAGTTTATTTTTCAATACATATATTATTATTATCGTTATTATCGTTGCTTGCTTTTTATTTTATTTATTTATTATTTTATTATTATTATATTGGAGTTAACAGTGAGCTTCAAGTATGCTGCCACCCGAATGAAGTAGAAAACAAAATGGAGCAGTTATGATACTGTAATGCTTTTGCACGTGGGTAAGGACAGCCACATTTCCAATGTGCCTTCAGCAGTTTTTTTTGTGAGTTAATACAGTATATGTGTAAGTGAGGTCAATAAATAATGACATCAGCCTACACTCACCCTTCAACCGTTGTAGCCAGCGCCGGTGTCGTCGTTGCGATGTGCCGGATGGATGTTTCATGTTGGTGACTCCACGCCGCTTTGTGTAGACTAAAGTCTTGTTGATTTTCAAAGCAGGATGTCGGTAACCATGACCAAGGCGGGCGGGGTCACGATGCTGACACTGACCTCCGACTCCGAAAGTAGCTGGCCCCCCCTGTGCCAAATCTTGTGCGGCCTGTGCTACAATCCCTGGTGCTTCTCGGTGTCGCAGCGACTGAGGGCCGTCATGGGGACCTCTCAGTCCCTACTGGGGGCGCTGCACATCATGGTGGGCTTGCTCATCATGGGCCTGGGTGCCATCCTCATGTCCAGCGGGCCCGGCTCCTCGTGGCGAATGGACTCAAGTGGCTTTCCTTACTGGTTGGGGGCACTGGTAAGAAAGACACCCCAAAAAATCCCACCTCTTGCTGAACCTAGCACTTAATTCATAAATATGTTAATCCTTGCTTTATGGACGTTTGTGTTACCATTTGTTGGATGTGTGTCATATTTATCACATTCCCAAGAAGGACCCAGGACACGCTGGAGAGACCGACGTCTCCCGGCTGGCCTGGGAACGGCTCGACAAGTGGCTGGGGAGATTGAATGTTGATCTTTTGTTGCTTTCTTGTCTACCGCAGTTCATCCTCTTCGGCATCATCGCCATTTTGTCGGAGAAGTTTCCGAGTCCGTGTCTGGTGAGTGTGTGTGTATATATATATATATACACAAATTGCTTCAAAGATTAAACAAAAAAAAGATTGTTTTCATTTGTCAACCGTCAGTCACACTGAAGGAGTCATTTAAAGTTAAATTTTTAAAAAAAAATGACAGAAAAATTAATGATCTAAAGTTTAAATTTTATATGCATAATTGAATTTACTCCAGGAAAAAGAAGATGAACAATTTGTAATACAGATTAGTGAGATTTTCTTTTGGGGGGGAAAAAAGTCATGGCATTTTTTCTAGATTCAAAAAGTAATTATTTAAGAAAGAGAAAAAGTTTTTTTTGCCTTTACAATACAGTTACAATATTGTGGGAATGGAAAACAATGTGGGTAAAAATGATGTATTTTAGAAAAAGTCTTTTTTTTTCATTCATATTTCATCATTGATTGTTTCCTGAAACATTTTGTCCTTGATTTGAATCATAACTCATTTGTACCTTTTTGTGTTTTAGGTGTTACTTAACGCGATTCTGAACATTTTGGGAATCGGCTTCGCCATCGCCGCCATCGTCCTTTACTCCATCAACATGTCTGACATATACTTGTCACGCTCGTGCCGAGGGTACGACTATTACGACGATGACTGGTCCCGAAGGCGCGACGTCACCACCACCACCTCTCCTGCGGGACAAAAGTACTTGGAGCGCTGCTCGGAGGGGAGAGTCCTCATTCTCGTGAGTGCACGCTACACTTTCATACAAAAGCAGCAGGAAATGGTCATGCTATGAGATAAATAAATCGGGTCAATCTATCGAGCGGAATAGCGACTTGGGTACCTTTGGGGGCAACATATTGCTTTGTGATTATTTTAGGAAGGAAAAGGCAACCAATTGTGGTCAGTTCTGCAAATGTTGAAGTGAGTTTGTCGAGGTTTGCCCCCAAATGAGCGCAGAGTGCAAATGTAAACATAAACAGGAGACGTCACTTTTGTTACAGGCTGCAGCTGAAATCTTTCCTCTTACTCAATAGTTTTGGGGTTGCAGCTATCAAATAATTTGGTGTTCGAATATCCTACCGAAAATGATATCAACTATTTGGGTATTCAGATAAAATTAGAAAATATCTTTTTTTGCTTATCAAACAAAATTATAATACTACAGAAGACGAAAACACATTTGACTTAATAATGAGTGACCAACTGGTTTTCAATCCACTTTTTTTGGTCCATAAGATGTGGTGACGTCAGAACCACAGTAGCGATTTTGCCGGCTAAACAAGCACAGTTGCGTTAGCCTGGTTTGAAAAAAAGTGATCAGCAGGCTGTCAGCGTCAAAGTGTGCACAATCCAGGGTTTTTCCTGTGTACAAAATTCAGAGGCGGCCGCCTCCACTTTATTGTTGCTCGCCACCTCCAGCCTGAGTGTCGGATAATGAATGAATGAATGAATGCTTTAAGATGATAATAGGCATATTTTTATTGCAACTAGTATTCTTATTATTGAAACATGGAATTATTATATGTTGCCTGTAAAAAATGAACGCGAGTCAGTTGTTGCAGACTACATGCACGTCATGGCGCATGGTCAGGATTAGGGATGTTCGATACCACTTTTTTCCCGACCGATACGCAAGTCTTGAGTAGTCGCCGCTACTGATACCAAATACCGATACCGCTCGTAAATAAAATTCCCCACCCATAAATGACTGATGATTTTAAAGAAAGATCTATATATCCCAATATATTATTTTTCCTTAAAATTGCATGTAGTTAATGGCAACTTTGCATTCATATCATTTCTAATTTCTCATCCCTGATCGTAAAACGGCCGCAGGAGGGCGGCCGATAATGGTATCGGTCATCGCCGTGAGTACCGATACCTTAAAATAAAACCGATACCTGGTATCGGCAGTCAACCATCATAGTCAGAATGATACCACCTCTGCCTCAATTTGAGCCAGGAAAAACCCTGCGTCATTTGCGCCCTTCAAAAGGAATCAAACAGTCCTCTAGGCGCTAGCCACATTAGCTTTAGCGATGCTAGCCACAATAGCATTAGAGGCGCTGGAGCTGCCGTTAAATGCTAGCAACGGGCGCGGGATAGTACAATTTCAGTGCAATTAAGTCGATTTTGTTTTAGCGTCCGTAATTATCGATTGAACTTGATTCCAAGACAACGTTGTGTCGATGTCATCGAGCTACGTCGTCGTCAGGTCGATTTTGAATAAACATTTTTGTGTTCGTGAAGATGTTGCTGAGAGCCATCAACGGCGTCGCCATCGTATTGTGCGTCTTGGAACTCTGCCTGGTTATCAGCTCCTGCGTGTTGGCCATCAAGTCTCTGTGTCGCCACGGCAACAGCGAGCGCCGCGACGACCGGCAGCAGGTAACGAGCCCAACAAATAATTCCACGCTGAGATTGGAGACGCGAGTTTTGCTTTTCCACATCCAAAGGTTCCATTTGAGCGTTGATCAAATCAACTTGCGGCTTCAAACCTTTTCTTGTTTTTTTTTGTTCTTGGGCTTTTTAGAGCCGTGACGATCCGGAAGGCGGCTACAAGCCGGTCCTGGAGGAGGTCGAGGCCTAACACGCACCGTCGTCAAAGTACGCCTTATACGGATATACAGTATGCACTCTTACATCTGGAATTTATATCAAATGTAAAAAATAAATACATCTTTGTACATTTTTGATGCGGGAAGTTTGAGTTGAATTTTGCTCCGAGCTTTTATCTGCGTCCGTGTGTCTTTTTTTTTGGGGGGGGGGGATTTTAGGTTGACTTTTTTGGAACCTGCAGCCTATTCTCTCTTTTGTATGTTAAGATGTGTTGACAAATAAAGCTACAAAGTCATTTGGGAATTGTTTTTGCTGACCCCCCCCCCTTTCCACCACTACTGTGCCCCCTCTATTTTTCTCCAATATTTTTTAAAATAGAAATTGCTAGTGTTTGGGGGGCAAGCCTAATTTTGCAAAATAGAGTTTATTTATCCTGTCTTATTTAAAAACGGGTTAAAGCAAGAAAAAAAAATCATCATGCGTGTCAAATATTGTCTGGTCTGCTATGAAAGTGTGAATGCGCAGCCCTTGTGCTCCTGATTGAGGTTAAAAAAACGGATTTGACTTTTAAAAAGAAGATCGAAATGTCCCATTCTATGGAAGATGTGGATTATTTGGACATTTTTGAATGCGTTCAATCTTCTTCAATCCCGACGAGCATTTCCAGCATCAAAACGCCGCCTTTATCGCTTACATTTGATGTTTTTCACCAATAAAACCGGGAAGATTCAAATCAATGAAATTAAAGATTATTCAGATTACATAATCCCCAAAAATGGTAAAAGCATACATACAAAATGTGATTAGCTTTTTTTTTTTTTTAATGAATACATTGAACCACTTTTAGAGAAAATCAGATTGCATGAACGTATGTAGTGGATATTAAAAGTCTACACACCCCTGTTTGAATGACAGTTTTTTGCATTTACAATGATGGAAAAAGTTTTGGAATAATCTTGGTCCCTTTTTTCCCCCCTACTAAAATCTGCCATTGAAATGGGGGTGTCAAGACTTTTTCTATGGAATGTCTTTACTTTTCTGTATGCTTCATTTTTCTTTCTTTTCTTTTTTTTTTTGTGTTGTTGCATTTCAACAAGCCCACATTTGCGAGCCTGCTTTGAAACGCGCCGGGCTTGAACGTGAGCAAATAAAGGAACAAAAGTGGATTTGGCGCTGCATATTTCCACTCGATAGCAATGTTAGTTTTTGCCAGGTGCGAAAAAGGAGACGTCGTGCGCTCCGCCTCCACTGGCGTGCGAAGGTTCCGTGGTTGGTCTCTGCAAGACGTTTCGTGTCGACGGCCGGCGACATGCGGACGTACAACGCAGACGCTTGCCTCATCTCGGCCTTCGGGGTGAGAAAGAAACGTATCGCGCTCCTTTTCTTTCTGTTACGCTTCCAGTGTGTCGGAGATGTCAAAAGTGTCGTCTTAGCAAATGTCTTTTTTGTTGACGTTGTGAGAGTGATGCCATATTTTGTTTGCGGTATCGTCGCGGCGCAGACGGCGCAGATCCTGGTGGGCGTGTTCAACATCGGCCTCGGGCCGGGGCGGACCAGCACCGCAGACGCAGATTTGACCGCTTTGGCTGCCCCCTACTGGCTTGGGGCTGCGGTGCGTCACCATGGCTTGAAAACAATGTCATTAACGTCTTGTAAGTGACAATATTTGATGTGTCGTCATAGTTTATAGTGACGGGAATCATGTCGCTTCTGTCCGGACGCTTGCCGCCACCGGGCCTGGTGAGTCGGCAGTCTGACACAATTCATTTTTTGTTTTTCCCCTTATGAGTTGTCACTCTCAAACTCTGAGCTACGATTGCGCTCCGGATACGCCACCGACTCACCTTAACTCATCTTGATTTATAAAGAACTTTTCGCTGTATACAAAGTTTTGTCCACAGGATAAAAATCAGTCATGCAGAAAAGAAGGTAAAACAATACAAATAACACAAAACAAATGAATACATATCATAAGGAAATCAAATGATTAACACAAGAAGGAGTGAATAAGTAAAGAAGTACATGAAATAAGTATAAGAATCCCTACCCTTGTAAATCGCGTTTGCGAGTTGGGTGAGGGCATAAGTTCAACTTGCCAAAAGTGTCCGAGCCTCCGCCGTCGCGGTGACGTCACTTTGCCGTTACTTGTTGATGTCGTGTTGCAGAAATGCTTCACGGCTTTGCTGAACTTGGCCTGCGCCATTTTCTCGCTGTCCGCCTTGGTTCTGTACGCCGCCGATGCGGAGAACGCTTCCGTGCTGTGGATGTGCCAACCGCCATTTGAAGGACGAGGACCGCGCCCGGATGCCGACTGCGCAACGGTGGCCCTCCTGGCGCAGGTGAACCTCCGCCAGGGTGACCGTGGGCGCTTTTTGTCATGATCAGGAACTCGTTGGTCCGTCAGAGGCTGCTGACGTTCGCGGACGCCACTTTGATGGCGCTGGCCGTCATTCAGCTCTGCGTCAACCTCAAGTTGGCCACCGTGGTCGTCAAGGCTCCGGTCGCCTGGCGAGAGGTAAACCTGCGCCCACTTTGTGACACTAAAACAGAAAGACCCCGCTAGCGCTAATGAGCATCTAAGTTGCAAGTGCTTGGACCCTTTCAGCAACAAACTGAACACAACATATAACGGATCATATTTTCTTTATCATCTGCATAGAACAAAATCTTTGGCGTCATCCTTTTCCATCAAAGTCTGGCTCTTGCTCTCTACGTGGAAGCCGGAGAGCTTTTAATGTGAAGGGATGAAAGAGCAGGAAGGAAGTGCAGTGCTTTGTGTTGACATTTGTCTTTTGTCCACAAATCTCTCAGATGACGGCGGGCCGACAGCAAAGAACCAGCGGGTAAGATTTTGCATTTCAACCTCACAAAACTTTCACTGGAATGCAAGATGATGAAACAGAACATTTTTGTTGGGAAAAAATACCCAAAATATTTGTTGCTTTTTGTAGTCTTAATTGTGGAAAATATGAATAAATATAACTTTTGTTGAAAATACAAAGCTTTTATACTAACTATAAAGAAAACTTGTTTTGTGGCGATTTTTACTCTTGTAAATATGCAACTTTTTTTTCTCATAAATATGTTGTTGTTTTTTTAATCACCATTTTTTTCTCGGAATAATTCAACTTCTTTCCTCCCTCAAATATCTTTTTCTTTTTTTTTTGAGGTGTGGGCTGGGGGTTGGGCTACATCTTTTTTTTTCTCTCTTTGTACACATGTAACTTTCTTTTTCCTATTTTTTGAAACTGTCAAGTCATTTCCCCTCAAAGATTCCACATTTTGTTAAAAATATACAACTTTTTAGAAAGAAAGTAGTAACGCATAGCCCCTTTCCTCAGATAAACATTTCCTTGAAAATATGTTATCTTTTTTTTTAAAACATGGAAGAAGCGGATTCAACTTTTTTTCCCTTTTTTTTGTAGTTTTGTGGGGTAAAACAAAAAAAAAAACATTTGTGTTTTTTTTTAAAGAGCAAAGCCCCAAAGTCATGCATACCTGCGGTTCTTTTGTGCAAACATTGCTCAGCGCAACGGAGACAAAGAAAAATGTTATCTTCAGCAACGCAAACGGACAAAAAAAAAAAAGAAAAAGAAAGGAAAAAGAGCTGGCGCTGGTTTTTGATTGAAGCTGTCAGATGGCGATTGTTTTCTTCCTGATTATTTGTCATTTGGCGAGTGTTGCTGTTGAGACGTCGTCTTCCCTCCAGGATGTCGGTGACAGTGATCGGCGACCAAAGCGTTCCCGTGGTGGCGGTGGCATCCAATCAGAACAACGCGTTGGCCTCGATCCAAAGTTGCTGCTGCTCGCCTTGCAGGGTGATAAAGGGCGGGGCCAAAGCTGTCCTCGGGGTAACTAAAATGACCTTTCGCCTTGTGTGCACGCCTATTTCTGTTGTTGTTGTAAATTACAATGACAGTATACTGAAATACTATTAATTATTATTACTGTGGGGAAAACAAATTCATTCTTTTAATTTGTTTAGTTATTTTGCAACAAAAATAGGTTTTAATTGTATTATTTATTTATTTTATTCTTACTCATTTCACACATAAGTTTTGTGCGTTCCCATTGGCTGGAACCTGTGACATCATTGCCGACTAGGCTCGGATGTGCTATGCTATGCTAGGCTAGGCTACATGCTATTTGGGGTGTTGCTACGATACGTTGCAGACCATTCAGATCCTGGTGGGAGTGGTCAACATGGGCCTGGGGGCGGGCAGGACGCGGACACGCCCCGGAGATTTGGCCAGTCTGGGAGCCGCCTACTGGATCGGGGTCGTGGTAACGACGACATTCGAGGCTAGCCGACATGTTGCTAGGAAATAATGACTCACTTGCCGTCTTTTCTTTCATTGTTGCAGTTTGTCACAGCAGGAGTTTTGTCCATTTTGTCAGGCGGGTGTCTGTCCTGCTGCTTTGTGAGTATAAGTCCCGCCTGCGCCCTCTAGTGGTAGGCACAATCATCACTGCCCAAGTACTCTTGTTTCGTTCTATTTCACGATGAAGATGAAAACATTGCCGTTTCATGCTAAAGAATGCTTTGTTTTCAAACTTGTATACATTTTGTATTCAATTGAATGTGCAACGCATTTGAATAATCAATACTTAAATAATGAATCCAAAACTTTTTGAAGAGAACGTGGCTTAAAAAAAATCTATGAATTATTATAAGTATTGCAGTTTTCTTTATTATTATTGATCAAATAACATTGTGTGGAAAATGACCCATTTAAAAAAAAAGATAGCAAAAATCTAATATAAATCATTTAAATGCAATATTTTACACGCTTAGTTCAACTTTTTTTGTTTCCATCCCTCTGCCAAATTTGCGGTTTCAAACCAAACGGTGTACTGCCATCTAGTGGTAGGCACAATCACATCCAAAATAAACGTGACACACAAAAACACATCTGCAGAGCCTGCAATGAAAGTCCGTTTGCTGTGCACGACGAATGAAAAATCCTTTTTCTTGTGTTGCTTTGTCGTCAGGCGAGCTTGACGGTGACCGCCAACGTGTTGTGCGCCGTCCTGGCCGTGGTGGCCGTGGTTTTGTACGCGTTGGACTTGGCGTCTCTGTCGGTGAATTTGTTCTGCGGCAGCGACTCGTGGTACGGCGGCGGATGTCAAGATGTGGCCTTGTACGCCATAGTGAGTCCATTTGCCTTCTCTGCGTCTTTGCAAGTTGTTGCAATAATAATGCGGTCGGACAAGATGACAACACTCATATCTGGCGTTTCTTCTTTTTCATCATTTCTCGTGTTATGATACGCACTCAGTCGGGCGAGATTGAAAATAGGTCTTTAATGGTAACAAAAGGTATCTTTTTTTCTTGGGTCAGAGGTTGACTCGAGGGATGGACATCACGCTGTTGCTTTTGGCCGTTTTGGTGCTTTGCGTCAGCATCAGCATGAGCGTCCTCGCCGTCGCTGCCGAGCCGCCGCCACGGCGACAGGTACGCAAAACTACACACACGACACACCACAAAGCGCATCAAGTCAACTTCCAAAGTCTCGCTTCTCCCTATTTTATATTAAAATGACATTTGATTTGATTCATTTGTATTTTATTTTTTAAATCATATGTATTATACATATGTTTAAAATAAAAGGAATCATTTTCTCTTACAAAAAAAGGTGTCATACCGAATTAAAAATTAAAATTCATTATTAAAGTAGTATTTTCAAAAGAAGAGTGGGTAATATAATAAGAAAAATTCATTAAAAAAGTTTTGGGAATTATAAAATTGAAACGTATTTTTAATGAATAAGCAGGTATGGCAATTGCGAATAGTTTGACATTTTGGCTAAGCTATCTTTGTTTCGTAGCTGCAGCGTGAAGAAGACCTTGAAGAATTTCTCTATCCGGGGCTAAAGGTGCTCCACCTGGATCTGGACCGGGACAGCCCCACTTTAAGTGGACCCCACAAAAAGGCGGGAGGAGTCCTAAGACACGAATAATCACAATTACTGAATATTCACTTTCGAGGCTGATCACCTGACGTTTAAATTTTTTTTTTTTTTTAAGTCTGAATATTACCAGATTAACATCAAAATATCTTATTAATGTATTCCTTTCAAGATTGAAGTAATATTTTACATATTATATATATATATATATTTATTTCAATATTTTTAAAGAAAAAAAATCATTCAAGAACTGAAATTTTATTTTATTAAAAGTCATTATTACATAATTAGTCATATTTCTTAAGAAAACAAGTTTTTTTTGTGTGTTTTAAAAGAAAAAGGTAATTATTCCTTGTTTTGAAAAAGGTTTTATCATGAGATTCAAATGTTATTTTCTCAAAGAAAAGTCCTATTATGTTGACTAATGTATTTATAAACATACAGTTAAAATATTTTATCAACACCAAAACTTCAGCAGAATTCTGGCTAAATATTGAAGACATGTTAGTGATTTAACACAATCGTATAATAAATGCATTTTGTGGAAAATAATTTCAAACAAATGTTGTGACATTTTATTTATTCCATGACATACCGCCTTTAGAAAGAATATTCTTTTTAAGTGCAAAAAAAATCTCTTTTACCTCCAGTAGAGCGAGTATATAAAAAAAGAAGAATTACCATCTAATCAATGCAGAAATTCAGCTCAATTTGTAAACATTTGATATGAATTCCAGACATGAGTTGACAATTATATATGAAGCAGAATGTAAAAGTGCTCTATTGAGACGAAGTAAAGTGGCAGCATGATGAATGTTTTTCCTTGCATATAAAGAAGAAAGTTTCCTGTTTTATGCTGAAGGTTTGGTGATGACTTCCTCCTCTTCCACAAGTGCTTTGTACACTTCGGGATCATCGAAGCTCTAAAAATGGAAAAAAAATCATGCACAAAGGTTTTAAATCCACACACACACACACGCACACACACACACACACACACACGCACACACACACACACACACACACACACACACACACACACACAACAACAACAACAATATTCACAGACCACAACAAATTGGACCGAGTCCGTTGGGAAACTCTTCTTTGTGTGTGCCGTTATGGCTGTCGAGTGCTGCCCCCTGGTGGCCGATGTGTGCAAACCAGCAGGAGCAGCGCAATGGCACTTCAATTGACAACATTCAAAACTCTTTAATGCTTAACATTTTATTAAATAATGTCATGTATGTCATTATGACGTCTAACTGTTGTGATCCCTGTTTTTGTTCAAAATTCATCATCATTTTGTTTCCTGTTGTGTCGTGTTCTCCCGTGTGTCATGTTGTTCATGTCTCGTCTACTCTTTAGTTTGAACTTTTTGGTTTCCAGCTGTTGTCGTCAGCCCCGTTCTTTGCACGAACCGATCGGCTCCCTCCAAGCACTCGTGTCTTGTCCAGGTGTGCCTCGTCATCTCGTCACTTTGCTTGTCTTTACTTTCCTCCTGCAGTCAGTCTCACTACTACTGCGCTTTATGTTCTGTTTTTCTGTCTCGCTTTTTAGGAACTTTGACGTTAGTATTTAGATTTTGGCCTCTTTTCCGTGATTTCCTCCATTTGGATCCACCTTTTGTGGGTACGTGTGAATCTGCTGCTGACTGACTGTAAAAAAACGCTCACCCTCATGATGGCGTATTTTAAGTAATCGCGGAACGGCCGCTTTCAGTAGACTGCGTTTGTATTTTTCATCTTCCCACTGGAAACCACTAAGGATGACGTAGAACTTGTGTTCGAGTTTTATTCACGACTTTTGACATTTCTTGGAAGCACAATTAAGCACGACTCTGAATTTGTAGTTGACAAAGTCCGGCTCACTCCAATTCGCGGCAACGCGTCACATGACCCGCCCGACATTTTGGCGAGGGAGACCCTCCAGTTTACTGTACATGTAGAATTATAATATTGTACTAGTGTTGTAAAACAAGGTCGGAGTGTGGTTACCAGGGATGAAACGATAATGGCAATATCGTCATCGGTATGTCACGATGCAATACATGTATTAAAGAGCTGCGGTTGATTTCTATTTGCGCAATTCTGGCACCCTCTGGTGGTTAATTTTCTTATATATATATATATATATATATATATTTTTTTTAGGGCTTTTGAAGGCAAACGTTAGAGTTCTTCCAAAAATGGACTCGATTCACAATGTGTGCGTGTATGGCCAAACATTAAGTGTTAGGAGTTCGTGTTAACTGTACTATTTGAAATATATGTATAATTATGACCGGACATTTCAAATAAAATGACAGGCCAAGCCTATTTCTTTGTCAATGCTCTTATGGACAAAAAACACAAATTATGCTTCTTTTGTTTTTTTTATACATTATCATGGTCGTTTATTTTTTTTTAATAACGACAACCTCCCCACAATACGGGCATAATTACCGTGCTGTGATAATATCGTATCGTGATGTTTGGATATCACTACAGTACATCCGAGTGGTTACGCTCAAAAACTATTTCCCCCCAGTTTTCAACTTTCAAGCGAGTCAGTTTGACCCAGAAACATTGTTGCCGTTCCTGAAAGTTGGAAGTAACAGGAGAGGTACGCCACATAAATAGAAGAACACAACCCTCCGAAATTGCTTTACGTGCTTAAATAGATTTTCTCAAAATGATTTGTTTTTGTTTTCGGTATGAGCCAGGCACATGGCACGACGCCGTTACCTGGCATTCCTTGCCGCTGCGCCTCAGAGCTTTGACGTCCAAGATGGAGGAGCTGAGCGCCAGGCACAGCTGCATGACGGCCAGCAGCAGCAGGACACCGTTGAGGCCTCTCAGGAACATCTGGAGATTGAACAGGGACCTTATCAAGGGCCTCGGATCAGGAGGACATTTTGGGGAACAGCTGCAACCACGTTGTGGGACGGTGGAGGAACGGTAAGTCATCAAAAAATCGGAATCAATTCACATGAAGACCTCTCATCCAGTAATGAACATCCGGAGTATGTTCAACTTTGTAAACGATCAAATATTTTTCAATTAATATGTTTACTGAAAAGAAAACAGACGTCAAATTGAAAAGTTTTGGGACTTTTTATGAATGATTAATCGGCTAGTATTAACTTTTTTTTAACACATTACAACATAAGACGAAGATCAGATATTTGCTGATTTTTCTCTCTGTTGACAAAGTAATGTAAAACGATCAAATGTTCTGCCTGTGCTGTAATTAAGCGTTAAGAGAACAAAAAAGTGATTTTATCCATTACATATTTTTTTTAAATGAATCCATTTTCTCTTGCAAAAAAACAAATCTTTCGGTCAAGCCCTACTGCATAGTCTTCGGTCTTTGCATGATTTCAGCAATTCTCTCAAACAAATCTCTGAATTCGAATTCCCGTGACGAGTACCGACACGTTCAAGACTTACGAGCATCAGTTCTATTCCCTCCCAGCATCGACTTTCAAAGTACTTCTCGTTGGGACTCTGCGTGGGTTTGTCAGCGTTCCACTCGAAGCGGTCGTCATATCTCGGCTCGCACACGTCCCAGATGTCCAGCACGCCGATGTTGATGGCGCACAGGATCAGGTTGGCCATGGCGAAGAGCACGCCACACAGGTTGAGAATTGTGCTGACGATCACCTAAAAACACATTCAGACTTATTAAAAGGTACTTTTTCAAATGATTCCTTAGCGCCTGCCTGTTGTCACTCGCTTGCTGTCAAGAAAATGGGAGACTAGTAGGGCTGAATGATTTGGAATGACTCCAATTCCCCCCCCCGCAATTGTGATTTGATATGCGATTATTTTTCCCAACTTCCTCTTTTTTTTTTTCCTACAAGCAAGGCATGATCGTAACGACATTCGTCATTTGTGGTTAGGGCGAGCCTCCGACTTGTTTGCCGTACCAAACGCAAAGCAAGCCAAAATCCGCAAACATAAGTTCTGATGTCGATTTGAAATCCGCCCTTGAGATTGTCGTCTAATGTCAATTTGAGTTAAAGAAGAGGATTTTTGACACGATCCGTTTCAGGGTTCATCAATTCCGGTCCTCGAGGTCCGGAGTCCTGCAGGTTTGAGATGTTTCCGCCTGCCAACACACCTGATACTTAAGATCAGGATCGTTATCAGGCATGCTAATGAGCTGGTTATATGAATCAGGTGTGCTAGTGAGTGGAAACAATGAAAACCTGCAAAACTCTGGACCCCAAGGACCAAACCTGCTGAACCCTGATCTATTTAACACCAAAATGTCTAATCAAACCATATCATTTAGTTGAACCAAAGTCTGCTAGCTTAATGCTATCATACAATATCAAACGTCATAGATGGGCTAACGGCAATTAGCACAGATGTTAGGATGATAGTAATAAACCTTCAAACAACAACTACTTCAACACGCACGGAGCGGCAACGCATAAAAACAGAACATACAATATTTGTCTTAAAAAACGTTTTTGTGAAAATTCTGCTCACCAGACATCGACTCGGGAACTTCTGAGACAAAATGCAGACGGTGCCGAAAAGCACAAACTACAGGAGAAGCAGAAAAGGCGACCACAGGTCAAAAAGGAGACAACATGAGGCATTTTCATCACAATTTCAAGCACTTGCCTGAACTTGTGAGGTTTACTTCACTACACTAGAAACATTCACAGGTCAATGTGACCTGCTGCCTGCTGTGTCATGACACTAAATGACCAAAGAGCAACACTGCTACTAATGACATCATCAATACTGAGCAAGTATTTCAAGCACTCACTCTTGGAAAGAAATCACATCCGTGATTTCATTGCGACAACTACTATCCAGCCTACTTTTAGTTTTGACATGAGCGCTTGTCGGCGTGGTTGCGCTTACCACGGGTCCCATCCATAAGGAGAACAAATTGACACTCATGTTCCACCAGGCGTTTTCGAATCCCCCGAACATGGGGATGATGCCGAGGGCGATGGTGATGAAGCCCACTGTGATCTGCAGGGCCTGCGAGGGAAAACTGGCATTTTAGGATGATGATGATGATAAAATGACACATGTTTGATAGAACACCCCATCCCGAGGACACTGGGGAACAATTAGCAAAAACAACTTCTGTTGGCTCCGTTTTTATGCTGATTAAATTGGCAGTTAGCTTTGTTTGGCCTCCAGATCAGCAAAATTCCACTGATTGTAATAAGCAAGTAGGATTAGTGCTGGCTGAACTTGAACCTTGTAACCGAGGACAAACCCTTTCAGTTCTATTTCGATTTATTGTTTTATTTTCATTTAAATATTCAAAGCTTGTAATATTTAATCTTAGTGTTTTATTTACTTGCATATACATTGTATTTTTTTCAAGAAAATGGGGATCCTACAAATTTGATGTGATAAACTGAAATCCGTTTTGGATGCTGCACCCAAAAATGTGTTCACAACAACCGTCTGACAAAGCACAACAAAAAAATGGCGTTCCTCAGTGTAATCAATCCACTTGTAGCTAACATACATGATCACTTTTGACAGGTCAACTTCCTTTGACCTTCTCTAAACTTTTGAATGTCCAATTGTTCAACGGTTCAGTACTTTTTGTACGTTATTGCTCTAGAGCAGAAATTGTCCTTTTACGTGCATCTTCCTGTTGATGACACTAAAAGCTGAATGTGAAATTTGACCCCAACTCGTGCAATGGGTTTGACCGCTCACCCCCAGTATGGCTTGAGAAGAGCCCATGACGGCCCCCATTTGTTGCGACACTCCACAGCACGAAGGGCTGTAGCACAAGCCCTTGATGAGGTGGCACAAGGGAGGCCAGCGACTTTTGGGGTCCGACGTCAGCGTCAGCACGGTGACCCCAGGAGCTCTGGTGATGGTCATCGGCATCTTACCTCAGTCTGGAGGGACAAGCAACAATACAGTCAGTCTCTGCATAATCCTCAGGTTAACCTGTTTTTTTGTTTTTTTTTGTGGCCGACCTATCCTAACCTTATTTGCTGCACTGTTTTTATGCTCATGACAAAGGAATGCCCAATATAAAAATGTTGCTTTTTTACCATCTTGCTACCAAGGAACTACGTTTAGTAATGCCATAACTGTGTCTAATAACAAAAAAAGTGCTTTGCCACCATCTTGAGGCATTATTTGGCAATTACAAATATCTTTGGGTGGGCATCTCATGGACTTGGGACAGATCTTGGCCAAATTAAATTCACCTCTCCTGTAGCCTAAAGGTTATTGCACATTTTGAAAATGTCACCCGAAAGCATCATATCCTTAACTTTTTGTCTGTCAGGAGCTTTTTTTTTTTTTAAATACTGTATGTTTTCCTGGAACTAAAAGAAAAAAGCAAGGGTACTTTTCTTGATGCATTGTGATCACATGTCAACGTCGTGGAAAATGTTGTGCAAAGTGATGACTGGGGTTGATATTTTTACAGGACGGACTTCATCTATTATTATAAAAATAACCACATTTGCCATTTGACTTCCGCGTTACTAAGTGGAGAAGAAGACAAAACACTGAAAACAGTCCTGACGCAAAACGTCTTGCAAAGTAGATTGTTGACACACAAAGTAGCGCAAAGTGTACAATCATCACCTTTTACGCCTCAATCAAAATCAGAGAAATGTTTTACTGGCTGGAAGTCGGCAAACAGAACGTCCTTTTAAAATGCTCATAAAAAAAAAGGTCTTTGTGCATTTCGTGAGAACTTTCAACGATCGCGCAATAAATCACAACAATCGGTGTTTTATTAGTGTTAAAACAGCCGCACAAAAACACGTCATCAACAAGTTCCATATGAAGCAAATAGCAACATGACGATTTTCTTTACAAATTTCTTGAGCAAAAGGGAAAGAACTTGCCTTGTTTTGGTCAGAGAAAAGTGCGCAAACTAACAATATGGTGGAGCCAGTTTGACACTGTGGAATTTAACCTCTAAAATGTTTAACCCTTTGCGGACCCACTTGGATAACATGGCTACAACAAATGTCCAACGTGTTCTCACAAAATTCAACTTTTTAAATATCTAAAAATGAATTGAAAGCAGCATTATGAGTCTGTATTTTTGTTGTGATTGAAGAGTCAACTAGCCACCCATCTAAACGACTACAATTCCCACAACGCACTACGCGGGACTACCCGGAAATGGAAGGCAGCAGCTACTTCCTGTATCTCCGTCTGCCACAGCTCGACTTCATGTCGCAGTTGCAAAATGCGTTAGCCCAATCGAGTTCACTCTTCACGCGTGAGACATTTTAAACTTTAATCACTAGTCGAATCGCAAGGTTTGTGATGAATATTAATGTTCATTAAAAACAACTTCACTGTAAATCACATTACGAAACTGTCACTAATTTTCAAGTTCAATGTTCCAACAGTTTTCATTTTGTGGCGTTGGGCGCTCGTCTTTATTGTTCTCATTTGTTCGTTTTGTTTGTTTTTTTCCCCGTCAAGATGACTTCCCAAGAGGTACGCCTGTGCGGGCTTTTGCTTCGGGAACACTTTGGAGAAGTGGTGGAGAAAGTGGGCACAAATCTGCTGAGAGCTGGAGCGCAAAATCTGAGGAGCATCCTTCAAGAAACTGGCGTCTCTCTGGACTTGGTACTGGACTTGGCATGGATTTGTTGACGTTGCCGCAAAATGTATCATATATCTACAGCGCTTGTCCTCAAGTCAAGTCAAACCTATTTATATATTACCTTAATCCCAAAAGATTCTCAAAAGGCTTCACAGCCCTCACAGTGTACAAATATGAACAGCTACATCCTCACATTGGAAGGCACAGATACTCAAAGTTAGAACCACAGAAATGTGACGATGACGTGCTGAACACAAAGCCATAAGAACTGTTATTTCATGTTAACGGTGATGTATTTATGCCCCACACACACACACACAATTTCCCGGGTGGCATTAAAATATCTTGACCAGCTTCAGTCAAAATAACTCAAGCCTGAAGTGCACATGGGCCCCCACGTGGACAGTAAAAACATGACTTGTATTTTCATTTCATTTTCCTGTTTTTGTGTAGTATTATAACCTGTCGAAAATTGAGTCCCAAAACACCTTCAAATGACAGTTTAACCAGATTTCTTGAAATATGCTTGTCACGCAGGTGAAAAAGTCGCTGTGTGTGCTGGTGCAACATGGATTTTGCGTGTTCAGCCCGGGTCGCAAAGGACGCGGCAGCCCCAGCGAGTATTGCGCCAGCTGCCACCTCATTCTGAGGATCCTCCGCTACCCGCGCTACATCTACACCGCCAAGACGCTCTACGGCGACACCGGGGAGCTCATCGTAGAGGAAATGCTGCAGAGAGGCCGCGTCACCATGAGCGACATCGTTAAAGTGGTTGCGGATCGTCTCACGCAGACCATGGAGGGTCAGTTACGCCAAATGACAAGATGTATATGTGTGTGTGTGTGTGTGTGTTTGTGTATATATATATATATTGTATGTATATATATATATATATATATATATATACTGTATATATGTAGTGTATATATATAGTATACAGACGCTCCCCTACTTACGAACATTCGAGTTGCGAACAACGGTACATACGAACATTTCTGCGCGTACAGTATGTCGAAAAATGTTCGGAAAGAAATGCTGTAAGTTCGATTTTGTATTGCGCGTAGTGCTTCTTTCCGCCGCTAATACCGACGATTGGCGCTGTGAGAGCTCATTGGAGGCTGAGCAACGTGGCGAGGAGGAGGAGGAAGAGGAAGAAAACGCCGGTCCCCATGAAGCAGGAAATAACTTTTGAAGCCGATTCCAGCGACAACGAAGGATCTCTCATGATATAAAATCCTCCTCTTCCTCCTCCTCCATCATCTCCTTAAGCATCGAGTACATCTTCCAAAAGTAAGTTAAACTTCATTTTATTTATCTTATTACGTACATGTACATACTGTGTGTGTGTGCCTTTCGCTCTCTCTCTCTAACATACGTAGTACAGTACTGTACGTATTCTCTCCATTTTATTAAAAGTTTTTTTCAGTACAAACCAATGCAGGTTACTTGTACAAGCCTTAAACATACTTATATAAACCTTCAATATACTTATATAGGCTTTAAACATAAATTATAATACAAAATATAGCACTGAAGCAACTTACGAACAAATTCACCTTACGAACGATCGTCCGGAACGTAACTCGGTCGTAAGGTGGGGAGCGTCTGTAATCATAGTTTTTGATTTGAATTGATGGACTAAGAAATTGCTGGAAGTGGGTTTTCGCCCGTTAATGTAATTGTCAATGACAGAATGTCCATTTTGCTGACAAATGATGGAAGCGTTGATGTATGCCAATTTTTTTGAGGAATGATGAATGACGGATTAATGATTACAATGCCATTTGTCTTGAAATATTGACGGATTGTCCAGTTCTTAAATCCACCCCGTATAACCTGTTAAGGAATCCAAAATGAAGTTCCTTTTTTTATTATGTTTTTTATTTCTGTAAATTCGTCATTTAATCGGTTAACGGAATACTTTCTGCTAAATATCAGAATTGGCATCTCCCTCCCAAAAAAAATTCAACCCATTCCTGAATCAGTCGCGGCCTATTTGTGTTTGCTAACCTGCGCATGTCATCGTCCTGCTTGCGACAGAGGGCCAGAGCATGGACTACAATGAAGTGTCTTCTGCCTTTTCCAAACTGGTGGAGACTCATTTTCTTCAACGCTGTCCTCGGATGGCAAGCAAAGCCGCTGCCGATTCGCCGGAAGTTCCCGTCAGCACCGAGCCGCCGGCCCCAGAGAGTTTCGCCGACTGCTACACGGTGCCGCACGTGACGCTGGTCGGACGAGGCAAGAGGCAGCTGGAGGATGCCGAGGAGCAAAGTGTCGCAAAGAAGGCCAGGATGGATTCAGCGGTGGGTCTGACACTTGCTACTGATGTCTCTTCAATACAGTTACTAATATGCACACAAAGTTATATTTGCAATTCCCAAAATGGGAATTAAGCTCGACTAATAAGAAAATAGTCGTACAATATGACAAAAACAAATCTGTCCAATATGAATCGAAAAATATGTTGGGTAAAGAAGTATATTGGGATAGTGCCGAAAAATAATTACAAGCTCCAACATACAACGGCAGCCAAAACATCTCAAAATACGCAACTCAAGTTTTCTAGTTAGGAAATGATCTGTACATGCGATGGACATGTCACGGATGTCGTTTGTTAGTCGTGCGGTTCTGCTTCCAGATGTCCCGCTGATTTACAATCACATTCAAACCAGATTACGCAAGGTGTCTTTTGACATTTTCAGTTGTTCGGCATTCATGCTAAGCCTGCTGCGTTTGTGTTCAGACTCATGGCGACGAGGGAATTTACTGGCAAGTGAATCTCGAGCGATTCCATCTGCACTTTCGAGACCAAGCCGTCGTCGGCGCTGTGGCTAACAAGCTGGACCAGGTCAGGCGTCGGCGCAGCCACGTTCAAGTTGCGCAGGGTACCGAATGGGAATGTTTTGTGTCGGCGCTTTCATGTCAGACCAGCAGTGAGATCGTCAGGACGATGCTGAGGATGAGCGAGGTGACCACTTCGCCCGACGCCGCCTTCACCAAGCCCCTCTCGGCCAACGAGATCTTCAGATCTCTGCCGGCTGCCTACAACATCCAAAGACAAGTGCTGGACCAGTACCTCTCTTTGCTGGTGGATGACCCGGTATGACATCTTCCCATCCTTTTTTATAGTCCTGATTTTTACTCAGGAGAAACATTAGACTCCTTGACTTTTTGTTTTGTTTTTTAGATGGAGTTTGTGGGCAAAGCTGGCGAGAGCGGAGGCGGGATGTTTGTTGTCAGTATCTTTTATCCCCCCCCCCCCCCCCCAAAAAAAGCTTGTTTGTTTGTCTTTATGTGATAACTGACAACTACTGTAGACCAGAGTTGAGTCCGCCTTTTGGCCAAACATGAGAAGGTGGATAGAAATAAATGGATGAATCTCATTGACGCAAGATGATTTCCTTGACTGATGTCAGATTTGCACCGAGTACTTTCCAATCTGGCACGGGCCACGCTGGAGTCCGTAGTGCAGGAGAGGTGAGCTCTTGTTTGAATCCTCCGCTCGCACTTGAAGGTCCTTCCCATCCAAAATGTGCTTCTCATCCCATTTTGGCAGATTTGGATCCCGATCGGCGCGCATCTTCCGCCTGTTGCTAAAGAAGAAACACCTGGAACAGAAGCAGGTGGAGGATTTTGCCATGATTCCCGCCAAGGAGGCAAAAGACATGCTCTACATGCTTCTCTCGCAGAACCTGGTCCAGCTGCAGGTAAACGACACTTTCCTTTTCATCGTCGCTCTCACGTACGCAGAGAATTGCTGTTAATATTGACCATACATATGAGACAATATGGCTGTAACCAAGTGTGATGACGTAAAGTACAGGCCAAAAGTTTGGACACACCTTCTCATTCAATACATTTGCTTTAATTTCACAACTATGTACTGCTCAGTTTTTTTTACAACCTATAAAATGTGTTGAAACTCCGTTTTGTGTAATATTTATTTTAATTTTTTATTAAAAAGCTATTATCGTTGGTAGGTTTGTTTCCTATGCAATGTTGGTATATCCCTCGTGCGGCGCCAACTTGTCGGGATGCTTCCAACTTTCATGTTCTCGCCAGGAAATCCCAAAGACTCCAGACTTTGCGCCATCTCGCACTTTTTATCTTTACACCGTCAACCAGCTTTCCACTGCACGGATGCTGCTTCAGAACTGCTACAAGGTAAAACGACTCAGCCCTGATAGATTTACAGCTTGGGGAAAAATCAAGAGACTGAAAAAAATACTGCACCTTTTTGGGGGATTTTGATCATTTGACCTTTTATACAAATAAATGCTGTTTGTAAATATTTGTAATATTTTTTAGGGTTCAATTGTAATCATTTTTTCTCCAGTGCATTTCAATGTGTCTCTATTATACTTTGCTGTTCACGGGCCAGGTTTGGTCCCAATCCCATACGAATAGCGGGGGTCAACTGTACACTAAATGAACAAATTGTTTATATGGATCGGTCCACCTTCTGATTCCGGCCACTGTAACATTATGCAGTTTAACATTTAATTTAAGGAGCCCACATGCCACCAGTGGTACTCGTACCGCCACCAGAATCACTGCACTCTAGTAAACAATTGTAGCGATTATTTGGGTTGCCGTGATGGCTTATGAGAAATTTCGACGGTACTGACTGGAGTTGTAATTTCCTCAGCAACCTCTGGGCCACCACGTTGACTTTGCTTGTTTGTCGCAGCAAAATAAACGATAACAATCCTATTATCAAGTATTCATAATCTGAAATTGCTACTTTAGTTAATCATGGAGTTCTTCGCTTTAATGAGAGAATTACTAATCCACTCGTAAACACAAATGATTTGGCAGAAATTGATTTTGTAGACAACACATTTATTTAGTAAACAAACACATATATCAGTCACAGTTTAACGTATTAATGGAACGGAATAAAAAAAAAAGATGTGAATCAAAGATTAAAAAGAAAACCTGCAACGTAACGAGCTAAGATTAAAAAGGGGATGAAAAACGTAGATAGGGAATTGAAATGGAAGCGTTTTGACCTATCAATCCTTTTATATTTGACTAAAACGTTGCACCAGCAGTATATGGTCAGATTGCAATGAAGGTGCACTCACGGACTGCTTTAGTCCGTGTATGTCCCGAATTATGTAGACTTCAGATGAATTAGGAGCGGCAGGATTCTTGAGGATAACCGATAGTGACCGCTCGATGGCACTGTTGTACCATATAACTTCCAAGGGGCATTGTTTCCAACAACACCTGGCTGATTCCTGTGGATAGACCAGACCATAAAAGATGGTCTGGGGACTGATAAGCAGTCTTATCGCTAGTTTGTTGCTAGACCGGCTTTCAGGTTTGCGTTTGCTGTGTGTTGTAAAAACGACATCCAGTCCCTGCTGGAGGGGAATACAAAGAGTCCTTTTTGAACTGGAAAAACTAAGACACGCACACACATTCCCCAGGGGGAATGTTTAAAAAGGTAAATAAAAGGAAAAAATTGAGGGTGACGGCCAATATTCGTTACATATAAATTAAAAATGTAAATTTTACTCATAAATAAGTAGCAAAATCAGAGTAACTGATGATTTGCAGTGGCCTCTTCCTTTTTCCCAGAGCTGTACAAAACTTGCACTTCTCTGCGTGTCTAAATGAACGTTTTGAACTGTTTGCGTGCAGACGGTGGCAAACCTCATCCACAGACGTCTATTTGAGACCTCCAACAGCAAGTGAGTGCGTCGTGGTTGTTGGTTCCATTGCACGGGCGTCTGAAGGTGTCGTCTTTGATTGACAGGCGTCTTCTGGAGAAGTCTCAGCGCATCGAGGCCATCCTGGCGTCCCTGCAGGCCAGCGGGGCCGAACCCGAGCAGCTGACGGAGGTGGAGGAGATGATCACGGCTCCCGAAAAGCAGCAGCTGGATTCTCTGCGGCTTCATATTAACAAGTAGGATCGCTGAGCACGTTGGCTGCTCCAATTCTCCTTCATAACTTTGTGTTCCTGTTTTCCTACAAGGTTGGATTCAGCGGAGAACCAAGTGGATGAAACCATCTTCCTGCTCGAATGTTACATCCACACCACCGCCTCTTCCTCTAGTTGAGTAACACCTTTTTTTTTTTAGGAGTATTTACAAACTGTGTCAAAACCTCAGTCATAGTTTTATAGTTTGTGTCTATTGTGAATTTTTGTCTCATTTGACAATAATGGTTGTCCAATAAAGTCTGAATGAAATTTGTTTTTTTCCCTTAAAAATGCATGCCAATTTTATTTGAGGCAGATGCAAATTTGATATTGGCAGAATAACATTTCGATAATTGATTAATTAAAAAAACATTTTTTTTGTCCCTTAACATGTACAATTATAAAGATATGAACTACAGGCAGAACATTTGACTGTTTTACAATACTTTTACTTTTTTTGTTTGTTAACTTGACAACAGAGAGAAAAATCAATAAAAGTGGGCTAATTTGTTTTTGCGTAATTATCTTTGTCTTAAGTGGTCTAAATGTGTAATTGGCCCATTTTTGCCAATTTCAAAAGAGCCGATATCTGCCAATGAATCGGCCGGGCCTCTAAGTTCAGCGTGGTTGTCGAGTGCCACACAGTCTACTGAATTTCCTTGGCCTCAGTGCAAGCAAACTGTAACAAGGAAATAACAGAATTATAATTCTGCAGCATTTTATGAATATTGCTGACTAACCGACTGAGTGAAACCTTCCAATTCAAACTTACTTGCAAAAAAGAGCAAGGCAGAAGATGACAATGATGATGACTTGTCGATAAAACGTAGCATAAGTAAGCTCACCTCAGTAACAAATTAGAGCTTGGTACAAAAACATGATGGGAATGCGTCCAATTTTTCCTCTCTTTGCATTTCAAACCAGATTTTCACCTTTCCATAAAGTTTCCTGAGAATCTGTCATTTTTGGACAATATCTCCCAACTTTCCACTTTTGTGCTTGGTGGACATGAAATGTACACAAAAAGTATTTGACATCAGTTTGAATTTATTTAAAAAAAAAAAACTCTTTTGAAAAATGTGATTGTTTGAAATGTGAAACCGTGTCTATTTATTAAATAGAAGAAATGTGATTTGATACATTTCCAAATGCAAAAACAAAAGAACTATTTACACAAGCGCTCCCAACCCCGGAACTAGTGGGTTGCGCATTTCTGTTGTACGTTGGGCTGAGAAACTCCCATTGGCCATTGGGGGAGCCCTGCTGCTTTTTGTCTTCGGACCTCGGCGCAATGGCCGACGAGCCCGATTAGCCGAGCGATTTCCCTGCAAGTGTTGCTTTCAGTCTTCTTGGTTCTCATCCTCTCTGTGCTTGCGTGCGAAGAAGCCGAGCTGTGCGGAAAAGACAGCAAACAACGTTGGCATCGCTACGCTGACACGAGTTTACTTGAGAAACGTCACATATTGCGCACGCGTACCTTCCATAGAATGAAGATGATGAGCGCCAGTAGCAGCAAGCCACCAATGATGCTCCCAATGAGAATCCACAGTGAGATGGGAATGGCTCTTCCCTTCAGCACCTCCAGTACAGTCTTGAGGCAAGAGGACATTTTGAGAACGTTTGTCATCATTCTGATGGTGTGTAACAAGCCACTGTTACCTCACGCCACACCGTTCCAGTCGCCAGGGTGATGAGGTTGGTCTCGTGAGGCGCGATCTGAAACATGCCGACGATCCTCGCTGACTTATATTTGGCCTGCAGACGAAAAGGACACGCAAAGCGTGACTGCAATTGATTGTGCCAAGGGTACATTTATATAATACATACTGTATGTACATACAGTGGGGAAAAGAAAGCTGAAAAAATGATGCACTATGCATGCCAGGCCAGTAGATGGCGATGTCACTGTTCAAGGAAAAAATGCTAACCTTTTTCTAAGCCTCACATTTGTGCAGTGTGCGGGGTTCTGTAATCTGCCACAAGATTTTACAAGTGTCTGCGTCTCGGCCACTGGTTTTGTGGTAACTCTAAATTTGGTGATGTTGCAAATGATAGCACAGAAGCTTGCTTACACACAGGCACAAAAAAAACTGGTTGTAAGAAAGATGCAGTGTTTGTAAATGATTTTGCTATTATTTTTGGTATTGCAGAATTGCCTTATGTTTCACTGTGCTAGTCTATAGTGTTGACGCTTTTATTTTGAAGGATGTAGGAAAGGTCTCGTGAATTGATAGGAAGTGACGTAAGTAACCAATTTACCGCCATAAGTAGCCATCTCAAGTGTACAGAAAAACCAAAATGGAAGTTTACAAGTAATTCATTGAAGTTTCTTTAGCACCTGGTTCAGAAGGGAACGAGGTTCGTATTAGAGTAATGTTTAATCGTTCAACGAATGTCGATATAGTTCACGGTGTTTGAGTCATTTGTTCATGTTGCTTAGCAAAACTGATTTCATTCACTACCGTTCTCATTCACTAGAGTGTGCTAACGCACCTTGGTAAATATTTAGCAACGCCATAGCTCATTATTCTGTGTTGTTTACTACAAATACGTATTTCCTATATGTTTTATTTTTGTTTGATGGTAATTGCAAAGGTAAAAAGCAAGGTTAAAATGTATAATTAGTATGCAATGTTGGTTGTACTTTTGCCAAGGCTATAAAACGTAAAAATTTAAGGTAATTCTTTTGTGGTATATGGCTTAAATAAGGTCAAAGGATATACAAAAAATACCGTTTGAGTTATTAATGGCATTTTCTGTTTATTTGCATTGTAGCTCTTATGGTGTGTTCACACAAGGACTTTTTCATTAAAAGTTGTGAACCGTCAGTTCATACTGAACAGTGAACAACATATTGGACGAGGAGCCTCAGAACGCGATACAAGCTCGCACAGTTCACATCGCAAGAAGTCCTTTTGCTACATCGCCCAGTGTGCGAGGGTGAGTAGCCAACTTTCATTGGAATGCAAGGGTCGGGTCCGAGAATGATCAGACAATCATCATCTTGCGTTAGTGACGAGAAAAGTGATCATGCAAAATCAAGGTCTACTTTATTTTTGCACTATAGCAAAGGATTACAAAACTTACAAATAATGCACAAGTGTAACGGCATATGATTTTCTAACAATCACTTTGTCAAGTATTTAACTTTCAGGAATTGCCACTGCGAGTCACTTGATTTGTTTGGCACACTTTTTATACCAGGTACCCTTCCTGGCTCAAGCGCTGACTTACTTATTGATTTTAAACCTGGACTTGCTTGGTACTGACAGTTGATTGGTCATCTGGCGCCATCTTTGCTGGGGTGCAATTAAGGGCATGCGAATGATCCTTAAAAACATGTTTTTGTTTCACACAGTAAGCATGCGACCTTGAAAAAAACAAAACAAGGCAACCGTCGGTGATGTCATTCTGTAAAAAATAAAATAAAATAGGCCGACTGCTTGGTGGAGTTTTTGTTGTCACCACATCATTTATTTGGGTTGCCAAATTCAGTTGAGGGTTTTTCCTGTCTTCGCTGGTCGCAGTAAAATGCACCAACAGCCCCGTGTTCTGCTATTAAGGTTTTGTTTACTCATGCATGTGGACACGCTACATTTTGCTTTTTTATGTGTTTATTGTTTTTAATAGTGTAATTGTTTTGCATGTGGAGAACTGTTTTCAAAAGTTTGCGTTATCAGTCTTTTAAACCAACCTTTTATTGATCTAAGGCACATATTTTACATTTGAAAATCAACACTGCACAGCACCAAATAAAAATGTTGCAAAATGTATAGAGTGCATACTGAAAGAGTGCTGATCTTGTCTCAGTTTATTCACAAATGATGTAGTCACTGTCAACTTTCAGGAATTTTTTTGTGAAATCGGATCACGCTGGCCCCTGGGTTTCTTAACACTGTTGTGTCCAGAACTATATTTGTATGAAAGATTTGAGTTAAACAGCTGCTCACCTTTCGGAAAAAGTCGTCATGGACTCTGCGGCTAAGGCGAATGACTTCAGCTTGTCCCTTCAGGAGCTGCTGGATTTGACACGTAATCTCTATGCACCATGACCTGCTGCAGTTCTTTAGGAAGATCCCAACACAAAAGCAGTTTTGAGTATGGCTTGGCCAACCAACACGCTTGGTGGCCGCTATGCCACAAGGGCCTCACCAGGATGTCGTTCTCCAGCATGTCTTCGGGGTGGAGGGGGCGGACGTCTCTCTGCCGGCCCTTCAGCTGGGCCAGGTCACTCATGACGCTGCAATTGACAGCTGTCGCCTGGGAGACAACTTGAGTGTGTCAAACAGAAAGGCGGCGAGGGACGAGGAGGGCGCCCGTAACGAGGGACAACTCACGTTTTGCGAGGAGATGTCTGTGACTGTCATGAAGACTTGGTCCCCCGCAGCCGCTGAGGGCAGAAGCAGCCTCAACTCCAGATTACTCACAGGGTAGCAACCCAGGTTCTGGAGCTACAAAGACAAAAACAAACACGTTGCCTCTACTTAACAAAGTCAGGACTCTTTTGTTAGAACTTGCAACCAGGGCTAGGAAACAAATCCATTAAGTCAGATAAGTCGATCACAAAAGAGGTCGACACGAAATGCTTGGCCCGAAGCTTCACTGGCACAATGTTACACATCTTCACAGATATGTAATTGCTACTTGTGAAGTCCATCCCCATGAATGTTTCACAATCTATTAGCACTCACTATTGGTGGAAAGTTGATACCTCAGTCAAGGAGTGAAATAAATCAGCTTTTATGTGGTTTGGGATGAGAGTGGGGCTGAGAATTAAGGTCTAGCATAAAGGGTTTTGCTTAAGGACCCACCTGGATGTTTTTGTTTTGGGCAAAAGGTGGGGGGGGGACGAGGAGTGCAAATGGATGGACTACTCAATTAAAATACTGACAGCCCTGCTTGGAATCTCCTAATACCGCCTCCGTAACTTACAGAAGTTATCAGTACTACAAGCAACAGTGCCATCATCTGGAGCAATTCCGAACCGATGGGTGCTTCTGATTCTGATTGCTTGTTTCAGCTACCAAAGACGCCAGACCTTGCAGATCCTGCCCCCTCTCCGCTGAGGTTCCGCGAGTGTACCTTAAAGTGCGTGTAGAACTCTGGTCCAGTGGCTTCTGACATTGTCCGCGTGGGGTGAACTTCATATCGGTTTAAATTAGAGTCGCTGCAGGAGGAGAAAAATGCACGTGAAGACCAAATAACAGGACCTCAAGAAGAGGCCAGAACACGAGTAACGGCGCATCCTTTTACCTGCTGACAAACAGGTCGGGCTCATACTGGATAAAACTCTGCAGCTGAACACTGTTGTCCCCTAAAGTATCCACTCGCTCCACACTGTCGCTGGCTACATTCAACTTCATTTGGACCCGACTGTGCAGGGTGGCACAGCTGAACTCAAACTCCAGCATGAAGTTCACCTTTGGTCACAACAAAGACAAGAGACGCGTTACACGCGGGGTGAGAGTGGCATGTGATGTGGTAATTTACGCCGTTACCTTCGACTGGGAGCGAAAGACCGGATAGCTGACGTTACACGAGTGGCTGTTGGAGCCCAGGCCTGTGCACTCCATCTTGAAGTTGCCGTCCTCCTTCAAACAAAGTCATGTTCGACAGTGCAGGAAATAAATCTCATTTTACTCTAATAGATGCAGAATAACCTCGACTATGACTGCTACACGATAACAGCAGACCTGGGTCGTCACTTTCATTATTTTTGTGCAAAATTCTTGTACGAATCGTTACAAGCCGTAATGCTTGGGTCGTACCCTAATACTGAGGCTGGAAAAGTGCAGGTTGCGTGAATAGTGCAGCGTCAGGCTTGTGTTGTAGGCGTTTTCCAGTCTGTTCTCCAGTTGGACTTCCACTGACATACGCCTACGAGGACTGCGAATCACATACGGTTTATTTCTGTGGGAGAAACAAGAGAAATTTGACTCTTTGGAAATAGACCGACAGAATTGTCATGTTTACACAACCTTACCTGGTCCCAGAGATGTCCATTTGGGCCTGTAGCACCAGATCAGTGGTGCACACGTCGTCCTCCCCGCAGTCTTTAAAGAAGGGGATCTACACATGGAAAGAACATCATGTTTTGCAGAGGAAAAACAGGAACTGCGAGGCCACCGTTTTTCACTCACATATTTTTTGACGGACGTGGGCCAGCCCTCGTCCAACACTGGACCGCTCTCGGTGTTGTTGATCTTGAAGCGCAGCGAGAAGCTGATCGGGCGGATGTAGTCTGCCGTGTCCTATTAAAGACAAACACATTAGGATCGGGATGAAAATGGGGAAGGTGTGTTGGTCGCAGCTTGTGCACGCTGGCCTGAAATGCTCACATAGACGTGGAAGGGCAGTTTGTAGCACAGAGTCTGTCCTGTGTGAGCTCGCACCGCCAGCTGGGTCAGCCTGTGGGAGCTGTCGTCAAACAGTGCACGAGCTGACAACTTGCGGTCATCCAACATTGCTGCAACCCACAAGTCTGTGGAAGAGATCAATCAATCAATCAATCTGGAAAAATGAACCACAGTATAGCTAGTGACGACTGTACGTTTTTGTGATGCCAGTCCAGAAACTTTTCTGACACATCTGGTATGACCAGAGGTAGCATTTGACGTTTCAAGGTTACCAACCGAGCATGGCATAAAAATGCAATCTGACTTGTGAGCAAATTCAGGTTATGTTGCCACTGTCGGAATGAAACTGTCATGAACCGAAGACCCTCTGTGGCACAAGCTGTGGCACCAGCTCAGCGGAAAGAAAGCCAATGGAAAATAGGTATGGTGAAAAGATATCAATCAGTCAAAGTGACGTACCAAAGCCATTGCTGCGTGGGCCAGGGGAGCGCGATACGGCCGTGAAACAGGCGGTGGCATCAAGGCAGGCGGATTCTCGGCCGCCGCGCTGGCACGTCTTTTGGATGACGTTAATGGCGTGCGGCTGGAAGGACAGACTGACATTGATCTGCACGATGCTTCGAGATCTGCGAAACAGAAGGAATCATGTAGGATCAAATATACAACAATGATTGTTTAGCTGGGGTTTTCCCTGGTTCATCAGGCTCACCTGAGCAGCACAGCACTGCCGTGGGCTCCCACCGCCAAGTCGATCAGCCCGTCTCCATCCAAGTCCAACCTGGCGCTGACACTGCGGCCAAAATACTGCAAGGACGGGGACACTGACATCCCAGGAATACGCTGCAAATAAATAAAAAAATCACTTCCATTGGATTCTGCCGTAGCTTTGTGAGGTCATAGTTGATGGAGGCTGGAGAGTACCTGCTTGTAGTTGTGGATGATGTAAATATTTTGGCCGTGGTACACGTACACAGCTCCGCGGTGGTCATCTTCCAACGGGGCGCCTACCAGCAGGTCAGTGAATCCATCATGGTTGATGTCCGGTGCGACGGCCATCGCGTAGCCGAACCTGGCGTCTTGGGACTTTTCGTCTGATTTCAGCGTACCGTTTGAGACAAACACCTCCTCCTGAGAGAGAGGCAAAGATCATGTAATACTCACCCTGGGAAATGTTGTGGCACATTACGGTTGAGTGCTTTGAACATCGCCTCATGGTTCTGAGGTTCAGGGTTCAATTCCAGGCGGCAGAATTCCTGTGTGGTATTTGCATGTTCTCCCTGTGCTTGTGCAGGTTTTCTGCAGGTGCTCTGTCACCCTCCCGCATTCCAACATGCACGTTAGCTTCTTTGAAAGACTCTCAAGTGTCTTTTGCCTTTAGTGCTTGCTGGCTGCGATTTAATATCATTCATATCATTTAATGTCGGTCTCTGTACTTGTCATTTATATTTTTAGGCCATTTATTTACATGTATTTATTATTTGTAGTCTGGCGCAAAGACTCACCCAAAGTCAGCTGGGAAAAGCTCTAGCTCATCTACAACCCTAATGAGTATAAGCGCTATAGAAAATGGATGGATGGATGGACGGACGATAATCATGCATGTGCATTCTTACCCCACTGAGAGTGTAGATGTAGACTCTCCCGGCTTCCTTGTTCCCGGAGCCGAGGTACATCGGTGCTGCAACCAGGAGAACGTCAGTGATTCCGTCCTGGTCCACATCCATACCGCACAGCTCGCTGCCGTAGTAAGACCCAATCTAGGGAGACGGACACGCTCTTTCAGTTTGCTGACAGCAGGGGGTGTGGGGTGTCCCTCTCTGAAGCCCGATGGTGCACCTGTTCTCCATTGAGGGCCTGCGCAATGTTGACTTCGCCCTCGTCGCTGAGCTCAAACAGGATAACTTTGCCTTTGTGCTTGAAGCGCGGCGCGCCGGCCACATAGAGTCTCCTCCAATCACCGACCAGCACAGATGACACTGTGTAGCCTGGACCAAAACACATCCGTTTAAAACTCATCAGGTTCTTGCATTTCAACTCGCTTTGCATTTGTTCTATCAACTCTTGACTGGAATGATGAGAACAATGACCTCAGCATAAATGTGTGGATGTGCGAGATCCTGATCCGCGCTACCAAGGGACTCAGACGTAAGACCTGCAGTTTTAGCTGATTTCATGCTGGTATTTATGATCTCGTTCTGAAATGGGACTCATTACTTGCTTTTGATGATCCTCGCAAATGGTTTTAGCTCCCTTTTAAATAAGAGACAGGTGTGCGGTAGTAGAACCTAGACAATATGCACGATCAGTGCATACCAATATATCGGGACAGGTAAGACAATTAAGCAACATACTAAAACGGGTGGGGCAATCCTGGTCCTCGAAGCTACGGTGTTCTGCAGGTTTTAGATGTTTCCCTCCTCACCTGATTCTAATGATTTGGATTCACGATCGTTAGCAGGCTTCCGCAGACCTCGCTGATTGGCTGAATATGTGAACAAAGGAAGTTTCTAAATAAAACCTGCAGGAGCCTCAAGGACCGGGATTGCCCGCCCACGTCCTAAAGCAATTCCTGCTCGTGACATGTCATCATATAGATCTGAAATGTACCGAGATAAGCGGCGTGATTTTTCAGCTCCAGGGGGAACTCGCTCTCGAAGGCCTCCCTGGTTGGCACGATCCTCCCGTTGGTGCCCTCCTTCAGCACGCCGCCATCCCAGTCGTAAGCGCCCACCATCCCAAACAGAATCCCGTCCTGGAGGCGGCAAGATGAAAGTGAAGAAGACGCGCCGAGCGTGTGTGCGTGAGGAACGACGCGGACTCACATCCAGTATATGTGTGGAGAAGCCGATCTGCGACATCTCCATGTGGAAGGAGCTCTGGTTGCCGAGTGTGCCTGAAGGTTGATGAAGTGCACAAAGGAAGAGTACGGTCAGCGCTCGTCGCCTTCTTGTTGCTTGACATGTCCTCCCTTCCTTCCTCCCTCCCCTTCAGCACTCTCCCTCAAACTGCACGGGTGACACAAAAACTTCACACTTTTCCTAAGCTCGTTGTTTTCTTACCACATTTTTGGTGGCGTCCCTTTCCATCAGGTTTCCTCTCCTGACACCAAAACTTTGCTCCGCTCATTTATTCACAGGATGCACACTTGTAGACTCACCGCTGTGCTTCTCGTTTCAGGTTTCCAACTTTTGAAGTCATTCTATACGCCTGTGTTTACTTTCTTATGATCTGATGTTACTGTTGGTCAATATCATATTCAGTGTAGTTCAGGGGTCAGCAATCTTAAATACTCAAACTAAGAGTCACTTGAGCCTGATTCAGACACAAAAGAAAACATGGAAGCCACATTGTCTTTTCACAGAAGCGTATTGCTGCCACATCCAAAACAAAAGTTCATTAACCAAATACATTTCACGTTTATGAAATAAATTTCACGTATACATTTAAACGTGATAAAATGTTCCACAGTTTAACATTAGTTTCATGTGGAAAGTTTCATGAATTCACATGATAAATTTCTTCAGTGAATGTCAATAAATGTTCATTTTAACGTAGTTTCACGTTTAAACGTGATGAGTTTCACGTTTTATTGTGATGAATTTCACTTTTAACGTTCATCATTTTCACGTGATAAATTCCCCATGTTTATTTTTTAACGTCACGAGTTCACTTTTTAAGGTGGGTTTCCCAATTTAACATGATCATTTTCACATATTGTGGAAAGTTGCATGTGATCAATTTCATGTGATGTAATGTGTCACATTTTAACGTGATAAGTTTGACGTGTTCATATCTTAACTTAACGTGATGACTTTTACATTTTAACACGATCATTTTCACATTAAGGTTCCATTACGTGGAAAGTTCCATGTGACAAAATTCACGTGTTCAAGTTTTAACTTACTAAGGCTCAAAGCTTCGCCTTTTAATGTGCTGAGTTTCATTAAGTATGATTTTTGGCATAAACAACACCGTTGGAGTATTTTTTTTGTTTATGTTACTTGTTACACTGTATGTGGAGCTTATTGTAATTTACCAGAATGACAATTTAAACAAATACCAGCTGTTGTGTGCCAAAAATGAGTGTCAGCGTTTGCCATTATTTCCTCCAATAGTGGCCTGACAGCATTAGCATTGTTGGTCGACTCCTATCGCACGCACGCACGCACCTTCGAGTGAGAAGATGCGGTCTCCTAGAGCGTCCACGATGTCGTTGAGCGCCGCCTCGTCGGTCACGTTAAAGAAGTACTTGTCGTCCGGGTCGCTGGCGATGTACTTGATCTCGTTGATGAAGGTGTCGGGGTCCTGCTGCCTTCGGTGGTAGTGGCCCAAGACCTGCAGAGTGTTGGCGCCAAGTTAGTAGATTTCTTCTACTGTACTACGACTCAGCAGGTTGTTGTAGGAGTCATTTTTTCATGGAGGATAAAGAATATATGCCTGTAACTATTGTGTATTCGAAAACCGCGATAAGTGATGCCAACTGTTCTCAAGTGAACGGTGTTTTGCATTGTTTGTTAGCATTAAGCTAAGCTGGCTCTCCTAGCAATTGTGCTTGTTTTCAATACACAACATGCAACTCTTTATTTTATGTTTATTTTTCAAGTAAACCTTACCTAGGAGTGGCAATTCTCACATTTATTTTTGTTTTTAAATTTTTAAGAAGCGATTTTAAATCCTTATTTTTTATGCCAACGTGGAATTGAACAGAGGTGGGCATTCCGTCTATTAACGGAATGTCTGTCAATGACGGATGGCCATTTTGTCGAAAACTAAAAATTGACAAACTGACGGAAGTGGGTTTTCGTCCGTCAATGGAATTGTCAATCTGTCAATAAATTCGGCAAGCCGTCAATGACAGATGTCCCATTTTGGTAATTGACAGAGATTGACGGCTGCTCATTTTGCTGCCGAATGACGGATTTACGGTTCGGCTTGAAGTATTGATGGATTGACAATGACGGAAGGTTGTCATGACTGTTGATGATTGCCGAATGATGGACGCTCAAAATTAATTGATGCGCTTACCTCTGGAATCAAATTTATTCTTTTTCCTCGTCACGTTACATTTGTACACTCAATTGTTGCTAGGCAGACTTCGTGGAAACATTTGTGTTCCAAAGCTCAATGAAAAAAAATACCTCTCGGACATACATTAAAAAAATGATTCAATAGAATATAAAACAAGAGTAATTAACAGGAAGTAGGAGAGAGAAAATGACAGCAACATTTGCTGTAAAATTGTCACTATTGTTGCCATTCATCTGTATGTCTTTAATAGGCAATAATATGAAGTTGCGATTCAATGAGAAGCAGTGCCCCCGCCACTTAACGTGTGAATGAAAATCATGGTTTGCGAACACGGAATAGTCAAAACATGTCAATAGGACATGAGAAGCTGCACCAGTGGGACATGCAACATAAATGACGCTTGGCACGCATGTTGTTGCGCTTCTCAAAAATAAAAAAAGAACGCGCCTTTTCTCTCTGGTGGCCACGGGAGGAGTTTGCGACCCTCACCCACGACAAAGCGTCTCTACTTTTTCCTTGTCGGGCGGAGTTGCGCAAAACGAGCTTATTTGACCCCCACTGGGTTATTTTGGTGCGACCAAAGTGTTCATTTAGAAGTTTGAAGGCGCCATTTTGGGGTTGTGTGATTGCTTGAGGGTGTGTGGAACCATGGAAGCAAAACCGTGTGAGGGATGTTACGGATGTGTTATCCCTCACTAGATAGTGGTTCACCTTTCGTGGATTCACTCTTTATTGTATGTACAGTGATGCCCTGAGATACAAATGCTTTGACTTGCAAGTTTTCCCAGATACAAGTCGTCACTATACCAATTTTTGTCTTGCGATTAGGCGAAGGTGTACAATGCAGTGAAACCACGGCATAGTGAAGGACGGCTGTCATTCCTGCTTTTGCCCACGGAAAAGTTTGACAGCCGAGCAGGGCTGGCGAGGTACTCACAGCGATGGCATATCTGGTGATGTTCCTGTTCTCGCACTCCAGCAGCGCGTCGGGCAGCTCCTCGCCGTCGTGCGACTCTCCGTCCGTCACCACGATCATCACCTTGGTGGCGCCCTCCCTCGCCCCTCGCTCGGCGCTGAACGCCTCAGTGCTGCGTACGCACAAAACCAAGGTTCGCTTCAGCAAAGGAGAATGCGATCAAACGCCACACGTTGCATCAAGTCACTGGCCATTTTGATGCTTCTTCTTATGCACGTTGGCCACTTGGGGGCAGTACAAGCCAGACAGATGCACATATTAAGACTCAGCTCCTCACTGAGGATAAAGAATATATGACGGTGAGTAGTGTTATGTTGAGTGTCTACTAGTAGTGCAATGGGTCACCTAAAGTCACAGTTTAGATCAGATCACGGATTTGAGCCACGGATCGGATTATTTTTCGGATCAGAAACCCCCCCTCCCCCAAAAGGCGTTAGGGTTAGGTCGCAATTCAAGGCAAAAAAAATCAGCCAAGTGTTGCCTCATATCTAAAACAACTCGTAAGTGGGATCTTGCGTGTTTCCTGTTTCCACTTGTATGACTTTGAAATGGCCCCCGTTCAAATCAAACCACAGATGTAACATTTGTGTGACGGTTTGCATCAGATTTTTTTCACAAGTTCCCCACCCTCAAAAAGATCATGTAACATGGAAGTGCATCGCCATTGCATTGGAGCGACCCCATTGAAAGGAATGGTGCCGATCCCGAGTGGGCCACACATTAGTCATACTTGACACAAATAACAGAGCCTTTGTGTGTGTGTGTGTGTGTGTGTGTGTGTGTGTGTGTGTGTGTGTGTGTGCGCGTGTGTGTGTGTGTGTGTGTGTGTGTGTGTGTGTGTGTGCGTGTGTGTGTGTGTGTGTGTGTGTGTGTGTGTGTGTGTGTGTGTGTGTGTTTTAGGGGGGCATCTGTGCATTCCTATGCAATGGTGGCATGATGAAGCGGAAGCTTGCACACACGGACTGACCAGAAGCCGCACCCTGTTTGTCTGCATGAAACCTGCACTCAGTGGGACCTGCTTCATGCTTGGTAAGCCGCACACACACACACACACACACATACAGGGCTGAGGGGAGCGGGAAGCATAGTCACTCAAGTCATTTTCAAGCCTCACTCCAGCCCTTGGGCTAAATTTAACATTGTGGTCACCAGTGCTGAAGTGCAAAAGTTAAAAACACGCATTTTCTTCCCCCGGCAAGCAAATTACATAGGGTGCGGATGTGAGGAGGCGGCGGAAGGCAAAACACAGGAGACCAACAGACAGACCAATGAGCCACTTACGGCGCAACTGGAAAAAATAATTCACTCTACACTGAGGATGTCCCAAAAAAAACATGCGTTAATTAATTTTGTTTGTAGGTCACATATAGTAAGGTGAGCTGGAAGTGAGCCCAGCTGAGCACCTTGGACTGGTTGCCAGCCAATCACAGGGCACATGTAGGCAAACCACAATCTCAGAACTGTGAGGCAGACATGCAAACCACTACCCCACCATGCTGCCTGTATAGGAACAATATGGACTGGTTTCCCCGAGTGAAAAGTGCAAGTCGTCCTCGTGTGAACTAAACAGTAAACAAAAGCAAAAGGGAAAATGTGATGAAACCAAACTCGACAGATGAGCTCATTTGCAGGCCGCCGAGCATTTACAAGTCGTTTTACGGAGTCGCACTTGTGCGCTGGTGACACATGGCCGTGCGGTGTGCGTGGCCAAACCAGCGCGTCAAAGACTGAAAAAAAAAGTGACTCATCCAATCGGAGGCTTCTGTCTGACGTTTGCGCTGGACTTTGTCATCTGCTCTCACAACACACAAACTTTTTTTCCCCCCTCACTTTGTCTACTACTGGAAAATGATACTACCATAGTGAGATTATATTAGCAACACCAACAAAAGAAAGTGAAGCAAAAAAGGTTCATGACAACTTGTAAAGTATGATCCAATGGGTGCATGTTCATTTCCTGCTCCCTATTTTACGGACTGACATCAATCCAGTCAAACAAAAACTAATTGAGAAGCACTGCGTCCAGGCTATTATATACATCCGTGGGCACGGCCAATGACGTCTCTCTGCATGGAGGCAGGTTAGACCCAATGTTGGTCATTTCACAGACGAGTGCAGGCTGGTAGGTTTGTGAGAGTGAAGGCTGCGCCGCTGTGGGGTGGTTAGACCAGATATAAAGTATCTTTCTCTCTGCCTGTCAATATATCATCTCAGAATATATACAGGGAGTCCTCGAGTTATGCCGTACGCGACCTACGTTGTTTCGACTGTTTGGAAGGCAGCAAATGTGGATCAGGATTGGACGGCTTTTATGTCTGTCACATCCAGCAGCGTTTTCCAGCCTTTATTGAGCCAAGGCACATCATTTACATGAGAAAAAGCCTGAGGAATATGTCATTTTGTATGCGCCGCTGCCTTGAGATAAGAGTTGAATTTGTCGCGTGGATCGAAATGCTTCTGTTTTTCCCTGAACAAGAAAGCAGATGCCTGGCAATGTGAAGTTTGAGGTGAAAAGAGATTGATGCCGAAGCAGGCTTGTGTCTGTTTTGACAGCTGCGGGGGAGCGCAGCTTGGATGACCGGGCGCCGCCTCACCTGCGGCCACGCTGAGCAAGCAGCCAGCCAGCGACTGGTGAGCCAAACCCGCCCGCCCGCCCGAGGTTGGAGGTCAGACACGCACGTTGCCAATTGTTTCGTGGCCTTCAAAATAGGGTGGTCCCCGCACGGTACAAAAACAAGAAAGTATGTTTTGGTCCACCTTCGCCCAACTTTGCGCAATTCTTTCAAATGAAAAAAACTTTAGTGTTTCTCAAATCTATTCATCCTTTTTCCGTATTGCTTGGCGTCATTAGGTTCACGGGCGAGCCGGTACCAACCCGAGCTGACTTTAGGGTACGCCTCGGACTGGTCGCCAGCCAATCACAAGGCACAGAGACAAACAACCAAACAAATTGTAGTCAAATAAGAGTACTTTTACTTTCAAATAGTATGACTCAAGTACAAGTTAAAAAAATATTAGTCGTCCACATAATTACTTGAATTAGTATTCAATGAAGAAAAAAAACTCAACTACAAAGTAAATGGAGAGCAATTTGTTGTGTAGCCACCAATTTTAATCAAGTACTTTTACTTCAGGAAAATGCTAAAAAAGTACACCTCTACATAGTTACTTGAGTAAGAATAAGTATTTAGTGAAAAAAAAGTATTCTACTAAATAACTGGAGAGCAATGCAGCCACAAATTGTAATCAAGTAAAAGTACTGTTACTTCAAAAAATGTGACTCAAGTAGAGGGGAAAAGTACACGTCTGCATAATTTAGCAACAAAATTGTGATCAAGTTACTGGTAACTGGTGAATAGCTTCTGATTTACTTTTTTTAATCAAATCTTTATGAAATGAAATAAATTGAGGCAAATTCTGACACTTAAATGTCTTAAATTAACTTTCTTCAACCAAAATATTTAGATCACACAAGCAATAATCGACTAATAACAAAAATTAAAGTAGGGGGTGGAATGCAGGTCAATGTATGGAACAATAGTACAGCTTCTTCTAAAAATAAATAAATACAAATATTCGCATTAAAAGTGACAAAGTATGTGAAAAGTATAATTGATCCCAATAATGAATAATTGAATAAATCTAGCAACTTCCAACTTGTCTGCACCATCCGTGCGACAATTTTGAGTCTGCAGCTACAGGCCAGATTCGAACCCAGAACCCCGAGACCCTGAGGCAGACACACAAAGGCGGCACTACTCCGCCCCCTTTTTAAATGTGCTTTGTGCAAAATGGAACCACGACGGAGCAGCTGTGCCATGGGAGGGGAGCATCCCTTTGCTCACCCACGAGCGCCCCCCAAAAAGTGCAGAGAGACAATTTTGAACACGTGTCAGCATTTGACGTGTTTTGCTCGCGACCTCTGCCTGCAAATGTTGCATTTGCGATGGGCCGCAAAACAGGAACTCTCCAATTAGCGTGCGTGCGTGCGTGCATGCGTGCGTGTGTGACGGCAGCCGGACTTTAAGAAAGCAGGAATTTGATTTTGAACAGAGGGTTATTTTAAAGACTTTGTGGTTTGAGCTTATAGCGAGCTGTTTCTTAGCAGCCCATCTGGCCCCGCCCCCTTCTTGGCGTCTTTCTTTCGTAGTGCGTTGACGGGTCTGGAGCAAATTAAAGAGGCCAGCCTGTTGCACATATATTGTCAGCGACATATTTTGTGACACACAGGCTTTCCCTACGTCTTTTATTTACAACTCAACTTCCACTTTAACCCTATGTTGCCAACTCATTTCAAGTCAAAGAAAATAAAATTATGATAAAACAATACATAATGTAAAACATTAATTAAAACAACACATTTGTTTTACTATTGGTATCATTATTATTCTGTTGTTAAGGTCCCCCCCCAGGATTCATTCATAAATAATCACATTTGTGTGTATTTTAAATAATTTTATGATCTTTGTATTGTCATTTTTATCTTAGTTTTCAAATAAAGTTAATTTATATTATAAATACTAAATTCTATAATCCTCACCCTAACAAATTAGATATATCTTATATTCAACAGTACTGTACACTAAGTTTAGTAGAAATTCGCAAGGCAACCTTAAACCATTTTACTTTTACATAATGGTAAAACGTAACTTGTTAAAAAGGACAAATTTACATCCTTAACTCATTCAATCGCAGCCATTTTCACTGAAGCAACCCCCTTTCGCTCCCGGCTGTTTTACTGGATTTGGACTGATTTTACAAGGCCCACAGAATATTGGGTTCTATTGCTATAAAAAACATGGAACCTACCAAAAGCGAAAGTCTTCATGGCAGAAATATTGCCCCAGACCGTAGTCGTCATCTCGTCAGGAAACCCCCCCGAAAGCGCGCAGCTGGCTACATGCTTGCTCTTGCATGTCTGCTAATAACATCGATTACTCGACATGCTTGTTTTGCCAATTGTCATTGCAGGACGACTGCGCCGTTATTAATTGGAGGAAATCCTTACGTGAAGGTGAAAACATCCTTCAACATACACGTTAAACGAAGGCCAAATGAGAGAAAAACATTTGAGGAATGCTAGCAAAGAGCCAAAAGTTGTGGTGGCAAACGAGGCCTACCAGGCCATGTTGATGGCGTAAGCCGTGCGCGTCTCTCGTCCTTCCTGGCGGCTGATGTTCTTGGCGGCCTCCACCACCTCCTGTGTGGTCTGGTAGTCTTTCAGCGACCATTCGTGGACCGCCACCTCGCCGTACTGCAGGATTCCAACCTACGTGCACACACACACACACACGCGTGCCCATATTGAGCATTTTCATGAATATTGACATCGACAACCTTGTGCCCATTTTAAAACGACATCATCATCAGCCTTTCAGTCTGCTAGCTCAATGCTAAAGCTAAATAGCATCTATCTTGTGGCGCTTTAACCTACAAGCAATGGTTTGAGAGTGACAGCAATTTTTGTTTCATTGGGTAAGGCTTGAACATATTAATGCTATTTTCATTTATTTCAGATATGAAAGATGATTTGAGATGGTTGAAAGTTTTTTCTCAAAGCAGCACCGTAGTTGTAAAATGTACACTAGTAGTAATAAAGAAAACCACAACCGGCCACCCATCTAAAGCAAACAGCGAGTTGTTGGAATTTTGGACTTCAATAGGAAACCAGAGGAATTTCCTTTTCACTCCACATTGCCTGTTTCTCTTACACCCCCCACCTCTCCCCAACCACCCTCCATTCCTCCCCGCGTGCGTCAAGTTGGCCTCCAAATGCCCCTCCATGTCGCAGCAGCAATCCACATTTACCAAATTGCTCCTCTGTACGTGCGCATGCTTCGCCTCAACTGGCTTGTCTAACAGTTTCCTATTTATCCACCAGGTTTCAAACGCTTCAGGCTGCAGAACCTCCAACCAACCTCAAGTGCTACAACCACAGCTGTCCAGCTGCCATACATCATACAATATGGAACTGGCTCACATTATCTTTCCCCAAGAAAATCGATGAAAATATCATCCCCAACAGAGTGAGCATCATTTACGTATCTTTTCATTAAAATAGGGTCACCCTAGAAGAACATTTAACTGTAAGTGTTGTTATATTTTCTGTCTCTGCGTCGTTTCAACATTTGCATTCAAATATCCCTTGCTTAGAGAAAATTGGGACTGTCGTTGCTAACATTAGCATGTCAATGCCATTTTCCGTTCATGTTAGCATTAAGCAAGCAGGCTGTTCTTAACGCAACATTAAAACAGCTTGTTTGATGAATGTTTAGTTTGAGAGGAAACATCAAGTGGGAGTGTTGAAACCAATTCTTTGTTGACATTTTCGCTCTTTGCTTGTTGTGAAGTGAGCTGCGTTTGCTGCTTGTTTAAGCGCTCGCATGGTTGTCTTTTACCTGCATTTGGTCTGGGCTGATATGGAACTTGCTGAGGATGTTGCTGAGGAAACTCTGCACCTCGTACCAAGGGTAGATGCTGTTGGAGCCGTCCAGGACGATCACAATGTCCATGTACGTTGTGCACCCTGCAAAAGCGCACGCATTTGCGTTTGCGTCCTTTTGAATGCGTGCGTGCGTGCGTGCGTGTTTACGTTGCGCTGTCGGAGCGATGGTCTCTCTGGGCTGGAGGTCGTCGCTGACAGAGGCGCAGATGCCGGTGCTGAACATGGACGTGCCGCATTCCTGAGACCACAGAGGTGCGCATGCCTGACAAAAGAAAAAAGCTCTCAGGTCTCAACTTTACATTAATAACGAAACTAATTTCACGCTTACGCAAACATAAAACAAAGCAAACAAGCAAAATATGTTGCTATAAGAACAGCCCACTAGCTTAATGCTAACATATAATGGAAAGTATGTACGTGGCAAATACGTACTCTTAGTATGTCATTTTTCATACACTTACAGTATCAATGCACAAAAAAAAATCCACTATTCTAACACGATAAAGTATTTGAAGCAAACAACAATGTATTTTTTTCACAATGAAAAGTTAGTTTAGTTTTAGTTAGTTTCAGTATTATTTTTAATATATATTAAAAAAAAGTGTATTACTTGTGCGCAATATTTAATAAACATGGCAAAATGAAAAATGTAGCACATTTCTTACCTAGCGTTGCATTTCTGCTGAGTTAAAAAGCAGGCAAGGCAAGCCATTGGAGCCCAAAGTCAAGCAGGCAAATTTGTTGCCATCTGAAGGTGCTTTTCTATTGGCTGCTGCCAGATGACATCACTTCTGAGTGACACCCTTTCAAACGTCTTTATTCGGGTTAATATAGAAATAAATCTACTGAAAATCACATGTAAAATCATTCCCAAAGGCTCATGTATGAAATTCATTACCAAAGACTAAAATGAGGGACATTTTCACTATAATTACAACAATTAATTCTCTATCATTAAAATTAATTATTACTTTAGTTTTGTAAACATAAAAAGTAGTTTTAAGTTTTCGAAAAAAAAAAAAAAAAGCATGACCGTTTTTATTTTATTTTAACGAAATAGTTTTTTTAAATTTTATTTTGTGTTTCCGTTAACAAAAACAACCTTGCCGCTGTAGCAAGTTGGTATAGCGCATTGTTGGCCTGGAGAATCCCTGCACAAAAGCTACCCTGGTGCTTGTTTGCTTGCAATCAGAAGGGTCGAGTGTGCACACGTACGGCGTTTCGCTAAAAAAGTGACTAAATAAGGGCAGGCAGTGAGCAAAAACAGTCAGTCATGGAAAAATCACAATAGTGCGGTTTGGGGGACAGAACATGGAGGCGGAGAAAGAGGGGGGGACTATTGTTGTCATCTTGGCAGTGCGGGAACAGCAGAACAGTCAGGCAATTTGGATCTAATTGAGCTGAGAGGGAGGAAGGACGACTCCTCCAGTTCTCGTGCACATCACACAGACAAAAGTCCAAATTGGGGGTGAAGCGGCAGGCCCAATTGCAGAAAGAGAAAGAAACATCCTGTCTTGTGTTTTGCTCTGTTATTACAGAAAGTGGATCAGTTGACGATGGAAAGGCGAGGAGTGTAAAAGACGAAGAAAATCAACAGAAGTGCGTTGGCTTTTCGCAGGTCTTTCATTAACAAAAGGCCGGAGACACATTCCGAGCCCGTTTTAGACCTGACCGCCGGCCTCAAGAAAAACACACACGGCCATTCAAGTGGGACTGCGCCGGCCAGTTTTTCATGGACTATAAATGAGCGGCAGTGAGAAGTTGGCGGACGCGTGAAGACGCAAAACACCACACGCTCTTTCAAACCCGGCGAGGGTCTTTGACACGCCAAATTACACGCCTGCACGCTTTCATCGTCGGCCGTCTGGGAGTCGCTCGTTTCAGAAGTGGAGGAATTGGATGTGAAGCGGCCTTTAAAATGAAGGCCCTCAATCGGTCGACTTCTCGTGCCATCAGATTTTCAATCTAAATTTCCAATACAGAATTTGACTACCATCATATATTCAATGGACACTTTTCCCCTTCAAAAATTCAACATTCAGTCGCAAACCATTTCTTTTGGATCGCCAGGCCGAAGCGGTCAAGACGACATCCAACACCGGACAATTTTGTTGTAGTCGAGACCACACCAACCGAGACAGACATTATCCAGACTATAGAGTATTGAGACCAGGGCAAGACTTTTGGAGGTCAAGACTGAGACAAAACTGAGACTTTTGGAGGTCGAGACCGGGACGAGACCGAGACTTTTGGAGGTCGAGACTGAGACAAAACCGAGAGTTTTGGTGGTCAAGACTGAGACAAGACCAAGATGTATATATCAAAGGAAAAAAATCACCAAAAACAGGACAAAATGACCAGTAGCTTTCTTTTTTAAATATGTTTTGCAATATAAAATAACTTCTGTTATGTTGTTTGTTAAATAGTACAATAAGTAGTCAAATCCTCTTCAATCCTGCTTTTTATGCTTCCAGAAAGCTACAGCAGTAGGTTCATTTTATAATGTGTAGCTTTGCGCATAATTATTGATGTATATTGTCAGATGTTCATTTAAGTTTGAGAGTTAAGAAGAAGCAGGATTTGTTTACTTACTGTCGAACTGTGTGTGCACATGTTTTTTGATCTTGCATGAAAAGTCTTTGAATTGAGAAAAGACATACCAAGAGGCCATCGGGTGAGTCCGGCGTGAGAGTCATTCCCAGGTGAGAGTTTTTCAGGTTTTTCGATACGTTGTGGAAGGCCGCCTCTCCTGAGATGAATGCAGGCAGCAGTTGAGAGCAAAAATTCTCCTGGTGACCTTCAGGTGAAGGATGTTGGCGCTCGCTCACCTAAATTCAACTTGCTGCACTTGCCGTTGCTGTCCTCTCGCACGCTGCATTTGTACACGTCCCCTTTCCTGTTGTTGGGCCGCCCGTCCCAAGGAGCGCCCACCAGCATTCTGCATGGAACACCGCGACAATTGGGAAAGTCGCTCAACAGCAAAAAGCAACACGCCGCTCTACAACGCTCACGATTTCTCTCCCGCCGTTTCATGCTGTAGCACGGAGAATCCGAAGAGGGCGTCGTCCGGACCGCTGAAGATCCGCGGATGCGTCACGTCAATGTTGAAGCACTGACACAAGCCTGGAGGAGCAAACGCAAGCCAGAAGATCGACAATCAAGCGTGGGTAGGAATGCACTATTTCACCTGATACCATAAATTGGAAGTCCCAAAAATTCTTGACAATATGTTCTATACCGACTCTCGTCTAAACGCGACATTCTGATTAATATTACATTTGTGGAATATGAATTAAGCAGCAAAATACATCCGTTTTTATCCAATCTCTGTGGGGGGAGGCGGCCATTTTGTCTTATTCGACAAATAGTGACCTTATTTTTAGTTCCAAAAAAGAAGGCACTTGGCCTGGCTTCAAGATACTTAAATGAGCTCAAAGTTTACTAAAAGAGGACATCGATTAGAACTATTTTGACGTACGCTACCTTGGTATGGGTAGAAGGTAAAAAAAAAAATTTTTTTTAAAAGAAGCTCTCTTTGGAAATCTTACTTGACAAATGAATAAATATGAATAATAAACACTAGACAATCTTTTAAGCGCAACCTTTTTTGGTCCCGGAATCGATTGATTTTATGTATTTATTTATTATTTTAAATGGGGGCGAGCGAGGATCAAACCCGCCCCCTCCGGCCGCCCAAAGCGCTCAGGACCGTATTTGAACGCTCAGGAAGTAACATACGCTGACCTACTTTTTTTTTTTTTCTATTCCGCCTCCCATTTGTCGCACAATCAAAACAGGACTTTTTTGTTGTTGTTTGAATGCAACATACTTTTTCCTTTTGAGTACATCGTTAGTAACATCCGTGCCTCTTGTGTGGTCCTGTTCAATTGTTGTTTATTTGTTCTTGCTTGGTCATTAAACAGAAACAAATAAACAACATGAATTGGTTAATAAGCAGAAATAAGGCTAAGATGATTTAGCAATAATTGTTCAAATAATTTGCTCATAATAGCGGCCCTATTTAAGAGCATTTCAAAAGAATCAAAGCAATTCTGCTCATGTTCATTGATGTACGATGTAGATCTATAATTGTAGTTAAATTGTCAACGCGTATAATGAATCACATTTGTTGGGTGAAGTCGGCCATTGCTTGCAAAATAAATTGTAAGGAAAATAAAACATCAGTGACAAAAGTGAGAGAGAGAGAACTGTTTTCTTTACCCGCGACTTTTTTCATACATCACGAGTGAGTGGAGGCTTTGTATGTGCGTGAACTGCGGCCAAACAAAAAACATGACAGCGCATGTCATGTTTGTATAAAGCGTGAGATCTGACCTGCCCCAAAGCTTCCTTATGCTTTGCTGCCCTTAAGTTGGGTGCAAAAATGTGCGTTTGGAAGCCGTGAATGCACAACTAGAGCGTAGAACAGTATATTATTTTTTGGGTCTGGCTTTCGGGGAGAGTGCGCTGGCAAACGAGGAAGCGAGCGAAAAGGATGGATAAACACCACGAGCGGTCGCGGCATGTGAGGGGGAAAAAAGGGAGTTCAGTCTGGTGACAGGTGAGGGAGGAAAGAGCGAGAGGCCGCTGAGGAGGATACAGTCAGGATACAGTCAGCGCCCTGTTGGGAAGAAAACAAGTCTGCCCTTCATTCATTCACGCTGAGAGCAGACCAGAGCGGCAACACGCTTGTCGGTCAACTCGCTGGCTCATGAGAAGGCCAAACTGGCAGTCACCAAAACCTCTGCCTGACTTCTTCATTCCAAGGAACAGGCGTGTGTAGACTTTTTTTCTTTCTTTTTTTTTCCTGCACTGTGCATCTCTCATATATGATCTCGATCAGTGATGCTCAAGCTTTTTTCAGTGATGGAGCTCCTGCTAAATATTTGATCGCCCGCTTTCCAGCGCAAAACCATTTTGGGGTTAAAAGCAAACAAACAAACAAAAACTTGAAACAGAGTGCCGTGCCATCACTGTCTGATTTATTCAACATTAGAACCTTTATTGGTCTCTCCTGAACTATTTGGAAATAAAAACATACATGAAAAAACTATTGGACATTTGTTTTGTGTGCATAAAACTAATTATCAGGGTAAAGTGTCCTTTCTTGGGATCATAGGAAACATTTACTCTCAAAAACAATTCATTAACTTAATTGTAAAATAATCAACATAAAGCGTCTTCTTTTGCATCATAGAAGAGATTTGTTATCAAAAAGATGTATTTTACTTCATTATTAATAAATATTTGCCCACAAAAATGATCAACATAAACTAGTGCCAGACCTGTTCTCAAAAGGAAATAACTTAATTATGAACAAATATTTGTCCACAAAAAAATTATCAACATAAAGTGTCTTCTTTTGGATCATAGTGGAGATCTGTAATCAAAAAGAAAAATAATGAACTTAATTGTTTTCAAGTGATTGACAGGTTGACGAGAGGTGGCACGTGACAAGTGGGGTCCAACCATTCTAGGTTGGGGGGAAATCCGGATTTTTGATATAATGAAAGTGAGTAGCCAAATGAACATAAAATTTGTTTTAATGAACTTATATTTAATTAATTCAATACTTCTTTTTTAAGGATTTCTGCATGGATTTTGTATTTTTTTCAATCTCTGGAATGCCTTCAAGTACCCTCATTTGAGAACCACTGATCTAGATTGTACTTAATGAAGTGTGTGACGCGTTTTTGCGGCATTGTCCCGGCCGCGTTCGTACATGACATGACGACTGTACGGCCGGCATACGTAAGAGCGATCCCAATCGGGTCAGTCGGTTGCTCGGCCTTGCCCACAAATTGCAATCAGGTGCGCCAAACGGATACGTGGCTCCGCTCCATCTGCGCGCGCGTCTTTCTCGTAGCCGTTCATTGGACTTCATCACCCGCCGAGCTGTTTTCCTCGCGTATTATGGGCCGGTTTTGACGACGGCATGGAGTCCAATCCAGCGTTTGACGCAAGCCAGCGCCGCTTCCAAGTTGCGCTGGGCCAAACCTCAAGTGACTTGGATGATGTCGCGGCCGTCCTTCTGATTCCACACAGATGTTCCAGCAGTCAGAACACCAGCACGGAATCTTCCCTTTATGGGCCTTTGGTTTATTTTTGAGCAGGTTATTCTCTCGGCACTTTTCTTGTGGTTGCGTCCACACCCAACGATCCACAATAAGATTTCTTCTTGTCTCCTTGATCCTCCCCTTCCAAACTATAAATGGCCTCTTTTTGTCCGTCTCCCCACTCAATACCACAACCCCCCACCCCCCATGCCTGAAAGAACCCCCCTCCCCTCCCCCATGGTTTAATTTGAGTTTATATATGACACTGCACCGCAGCCGGTCTGACCACCCATCGCCATGACGACTGGTTGCAAACATTTATCAAGTCAAAGCGCGTCCAGATTCTTTGCAACCACACGCTCGGCTCCGAGCGCTCGTGTATGTGTGTAATTGAGTGTGTGTGTGTGTGTGTGTGTACGTGTACGTGTACATTAAGCTTGACATGAATTTGTTTGGACGCATCCGAGCACGGCCAATGAAAGTCCAACGCTTTGGAGTCCGTCCAATATTTGGTGGAAAAATGTGGACAAAACCGTAAACATCTCAAACCGTAATCTTCGCTGATGTCACCTGACCACAGCAAAAACAAAAAAACAAATCGCGGCGGGCTTGAGTGCACCCAAGTTGGCTCCACCCACTTTATTAGAACTGCTCTACCGCAAAGACTTCTGGGATATGATATGATAACGTCAGGGTGTTACATTATCGACAAAAATGTCATTACGATATCAGTCAGGATTTTTAAAATTACATTATCGGTGAAATGATTATATTATTTGGTTTTATTACCTTTTTTGATGGCGTTAAGTGCAAATTTAATGACCTTTTCAGGAAATGATTGCAATATAGGGTGCTATAAGGTGAACTGTATCAAATTACAAATTAAATTGTTTTTGTTTTTATGGCGTGGCAACAATACGTTTTTTTACTTTTCACGTTTAAGACAATGAAATATATGAGAACATCGGCTATATAGGATGCACTCCTCTGCATGTTGTTGTCGCTCGGAGGGTCTTTTCAAGTTCATGCTGGCCTCTTTCCTTCAACTTTCTTGATGTCTTTTTAATTAAAGCCCCAGTGAGGTGTCCGATTACTTTATTAACATACAAACACGCATTTCCCGTCCGAGCGCACCTTGTCTCGTCATTATCTTGATCGTTTCATTCTCATCTGTCACCCTCTCGGGGGGGATGGGGTGGAAAGAGGAGGAGGAGGAGCGGGGGCGGGGTCGTGCATGGGAATGAAAGTCAGCTAGATTAAAACAAGCGGAATTTATGAATGGCCGCAGTCAGGCGCACACACGCACACTGCGGACGTCTCTCGTGCCTGTTGCGAGCATCATGGGAGCTCTGTTGAACGCATTAATGTGACACGCATACTTGCTCACCTACATGCTGCTGTATGACACACGCACACACACACGTGCAAGAACGCTTAAAGGAAAGCGCAGGTTCAGAAAACACAATCTGTCAGAAGAGTTCTCACCAAGCGTCAAGTGTAGGAGTTCTCGTGGAAACGGAATCCTGAGGGCGATTTGGGTTGCCACATTGAAATTAGCCTGATTGTCCATTTCAATTGTGGACCGCCGCCCCACCCCCACTATTGACCAATACGGTTCAACGCGTCCGTTGTCCGCAAGTGCACCCGAACAACCCCCAAAGATGCGAGTGCGTCAAGTCGACTCCAATTGCTCCGCTTTGAAATAAACGGAAATACGTATGGAATCGTCTTTTATTGGAGAAAAACATCTTCGAAGGAAACAGCCTGTTTACAGCGTTGACGAGTTGATTCAAATGTACGTAAAAGACAACGAAAAAGTCATCGCATCCTCTGGAACTGAGCCGCTCCGTGTCGAATCGAATCGTAATCGCACGAGTTGAATCGTTCCACTTTCAAATCGAACCGTCCTTGAACCGTTTCGCATCTCATGTGTCGAAAACCGTATGGAATCGTCTTTTGTGGAGAGACGCACATCCCTACGGCAGCAATTTGAAATTCTTGGGGAAATCTTTTATTATTGTCTTTGGGCATTCATTCCTTTTTCAAGTCTCCTTATGCACTGAAAACGGTTTACATGTTAACTGTTGAATAGTAGTGCAAAAATCCCTCGAACTAAATCATTTTGATGACAACATTGATCAAAATCATCGCCATTATGCTTTTGGCCATAATTGTCATGTGTGCATGCAGACAGCTAGCACGCCTTGCGCAACATAATTTCCTCGTTTTGTTGTTTTTTTCAATGCAAGCTTTACTGGCTGGCGTCTTATCAGCTGCAAGGCTTTTGGAGACAACAATGGTTTGTTTCATTGCTGTCCCGCTTGAGGTGCCGACGCCGGCGGGCCAACGAGGCGCGTGTGGCTGCTTGAAAGCCAAAGTGGAGGATTGTCATGTTCAACATGTGTCAACTCAAGTTAGGCTGAAAGCCAAATTGGCAAAATGGTGCATATCGTCTTGATCGGCTGCTGCTGAATTACGGTTAAGCTACTAAGTGCATATTCAAAACACACGCACTCATTTACAGAGCTGCCGTTTCTTGGTGGCAAATTTGCGAGATTGGCCAATTCCTGCTTGCTTTATTTATTTACTACGAAAACAGGAGTCAATATTTAGCAATGACATATTGGATTAACATAATCATAAACGTCATCATCTGCATGTGTTTTGACGAAAGCGTTCGACCGTTTCACCCAGCTGGAGTTTTGACAATAAAAGGCCGATATATTCTTACTTTCTCATGAAACAGGAAATGCTGTTCAGTGTCAGTGTCGAGTCACACTGACTGCGATGCGGGTCGGATGCGGCGCTGCAAAAGGTTTTTTCCCGGACGCCGCGTGTGGATTTTCACGAAGCTGAAGAAACGATGACACGAGCCGGACAGGAAGTCGAGCGTCGGCATCAAGGTAGATCCGGTATTTTTCAAAATAAAACTGTTTGCAAACTCATTTTTGGGGGAGGGAAGCTAGCTAACTACATAGCATGACACGAGTCGGACCTTTAAGACAAAAAAGGAGCTCAGAATAAATTCACCATGACAAAATAACACTATTTAAACGCAAAACCTACTTAGCCATGGTAGAAGTCCAAAAGCATATCAATGTGACAACAGGCAAGCGTGGCTATTCTTTAGTGATAGGACTCTTTTTACACGGTTGTTATCGCGTGTACTCAACTCTCCAGCGTGAACCCCCGTGATCTTATGGTCTGACGGGTGCCGATTTCCGGACACGGACAGATCATGCAACGCACGCCGTCTGAATTGCAGTCGGTGCGGATGCCATACGGAAAACGCACCGCGTCCGTTCCGCAGTCCGTGTGAATTGGACATTAATGTCTTAAACAGCCCTGCTTCGGGAAAAAAAAGTTATCCATAATTTCAAATTTGAATCGTTATTGATGTTCTCAAATGTTGGTGCACTGAAATGCACTTCTTGCACGACACTAAGACATCAACCGCTAATAAAAATCGTGTGCGTTGCACAATTTCCAAACTCTGTCAATACAATTGCATAAATCATCTCTCCATGTAAAATTTTGCGCATTTTGACAAATTCACATATATCAGAAAATGCTGTTGTGTAAATGCAAAATGGCTGCCTCCTTTATTTCACAGATCTCTCTGGTGTATTGCAACAACACCATGAGGCTCCCTCCAGTAGCTTTAACAGTTAAGACAGCTTGAATGGTTAAGGCGGACAATATTTGTTGGTTTTCAACGGTTGGAGAAAAATGGTATATTCAAAAATGGAATTGGCATTTTCAGAAAACATGTTTTCTTAGAAAAAATACCGTTTGAGTGATCACCATTGCAAATCATTCAAATACGTTTATCAGGAAGGTAAATTGGTTTTCAATATGAAATGACGGTTTCTTGATCATGATTTGTATGACTTATATGAAAATGGCCAAGAACCAAGAATGAAAGATGTGAATGTTGTTACCTCTGAGAAGGATGATGCACAGCAGGCATGTTCGCGGCGGCTCCATTTAGAACAATATCACCGAGTTGCGTTTCAAAGTTGTCTCCCTCGCTTCCACGGGGTCCAAAACAAAAACAAAAAACACTTTTCGGTGTTCTTCTCAGTGCAGAGATGCCTCAATGCCAGTGAAAATGTGCTGCAGTGGCATCCCAGTGGGGATAATGCTGATGGTGGGGGGGAAGGTGACCCGTGCTGAACTCCAAGCAGGCTAACGGTCGTTTCCAGCGAGAGGCAGCTGCTAAAAGTTAAATCATGGCGATTAACGACAAACGGCTCCCCAAAGTGTCCGGCAGGCGCCCACAAAAAGTTCCTTCCGAGCGCGTCTCACTCAATCCGCATCGGTCGACTTGTGCGCTGGTTTGTCCAACTCAACAGGTCCGCCGGGCAGTGCTCCTCCTGCCCAGGTTTTTCTTTAGTGCAAAACACACGCGCGCTCCAACTTACAAGCAGCCCCCTTCACAAATTCTCACTGTCGGGGGCAATGAAAGAGCAAATGGATCCTGCCCTTCCATCTACTGCGCGCACTCGTACAGTGTGCGCACTGCAATCCATGTTGGCAAAACTCAAACCAATCTCTCTCTCTCTCTCTTTCTCTCTCGCTCTCTCTTTCTCTCTTGCTCTCTCTGCTGGAAGACTGGTTTGCCTTGCTTTCGTCACTTGTGGCTTGCTTAAATATAGGTGTCAAAATAGTTTGTTTTTTTCCCCTGGGAAACTGACAAAGGGATCAAGGATTTTAAACATCTTGGCAGCCCTGTCCATCTATCTATCCATCCATCCATCCATCCACTCACTTCCCGTGTGTGACTAGTATTGTAGTTGTTAAAAACGTCTGACAACTGCGCCATCTGCAGGATGTGGAAGTTATTACATGGTCAACGGTGCAGTCCAAACGTGTTCGGATCCCGATTTTTTGTTGTTGTTTTTCCTTCCACCGCCACAATGGATTTTAAGTAACAGATGCACACAAGATTCAACATTCCAGAATAAGTCATTTATATCATGCGCAGGACGGCACAAGAATGATGTGACGTAAACACATCCACGACGTGAGCAGAGCTGAGCGCAGTTTTGAGTTGTGGGCCAGGTATACGGACGGGAATGCGACGGCGGAGTGTAATTCCATTTTCCGCTCGGGAAGATGGTTTCAAATTTCTGCATTACAAGGAGAAGAGACCAACAAGGTGGAGGACTTGAAGTATTTGGGGTCAACAGTCCAGAGCAATGGAGAGTGTGGAAAAGAAGTGAAGAAAGCGTGCGCAGGCCGGCTGGAACGGGTGGAGGAAAGCGTCAGGTGGGATTGAAGAGTTTCAGCACAAATGAAAGGAAATGTTTATCAAACTGTGGTGAGACCAGCCATGTTGTTGGTCTGGAGACGCTGCCGCTGAGGAAAAGACAGGTGGCAGAGCTGGAGATGCTGAGCTTCTCTTTGGGACTGATCAGGATGGATAGAATCAGGAAGGAGTACATCAGAAGGACAGCTCAGATGTTGGAGGCTTTGGAGATCAAGTCAGAGAGGCCAGACTGAGATGGTTTGGACATTCCAGAGGAGATCGGAAGGAGGCCGAGTTTCCAAATGCCAGGCAGAAGGTCTAGAGGAAGACCAAAGAGGAGTTTTATGGATGTAGTTAAAGAGGACATGAAGCTAGTGTGAGTGCAGAGGGTGCAGAGGGCAGGGTTCGATGCAGGCAACTGATTGGCTGTGGCGACCCCTGAAGGGAAAAGCACAAAGGAAAAGAAGACGAAGGCCTGAATAGGATTTTGACACGTAACAAGCAAACGCAGTCGAGATTTCTTTTCTTTGACGCTTCCTCTTGTGGGATGCCACCTTTGCCTCACATCCAAGTCAGTGAATGACTTTGTTGTTTTCCTAAAGCTTGAAAGTCTTCTTTAGCGGGGCTGCCGTTGAACGCAACATTTCTGCTGGTGATCGGAACCCCAAGTGGTCTTGCTACCTTGAATGCTTTTTCAGCCAAGATATCGCCTTCCCAGCCACCCATGTGGAAACATCGGCCGCAACTTCAAGTATTTCTTAAAAATTGTCATCATCATAATCGTCGTCGTCGTCCTCTTCGACCATCTGTACAGTTCTAACTGTAATATAAAGTATATTTGTTAAACAGTGTTTTACTGTCAAATACAGTGCCCACTGAGAGCCAATAAAGAAATCATTAAAAGCACTTTTACTTTTCCTCACCTTGTACATTACGTGCAAAATGCCCACTCTTTGGCTTTTTCTCACTTTGGTCGTCGTCATCTTCATCCTCTTCGTCATCTTCCTCTGAAATTATGTTGAGAGCAGAACAATGTAAGCTTTTGGCTGTAAACTTGTAAAATTTGAACTGAGAGCAAAAAATAATCATGCAAAACACTTTGCTGTAATTTAACGAAATGTTACAGTGAACAGAGTTGCATCGTGGGAAGGAAGTGCCAGTCGCCAGGCCCCAAACACTGCAGAACAAATGTTTCATTTCACAACAACAACAACAACAACTTCCCGGTGGTTGTCTGGAGCTCAAGTAAGTCACACGTTTTCTACTGTCGTGTCAAAATGAAATTTCATACTCGTAAAAAACTTTTCCGGACAGATTGCAACTGCTGCAAGTATCTTCCCGTCATCCTCTTCGTCATCCTCTTCGTCATCCTCTTCGTTATCTTCATCCTCTTCGTCATCTTCCTCTGAAATTATGTTGAGAGCAGAACAATGTAAGCTTTTGGCTGTAAACCTGTAAAATTTGAACTGAGAGCAAAAAATAATCATGCAAAACACTTTGCTGCAATTTAACAAAATGTTACAGTGAACAGAGTTGCATCGTGGGAAGGAAGTGCCCGTCGCCAGGCCCAAACACTGCAGAACAAATGTTTCATTTCACAACAACAACAACTTCCAGGTGGTTGTCTGGAGCTCAAGTAAGTCACACGTTTTCTACTGTCGTGTCAAAATGAAATTTCATACTCGTAAAAAACTTTTCCGGACAGATTGCAACTGCTGCAAGTATCTTCCCGTCATCGTTATCTTCATCCTCTTCGTCATCCTCTTCGTCATCCTCTTCGTTATCTTCATCCTCTTCGTCATCTTCCTCTGAAATTATGTTGAGAGCAGAACAATGTAAGCTTTTGGCTGTAAACCTGTAAAATTTGAACTGAGAGCAAAAAATAATCATGCAAAACACTTTGCTGCAATTTAACAAAATGTTACAGTGAACAGAGTTGCATCGTGGGAAGGAAGTGCCCGTCGCCAGGCCCAAACACTGCAGAACAAATGTTTCATTTCACAACAACAACAACTTCCAGGTGGTTGTCTGGAGCTCAAGTAAGTCTCACGTTTTCTACTGTCGTGTCAAAACTAAATTTCATACTTTCTGTGGTGATTAGCCAACCTTCTTACAACCAGAAAGACTTTGTGCATGTTAACTTCCTTTTGCGTGTGGATAAATGTGTGTATTCTTTACTGACTTACAATATTGTCACAATATAAGCGATAGCCAAACACATACGACATTTCCCATCATAAGTGAAACCCCATGTGGGAATTGTGCATTGAGAAGTGTGGACTGCACTCATTTAAATAATAATAATAAGTCCCTATTTTTTTCAATGCAAAGTTTTTTATTCAAAATATGTATGTCAATATTAGAAGAACCATTAGGACAAAAGGATCCAAGAGAACAATGAAATGAAATGATTGTAGTGATTGTGATTGTGTGGCGTGACAGTCGCAGCGCCAATTGTGCCCGTCGCCGCTACTGCCAGAAACGATAACAAGTCATGTACAGGAGCTCAGAAGGGGCCACTCGAGTCTTTGAAAAGCAAATAAATGAAATTGAGAAGAAAAGAAAAAAAAGACCCACCTTGTCTAGGTGCCTCGGATGACTTTTTGGCAATCTCGGCATCTGCCAAAACACCAGCAAAATATGTCACTTCTTACACCACTACTAATATATATATATATATATATATATATAAAAAAAAAAATATATATATATATATATATATATAAAAATATATATATATATATATATATATAAAAAAAAAAATATATATATATATATATATATATATATATATATATATATATATATATATATATATATATACACTCATTATTATTATTATTATTACATGAAGTTTTGAAATATTAAGTCAATAAAATACTGAAAAAAATAAAAACGGAAAGAAATACTTTTACTGATTATATAATGTCACTAATTTCCTCAATCTGATATTAGTCTACAAATATACGAAAAATACAATTATTGCTTTTTATTTTTTACTTTTGCATAAGTACTAACAAACATTCAACATTCTTACATTATTGCTAAAACGTTAGAAATGACATATACCAAAACATTATTTGGAACATGCAAAATACGAGGCTTAAAAAAAATGTCAGGAAAAATGTGAGGGCATGTGTGTGCATGCACTCACATTTTTTTCCGAGCACATACATACTACGTGCGCGCACACACTTATTTCCTCTCGCCATTTACCGAGCTCTTCGGCCTCCTGGACGCAGCTGATGAGCTTCAAGAGTCGGGAGGTGACGGTCACGGCTCCGTCCTCGGTGAAGGTGGAAGCCAGCACGTTGGTGAGCTCCACGATGCTCTTGCTCTCCACCTTGCCCAGCGGCACCTTCCGCCCGCCGTGGCCGTCCACCAGAACCATGCAGAACTTGTCGTAGTTCATCTTGGACAAGTTCTCCAGCGAGTTGAGGATGGCCAACTTTTTGTAAGACATCTCTTAGCGGCCAGTTCAGTGGAGCCAGACGAAAGACGGTATACTCGGTTTAATAGCGAAAGTGAAACCTGTTGGAACCTGAGTCAACTGTTTCCAATATTAACTCTTTGACTGCCAGATGTTTTCAGAAAAGGGATGCCGTCAGCATACATGTCAACCCATAAGGTTTGTCCGTATTTCTTACGGATTTTTAAGTGTTGCAAAAGCATACGGGCGTATTTGGAAATGAATACGGATTTAACTGTTTTCATGAAAATAATATTAGTATATATTGCTTACCCTTTTTAAATTTATTTAGTATTTACTGTCGGCTACGTGCTACACGTGTGCATAAGCTCGATTTAAACAACAACCGGTCACAAAATCTCGTCTATCGCGCGAGACTTGTAACAGTTTCCTGACATGCGCAGTTAAGAAATTTGTGTTAGCGCGAAAATTGCGAGTCGTTCGCAGTGGTTGAGAAAATGGGGGACAGGCCGGCCAAAAAAACAAGATACACCGGACGTTTTCGTTCGGAATGGACGGATTTATTTAAGGTAATTGGTCCGTCAAAACTTGGAGAAGAGTATGCATCATGTTCGCTTTGTTCACGGGACATTAAGGTTGCGGCATCTGACATTTACGATGTCAAAGAACATTTGAAGTCAAAGTTGCACGAGAGAAATGTGAAGCAACAAAAAAGTCAACCGTCCATGATAAAATTTGCTCGACCCAATGGACCAAATGAACCCTCTAAAAGTATAACTAAATCGGAGGTTATTTTGTGCAACTTTTTTGCTCAGCATAACGTGCCGATGATAATCGCTGATCACTTTAATAAAATTGCGCCATCAGTATTTCCTGATAGTGACATTGCCAGAAAATTGACCTGTAAGAGGACCAAAACAACTCAAATAATTAAGAAATGTTTGGCACCAGAGGCAACCAGAACGGTTGTAGAACATTGTCGATCATCGCCCTACTCCTTGATGATTGACGAATCAAATGACAAGAAGTGCGTTTGGCAGTCTCATGGTACGAATCTTCGATATCAACATTGGTGCACGATCTCGGATTCTGGACATGCCAGTATGCAACGTGGGTACCAGCGAGAAAATCTTCAAAACGTTGGATGACGTGTTAAGGTTCGTATTGTTCATAAACTTACTACATAAGCCCAAACATTAATTTCCATTAAATTATGTAAAAAGAATTCAATTGAAAGCAATTAAGTTTTGGGGACAAATATTCTTTTAGTCGAATTGTTATTTCATATAATTGAATTATACATCACCCCTAGGTTCACAACATTTACATGGTATTTGTTTTGTTGCAGTGAGGTGAGAGCATTTTACTGTTCTGTAGTAGGAAAAATGCTTAAGAAGTTCCCATTTGATGATGAAGTTCTGCGTGACTTGGTGGTTCTTGATCCAAGGAAGAGAGCTGAAATAGACTACACAAAGAGTAAGTTTTAATGTTTAAATCAATTATACATACACATAACCAAAGGATATTTATTTATCTCTCCTAGTTATGCCAGCATGAACATTATTGTACTTAAATCAAAAATTTGAAAATTGTAGTTACATATGTTTCTGTAAAGTTAATTTTATTTATTATGTTTGCTGAATATTGTTGAAATATTACATTTATTAGATTTATTTATCAATCATTTGCAGTTGTTTCTTTGGCCAATAAGTTCACTCCAACAACAGACCTTGAAGCCCTGACAGAAGAATTTGAAGATTATCAGCTCACGGAAGATGATGATGATCTCTTCTCCACCAAGAATGGCAAGCCCAGAAGAAATGATGAGGTTTGGGTGGATATCCTCAACAAGCAGACAGTGATGGGGGAAGTAAGATTTCCATCCATGAGGAAAGTTATGGAAGCTGCGTTGTGCCTGCCACATAGCAATGCAGATTGTGAAAGAGTGTTTTCTCAAGTGAGAAAAATTGGGAAAAAAAGGAAGAATTTGAACACTGACACTCTTAACAGCTTTGCTGCAGTGCAAAATCAACACTGACACATGTTGTGACATTGTTCCAACAAATGAACAAGTCCATTTGGCCAAAAAGGCAACTTATGAATACAACCGAGAACATTGAGCTGTGTAACCTTGTTGATTCACCTTATGATGCCAGATGGCAGTCCCTGTGATATTTAGAAATCTGTTTTTTCTTTGTGCAATAAAATGTCATTTGGAACAAGATACTGTCAATGTCTTCATATAAGAAAGAAAGTAAGGTAAGATTAATGTTATTGCATGAAACAGCTTTAGTATTGATAAAACTGACATAAGGATTTTTATGGGAAAATAAGGATTTTATGGGTTTGTAATACAGGTGGGACCAAATTAGGGTTGACATTTTTGACTGATCTTTCAAGGTCCACAGAAAATGTTGTGTTTGGACTATGGAAACACACATCCTACCAAATGAAAGATTGAAATCTCCTCTTTCATCAGAAAAACAGTTTGTTTCTACCTTATTCCGTTTTTCAGTAATCAACAATAGAAAATGGTTAGTTTCACCCAAATGCTCTGTTTTGAAACAAAATACGGAGAAATCAAGCTTTTTGTGAAACGATATTATTTCATGCACGCTAGTGAATTTGACACCTTTTTTTTTCCATGAATGATGCCACAAACTCCTAAACAGTGCTTTACTTCTGTAAAACACTACCAACAATGAAAAAGTGTTTTTTTGATTGCAAAATACGTTTATTTCCATTCAACAGTGTAACAATTTGACAAAACAATTTGGCAAACTATTTACAAATGTGTGCAACTGTGGCACTATTTACAATTGTGTGGATGTTTCAAATACAGTTTTTCTTTTTGTAACTCCCCTGCGTGCAAGGAGACGCAGCAGGATTTGCACAACAGATTAGTTTTACTGCGATGGCCCCTTAGCGTGCAGACGCTACACTTTCTTGCTGGCTTTTTTTCCGGGGAATAGCAAGTATATACTGCAGTGTGTGTTTGGCCATCAAGTCTACTCTCAGGATCGTGATACGGTGACGTTACGGTGGTGTTATGTCTGGCTTCCTCATTGTCCTTCAGTTCCTATACCGGGTGGTTGATCCATCTTATCCGCTCCATTCATGGTGGCATCGTAGTCCATATATCCATTGATATACGGAACTTTTCTTAACGTTGACCACTTACATCAACAAATTATTGTTAGCAGTCGCCATTTTTGCTGCATTGAACTCATTCAATGCAGACTTGTGGCCAATGACGTTGTATATTGTGACGCTGCTCCACTGTAAATGCCAAACTTGGGAACAGGTTTACTGATGCACAACCACCAGTAGATGGCAGTGGTGGCCCATTTTAGATATGAGAGAGCAGCACGCTATGCGATGCGAGTCCACTGGGAGAAAAGGCTGCATTTTGTGCAACCTTGCTTTTTTCTACTGCTAGCTGTTTATAAAAAGGATGAGGAGGAAAAAAAAGCAGAATCCAACTTTCCCTGCAGGTGGAAGGAGAGGGTCTATGAGCGAGCTCTTTGGCCGTCAGCGTGGGTGACGGACACGGCTCCGTCCTGGGTGAAGGTGGATGCCAGCACCTTGGTGACCTCCACAATGTTCTTGCCCAGCGGCACCTTGTGCCCGCCCACCACAAGCATGCAGAACTTGTCGTAGTTCCTCTTGGACAAGTTCCCCAGCGAGTGGACGATGGCCAACTTTTTGTAACGCATCTCTCAACGCGGCCAATTCAGTGAAGGCAGACGAAAGGTTTGGGAAAGACGTTCATTGCAGATTGAAAGTGAAACCTGTTCAATCTGCGTTACGTCATCATAACACCTTGATGGACAACACCCATCAAAGTCAATTGTTTCTAATATGAACATTTGAATTTTGTGAGTTTTCCCCCTCCTGCAAACAAGATTTTTTAAAATGACACAATACATATCACATCAGCCCCCCCCCCCCCCCCGCGCCTTTTTTTTAGAATACTAATAAACATCTACAGTGCCTTGAGCACGTATTTGGATCTTTTCAACTCATTCCACATGTTGCCACTTTCCAACCGCAAACTTGAATATATTTTTTTTATGTGATGGACCAAAATCAAGTCACACGTATATAAATGTAAAGTCGTTTGTAGTAAAAGCGGTGCCTTCTTGTGGCCAAATCTTCTTTTGCCGCCTGGTGAACTCGTTCATCGCCTCAAAAGCAGGCGGCGAACTGGCACGAAGCTTCCGCGATCAAATGTGGGATTACGGTCCAAATGTGGACTTTCCACCGGACGTCAACAGACAGTCAAAAAATGCACAAGTTTTGCGAAGAGCAGCAAATGGAATGCCAAGCGGCCTCCGGGGGTTGGCATGTCGGTGGGATATTTATTTTTGATACTTAACCTGCGAGCTGGCACAGTTTTTTTTTTTTCTAAAAGATGCTCTAGCGCCCGCGTGTGAAATATTATCCGTGCAGAACGGCGACTGTGCGCGGGTCAAGTTCGTGGCAGACGAGAAGACGACGGAGCGTCACCGGGTTCTCCCGAGTCGGCACTTGGGCTGGATCCAACGTCAGCTGTTGCCAAAATAAATACACGGCGCTCGCATGCACACGTGACCTTGTAGATGGCAGGAAAGGAATCAAACACATCTGCTTGTTTACAGAGCTTGGCAAAAGAAATATGGGCAACTTTTTGGGACCATTTGACTGATCGTCCAATCCACTTCATTTCTAGAGCACACGTTATAAACGAGCGTTTCCAAAGTGCTGCACATTGAGATCCGCACACTATCATACACAAACCAACTATAAAAATGAAATAAAAAACAGTCAATAAAAATGCTAAAATACAATAAGTCGTATAAAAAATGAATACATTAAAAATACATTTAAAACATTAAAATAATAAATAAAAGACCCTGAGGACCACACAATTCACGCTGAACTAAAAGCCAAGAAATAAAAGTGGAACTTAATACTTAAAACACGTGGAGAGAGCTTAAAGAAATGAAAGGGCTTCATCCACAAGACAAGACAAGAAACACTTTGAACTCATTCAAACCCAAAAACGTGTAAATCTGTTTTTTAATACTTTATCCTTCACTACCAAAAATGTATCTATACGTTTGTTTGTTTTTAAACATTTTTTTTATGCTAGAGCATACAGAAGGCTTTGATGCAGCTTCTGACATGAAGAGGTGGCTTAAAGCAATGGTAGTTATTACAAAAAACGGCCAACAGGTGTCAGCAGAGTATAAGAGATCAGCCAGGGCCATTTTTGGAACAAACTCTTCTTTTAACAGGAATGTGAAAATAAACCAAATTTAGCTATATTCTAATCCTAGTTGCTGGAAAACGGAAAAAGATACAAATATACTTTTTTTTTCCCGAATGAAAGAAGAGACTCTAATCTTTCTTTTGGTAGGTTCCATGTTCAGTGAAATCGGCTGTAAGGGAATGAGTTAAAAAGGAAGGCTATACAAAAACGTGCACCATCTCATCTGATTAACAATTGTTTTGTGATGGTGATATTCTCCTAATTCAATTTGAATCCCATCTCTAATTTTTTGTTTGGAGAAAGGGACGCATCTTACAAACTGTGCCCGGGTTTATGCAAACATACCCGCACACTTGAATCTGCTCAAGTGCAAGTGAAGGAAGGTCAAAAGTTCAAGGGCTTTGCAGATGGCCAAAAGCCAAATCAAACGACACGCTACGTGATCGGCGTCCCTGCAGAGGTGCAGCACAAGCAAAGTGTGTGTTGCCGCGGGAACGCAACGGCAGCCACGAACTTTTTTTCTTTTTTCATTTTCCAAGGTGGGCTTCCTCCAGCCACATCCGTCTTCTTTCTGCAAGCCGTCCGACCACAGCGCCGGCCGGGCACCTCAGCTACGCGTACGTTCGCCTCCGACAAGCTCGTCATCTGGAATTAGTCACAAGAGGAAACGACAAGGAGGGGGAGGGGCCGGCAAGTCGGAGCCCATGTAAGCCAGAATCGGACGTCATGCACGACAGCCGGGGGTCATCAAGGTGAATATGGAAACTCACTCGGCCGTGTTGGCGCTCTCGGGTTCACGTCATTTGCTCACTCTGTAATTACATTGATGATCATCATTACATTCTTCATCCCTACAAAGGATTCATTCAAGACGAGCATACTGTAAGCGCATTGTCTCAAACAAGCAGAAATAAGGGTGGGGTGGGGTGGGGTGTTTTCATACCAGGGTGGTGATAGCAGTTTTGATCAACTCTCATTTGATGACGTCTGAAGTCGAAGCGGATGAGTCACCGTGTAAGGAAGTTTAAAAAGCTCCTTCCTCCTCTTTCCGTCTGACTCAAACCCTCCACAGCAATCGGCTTTCATGTTGTTTTTTTTCTCATAAGGAACTTTTTCTTCCCAGACACTCAAAACATTTGAAGCTGCTCGTGTCCAGGGTGGGAGCCTGCAAGAAAGTGCATTTTATGATCCCGCGCTTGTTCAATCACGTCAACAAAACAAACGGACTGATTTTGATTTCATTACACATTAGTCATGATTATGAATGTCAAAACATTTTTACGTCATGTGTTTACAAATAGAGAACAACAAATAGTTGAGATTTTAGAGACTATAGCGCAACTATAGCAAAGTGTGGCATAGTTTATATATTGTTTAGTATCACAAACTATGTAAAGTGTTTCCCATTCGGCATCCATTGCCACATTTGCGGTCCTTTTTCAAGGTTTCTCATTATTGGCCTGATGAAGTTTTTTGTGGTTCGATGAGGGGATGTCGTTGATGTTTATCAACTGAGGGCTCTTTGAGACTCTTGTGTGATTATAAATCAACTTGACGTGGCACCTTCATTCCCTATATTCCCACAAATATTTTTTTCAAAAAACCCTCTAAAATCAAATCAAAAAATTCCCAGAATTTTTTTTAAAACTAGCCCAAGTATATATAAAAGAAATACTTCACAAAAACACAAATCCGCGTGACGAATGGGGCTAATGTTCAGTACCAGGATGTTGTCATCACCATCGTGCAGGCTTTAAATGAAGGCGTGTGCTCTTGCTGAAAGGAAAGAGCCATCCTGCTCCTCACGTTTGCCCCCCGCGGGCCTCTTTTCGTCAACTTCTTGGGTGCAGATTGCACTTGACTTGTGCTGCAATTATTGCTTCAGTCAGACCACAAATCAGACACCTTCCCTTGTGTGACATGTCCTGAAGTATGCAGAGGTGTCCAAAATCCTCTCTGGCTTCATCAAAGACACGTGACTGTAGCTTTTTTTTACATTGAAGATGTTCCGCTTTTGCTTTCAAGGTAGGATTAATATCTCTGAAGGCTCCTGTAATCTATTGGACATTAGGAGGGGTTTGAATGATTTTCTTGTATAATCCCAATGGCAAGATTTCCTAAAAATGTCCACTTCACCTTCATCTGGACGCAGATACTGGTTCCCTCAAATGTCCACTAAGAATTTCTTGGCAGTGATTCGGGAGAAGGGAAAGAGACGATGATTGCGAAGGCAGTTCTTCATCATTCCTACTCCTTAATAACTCCAATTGCCAACGCAACTTGATTTTCCCAAAATGACATTTTATCAATTCAACCCGAGTACGTCGCACCAAGAATTTCAAAAATCCGACGATGGCTTCCAGGAAACTTGAGTTTTTATTGAGCCCGAAGGAAAAATAACGTCTGTCCAGCGCTGAGCTAGCTACTAGCAAGTAGGCGCTAACACTGGCGAGATGGCACCATATAATATTCTACAATTCTCATCAACGACAGCATCATTAATGAGTGTTTTCGGGGTTTGTCGTCAGTCTATGAAATTAGCGATTGAACAAGGTTGTGAGGTGGTTTTGCTGGAGGCCATTACAAACTGGCCAGGATTCCGTCCAGCAACCTTTAGAAGTCGCTTGTTGTTGCTGAATATTAATTGACTTTGTACGTTTTTTTTTTGGGTAAATGAAGTTGAATAATAAGATACGTCACATTCCAATGCAATTGTGAGAGTGAAAGAACCGAGTAACGGCGGCCACCGTAAATCTAGTAAGCAAGTCGATGTTTAATATATATTTTGAATAGCTTTAAGTCAACAGCAACGGAGACAGAAGATATAACAAACATTTTTGGCTTCTTGACTTTAGTTCCCCTTTAAGTTCTTAACAGTGAGGAATTTGTCACAATTTGGGATGTTCCTTCAAATGTCCGCTGCAGGTTTTGTGATGGCAACAGTTTTGTTTGTGGAGCCGATTTTCCATCATTTTTGTGTGAATGTTGTCCAACCGCTGACTTTGTTGCTGCGCTTTTTCACCGGCCTGCTTTCCTCCTTTGGCGCAATGTGCTGTCTGCTCGCTCACCTTTTGGCCGAGCCGCTCGGGCGTTTTACGAGCTGCGCGGCCACTGCCGGCGTTTGATGTTGGACGTGTTAAGAGTTCTCAGAATGTCTTTTTGTTTGCTCTTTTGCATGTCCGGTTTTGAAGCCAGACGTGACAGCTGCCTTTTACTGCCCCAGGGGGTAATAAACAGCTAGGGAGGGGTCGTTATTTATCCCTTTTATTAGGGCAGGAGGTAGAAGGGGGCGGGGCTTGCGCTTTATTGAGGTCACACTGTAACTGCACACAGCTGTAGGGCAAAAAAGGAGGAATAAGGCAGATCGTTTGTAAGCGGAAAGGAAGCGTTGCGAGCATCACTAAATTCCTGTCTAACGAGCCCCTCCGAGTGCCGAGTGCCGTCATCAGACCTCCGAGTGATCCATCATCCTTCTGGGCGCCGTTTCCCTCCTTGTTAAGCACATCTGCTGTCAATCAGCTGTACTTTGTAATCCTCTCGGCATTTCCTGCCGCTGGGGACGCGCCCGCGCCATCTTGACTTCGCTGACCACTTGACCAAAAGGTCGCACACGAAAAACGGATTCCCGCTTCCATCAAGTCACCGACCGCACTTATCGTCATGTCATATGCAAGTCGAACCGCCTTTTCCATCCCTTTATCGAAGCGAGGCGCATACTTGTGTGTGCCTTGAGATACGAGTCTAACTCGTAACGCAAAACATTCGCCAATCATCTTTCCCCATTTCTCAATGAAGGGAAATGCCTTGAAGCCATCTCAGGCCCGCATCCCCAAAACATTTCCGTTGTTGTTTTTTAATAGGGATAAAAATCGCTCTTTATTATTGTGCTCCATAAAAACGTAGAGTAACAACATCATTATTAATTTGAATGTAAACAATTTGAGTTGAAGTTGCAATTTTACTATTTTGATCATTTTGGTCTATTTTACGTTCATGCTTGGATTTCAAATAAATCACAAGTTTCTAGTTTCTCAGCACTTGGCTAATTTTTTAACTCGTTATTTGTAGGCCGACTTTCGACTTTTATCACTTTGAATATTGGCTGATTGTAAAGTAAATGTTTTGCCTATTGTACCTGAGTGGCAGACCTGTGCACTGTTGGATGCCAAAGGAAATGATCCAGTTCAAGTTATTTTGCCTGAAAACCTTTTTTTTTTCCATAGGAGGGACGCAAAGAATGGATTTTCTTTTGGATGGCAGAAGGTCCACCGCTTGTCACACGTCACGGCGACTTTCTGCACATTTTGTTTTCAATTCAAAAGGTGCAGATTTCACCCTCAGTCTGTAAGTAAATGTCAGTCTTCATACGTTTTTTTTTTTTTTATGCTGTGACTTGCGATTTCATGTGAAATGGGTGCCTTGGCTCCATAAAGGTCGGGAAACGTCGCAGCTCGCTCATCAGGCAGTTGCCGGGTAACCGATTCACACAAGTTACGAGGCCCTCACTCAGTTCCTTGCAAGAAGTTGTTAGCTTGTCTGTCCAGTCTGCTTCGTCGGACTCGGTAGTAAACCGACATACAGAACCGTGTTGGCTGATTGGCTGCCGAGTTGCTCCAAAGTCCATCTTCAGTCGGGACCATCTGGACGTGTTCACAAGGCGACTTAAGAGGACAAGAGGTCACAAATCCTGAGAAGCTTACCCAACTTGTGCTTCCCCGGCCGAGAGATCCCTCGCTTGTGTCTTTGAAGCTTTTTCCTTCACAACATTTGTGTGAATTCAAAATAAAATAGTAGAGCTCGCAAAGTCAAAAACTATTCATTCTGAGAATTTTTTTTTTTATATACAAACCATGTTTGAAATAACATTTCGCGTCCTCTTTAAGCACTCAAATTGAATTGTAAAGACCTCATAAAGACAATTCCGAGATCTGTATCTAAAGAGTGTACATAATTGCTGAAAACATGAAAAGACAAAAGTGTCTGACTGAAATTGTCCATCTAGCAACAACTTAAAAAGGCCATGGAAGCTAACACAAGCTAGCACGCCGTTGAAGCCACATTTGATACTTTGGCTGACTTTTTGGGAGGATTCAAATTGGTCAGGGTTGTGAGCAACACACTTCTCTTCCGTCTATTACATGGAAAAGACTTCTGGCTGGTAGTTTTCAGAGACTTTCATGACAAAAAAAGAAGAGTTGTCAACGTTGTGTTGCTTCTGCAAGTTCCCCAATCGCGCCTCAACTGTCTAACATGAATTTGACCGCTGGTGTGTCGTAAAACGTACACACTCCACCTTTTGCTCACGAAGGTAGCAGCCAGTCGTCATCCAAACGGACTTTTCCTTCTCGTCGGCATGGCAACCCGTTGGGCTCAAATGCGAGACATCCCGTCACAGGAGATGTGACTCAAAAGTCCGTTGTTCACAAAAACGTGCGTTCTCGCAAGCCCGCGGGAATGTGAACAAACGCACAGCTGGCAAAATGCTCCACATGACGAGTGACCGTCATCTCAAACGTTCATCGAGGGCAGACAAAAGGACTTGGACTCCACCTCACCTCTTATCTTCTTCTTTTACTGTTTTGCTTTCAGGGAAAAAAAAAACGTTGCAAGAAGCCAAAGAAAATCCTTTTTTGACGCTGGCTAAAATGAGTTTGAGAGGCGGCTGGTGTCATTTGCCGGCGTCGCGCTTTATGATGTCCTAATTGTGACGTTCATACGGCATCATTTTCCCGAGCATTTGACTCAAACTCCAAACGTTCCGACCTGTAAGCCAGCCATTGGCAAATTGTGATGGCTTGCTTTCAGAGCAACTCGGGTCACGCGCGGATTGTAAGGCTTGATGATGTTGTTGAGACCTGAGACTTTAGAAAAAGGGGATCCCACAGGGTTCAAATTTAGGGCCGCTTTTTCTTTTATATGTCAATGACAATCACTCTCGGTATTTTATGCATGCTCATGTATTCTCGTTTCAAAACTTGATTCCAAATGATTTCTGAACCGCAGTAAAACTAAAGTAAAGCTATTATTAGCTCCTTTTTAGCCCCTCGAGCACTTTGTGGATCTTCCTTATGATGTTGTGATGTGTTGTGCTTGCATTTTGTTTTCTGGTTTTAATTGTACTGTGTAGTTTTATGTACACGCTGTATATTCACGACATGACTTTTGCTCCGCCTCCTCGGCCAGGTCACCCCTGAAGAAGAGACCTCAGTCTCAGTGGGTTTCAATTTTCGGTTTTGATTGCTGATTGATTCATCTTTGGTGCTTTCACAGTATTTTCCGCTTCCATTTATCATCGCTTCTCTGTGTTAATTTACACACGCTTTCTTACATCCTCTGCACAAATCACCCCCCCCCCCCCCCATTCTTTTTTTTCAGGCAAGCATAATTTCCAGTGCGGAATGAATGTAACCAAATGTTAACCGGATGAGCAGGTTGGCATGAAATGACCGAGTGAAGACTATGAGGTGGGGTGGGGTGGGGGGTAATTGCAATGGAAATATTTGCTTGCTTGTACGGCGCCAAGGGAGAAGGTTTGAGGAAATGTGGCAAAGAGATGATTGACAGAGTGTAAAAGGAGGGCACAGGCAAGTTATTCTAGTTGCGGACAGCTGAAAGCGAAAGCCCAAAATAAGATGGAAGTCTTCACACAAATTGTGCCACTACTTCAGTCTTAAGTCAAAGTTGCTGCTTTATTGTTTGCCGATAGAAAATGTTGCTTCATAGGATCACATGTCATATAAAAGAGAAACGCAAAGTAAAAAACTTGGCAGCTCTGTAGCGTGGTAATAAATATCAAACCAAATCGGAAAAAAACGTTAGCGAGGGCCAAAAAAACCAACAGTAAAGAAAAAAAGTTTGTGAATACAATTGGAAACACGCGGCCAATAAAAGAGCCACACATCAGTCATACAACCATTTACATATTTCAAATTGGTAACTACAAATTGTGAAAGAGGATGACACAAATTACACGGTGGTGCCTTCAGATACGATTATAAAACAAAAGAGAATTTTGCAGGCTGTGGATTTGAAACATGAAAAATTAAGAACCTGAAGAACGGCCGCGAGCTTGAGGCTTGAATGAACATGAATAGAAAACGCTCTTCACGTGCTAACGTTAGCGTTGACAAGCAAGTGATGTTGGCGTTCAAACTTGGACAACAAATAGGTTCATTCTAACAGGCACATGTTCTTTATTTATTGTATATTCTTTATGAAAAGTGCCTGGCCTGATTCTTTCAACAGCTTGTGGGAAGAGACTCAAATCAAAAACTTGAAAAAAAAATGGTGGGGACTGAAAAGGTTCTAAGGCATTGGAGGACGTATGGAAGGAATCAAGGTTGTACCCGAAGGCACCACTGTAGTGGAATCGAAAAAAACAATTGAAAGTACAGGCTGCCGTCTCCCGCCGGTGGCGTTTGGTGTGTTGGCGCAGGAGACGCGAAAGGACCCAAAGTGAGAAGTGCTCGCGTTCACTGGCGCTCGTAGACTCGGGTGCACACCACCTCGTCCGCTCTCATGGTCTGAAAAGAGACGCAAGCCTTTTCTTTCTTTTTTGTTTCGTCAGACATTCAAACAAAACTGTCCTGAAATTCCCGCCAACACGAAAGTGTCTTTCTTCTCTCGCTCTCTTTACCAGGATCAGCTTGCCGTCGTTGGTTATCTCCCGGGTCCAGGAGGTCTTAGGCCCCTCCCCTTTCTGCAGGCTCTGCTCGCAGCTGATCTTGCTGTCCGTCTCCCAACGTGGAGAACTCTGAGCCGCCAAAGAGACAAAACAGGAGATGAGCAAACACAAGATTTCGCAATTTCAAATGTTAACAAAAAAGACAACGGCTTGTTGACCGGTTTGGGAGGTGCAACGTCCTAATATGTGGTCTTTGCGCACGATGCGAGCCAAGCGCGTAGTTCACCGGAGCTCATCCCAAACACTCGCCAGTCGTCATGCGGAGGACACAAAAGTCGCTTCGGCAAGTCATTTCAGTTTTTGGGTTTGTTTTCTGAATACATAATACACATTTGCACTTAAATGTGCAAATGACTGACAACTGTGTAGTAGCGTTAATTACATCCGCCATTTTTAAATTTCGTCTCAGTTTCAATCACGCTTGTTAGTTTTTATCATAGTTAGTCAAAACCTCATCCTGTTTTTATTTAGTCCATTTTTAGTCCGCAATAAATCTAGCATTTAAGTAAAAGAAAACATCATTTATTCATCTAATTTTAGTCAGCAATAATTGTCAATGTTTGAGTCAAGTTTGCGTCATTTGACCCCTGTCTGTTTTTGGGGGTCAGCAGATAGTGTTGAACATTTCACATCTAAAACTATGCCACATCCAACTTTCTGAAAAACAACTTGACACACAATGACGTACATCAACAAGTGGCTACTATGGCTACATGCTACAAGCTAGTAAGTTAGCCAGCATTAGTTAGTGGTCGGATTAACATTAGACTATTGTTGGAACGTAATAACCGTTGATTAAAGTTATGACTACAATTTGCTTCTCTTTTCTTTTCTTTTTTTTAACCTTTCACCGCGAATCCACCTTCCTGTCCGTCCCGTGCGTTTGAGCATGTTGCGCTCGCTAGCTAGCTGCAGATTTGAAAGTGGGAATGTCACATGACAGTCACAGCCACAGATTGGCAGACACGATTTTACAAAATCATATCATTTTCGTCTCGTCTTTGTTCATAAACTCAAATGTCCATTGATTTGAGTCAGTACAGTTTTGTCTCGTCTTCATTAGTCGACAAAAACGCATGCTGATTTAGTCCCAGCTGTTGTTTATTAATGAGGGTTTTAGTCTAGTCTAGTTTTCATCCAGTGAAAAATGTGTGTTGACGTAGTTTTCGATAACAAAATGAAGACTCTTGTGTAGTAATCAGTTGTTAAGCATTCAAGTTTCTTCAGCATTTCCGTTTTCCTTATTTGGCTAAAATGGCACCCAGTGACGGCTCAGCTGCTTTGTGGCATTTAAGAATATCAACATGTTGATTAAAGCGGCAACTGTCTGGCTTCTCCCGGAATTTTTTTTTTTATCTCAACGCCGGGAAATGTTGCTTGTGGACGGCATTGCGGTCAATCCTGCAAGCGTATCTGCGTGAGTCAGACGAGGCCAGGGAGGCGGATTACGAATGTGGGCTCATGAGACACAAAGAGGAACTGTTAGCTGATAACTTTGGATGCACTCGTCGTTGCCATAGCGACGCAAACACTGATTGCGTGTGTTTGCCTTGGAGACAAAACACACGCAGGCCACCTATGAGAAACTGGGACGGGACGGCGGGAACCAGTTTGGGGGGGGGGTGCGGGCCAACGGCAACTTGAAAGTCTTCATAACGAGCCCTTGGGAGACCGAGGGACGGGCGGAGGTTCGCTATCGGGCCAAATCAAACAGATGGACGTCTGCACAGCTGTCGTCTGCGCACGTCCGTCCATCCGTCCGTCAGCGAATGCTCTCAAGTTTCCGGCGTACCGTGCAGGGACGGCCGTCCACTGTGCTCTCGTTGAACTCGCGTCCCACGGTGAAGGTGATGTGGGTGGTCCGCACTGTGGTGGAGGTCTTAATGGACAGGGTCTCGCCGTCCTGTGTGATCTCCACCAAAGGCTTGGACGCCGCCTTCACCGCAATCTTACGCAGCATCACGTTCACGCCTGCAACACACGCAAGACCAAAGTTGGACTTTGTCGGAAGCCTCTGAAACTTTTTACCACTAAAATGAAGGACGAGGGGAAAAAGCAGACAAGACTTAAGTCTCGCTCCCAAAGGAGAGCACAGTATAAGCCTGGAAAAACAAAACAAAAACTCACACGTGTATTTTCAATTTCAGCCTGTATTTTGAACTGAAACTTGTCAGCCAATCAGAGAAGGGCTTCCTAAGTAGCAGATGAAACAAACACTTGATGAGGTATGTTGAGAAATGATCAAGTTATTTTCTTTTATGATTATGTGAAGGCCATTTTTGGACCAATGATATGATAGCGTTCCACGAAAAGGCCATTTTTCTTTCCTCACAAAAAACTCAGTCCAACACAAGCCATCATCCGATTTTCAAAATTCTTGGTGTTCGATTTTTCAAAGTTCGCATTTTGACAGACTCGTTTTGGGGAAATCTTGTCACGTTGTTTTGTTCCGAAACTTCCCAATCTTGAACTCCAACATGGCAGACAAACACATTTGAAAACTTTTGATAGGAGAGAAAAAAAATACATAACTCAATGATTGAGTTGAAATTGATTGCACTTAAAAATTTTACTTTGTAAACGAGCAGTTCATTGTTTTTCTTGACTTTGTTTTGGATTTAAGTTGAGTCCTTCGTTATGTCTTGTTTGCTTGTTTTTTTTTTTTGTTTAGTTTTTTTTACGTACACCTGTTCTTGTGCCAGCCAATCAGCTCCCTCCAGGCACTTCTGTCTTGTCCAGGTGTGCCTCGTTGTCCGACAGTTTGCGAGTATTTTTGGTTTTCTGTCGGTGTGTGTTTCAGGTCCTGCTCCACTTGAGCTTGTCATCCTTCCTCTAGTGGTGAGTTTTTCCTTTCTTTATCTTTCTTTGTTATTTCCAATTTAGACTGTTTTAGGATTTAGGATTTGGACTTTCCCATGAGCCTCGTTTGCCTTTTTTGTTGTCGTTATGGTTGATACATACTTTTCGAGATTACGCCCGCCTCCCGGAATTTGTATCCACATCTCCGCCATGCAAAGCCGCTGTTGTGACAACGCAAAAGTTAAAAGAAAGTCAACTTCAAAAAGACAGCGTACACAAGAAGGAGAAAATGTTCTTCCCCGCGTTCAACAAATGCTTGAACGGGCTCGTATGCGTCGTTACAAGCTTGGTTCTAATGCGGGGACGGCATGGCTCAGTGGTAGAGCGGTCATCTCGTAAGCCAGAGATTGTGGGTTCGATCCCCGGCCCTTGTCAAAGTGTCCTTGAGCAAGGTTCGGAAGCTCCTAATGCTGCGTCATCAGTTTACGTTTACATGCAATCAAAAGCCATTTTTGATCAATATTTGGATTTTGAAACTTGATGTAAACGTGCACAAAAACCCGAATGTGCCCAAGTTAGCTTACATCTTTTCTCAGCCAAATATTTGGTCATATAAATGTCATTTGGGTAGCTGCTTTAAACAGAACTTTGGTTTCTGCGCATGCTTTATTTACAAGAAATCGCGGCCTTTTGAGTAGATGTGCGGCGGCCATCTTACGTTGCCGCTCTCTAACTTGAATACATTGATTTCTCTGTGGCGATTTCACGCCATTTTCTGTCTCCTCGGTGAAAAGCCACAGTGTGTCTATGTATGCACACGTACGTGTCGTGAGTGTGCGTATGTAAGTCGGCACATCTGGCGCACAAGCGGAAATGCACAAGCGGAGGTAAACAAACATGCCGCAGCACGAGCGCACTTTTTGTGTTTGGGTCTTTTTTCCCCATCACGTTACTGGTAAACAAAGTCCAAAACCGGCTAAGTAAATACTTGGCAAAACAGTGAGAGCCGCTGAATGAATATTTCCATTCCGACGCTTCCAAACGAGAGCAGCGAGGTCAAGACAACCGATGACTTGCGTGTCACACGGGACGTGAAAGCGACCTCATGTTGCGCGGTGTGCGGGCGGAACCTTTCCGACGCGGAGTCGGTGAAACGTGACAGAGGAAACAATGAGGTCACATGACAAACCGCGGCCAGCACATCTGCACTCGCCCTCCGCTTCGTCGTCTTTGCACGCACAAACGCTTCCAGTTTCAAGTGTTTTCCCAACGCAGAGATTTTCTCTTTCTGTGCTTGCAATTAAGCAGCCTAAGTCCAAATTGGCAGAAGGCGGGTCGGAACCAGCTACACACACTTCGGTCTCTTTTTCTTTTTTTGTGTGATCAATTGTACTTGTCAAAGTAGTGCTAATGCAACATAACGTACTGTAACTGCTTTATTCTTTTTTTCAACCCCCATTTCAAAGATTTTGAGATTGTACAATAAAACTGAAATCAAGATACAAGCAAAAGACGAGACTTCATTAAAAACTCATTCACTCGCAGCCATTTTGACTGAAGCAACCCCCTTCGCTCCCGGCTGTTTTACTGGATGTCGACTGATTTTGCAAGACCTACAGAATATTGTGTTCAATTGCTATAAAAACATGGAACTTACCAAAAGAAAAATTTGAGTCTCTTCTTTAATCAGGAAAAAAATATATATTTTCTGTCTATTTCCGTTTTGCAGCAATTAGCATTAGAATATAGCTAAGTTTTATCATTAGTCACAAATCTGCTTAGAGCTGTGGGGAAATCAGCTTGTTTTCAAAATGGCCCTGGTTGTTCTCTTATACTCTGCTGCCACCTGCTGGCCGTTTTTGCAATAACTACCATTGCTTAAAACCATTTTATGCAGTTGAGAGGCTGCATCAAAGCCTTCTGTGTGCGCTAGCATTAACAAACATTTAAAAAACAAACAAACATATAAATATGTCTTTGGGATGCTTAAAACGTTTAAAATAGAATGTATTCAAGCATTTTTGGGAGCAAATGTTTGGAAATCTCACATTTCTTCATCATGATCCATTTCAGACACCTGATGTCAGCTACTTCAATTAAGAACAATTTGAGTTGTGAAGATTTTTGAAAATTCCCTAATAAGATGCATAAGGACAACGTTGCATCAGGATTCCAAATATGACGGCGATCGACCGGAAACTACTTGTCACCTTTGATCAGCGGTGGAAACAAACTTAATTTAAGATCACTTTTTTTCTTCTTTTTTTTCAGTTCAAGTGATATTGTTGGGTAAAACCTCAATTTGCACATTCTCGCTTTATATTTTGGTTTAGTTGATGTTTATGATTTGATTGAAATCAATCAATCACAAGTTACTCAGTTAGTAGTTTTTTCTTCTTCAATTGATTTTTGTACATCTTTGCCAGTCTACTTTGGACTTTTCCTCAAGTCATATTCTTGTCGTATTGTGTGCGCCGCCGGCCTCCCTGTTGGCTTTCCCACCTCTCACACGTTCCCACCTCTCACGCATACCCACCTGTCAACAAGAGTAAATATATACACGGCAAGAAATGTGCCGTCATTGGCAGGGCAGCCGGATGTCAACACTTGCACGTACGGTGCCGGCTTTCTCACTTTCCTGCTTTTCTCCTCTTTTGCTCGCTGCTGTTGCTTTGACGCATGCAACTTTTGCACAGATTTTTCTCATTTTGTTGCGATCTCGCCTCTTTTTTCATTTGCAGTAATCTAAGTGATGCCCTTTTTTTTTTTTAAATTCCAATTCATCGATTATTATAATAATAATAATAATTAACTCTTTGACTGCCAAAAACGTTAAATAACGTTTAGTAAAATCCTATGGAGGAGTGCCAAAGACGTTAAAAGACGTTTGTTTCAAAACAGAGGTGAAACTAACCATTTTCTATTGTTGATTACTGAAAAACGGAATAAGGTAGAAACAAACTTTTTTTTCTGATGAAAGATGAGAGTCCAATCTTTCATTTGGTAGTATGTGTGTTTCCATAGTCCAAACACATAATTTTCTGTGGACCTTGAAAGATCAGTCAAAAATGCTTAAATCGGCTGGCACCCACGGCATCCCTTTTCTGAAAACGTCTGGCAGTCAGAGTTAATTACAGCTTTAGTATGATGGCAGTGAACTCGAGTCCCTTCGCAATAAGCGAAAAGTGAACAGTTCTTTCCAAAAGACGCGAAACACAAACATAAAACAAGCACATACTGTAACTTTGCTAGCTGCTTAGCTTAATGCTAACACACAATGCAAATGCTATTTACATTTTTGGTCTTTACATTGTGTTCTGCCTAGAAGTGATGTCATCCGGTGGCAGCCAATCAAAAAGCGCCGTCCATGTCCGACAGCCGTGCCAGCAGTTGAATAGCTTCGAACCTCAGCCTGAAACACGACGCTCGGTCAAAAAAAACTCCCCTTTATCGCTTCATCTATGGCAAAAATATCAAAGTATACGCTACAAGCAAGTTGAAGACTTTGCAACAGGAATTCAAGCCACAAATCCACTTCACAAGTTGGCAGAGAAAAGTCTGACGCGCTGCAGTCGACTGCGGCCAGTGGCGGGCGATGGAGACTGGCCCCGCCCACGAAGAGCGCGATGGAGACTGGCCCCGCCCACGAAGAGCGAAAACTCACGTATAATTGACGGCAATTGAAATGAATGGGGGACAAAAATCTTCAACAATCGCTGACAAACATTCAAAAGAACATGTAATTGTGCATAAAATGCAAAATATCATCCGATCCGATTACACAAGAAGTACACCGGATTTTTAAAAAACAAAACAAAGCATAAAAAATAAATAATAACAGCTAACAATCTAAAAAACAAACAAATCTCAAACTGAAATGAAAGCCAACTATAACGAAAATGGCAAAACCATCATGACTTGACTGCAGTGCAGCCTAAAAGCGTGCAGTCGTGCGATAACACGGATCAACGTCACGACTCAACTCAAGTTTCACGACGACATTTTCACTCCTGAAAGGTCGTTCTTTTCGACTCGACATCCTGCTAAGCAGTAAGACGTCGCTTTCGTGAATGTGGCGTTTATTTCAAGCGGCAAGCTGAGCTGCAGACGCGACGTGACCTTTGAGTCTCCCGAAAAGCCGAGCGGGACGCGTCTCAAGTGACTGCTTCACGTTGCGTCCCCGCCGACTTTCGCACAACGCCGAGCTCGCCCACCGACCAAGCGTCGGGGTCAGAGGTCAGGTGGCGGAGGAAGCCTCGGGGTCGGGACGAGCGTTGGGACGCCGGGTGCTGACAGGTCGCATCCAGCTGCGGCCACCTCCAGATGGAGACGTGTGTGTGTGGGGGGGTTGGGGGTCGCCTAGGTGCCAACGTGGAGGGCGTGAATACGTGCGAGCTCATTATTGAGGATATTTTCAGGCTCACAAGTTAAACGGTGACATTTTTACGTTAGGATTACATACCCCACAATTGAGCTTTTTTTTTTTTTTTTACATTGCACGCTTACCTTCTTTTTTCTATTCAAACACATTCACCACATCTATCAAATTTTGCTTTTTTAAATCACATTTGCAATGTTACCTTTGTTTCACTATATTGACCACTACTTTTGCCAAATGTAGCATGTTTACTATGTTTACCTATTTTAACCACTTTAATCCAATTGAGCAGTTTTACCAAATCGACCTTATTTTAATCACATTTACATTTTTAACCCACATAGACCGCTTTTGTCAAATGTAATACTTTTACCAAATGTACCTTTAAAAAAATAATCTAATTAGTTAATTTTTGTAATCACATTTAGCTGTTTCATCTGACTTTTTGTGTGCATATTGACCACTTTCATCGAATGTAGTACTTTTAATTTAACACATTTACCAAGTTTACCTTTTTAACCACGTTTACCAAATGTAACACTTTTTACAAAAATGTGTTTCTTTTGTGTGTTTTTGACCACTTTTATCAAATGTAGTACTTTAGCCAAAGTGAGCAGTTTTAGCCGTTTGTTACCCTTCAGCCAAGTTGACCTTTGCCCACCGACGCTGCCCAAAGCTTGCACCCAGCAGCATAAGCAGGTGTGCCCCCCCCCCTACCCCCCTCACTGCTCCCGACTGTCACTTTGGATCAAGCCGAGCCGAGACCGCCCGTCGCACTCGCGCACACGCACTGAATGTGCGTCCCGGCGCGCGCGCGCACCATCTGCAGACAGATGTGCCGCCGTTTGTCTCTATTGTGTTGTGGCAGCCAACCGGGGGTGTTAGTGACGCTGGCCTGGGGCCAAAGTACTTGCATTTTGGGGCGTCTGCGGAATGACAAAGACCCCCTGCCCGTGCGTAAAAGAGGCCGGTGCACAAAGACGAGATGTGGCCTAAAAAAAGAAAAGAAAAAGAAAAGAAAAGAGGGCGGAAGCTTTTCATCACTTACCTAACACTTTTAAGAGCTCCTCAAAATTCTCCGAACTCTTCATCTCCCAAGTGCCGGAAAAATCCGGGATTTTGCGCTCCATTTTGGTCAGTGGGTTCGGATGGGGAACTTGTGTGTCTGGTCCTCCTCCTCTTCTTCTTCTTCTTCTTCTTCTTCTTCTGCTGCTGTTGCTGCTGCTGGAGCGCTTGTGCGTGCGCACCTCGAATGAGACTCGCTCGTCCTTTTGCCTTCTTCCCTGGATGTGCGTGATGTCCCCGACTGACGGAGTGCCTGCATGCGCAAATGAAACGCAATTACGCCGCGGGACAGGAGCATATTCGTGGAGCGGCATGACCACGCCCCTTATTAATAAGGCCACGCCCCGTGCACAACCAGATTACAGGCACGGAGCCACGGTGCGTTAATAGGATCGCGCCCCCTGCAGGCAGCAGGCAACAATCGCCTACATTTGGATACGCTGTAAAATAGAAACATTTCGAGCCTCTCTGTGTTAATAGCAGGGTTAGATGTGTTCGTTATTAGTTAAAGCCAGTGCCATGATTAGATAAGCAAGAAGCAGACAGAGCGCCCCCCAAAAAATCTTCATGCTACCACCATAAAAATAAAAGCGCCGCGCGGGTAATGGGATACAGTTTCTGGCCTGCACGCTGGAATATCCGTTTAATGCTGCGTCACATGCAGGCTACTGCTGGGGTTGAATTTGTTGTGGGGGGTCCCGTGCTGAAGGGGGGATATGAAGAAAAAGAAAAGAAGTGGGATTGGCGCAGGTCGGCAGCGATGGCTTTGCTTTGCCTCCCCCCGCTGCGTGAACGGAAGAGAGGCGAGAGGGGGGGGGGGGGGAGGGGGGAGGAGACGGGCCTGTGGGGCAGGGTCGGGGGCCCGCCGTGTGGGAGGTAGTCGCACCACTAGCACACACACACACACACGGATGATGGATGGCAAGTTTACAAAGCCGGCGTTAACTATTGACTCTTGATGGATGATCCCATCCGCTACACTGCGCGGCGAATTAGCGCGCGGTAACCCGGGCGACTTTGGGGAGGGAAAGTGGGGGGCGTCATGGTTCCCTGCTACAAATACACGCAATGGCCCCGTCGTGTCAGTCCACGCACGCAAGGAGTAATAAAGAAGAGTTAACGGATTCAGAATTGGTTAATTGAAGACATTTGAAGACGTTTTTACGCACAAGTCGATGCGTCCAGATTGCGCCACCTTTTGCTTGAATTGCGCCTTTGCTGGGTTTGAACTTTGACGTCCGCAAGCGAGTTTCGCCCCCGCGCACAGACGCCGCGAGAGGGGCTCAGAAATAAGACAAATCGAAAACATTGCACGGATAAAAGTTGCAATGTTATAATAGTGTCACAAAAACATGCCACTAAGACACCCCAAAGAAATCACAAATATATGTTTAAGTCTTCATATTTCAAAACTCATCGTTTATCTACCAGGCGCCAAACACTACCTTACAGCAACGCGGCAACTATTTTGTCATTTTCATGATACAGTTGCATTTATTATTACAATCGTTTTCCCGAAAATAACTGCATGCGCAAACATGGACTTTATTCTCGTAACATCACGTCTGATTGTTTTCACAACATGAAAACAATCCACTCTCAGTAACTAACACATTTTTCTTTAACTGATTCATATTACACAAGTACAAACATGACAAAACTTAACGTGTTTAGTCATCATAGCTGCAATTTTCCCATCAATGCGTTTCCCTTCGTGTTTCTTCTTGAGATCACGTATGTGTGGGCCTGCACTTGACTTTGTTGACTACATCAGAATGATGAGATACGAGTTGAATTTAGTCCACACTCATAATTCAGAACACGTTATGGGAATGCCATTCATTAAAAAAAAAAAGGCACTCCATAACATCGTGTGTTATATAAAAAAAGAAGCCATATTTTCTTAGTCCAAACACGATATTCAGATTTGTATTGCGTTCATGGAATAAGAGTGAAGCGGATGAATTCCTCCATTTTGTCCTGTAGCGCCATCTGCTGTCGACTAAATTGAGGTTGAAATGCCGTCGGGCTCAACTTGCAGACCTTACGTGCGCAAACCCAGAAAACAAGTGGGCAGTGACATTCGTTCGCAATGCGAGCCCGAGGGCACGTTGATGTCATTTTCAGTCGACAGCAGGGGGCAGCGTTGCTTAAAATGTCGGGTGGATTGTCATAAATCTTAAGTCACGTTTTGATGACATTTTTCCCTTGAGTTGTTCTTGTACATTGTGTTTGTAAATCCCCAATTATTGATGCTTGCCAATGGGATTTTCCATTGTGTTAGCATTAAGCTAGTGGGTCAACATGCTTCGTTTTTAAATGGGAAATTCTTAGTTTTCAGTTTTGTTTCAACTGGGAGTGGCCTTAAGCAGCTCGAAGGAACAGCATGCTTTTAGTTCCCGCTTGGATGGCGCCATTTTTTTTCCATCCAGCTCATGCGGCATCGTTTTACCTCTCAAAGTGGGGCTTGATCTTTTGAAGTGACCGACGCAGCCACAAAAGTTTTTATGCGTCGGAAGATTCATGTTCATGCCGACAGGCTGACGACGATTAGCGCATGAGCGTGACGTGCCAACAAAACAAGCGCATCAAAAAGGCGGACGAGTGTATCGGCGGAGCCAGTGACGGGCTGGGCCCTCCGGTGTGTGTGTGTGTGTGTGTGTGTGTGTGTGCGCGTGCGTGCGCGCGCTTGATGAAGAGCTCTGCAACGTGTGCGTGCGCTGCCGCATGTCAGCACGCCATGACAAGAGGCCGCTCGGCATTCAGATGCACTCAGCCGTGAGCTGCGCCCCTCAACCTTTCTCTCGTCCCTCCGTTGGCCCTTTTTACCTCCCGCAACTTTCTCTCGGCCGCCTCCTTCACCTCTTTTCTCTCCCCCCGTCTGGCTTTTGTTCCTTTGTGCTGCTCCGATGCATTCCTCGAGCATGTTGGGAAGGGGAAACCAAAAAGGAGAGAAGATGAAAAAGTCAGCATTGGAAAGTGGCCTCCTTTTTTTCGGGACCTCATTGTGTGAGTGAGTCAGCGAAGGGACGAGATCAAACGGATGAAGACAGAAGATCGAAGAGAGGTCAAAGTTATGGAAAGAGCGCCAGCGCTCTCTTTGTGGGAAATACATTTCTTGTACTCGCCTTTACCTTCAAATGATCTTTTGCCTCCATCAAAAGCCCAAAAACAACAACAAATCATTCAAATGCGATGGATGCGAAAGCAGCACTTTGTCCACTCTTGTCCCCTGCGCCGTAGGTGTCAAACTCCGGTCCCGGAGGGCCGCAGTCCTGCAGGTTTTGGATGTTTCCCTTCTTCAACACAGCAGACATATGATCAGCTCATCAGAAAGTTCTGCATAAGCCTGATAACGATCCTGCTGATTGGAATCAGCTTGTGTTGGAAGAGGGAAACCTCCAAAACCTGCAGGACTTCGGCCCTCCAGGACCGGAGTTTGACACCCACGCCCTAAGCCAGGGGTGGCCAAGTTCGGTCCTCGAGAGCCACTATCCAGCCTGTTTTCCATGCATCCCTCCTTCAGCGCAGCTGCATCTAATGTCCAGCTTATCAGCACGCTTTGCAGAAGCCTGATAACGATCCTGATCATGAATCAGGCGTGTTAGTGGAGAGAAACATGGAAAACAGGCAGGCTAGTGGCTCTCGAGGACCGAACTTGGCCACCCCTGCCCTAAGCCCTCATTTACGACATAGCCCCGCCCACGCGATATAGTGGCCTAATGTGTAGTGGCCTCGTTCTGTTTGGCGATTCGGACAGCCAGCTCAGGACTTTCTTCCCGTCTCACATCACGGGACCACCGCACGTGTCGTGACGCACCGGCCGGCGCATTCGTCTCCCACTATTTCATGTGAATGGAAATGTTTTAAAACTGTACTTTATTTCCTTTGTTGACTTGCTTCATAAACATATTACGTTCCCCTTCATCTGACCATTAGTGTGGATTTTAAACCTAGAAAGGCCAAAACATGCCTTGTGAAAATTAAACTGCATGACAAAACTAGCCACCAGAGGGTGCTAGAACTGCTCAAATGGAAATCAACCTAACTTTTTTAAACAGATTTTTGGGGGATCAGTGAAAATCAACGGGTGCAAGATGTATTCTCCAGAGTTTGTGAACTCACAAATACCGCGAGAATTCATCTTGCAGAGCAAGGTTAGTATGTCGACTTTAGAAGACCAAATTTTTCGCCATACGCCCGATGGGTGTGGAAAATTTTGTGAGTTTTCGTTATATGTTCACGTCTCAAAAAATGTGATCATTTGCGGATAATAATAATAATTCCTACGGGAAAAAAACAATAGGGCCTCGCAGCAATCCTGCTTGGGCCCTAATAAAGGGCAAAGTGGTTGTGATGGCGTGACATCACAAAGTGTGAATGCGGGTTTTGAGTCACAAGCTGCCCATGACAAAATGGCGCCTGTTCTCACCGGGATGACGGAAAATTGCTCGTCGCAGCGCTGAACCTTTTGAACGTTCTCATGAGGTCGTGTTGCAAAAAGCGCTCGGGAGGCTCCAATCGAAACTCTAACTGGGATGAAACGTCCCCTTTTCCCTCATGTGCTTCCTCTCCTTTCCCTTTTCCTGTCCTCTGTGGAACGTCACAATTTCACTCTCACAGAACTCGGTGAACTGGTCCTTATCTGGGCCCGAAAGGAGGAAATTGGACCTTCTGTATGGGAAGTTGTGGATGGCCGTCCCGCTTCACATCCGCCGCCTCGTCGTCCGAGCGTCCCCGCGAGTCCAAGACCTCCGAGTCATTCGCTGCCGCTAACTTCACACTTTTGTGACATTCTTCACTTTTTGACCTCAAATAAAAGCAGTCAAGCCAACAAGCCAGATGTGAACTTGACCCCGTTGGCTGAGACGGCCAAGTCCAGGAAGTCGTTATCGGCTGCCTTTTGGCCTCGTAGGAAGCCAGAGGGTCCATTTTCCAGCAAGCAAGGAGGAATGACTGTAACTTTTTTGCGTGATCCGATTTACACACCGACCACTGGGGGGGGAGGACCCTCCTCAACGTGTGGCTTGGAGATCGGGTGGCACGAGGTGGGAGAAGAAGAGAAACCATTAAGAACTGGCACTCCAGGTTGTGAATGTGGATTCAAATCAAATCAAAAATGCAACCAGTCAACAGATCAGATTTAGTTGGGCGAACTCTCGGAGGTCTTGAAATGGGCTGAAATGCTCGTCAGCAGCAGTCGGACGCCTTTTGCGTCCATCCGGACACATTCCTTTTTTTTTATTTTTCTTTTTTTATTTTTTTATTTTTTATTTTCATCCGGACACATTCCAATGACACGTCGTCCCCTTTGCTTGATGGTTGCAGTTTGTTTGCGGTGCTCAGGAAATCCAAGCACAGAACCTTCAGTGGTGATGTCAATAAATGTGATCAATAAAGTGAATTCAGGCTTACGTCTCCGTAAATCCATCTTGACTTGAGATCGGAAGCCACTTTAAGACGGAATAGGACGGAAAAATTGCAGCGTGCTCAATTTGTGTTTGTTTTTGTTTGTTTTTCAGTCAAGCTGGATTTTGCCACAAGTGCACTTTCTTCGTCACATCACGCAACAACGTCTGGAGCAACGTGTGAAGTGCAACAGAGCGGAAGAAGCGAATGGCGGCTGTTGACCTTCACGAACATGACGCCGCCTTCCCAAGGTAAACATTTGAAACATCGTCTTTTGAGGCTTGAAATATTTCATAACCTCCTGTTAAGTTGCAGGTCAAATTGAGCCATTTGGAAAATCTAGACGAAAAAAAAAAAATTTGCTTCAACTTTGTTTGCTGGGCTTTTATTTTTTTTAAATAATAAAAACAAATGATGCTTAAACATTCGAATGGGTCACATTGACCCATGAACATTAAGAAACAAACACAACAGGAAAAGTTGATTGCCTCCTAAAAGGTAGCTTTGACCAGCGACAAAAGACACAAAACATGATTGTTTTTAAAATGTTTTTAAAGGAAATCCACAAAGTAGCAACCAAGTACACTATTTGTTTTATTTGTATTTTCAAGATGACTTAAAATACCGCATGACCAAAAATCAGGAAACGCGTGTGAGATGTTGGTTTGATTTCTTTCCACTTGTTGTCAACATCCTCACGTTGTTCATTGCAGTTCATGCGATGTGACGTAGGCATGTGCGTGTGCGCCTTTAAAAGGGGGCGTGGCCTGTTGAGTGATGTTGAAGTGAGCCAATGACGACAACCGGGGGCTGCTTTAGCGTTAGCCGCCGTGTGTGTGTCGAGTGACGGCATCAGTTGAGGCTTTTTGCGAGGCGTACATAACAACCGCAATCACGAGTAAACACAACATTAAGGGACTGCCTTGGACAATTCGGTGTAAATTCTAAATAGTAGTTGGTAGGATCCTCTGTCTCGTCGCAGGCCTTGAGTTTGACACCTGTGATGTCAATAATGGATCTGTGTCAACAACCACGTTTGAACCGGCAGCATCCAAATCCCGCAAACAACACGGTGGACCCCCCAGTTGCTATTTTTGGACGTAACGGGATCCCGTCTCGCCTCTGCCATGCGGACGGAAAGTTACGTCATACAGACGGCAAGCCCCGCCCCCTCACACGCCCAGCCGGAAAACGTGCAACCTGGAGCCAAGACCTGACGACAGAAAGGTTCCACATCTGTGACTTCCACACGGGTTGGCAGACAACCACAAGTTTCCCGTCTCGCTAAAACAAGGTATGGAGATTTTTGCGGTTTCCAACGTCCTCTTTTTGTGCTTTTGTGTTTGGGGAGGGGCAACGCAAACAGCTGCTGACGCGCGCGGACGAGCAGCAGCAAGTTGAACCCGAGTGCCGTTGGAGGAGGCGGCGGGCTGTAAAAGCGTCCAACTTGTGTTGCGCCTTGACGTGACCGCGTTTGTTTGGCTCCAGGCGCTGCCGAGTCGTCGCGATGGCCGCCGCCGCCGCCGCGGGTTTGACTTTGCTTGTGGCCGCCTGCGTCCTTTCGGCCCATCAGACGCGCGCACGCAACGACGCGCCCTGCCAGCGATCCAAATGGAACAACGGCTACAACACTTTCGTCAAGCGGCACATCCGGCCGGGGCTGCCCGACTCTCGCGATGCCGGCGAGTGGAGGAGCTACATCAAGAACAACGGCGGCTGCGACAGGCCCACGCAGTCCTTCCTGGACCCCAGAGACCTGGACCGGGTGAGGGCCGTGTGCTCCAGCAGAGGCGGGAAGGTCTTCGAGGAGAACCTCTGCATTAGCCGCGAGCCCTTCAACTTTGTCACGGTGAGGAGCGAGCCGGGCACCTGCGGGATCAAGAACGTCGTCCGGGAGAGCAAACATCTGATCCTGGCCTGCGAGGTTCTGGAAAACCAGTGCCTGCCGGTCCATTTTGAGGGAAACCCCAAAAGCGCCAAGCCCGGCAACAATGCCAGAGGGTGCCAGGACGCGGATATCAAAGGGCAGGCCGCCAGCCTGAAGACAACATGGCTGTGGTTGCTGGCGGCCATATTGGTTCTCATGCGCCTGATTTGACCAGCCGGATGAATCGGCGACCATTTGGATCGTTTCAACATTTCGGAATGCCTCATCGGCTGCTTTTGTAATAGCTGACTTTCCCCCCGCGTGTAATATCTTATTAGCAACGTGACAAGAGTTCCGCAAGTTGACCGTCTGCCAAAAATATTCAGTGTGCTTGCAACCTGATTGTACAATTTGGGAAATCGGACAAAGAGTTTTTCATGTCAGAAAAAAAACAACTAAATTTTGAGGACAAAATGTTTTTTACCACAAAGTACCGCCTAAAAATAAAACCATTCAAGTACCACCAAAAAGTAGAATTCATTTTATAATCCACATTTTGAACATTAACACTGCACTTAAATATACAAAAGTTTAGGTTTTTTTATTCACAAAAAACGTATTGCACATAACTTAAAGATTGTACAAAAATAAAAGTTTTAAATTAAAAAGTGCAATACAACTGAACTGTATAAATCAGCATTATTTTGTGCGCCACCAGAGGGAGCCCGTGAGCCACGAGTGGTACGAGTACCTCATTGTGAAGATCACCAGCCTGCAGAAAATCTGCCCCAAAATTAAAAGTGATCTAAATATTTTTCAACGGGTCGCCTCGACCCCTTCCTTTTATTTGCTGCTTGGCTGTTAAACTTTCGCCGATCGCTTGACAAGTTTCAGGAAGAAAAACATCCACCGATAAGCCGAGCTGAAACTGTTCAGTCATCAATTTTTTTCCCCTCTGAATGTATTTGTTATAGAGATTTGAAATGCAATTGAATTCCTTGTTATTTTTGTTTGAATGCACTTTTGTTTCGGGGACTGCAGATGCAAATGAGCAACTGCTGCTGCAATCTGCCAAATTTACAACTTCATTTGTTGTCCATCAATGCGCATCGTCCCTTTCAAATGAAATTTTCAGGAAACTCCGCAAAGATGGCGCCCACTTGTCACGTTGCTGTTTGTATTCATGACTTGCTTGTGCCCTTTTTTTTTATTTTTTTTTTTTACAAATGTTAGTTGATATCATGAGATGTTTTTTTTCCCCACAATGCCAAATAAAAAGGGATCAAAATGTCACATTTAAATGTTTCACAAGTTTGACCTGGCATGTTCAGCAAAACAAAAAACGAAGCGCTGGTGAAGTTCTTTTTCTGTCTTATAAATCAAAGTTGCTGGCCACGTAACGGCAGATAAAAAAAAAAAGAAAAGGAAAAAAAAAAGATAATACTGTACATAATTATAGTAATAATCGGTTGTTGGACAACAAAATATATTTTTTACAGAAAGTCCAAGAAAAGAAAATCATCACAATGAATAGGAAAGAAAGAAGATGTCTGTAGTTCTTCTCGATACATTTTTGACTTTTGTTATTTACCGAATGTTGTCCCTCCCTCAAACGCACACGCACACAAAACGCCGCTGTGGACGTGAGCGCAGATCATCTTATGCTGGAGCTCAACATAAAAGCACGTGCACGACTTGCAGACACAAACATAAGTACAGTCCATGCACAAATAAAAAAAAAAATACACATGCACATGCATGATGTTTAGGAAGGCCTCGTGCTGTGTGAAACGTGACAGTACCTATCAGCAACCACCAGATGGCGGCAGAAGGTTGCTTGAAGCGAACTTCTTCCCACGAGACTGGCAACTTTTCATGTTAGTGTCTTAGAAAGTCTCAATGTTCACAATGTCCTGCAGTTGCAAAGCTGCCTGCAGCTGCGACTTTGATTTAGGCTTTGGTCACGCTGGTAACTCAAAACACTGGAAATTAAAACATGCGTTTTTATTTGTCCATCATCAAACATGAATCTATTGCAGCCTTCCTCCAAACCAACACAAGTTGTTGTATTTCAAAGAGGAAAATGATCGCTCCATCCTATTGTACTGTTGTAAATTTGACTTGAGTCATCGCTCTCAAGTAACATTACTCTTGTACAATTTATACTCTATCTAACTTTGCTCACCAATTGCTTAGTAGTTGAGCCCCCCCCCCCCCATCACACACTGAATACTTTACTACTCCTGCTCAAGTAAATATTTGCAGAACTGCTTTTTAGTTCATCTTCAGTCATATTTTGAAAATACCAAGTTGTAACGGAGTACATTTGTGGCGGATGTGGTGCAGCCGTGCGGGTTCAGATAAGCGGTAGAATGAAGAAAACGGATGCAGCAGAAACTGCTGAGATGTTTTGCCTTGCGACATTTTGGAAGCGTTGCGCAGTGATTTGATGTTCCTGCTCGCATTACGCAACAGAATGTGTGCGACTGGTGCCACTTGAATTTAGATTTTGGGAAAGTTTTGCTGCTCAACTTTCTACTGTGCCGCAGCGCGTCGTTAGATGTTGCCGCTTTGCTGTCTGCCGGCGTTCCTCTCGCCTCATTTGTCCTCATTAGTGTGGCGTCATTTCATTTGCGTCCATGTCGTTCCCACGCGGGCCTGCAGCGATGCCGAGGAAACGCGAAGCCTTGGTTGGGTGCACGCTGGCCGCTGATGTCAGACACATCACGCACACAGTTGCGCCTTGAGATACGAGTGGCCCGGCTTAAGAGTTTCTCCAGATAGGAGCCGTCCATTGACCAATTGTTTTTGTTAATTTTTTTTTAGATATGTGCACTGATTGATGGCAGGCGATTCAACTCGACGTAGCTCGCAAATAGTGAACAATCAGAGGTGACAAATCCAGGTCCAGAAAGTAAAAACCCCGCCACAGTTTGGCTTTAGCCCCTGATGCTAGCTAGCTAGCTAGCTCCCATGGTGCTTGATTATCTGCTAGGGAGCTAGCTAGCGAGCTTGCTAGCATCAGGGGCTAAAGCCAAACTGTGGCGGGGTTTTTACTTTCTGGACCTGCATTTGTCACCTCTGTGAACAATTCATCCAAGAAAAGGCTTCAAGATGTTTAGCGCCACTCGCAACTGACGCTTACTGTCAAATACAAAATAAAACAAAGAGATGTAAAATAACCACGCGAGCTGAATGCTAACATAGAACGAGAAACCCCATAAGCATACGGGCTAACAATTAGCATCTATGTGGTGGTGTTGTTACTCAAATGGTTAAAAGTAATGCAAACCTATTTTGATTTTGCCAGCATTTTTTCTTCTTCTTTCATAGAGATTTATACGAAAAATAAACTTAAAAAAAAAGAAGAAGAGGAATTTGGCTTTTAAATTCCTTCCTATTTGCATTCATTTTCACATTTGTGTTCTCATTCTCATCCGCATCTAATCGCTAGCAGGCGTCTCATGTTTTTGTCGTACCAAAACGAGAAGAGCTTCCTGCTTCCGTGTCTAACAATCATGTCATCCACAAAGTAAACGTCACAGTTGGCTTCCAACCGCTGCTGGGACTGAGCAAAAAAGCTTGGATGATGGCGAGTGCATAATGTTTAGCGCTGTTGAACTGTCAACCAAGCTAACATTTAGCATGAGCTAAAGTAGCCACTGCTGACCATATTGGCTAGTGATTCAATTTGTTATGAATATTTCCTGGTGAGAATTTATTTTTTAATTTATAAACTGTAGAGTCACACTTTTTAATGAGGAAAATCTGGTCACCCTAACGTTGATGCTACTTCCATTAGTCCGGCTAGCGTTTTGCGTTGTTTGCATGAAGCCAGCAAACTTTCGTAGGATTTGTGCTTTCACGAAACACGCAAGGTGGATTTCTCTTCATTTGGTGTCGAAACTTCAACTGGCAAATGACAACAAAGAGCTTGAAGCACAGCAGCAGCTCGTACCTGGAAATAAGTCGGGTCACTCCTAAATTCCTTCTGCTCATCGTAGCGCCGTCACGAAGGTGACCCATGCTTGACCTCTCGTGACCTCTTGTGTCACGTGGACACGCAGACGCATAAATATGTCACACGCGCTCAACTGTGGCTGGCGAGGAAGTCAAAGCCAACGGCAATTATTGAGCAAAATAAAAGAATGAGTGGCGAGTGAGACGCGGAACCGTAGGATGCGTCGACACAATAAAAAGCCGTCGTGCACTTGTTATGAACTTGAGGAGGTTTGAGAAAAACAAAACGGCTCAACACCAATTGAGGCGGCAACGATGGGAACGGACGCGTTGGTTTCTTCTCAGCTTTCGCTCTCCTTCGCTGTTCTTCTATTTCCTGTCTTGACGCAGGTGACCTCCGGCAGCTCAAGGATGTTAAACTGTGAAGAAATATTTTCTTTTTCTTCTTCTTCATTTTTATTATTATTATTTTTTTTAAAGCTCTCAGAGTCCCCAAGAAAAGAGCAGCATGTTGGGATCGAGCGATTGCTACTTTGACAATTTCAGTTGTTGGGACGACTTGCAATAAATGAGCAGCATAATTCAAAAAAAGCCGAAGTGCCAAGCGGCTTTTCAGAGCGTGATTGATCTTAAGGCGCAATTGAGGCGCTTGGACACGAGCAGCTCGAGTCATCGCTGGCCATGCTGAGTTGCTTTTTTTCTTTTTCTTCCCAATAAATGGAAAGCGACGACGTAAATGTGGGAAAGCTTTTCAGTGGCCGCTCGGATTTTTATTGCTGTACCAGGAAACGATAAGAGCATTTTTATACGGTAGTGAGTCTGCGTATGTGTGCATGCCTTTTACACCTTATTTATTTATTTATTTATTTATTTTTACACCTTTTACACCTTAAAAGCAAGTCAAACGTTGGGAAGAAATTTGAATCTCAAGTCATACGCAAACTATTGATTGGTGGAACCGTCATGGCAATCCATTAAATCCATTTTTCTGCTTCACGGCAGTTTACTGAGCGCTATCCTCACCTGTTGTCTACTTTTTTCTACTTGCGTGTATTTGTCATATTTTGTGCTATCGTTTCACACTGTGGTTCTCGGAAAATATCCCAAAACAAATGATGAGACTATTTTTTTTTAAAACTCTGTGCTTAATTGCTCGTGAGGGCAGACCAGTCGGAAGGAATTCAATTATTTGTCATTGTGTTCATTTAAATGTTCTGTATGAAGCGAGTAGTACCCGGTATAGTGAGAAATTCAAGTAATTACTCATAGTGTTTTTGGTCTGAAGGGGGGGGGGCACTTCTGCACGGTGGCCATTTTGTAGTGTTTGCAAATGAAATGATCACCGACCAAAAAACTCATTCGAAATCCTGCCACTCTGATTTTTTCTCTTTATGTCCTTCAAACGTGAATTCCTTCCTCCACAATCACTATAAATTTCAGGCGGCCATTTTGCCACTTGACTGAAAATGACACGGTCACAGTTGCTCAGGGTTCAGGTAACGAATGGACCAATCACTGCGTGTCTGCTTTCTGGGTTTGGTCATGTGACATTCGCCAGCTGAGCCATGATTGGTCGTTACCCGAGTCCTGAACAACTGCGATGTCATTTTCAGGCGACAGCAAGTGGCAAAATGGACGCGACCTGATATGGATAAAAATGGGCTGATTTTTATTCGTAATTCTTCTTCTACAAATGCAATATGATTTGAAATGCTGCATTTAGACTACTGAGGCTGTGGAATATCTTTTTGCAAAGGAAACTTTTGACTTGACTTCAGGATGGAGCCGATTTTAGTAGAGGGGACCACGCAGCATTCGGGTGAGCTTTTTACGTTAAAAATCAAATCAAATAAAGACTTCTGGACATTATTTTAAGAGAGCAACAATCAATCCCAAAAATGAGATTTGTTCTTCATTTCGTTTTGGCAGTCCTTTAAAAAAAAAAAGAAGAAACCTTTGTCAACATAAAGCAAATAAATGCTCAGCTCCAGCAGTGAAATGTTGTTGTTGACTTCCGTGCACTTTGAGATGGAGGAGGTTCGCATCCCCGGAAGGAACACAAACTTGAGGACTGAAGAGAAAAAGCAAATCCACGCCAGAGTGCTTTTTGGGTTTAATGGTGGAAATCCAATTCCAATTCCAAATGACAACGACCATAGCCAAGATATGCTAACAGCAGAAGTCCAATTCTGTTACAGTCACTTTATTTCTACTTGCACGTGCCGATTGGACCGCTCCGGGCCAGGCCAGGCCGGCCGTTGGAATGGCTGACTGAGGTGGAGTTGACCTCTTTGAGCCTTCTCCTCTTCTCGCTCCCGTTCTGCTTCCGAGCTCAAATCCCTGAGCGAGCTCGTGCAATAATATAAATGCAACACGTCGACATTTCCTTCATTCAGTGCGCGCTTGTGCTCGAAGGCAGGATGGAGACGATGGGAAAAAACACAAGAAAACAAACGACCCGCTCGCTACTAAGTATTTACACCGACAATTCACGCACGTCAAACATTTCATTTGCACAAGACGTTGAAAACGAGCCAGCAAAGTTGACATATTGAAGCGCTTTGCATGCAAACCTTTGCCGCCATCATTCAATGTTGCCGCTCACGTGATTTCCTTCCTGCGCTTTCCTACAAAACTGGATTTTCCTGCCATGGATGAGTTCCAACATGTTTTTGTGGCGCAAAGTAGCTTGTGCGCTTTCAGGGCTGGCTTTGCGCGCACGCTCGCTCCTCGCGTGCTGCTGCTGCGAGGCAAGCGGACTTGAGGACCATCTCTTGTGGTTTCTCCTTTGCCTTCTCGGCCTCCTTCATCCTGAAACGGCACAAGGAAGAGTCAGTCTCTCCTCGATGCACTTTCAAAGTTTGGCCAGCAGAGGTCCCTGCTTGTCCAAGAATGCGAAGAAGGTGTGGATGGATTTCATGGAGATTAGAACAACGTGAGATGATTAGTGATTAGTCAACAAATGAGTCCAGTTAGCGAAGGAAACTTGGACAGAAAAAAAGGTTACAATACTTGCACATCCCCCAAAAATAATCAAATTGAATTATTCGATTTAAAAAATTGGCATGGTTCAAATATGTTTCCTGAGATGAAATTTTTTTTTTGGGGGCGGGGCTACGTCAGGAAAGCCGCCAAGAAATTCGAAAAACAAAGAAAACCCCAGAGGAACTGCTTCTTTTTTTTTAAAGGCCAAAAGTTCACATTTTATAATAATCCATTTTTGTTTGATATACGCTGCTCTCAGAGGACTGTATAAAAAGTGGTGACTCCTGGTAAAAAAAAAAAAAAAAGAAGAAGAAAGAATTCCCTATTTGAACATAATTGGACAAAATCAACCTTAATCGCTGTCATTTATACATTGAAAATATATCACGATATTAAAAAAAAATCCATTTTACTAAGAGTGAGTGTTTTCCTAATTGGAAGAAGCAACTTGATTTCTTCTTAATACTTTCTGCCATCGATGGATTTAAATCCTCCTTAAAGATTACATCTAATCTAAAAAAAATGTGTCGTGGTTTAGGGTTAGAAAATAATTTGCAGCAGCCCCTGCTTTCCACAGCGACTATAAATCGTATCATTTTCCTCTCAAATTGTTGTACGTGATGAGAGCACCACCGCCACCTATTGTAGTGGATGTGCAATTACACATAATTCTTGTCCAGGGGGGGAAAAAAACAAAGCAATGTGTGCCCCCCCCCCCCCAGCATTGCACTCTTGTGCTCTCTAACTTTTGTTTTTGTGTGATTTTTAATGAGTGTTGCAAAGTGCTTGTTTTTTGCGCACGCGTGAAGTCGTTATTTCGTTTAGCATGCCTGCTAATGCTATTGATAACCCTCCTGTAAAATATGTGTTTTGTTTGTGTTGAATTATTTAACCACTGGATGCACTTGTTGACGTAGCACGGATTTATGAACGTGCACTCGCTAAATGCGCGCGCCGTCATCCTCTCTGTTTTGGAGCTTTGCCGCCATCTGGTGGTTTGTTTTCGCAATTAGAAATGGAGAAAATAGGTGGCGCTACTTCAATGGCTCTAAAATAGAGCTGGTGAAAATTGTGTGCCGATTTGGTCGGTGGAAACCAAATCGGTCAGAATTGACACGCTCGTGTCAGGGTGTTCTCGCGGCGCCGGCCTCCTGCCCAAAGGTCACATGGTCCTCCGCTACGACGACCTGAACAAACACTTGACACTTTGATGACTATTGGAGGGATTAGAGGAAGAAGAAGAGTCCGAGTTGAAGCAGAAAGAGGTTTGAAGAAGCTTTTGTGTGGAAAGGAAGCATTTGGACTGCTGAGTGGTGTGGACCTGTGCGTGGGAGCGGGCCGGTTATTGGTCAGGACGTCCCAGCTCGAGGTGGAGCTGCCACAACGTCACGACGCGCAAACGCACGAAACACACAGGGAGAAAAAAACAAACAAAAAACAAAATCATTGCCTTGATCAAAGGAGAAAGTGTTATTAGTCACCATTGATTCTATTTGATTGGAGTTGATATTTTGCGGTGTTTTCGGAAGGTTCCCAAAGGCTGGCGGGACATTTTCGGGCATGGACGCGATTCTCATCTTTTTGGCTTTAAACGTCACCACAATGGATGTGAAAGCAGATTTTCTTTTTGAATGGTGCCAAAGTGCCACGCCCACTTTGGACTTCAGGGACCAAATGTAATGGGGGATGAATACATAATTATCAATCAAACGTTTGACTTTTTCCTACTTTTGCATCCGGCCTGACGTGAGGAACGACAACGACATCAGCAGATGCGGGATTTCATCCTTGCTGATGTCAAAATGTCAGTCGGCAGATTCCAAACGTGTTTTTTTTTGTGTGTCTTTGGCAGCACACTTGAGGTCGTTGTCCATCTGCGCTGTGAAGCAGCGTCCGTCCAACGGCCTTTTTCATCCCGCTGCTTTTTGTCAGCAATCACATGAGCAAGAAATCCAAATTGATGACTTTTGCTCCCTTGAAAAGTGGGACGCTCGTCGCGCAAACTTGACATTCTTTCACATTCTTAATGTCAATTACCCTCAAATTCAATCATTTGCTCATTTGGAATCCGTTGTGCTGATTTTTTTTATGTTGTGTTTTGGCTTGAGTTTGAGAAATGTTGTCATCTGCCAAGTGTGCTCCTGAATTTGCCACTTCTTATTTTGTCATATGGATTTGAGTGGAGTCTTAGCTGGAGTTGCTGAACGTCACTTTTGTCAGTCCGATGAGGTTTTTGTCATCGAGCTGCCTTCCACGTCGTCTTTTTTTTTTCTGCCTTCCACGTCGTCTTTTTTTTTTTTTCTGCCTTCCACGTCGTCTTTTTTTTTTTCTGCCTTCCACGTCTTCTTTTTTTTTTTTCTGCCTTCCACGTCTTCTTTTTTTTTTTCTGCCTTCCACGTAGTCTTTTTTTTTCTGCCTTCCACGTCTTCTTTTTTTTTCTGCCTTCCACGTCGTCTTTTTTTTTTCTGCCTTCCACGTCTTCTTTTTTTTTCTGCCTTCCACGTCTTCTTTTTTTTTTCCTGCCTTCCACGTCGTCTTTTTTTTTCTGCCTTCCACGTCTTCTTTTTTTTTCTGCCTTCCACGTAGTCTTTTTTTTTCTGCCTTCCACGTCTTCTTTTTTTTTCTGCCTTCCACGTCTTCTTTTTTTTTTCCTGCCTTCCACGTCGTCTTTTTTTTTTCTGCCTTCCACGTCTTCTTTTTTTTTTCTGCCTTCCACGTCTTTTTTTTTGCCTTCCACGTCGTCTTTTTTTTTCTGCCTTCCACGTCTTCTTTTTTTTTTCTGCCTTCCACTTCTTCTTTTTTTTTCTGCCTTCCACGTCTTCTTCTTTTTTTTTCTGCCTTCCACGTCTTCTTTTTTTTTCTGCCTTCCACTTCTTCTTTTTTTTTTCTGCCTTCCACGTCGTCTTTTTTTTTCTGCCTTCCACGTCTTCTTTTTTTTTTCTGCCTTCCACGTCGTCTTTTTTTTTTTCTGCCTTCCACGTCTTCTTTTTTTTTCTGCCTTCCACGTCTTCTTTTTTTTTTCCTGCCTTCCACGTCGTCTTTTTTTTTTCTGCCTTCCACGTCTTCTTTTTTTTTTCTGCCTTCCACGTCTTTTTTTTTTTGCCTTCCACGTCGTCTTTTTTTTTTCTGCCTTCCACGTCTTCTTTTTTTTTTCTGCCTTCCACGTCTTCTTCTTTTTTTTTCTGCCTTCCACGTCTTCTTTTTTTTTCTGCCTTCCACGTCTTCTTCTTTTTTTTTCTTCTTCTTATCCAGCCCAAGTTTCGTCGGCGATGTTTCTTCGTTTCTTTGACTTTGTAGTTTTGTCTTCTGCATCCAGCACTGCTCTCTCTTGTTACTTTGTATTTTTATTGTCAGGCGATTAAAAAAAATAAAAATAAATCATAATTAATCGCAAATTTGATATCTGTTCTAAATCTACTCTTGTAACAAAAGTGGAAAAAATGTTAAAAATCTTTTAGTCATTGATACAGTAATTTTATAATTCATAAAATTGAGTACAAATTAAAAAGATATGCTGCACTGTAATAAACAAATGTGATATTGATTTTTTTAGGTCATTTTTCTGCCACTAGATGGCATAATTGCATTTGTAAGACGTTGGCGAAAGCTGAGTGCATTTTGTATTTCATATTAAGAGCTCTCTCATCTTTAACATGAAGTCACTTGTGAAATTCTGCACTTTGGTCAAATCCAACTTGACCGCAGTCTCCACAAATGAAAGCATTAGCATTAAATGTATTACTTACTGCAAAATGTTCTCGCGGGCGTGTCTGCTGCGAGCGTCTGGAAATCCTCCCAATTTGTTAAAGGCATTAGAGGAACTTTAAATTCACACGCTCCTTTTGACACCCCTATTTGATCGAAAAAGTCTGCTTTCGGGTCCAAATGGGCTCTTTGCACAACTCCACTACTTCCTGATCTGAATATCACTCTTTCATTTCCTGTCTTTCCTGATTGGACAAAGTGATGAATCCAGGCGTGTCCATTCATTTAAGTTGAGGACGTGGCGGAGCTGCGCAAAGAGTCCGTTCCTCGTCTGACGCGACGCTTTGCAGCCAGCGAGTTGAGAATGCTGTCCATGCCGCAACCTTTCTGCACCCGAGCGCGAGAACGGAAGCCAGTCGTGCTGCGTTCCAAGTGGGACGAACTCCCGCCAGGCCCACAACAACACGGCAAAGGTGCAACGGGCTTTTCAAGCCGTTTGGATTCCAAGCTTTGCGATCCCGTGGCGTCTTTTCTTCCAAATGTCAATTAGGCGAGCCGGCGGCGGCTTTTGGGGGTTTTGGTGTTATTGCAGCACAGCAAAGAGGATCGGATTTTCTCCAGCGCTAATCTCACACTCTCGTTCTCATGTTTTTCACTTTCATGCTGAAATCCCAGCAAGCCGATTACATATTGACTCCATTGATTGATCGGAGCCCAAGCGAGACAAAAGAATGCCAGCGCCCGCCTTTGTTTGAAAAGTGCTTTTGGCGGCCGTCAACGCCAGGCCAATGGAATGCGGCCGTCATTAGTGTGAGAGATTCCTCGTGCCGCAGCTTGGACAGGTCAAACGTCTCTTGACCTTTCTGCAACCACCCAAGAAACGCCAACACTAAATAACATGCGCATAAATAAGCAATATGCGATCAATCATGCAGATGTTGTTGACGTTGACGTCACTTCCATCGACCGCATGAGGGCCGATCCCCCAAAATGGCCTCCGCAATTCGGACCGACCAAATTTCATATCATGGTGCGGTTGGGATCGAATTGTCAGCTGTATTTGCTGTTCCGAAGTACAGCGGTGCCTTGAGATACGAGTTTCACAAGTCCTAAATTCTACTTGAAGTTATGACGTCATTGAATAGAATGAAAAAGAATGTAAGCCTTTTTGTCACACTGCATCAATTGACCTTCCCGTAAAGCCCGCGTGACCTTTTAAAGCAATCAAGACGTCATGTTTGCGTCGGCGCGCCACTTTTGCTGCGGACGAACGTAGCAATGGAACGTCCGGTGATGCATTGCATTATCTCAAAGCAAGAAAAAAAAAGAGAGAGAGAGAGAGAACCGTGTCCGCTTTATTCCCGTCCTTAAACTGTCAAACACCCGCCGAGAACGTCTGCGCTTTATCAAATCGCACGAAGCTCATGTTCTCCATTGTTGTTTTTAGCCAAAGGCTAACGATAGCGCCGGCTAGCAAACCGTCCACGCGTTGCTATTTACTATTCATGCCAACGAAACATTGAAACTTGAAAGTCATTTCAATTCATTCTAATCCTGCTTGACAGCAAAAATGTCCCAAAAGTTTGCTTTTGCTGACAATCGGAGGAATCGAGTCAAGCGACGCCATCTTTCTCTGACTTCTGTAGTAACGGACAGCGTTGTGGATTTTGTTTTGTTTTGGGGCAAAATTGCATGTTGAGGAAGTGAAGATGAAAAAATGAAAACCCCTCTGCTTGCTTCCAAGACAAATATCGACGTCCTGGAAATATTGGACTGAGAAATCACGATCCGACAACTTTGCCATTCATGTGTATGCACTTTTGCTCATCTTGACCGGTAAATGTCGGAGGGGGCGTCTCATCGCATTTAGTGGGCGGGGAGGGGAGGGGCTCGCCACGGTAAGGTCAATTGTGTGTCTAACCCTTCACCACTTGGGGGCAGTGTGACTCAGACAGACAAATATTAGTTGTTGTATGCAGAGGATAAAGAATCGATGACCGTGATTATTGTTAATTGATGCGGTATACACAAGGTGTCATTCTCTTTGTGTCGTTTCGTTTTAGAGTAAACTTCAGCTGGGAATGGCAATCGACATCTTAGAGCCTCGTTTTTGACAAATTGGTCAATATTTGCTAACGTGCGTTTTATTGTGAAGTGACTCGGATTAAGTTGACTTCCACAATTAAGTGCTCCTATCTCAAGTTTGTTGCAAGGCAACAAGTGATGGATCATATCTCAAAAAAACTCCCAAGTAGAGTCGCTCGTATCTCAAGGCAGCGCTGTACATTGTCCAATTCCACGGACTGTAGAAGAGCGCTGGAAAACATCTCCAACTCAAAGGGAATGTTACAAACAAGAGCATTAATCAGGGCTAGTGTTGTCCTTGTCGGGGATGAGCACCACCTGTTTACCGCGACCGTTTTGCGGCGGCGGAGGACAGCGAAAAATCTGCCAAGAGACGGACGGGAGAGTTAAAACGCTGGCAGCAGAACGACAGTAAATGTCGCCGGGCCGCTTTCAGGCCGGCAAAGCATTCTTACCGCACGGTCTTGACGATGAAGCGGACGACGACGGCCAGGCCGACGCAGCCGCACATGATGCCGATCACGATGGCGGTGACCTCACCTGTGCGCAACAAGTCGGGAAAACCTCAGGCGGGAAAAGCAGGACGCAAAGTCGTGCGGGACTTACCCGAAGACAGCTCCTTGCCCGACTCTGTAACAAGAAGGACAATCAGTCGTTGGTGTTGAATCTGATGACAACGTGCTAATGCTAACGCGGACGGACGGACGGACGGACGGACGGACGGACGGACGGACGGCGTTGCTGATGTTTCAGGCCTTCCAGTTCAGTCGTTGTCCACAATGTGTTGTCTTTGTCTGCAAGTCCTTCTTGCACTGGTGCCACTTTTCCTCTGTGCTTTTCTCAGTTGGACAAACAATGAGGTCTGTGTTTGTCTTTTTCAAAATCCCGTCCTTTTCCCACTAATCGTCTCACAAACAAACGCGGCTCTTCTTGACGGCTTTTCCGGCAACTCCTCTCACACTTTCATATTGACGCGTTTCTGTCTCGTGCTGTTTGTGCACTTTGGTTAACGCGCTTTGTTGTCTTTGTTGATTCCCGGACGAATGCTGGAACGTGAAACACGTTGTCAAGTAGCAGAAAACCTCAAACCGATGCCGATCAATTGGCTTCTTGTAGTCGTCACAGAACATTTATTCCCGTGTGCCTTTCACGCCGAACCTAGAAAAGTATGCCCTAAAAGTCTCAAACACACTTTCTGTATTTTCTTTTCTTTCGGTGTGTGTGTGTGAGGCTGTCATCATTTGAAAGCTTAAGGCTTTGTCCTATTACGCGGGTTACGCTCTGCCGCACGGTCGTACGGTGTTCCACAGGGTTCCATTTTGGGGCCCTTCCTGTTTTCATTGTATTTTGCTGCCCCTGGTCTGCATCTTAAGAAATTATGGTATTTCCTTCCACGGCTATGTTGGTGACACTCACATCTGTGTACCGCTAAGTATCCATCCATCTATCCATCCATCCATCCATCCATCCATCCATCCATCCATCCATCCATCCATCCATCCATCCATCCATCCAATCAAATTTTCACAGTCATACAAAAATGTAGTGTAACTTAGGCCTGTGCAATTAATTGAAATTCAAATACAATTTCAATCATTACACTTCACAATTACAAAATCAGCATAATTATAAAAAAAAATACAAATTTTGAGTTCTTTAAACTTATACATTTGTACTTTTTTTTAAATTTTATTACTAATTTAATAAATTTAGTTTTGTCCAAAAGGAACTTTTTATTATTAATGTTATTTATTTAAAAATGTTCCTGTTTTTTTTTTTTTGATAAAAATAAATTGTGATTTTAATTATTACCAAAATAATTGTGATTAATATTTTCTTCATAATCGAGCAGCCCTACTGTAACCTGTTTGGAAACTATTTGGCTGCACTTTTTTTTTTCTTATATTTTTCATGCATAGTTGAAATATTGGCAGATTCTCAAAAAGTGACGGGAACTCAAATGAAATTCAAACCCCAAAAAGTGAATGAGGATAACGAGTTGAAGGTGCGGCGCATTAGCCGCTAATGAGCGTCTTTGTCACCTGCAGTGAAGGAAGCAAAGACGGGCCTGTGGTTGAGCGGCTGCGTGGCGCGAAAGTTGTCCTGCAGCAGCATGCGGTCCGGATCTCGGGCTTTGCTGGAGTACAGGACCGTCTCCATCTTCAGCAGCTGCGGCCAACAACGCACAAAATGGACGCTGCTCAAACGTGAGTTGTTGCTTTTGTCAAACGCATCACGTCAAATGTTTTTTTCTGTCTCAACAAAAATGCTCTTATTATATTGCAAATACGTGGGTTTGTTTTTGGGGAGCACATTAGCATTCGTGACTTTCCTGCTGGCTTGTGATTATTTCATATCTATCGAGTATTGTCGACATGGGCAGTGTTGGACGTTGCAAAGTACTTTTTAAAACGAAGCCCACTGTTTTCCACAATAGTCGTTGGGAGGATGCGAGGGGCCCACTTTGATATTTTGCACCTTTTTAGTTTATTAACATTTGACTTTAGAAATCCAAATAGAGGTCAAGACATGATATGCAGTTGAAGACAATGCAACGTGAATTCACACATTCATTTCTCAATGCACCTTTGAAGAGAATCGCTAAAAATGCGTGCAGACCAAAAACGATGTGGTGTTTGTTAGTTTAGACTTTTAGTCTTTCACTATTTCAGTTTGGTTTGCGTGCGGGTGTGCGGGGGTGCCAGAACGGGGCCTGATGACGCAATTAGGCGACTGTCTTAATATACGAGTTTAATTCATTCCATGATCCTGCTCATAGCTTAAATCCTCTTTGACCATCAAAATGACTACAAATGCCATTAATTGTAAATGATAACAAAGGGTGTCATGTCACCCGCACCTCAAGGCCCCGCTGTACTTTATAAGTTTATTTTCTTTTAAATATAGCAGGATTGTTTACAAAAGTCTTTACTGAGGTGAGTTAAGTTTACAAGACAAAATAAAAAACAGCCCATAACGCAAATTCCTAGTATTGGTAAAATCTTTTAATATCGTAGTTGAAAGCATTTTTTTTTTTTTTTCCTGTGTAGCCCTAATTCTACTTTGCGATGTTCTGGTGCGGCCTGTTTTAATTTTCCGAATATGCAGTAAGCCATTTAAAAAGCCCCCAAAATAACTTCTGTGAACTGAACATATCCCAAATTTGTGTTCACAGCTTCCGAACATTTGTCGTCCGTGTCTGTCCGACATGAAAAGTGAAAAAGATGCGATTGAAAAGTGCCTGGAGAGAAGTTGAGTTGCGAGCGCGTGCCGGCCACGTGTCAGTCCCACCTGAGCCTTGGAGATTTGAACCCTCTCGCGGAACACGGTCCAGATGACGCTCTGGTGGCAGGGCGGCGTCGTCAGGGAGCCGTTGTAGCGAAAGTAGCGACCCAGATCTTTGGGGAGCAGCGACTGCACGTCGAAGGCCGGGATCAGCACTTTCTGATCTGTTGGGGGCGGGAAGCAAAACACACACAGAAAATGGACATCAGAATCAAGACATTAACCACATTCATAGCAAAAAAAATCCAAAACACAAAAATACGGGTAGTAAATGTACGTGCACACTCTAAGAACAGTTGGGTCAAAAAGAACCCAAATTGGGTCAAAGAGGGACCGGTTCGCTACTTGGGGCAATTTGACCCAATTTTCGAGCTTCTTTGGTACAAAATGACACAATTTCCTTTTGTTGATTTAATTGATCCAAGTTGTGAACCATTTTTAGCCCAATTGGGTTATTTTTTAGAGTGCACCAGCTATGATCCGAAACAGTTTATCGAATCAAACTCATCTTACGACATTGACTTCAAATTAGGGACATCTCAACTCACACCCTGCAACATTAGTTAAGTATTGGTCAAAAATGGACCGATCCTCTACTTGGGTCGATTTGACCCAACTTTGAGTCAAGAAATGAAATCTCATAAATATTGGTCAGATCCTTTACTTGGGTCCAAAAAGGGGGTTATTTTGTATCAAACAACCCAGAAAGTTTGGCCAAATTGACCCATAAAGTAGATCGGTCCATTTTTGATCCATAATTGGGTTACTTTGGACCCAACTGAGTGCAAGCATGTTTTCTTTATCCTATGCATAGAACGGCGATATTACCGCCGTACTGAGAAGGCGAGAGAGGAGCTGCGCCTCCACTTTAGACGAGAGGGCACGAGCTGGACCTACTTGCATGTCTGATGCGGCTCAGGTAGTTGATGATGTTGTTGAAGGCCGCGTTGGTCTCCTCGCCAATCTGGACATCATCGGAACAACCACATCGGGGCGACCAATCACAAACTGCGTCCAATGCGCGTTAAAATGTGGAGCAGCGCGGCCGGGCCGTTACCCCGATGAGGATTCCCAGCACGGCCAGGCCGTCCCTTTGCGTCATGGCGGCCGACGCGTTGGCGTAGAGCTCGGAGTTGTAGTGCACCACGTGCAGCTGCAGAGGGCGCAAGAGCGCCGCCAGTTGAGTTGCGCAACAGCAAAGGCTCGAGAAAAAAAGCACTTGTTATTTTGTTGGCTTTCATTCCGTTTGAAAAAGTCGCGCACGTGAGCTCACCGTGGATTAAAGGGAAGTTAGACGGCCGGTGACAGATGAAGACAAAATTCGGGGACACTCCGTATTTATTTATTTATTTTATTTTGTGTGCAATTGAAATTCGTACCTCTGCCTCTGCGCTCTGGCCATTGATGGTGTGTTCACTGCCCCCGGAACTTGGGCCGCCGCTGCCCCAGTGAAGGTGCATCTGTACGGCAGAGAAGAGCCACGGAAGCCCGCCCAGGCTCATCCAATCGGGCAGCTCGATCACAGCTGGCGGGAGATCGGGGGGGGGTGGGGGGGGGGTTCGAATATGTCACCGCACTTTACTTGAAGAATATCTCCCAAAAAAAGCGTTGCCATGGTTACCTGTGTGTCCGTTATTGTAGAGCGCGAAGGGTCTGTTGTCGTGCTGACTGTAGCCCAGCGGGGTCAGAGGGGTCAACGCGGGGTCATATTTAGTTTGCGTGGTCACCACGTCAACGGGAGACTGAGACGAACCGCCGCACTCGGGGAAATGTTCCGACCACTCCGACTGGCCCAACATGCCTTCGTCGGGCAACAGAAAGCGTCGTTAGTCTCAGCTGCGAGATTCAAAATAAACGCGCGTGCAAATTTGCAGAAAACATCGAGACCAGATTGAAAGAACAACAAGAATTTGGGCAAGTTGTGACAAATCATTCAGCTTGTGATGCTTTCAATCCGTCAAACACGATTGTGACATTTTCAACATTTTCAACATTTTCAACATTGCGTTCTTCACAAACAAACAAACAAACAAAGATCATATTTTCATGGCGTCTTTCCAATCGCAATCTCAAGACGCAACAAATACGCTTCGGAGTCATTCAAGCACTTTTGACTCATTGAGCAGTTGAATTATTATTCTTATGATTCTAAATGACGTCATTTAATTGATTTTAAAATATTACAATGTCCATGGGAAAATATACATGTTGGCACTAAATATTCCAATCAAGGAGTCTGCAACTACAATTTGAAAGTCTTTAAAGCAAAGTGATGGAAATGCAAATCGTGAATACGTCAAATGAACTGAAACTGAGAAACAAAAAGAGTCGAGCTCAATTCACGTACTCACGAAATTAAAGGTATGAAATGGTTGATTCCATTTTCAGTTCCAAATCATTTAGAAGACCTTAGTGATAAATTTAAAGAGACGGCAGAATGTAAATGTTTTATTATTCTATTTGCCCTTTCAAATGTTTGCGTTTTTGTGCAAACGTCAGTTTTTTTTCATATACTTCATTAAAACTCTTTGACTGCCATGGACGTTAAAAGACGTCTTTTTTTTTTTTTTTGAAACGGGCGGAGGAAAGCCTTGGCCAGCTGCTGTGAAAGTTTCAAGCAGATCTAGTTAGCCTAATGACTATTTTTGGCCCCTAGATGGCAGCAATGACTCTCTTTTGACAAGATTGGGTAGACGTCAGTAGAAGACGTGAGGCGGGGCTAGATGGCTGAAGAAGCGAACAATGGCGACCGGTTGCAAGCAGCACACACTTGGGAATTTTTTTCAAAGACGAAAGGCATCGACCAACGCTAAAGAGCACATTGATGACGACGATGATCATCATCGATGATGATGATGGTGACTCCGAGGTTGACGGCGAAGTTGGAAGCGCTGACGCGGCGGCTATGACGACGGCATAAAGGTTCACGGGCTAGCGATGCTGACACCGGAAAACGCGGAGCACAAGCGAGCACGCTCAGGCGGACGTTCGATCGGACGACGGAGAGTGCCCCGAGTCCAATGCATATTCATCGGAGGAGTGTGTACAGTCTGCTACTTGCTTTTTATTCCCCGGAAAAAAAGGCTGTCAAGAAAGTGTAACGTTTGCACGCGAAACGGACAAAGTGAAAGTAATCTGTTGTGCGAGTCCTGGCGTCTCCTTGCACGCAGGAGAGCGTTACAAAAAGAAAAATGTATTTGAAACATCCACATAATTGTAAGTAGTACCACAGTTGCACACATTTGTAAATAGTTTGCGAAATTGTTTTGTCAAATTGTTACACTGTTGAATGGAAATAAACGTATTTTGCAATCAAAAAACACTTTTTCATTGTTGGTGAAAGCGTTTTACAGAAGTAAAGCACTATTTAGGTGTTTGTGGCATCATTCATGGACAAAAAGAAGTGTACAATTCACTAGAGTGCATGAAATAACATCGTTTCACAAAAAGCTCTTTTTCTCCGTTTTTTGTTTCAAAAGAGAGCATTTCGGTGAAACTAACCATTTTCTATTGTTGCTGAAGAACGGAATAAAGTAGAAACAAACTTTTTTTTTCTGATGAAAGATGAGAGTTCGATCTTTCATTTGGTACTGTAGTATGTGTGTTTCCATAGTCCAAACACAACATTTTCTGTGGACCTTGAAAGATCAGTCAAAATGCTTAAATCGGCTGGCACTGGCGACGTCCCGTTTCTGAAAACGTCTGGCAGTCAAAGAGTTAAATGTATGAAATTGAAAAGAAGATTTAGCACAATTTGTCTCATCAAATGTGAGGATAAAAGATGCTTGCCATTAAATTAAAAAAAAAATTGCTTTAGATTTGAAATATTCACAACTGACTGTCAACTTCCAAATAAAAAAGATTTTCATGTGAAATTCTACATTCCAATTTGTTACGAGGCTCCTCCTAAATCAATTACAAATATAAAATGATCGATGTTTGCAAAATGACATCAAAGCCTCATTTATGACAAAATCAAATATTATTGTCATTGTAGCTGAATTCAAGATATTTTTTCTATTTCTTTTCTCGCCGGACTCAGTTTAACTTTGATTTCCGTGTCCGATCTCAATTGCATTTTTTCATCTCTTTGATTGCATCTCCAGACTTTCACAGCATTGTGTTTTCTGATGATTGGTCTCTTATGAGTCAATGTGGTCGTTGGGGTTTCTTTTCTTATTTAGAATTTTTTTGAACAAACTCAATCTTGTGTTTTGAAGCGCTGCACCACTTATTAGTATTATTATACAATTATTTCTTGATTTGTTGTCAAAGTTATTCACGAGATTTTGGTTAACTGAGCAATCGACATTTTGGAAGAATAAAATCAAAGACGTACAAAATGGAGTTTGCGTGACAAACACAATCCAAAATGGGATCGTGTGATGCTCTTTAGGTGATTTTATATAACATTTAGCTTTCTTGCAACCGTTTGTTTTGTTTTGTTTTTTTTTACTATGAGAAAAATGCAATCAGTTTTCAAATCTATCTCAAGTGAATTTGAAATGATCTTGAATAGTTTGCAAAGTGTTGCTGGAGCGCACAAAGTGAGAAAAGTGTGTCCAATCGCATGTTGAAAAAGAGAAAAGAAAACGGGACATGGAGCAAAGAATGTGAATTTCAATTGCACGGAGAGGAATGTTGTGCGTTGGAAAAGCTCTCGCGTCTTCACTCGCGTCTTCACTCGCTCACAAGCAATTATTCACTTTCGCACTCTTCAGCGCTCAAACATGAGTTTGCTGTATTGACATTTATTTCTCGTAGACGCATGCAAAGTCGCTGTATGGATGAGTGGTTTGCACGTCCGCCTCACAATTTTGCTTTTAAAAACATGCAGTGGCAGTTGTGGCTTGTTTGCCCTGTGAAAGCCCCCCCACCCCCCCCCCCCCCCAAACACCCTCTTAGTCCCCCAACTCCAAGAATTTACTATTCACTCGTTTAACGTTACGTTCCGCAATGGAGGAAAACGATTTCTTTGATTTGATTCATGCATATGATACCAAAATGGATGTATGTATTATTTTTGTCCACCTGAGGTCGCCGTCCTCCCGTTCCACAGTACTGTAGTATCTGTGCCTGAATGTGTGTGACTTTAAAAGGCGAGTCGTGGCCTAAATTGGCGTCAGCGACCGAAAGGGTAGAGTTGTTGTCAACATTTGGCCGTCGGCGGAATGTGCCGGATCGTGTGACGACTGTTGGTGGTTCGGGGAGCGGATACGGGCCAGGTGCGTCCCGCACCGTCCTGTCAGCCGTCAATGGGTACTTAACTCAATACAAATGTAATTGTTGACCTATTTTGACCTTCACAGAGTGCCTAATTTACGACTAAAATGTTTTCCGCAGCGGAATAGCGCTGATGTTCACATTAGCATGTTTGTCTACACGCGCCCTGCGATTGGCTGGCGACCAGTCAGGGGTCAACGTAAGACATCTAGGATAGACCCCAGCGCGCTCGCGACTCGCAAAGTGCGACCAAGCGAAAAACAAGATGGATGACATTGAACAAAGTAGGGCCCGGGTTCAATCTATCGTCATCTCTCGCATGCACAACATGAGCAGCGCGGCCGTTAATAATGTAAACAAGACGAACCCCCCCAAAAAACAATATCGTAGTTGTAATCGTTTGTCCCTCCCAGCACGATGACTCAACTTCAAAAATGAGGCTCGCGACCCCGCCGCTCGTCGTCATGGAGGTCCCCATGGCAACCGTAGGCTGAAAATTCTCACCCTCTGCGCTGGACACACACATGCGCGCACGCACACTCGCGCACCGCTTCGTGTCCACAAACACGCAATAACGGACAGCCTCCACATATTTGCCGCCCAACGTGCCCCCCCCCCCCCCCCATGAGAGAAATGTGATTGTTTTTTCGAAAGCTACTTTCCAACACTTCAACTAACAAGCGAGCACGCGGCGTCGTCGTGCGCGGACGGACGTCACTCAAGCGCACACAATGGCAAACAATTCGCGCGGCACCGGAAGGCCTGAAACTCAATTCGAGAGCTCGACATCAGGAAAATGTCTTTAAGCTTGATTTCAACAAAAAACAACATATGTTGAATGATCACCTCCGCTGTCGAGACGAGACGTTTCAAATCAAATGGCTGGCCAAGCTTTTTTTTGGTCACTGCGGTTGTGTACAAAAAACACAATACAGTATTGTGCTTTTATTTCAATTAAAGTACTTTTTTAATGCTCCACTTGCAAACACAATGGGTTCCAAGAGGTTTTTTGTAAGTCGAATCACATTCATTTTATGAAATTATTATTTTTTTTATTAATAAAACTGTTCAAAATGAAACAAATTATATACAGCATATACTGTGTGTATATATAGTACAAAAATTAAAATTAAAAAAATATATTTTTTATTATTATTATATGTGATTAGTAATATTTATATGTATTTGTAATATTTGTTGTATGAAGCGTGCGTGCGCAACGGCTCACAGGACAGTGAGGTCGAATTGCGCAAATGTCGCGGTGCTGCTCGGACGGATTGTGGCCGAGAGGGGAACTGCAGTACACGACAGTACCGTAATGTATGATGTGGCGCGCACTTAAAAATATGAACTGGCGAGCAAAATATACGGCATTGATGGACATCAGTCAGCCTTTGTTTGTATCTGCTAAATGTTCGCAAGTTGTTAACTAGAGGACTGGAAATCCCTTTACAGGTTCGCATGCCGGCCGGCCGGCAAATTGGACCACGTGCAGTTAGTTGCTTTGCCGTGGCGGGCTTTTGTCTCAGGCCTCAAGTTTTGCAAATGAGCGAACAGGTCACGCCGCTGCCAGCAGCCATTTTGTTCTTCTCCCTCCAGGCGCGTGCACGTTTCCGTTGCGTGAAATGTTCCGCCGCCACTTTTGCGAGCAGGTTCTTGTCTTCCCCTGAGCCGCGACTGCTCCCGAAAAAAATGAAAAATGCCCTGCAGCTTTTCTGCTCTTCGATGTTGGGACTCGTAAACCGGATTGTGTTTGGATTGTTTTTGTTTTTTGCTTCTGTACAGTTATTGATGATCATCAGATTTTTCCTCATTCTCAGCATTTTATCTTCATTTTATTTTTCCAATGTGGTGCTGAGAGCAAATCAAATGAATTTGAATTTTATTCCAAACAAAACATTTGTCTTATTTTAAATGAAAACTTCTATCTACTGCATTGTAATGTTGTTGGTGATGGTGGCACCAAGAATCAAAACGGATTTGTTTTCAATTTTCTTTTCTTTTCAGGATAAAAGTAAGCCGAAAGGAGACGATGACCGTAAACTCCAAATGGAGCTTCAAAAGGTGAGTACTTTTCCTTGATATGCATTTTCGTTTCCAACCCAATGTGGCAATCAACTCGGCTTTTGCAAAGCAAATGTTGGAAATCACCTTGAAGATTTGCGACGATTGCAATTGATGTCGTTTCCTGAAAAGGGACCGTTTTGAGCACGGTGCAAGTGCACGCACGCTTCTTGTTTCACGTTCATGGCGGACGCTTCTCAAGGTCGAAAATAAAATATGCAGCTTGAGCCTTCGCATGAGATTTTGAGGTCATTCTCTTGTTGAAGAAAAAAAAATACATTTGTAAAAATATAAATATATATAACGAGTACAAGTACTTAGTTGCCAATGCCGCATACTAAGACTTGATTAATGTCATTACGTCTTGCAATGTTGACGTTCATAACCAATAAGTCTCAAATCGTCTTTCCCTACTGAAATGAATGCAAATGTCATCTGTTTAGTGTTCAGCCTCCCCCCCAAAAACTAAAAAAAAATGTAACACTCTGTAATATAATACGATATTAGAAACGTACAAAAATGACATCATTGCCGTGCTCGCATCTGAAATGTTTGCTCGTACGTCAAAGCAAAACTCGTCCGATTGATGGCGTTTATCTTAAGGCACCACTCGATTGATCAAAAACACAAACTTTTCTTGATACTATTTTGAGTAGGAAGTTGTAATAACAACTCGGGGGGGGGGGGGGGGGGCTGCCTCTGTCGCTGCCTCAGCACAGCAAAATTTGCAGTCGAGTGGGCTGAAAGTGTTTACTTGAATATCTCCACGCAACTCCTAAATGCTGACATTGTCTCCAGTGTGAAATCAATTAATATGAGAGCAGAGTGTTATTTATTCAGTGACATTTAATTCTATGTATATTTTTATTTTCGTATTTATCCATCCGTCCATCCATTTTCTTAACCGCTTTTCCTCACAAGGGTTTTGTATTTATTTCCACATTTTTTTATATATTTAAGTTTTTAAAATTTTTGTATTTAATTTTGTTTGTATATTATTTTTTATTATTATTTTGCATGATATTTTTTATATTGTTTTTTATTTTACTTATTTATTTATTTAGTCCGTTTCGGTCCTCCAAAAGTTGCAGCTCGAATAGAAACCAGTCGGTGTCTGGTACTAGTACCGGTACTGGTACTGGCATGCGTGGCTCCCTGAATTTGTGTCCGCCCGCCTGCCCCATTCATGCCCACTGCGTCTTTGTCCGCAGCATAGTCACGGCCAGTGTGGCTGCGCAGCACAATAACCTGTGTGTTGATTGTGCGCCTCGACAATACGCGACACAATCGGCTCTGCTCCGTCCCGTCCCGCCCGCCCGCTCGCTCGCTGGTTCTGGCCTGCCGCTGCCATCCCCGTGCACTTGCCTCCCTTCACTCGTCTTTTTGCCCGGCACCCTTCCTCCTCCTCGCTCCCCCTTTCGCAGCCCTCCATCATCTCTGTGTGAGCTGTGTGAGCCGACGCCAGCTTGGCCAACCGTAACTAATACGCGGCAGAGAGGGCAAGGCGAGGGGAAACAGAGGGAGAAAAAGGCCCGCACATGCACACGCACAAAAAAAGGCTTCCCAAATTGGCTGAAATCTTTTGGATAGTCACTCTGTTATCTTCTCATGTCATGACTTGAAACGAGCGTCGGCGGTGGTTTTGCTCGTGCACGGACGGGTGAGCAACCTGCGGCTCGGGGGAGGTTTAAGCTCCACGTCAGTATTCAACACGACATCTTAAAAGTCAGTAAAAGCTCAGAGAGGAATTGAAAAACACAACACATAAATGCAAATGCTCTCAAAAGAACGATGTAAGACCCCAAAATCCCTTTATAGCATTATTCCTTAAAATGACATTAAAGTATTAGTCGTTTTATATTCTTTTAATTTTCAGTTCCTGCTCGGAAAGCAGCCACAAGACATTGAGACCTTGAAATAAACTGCGTACCTGGTCAAATACTTGTGGGCATGCTTTTAAAAACAATCATTTCAAAAAAGTACTTACTTCAGAATTTCTAAAAAAAAAAAAATCCTAATCCAATCTAAACTATCCCGGTACCAAAGAACGCCTCAAGTCACACAACCTAAATGACATAACTGTGTGTGTTGTTGTTGTTTTTTGAGCCATCCCAAATAAACTTTCTAACTTACCAGTGTAGGTCCAACTTGTGTCCTCTGGAAAACAAAACAGGGACAAATCCTTTCAACTTGGATTCAAGTCATAATACAAACAAGTATCAAAACCACTGCAAGCTGCTGATGGATGTTGTCACTACTGTCGTGTACGCGTCTCACACTCAACGGCCCGTTTATAAATGCAAAAAAGAAAAAGGAGAAAAAAAAAGCCCTCACCTCAGCCAGCCAGCGTTGATTATTATGTAAATGAAATTCTTACCGGCAGCCGTCCAATGGAGGCCGGCGAGCAAAAGCAGCACAAAAGGAGCCAGCGAGTCCATGTTAGCAACGCGGGCAACAGTGGACGGAGGGATGAGGAGTGAAGGGAGAGAGCGAGGGGGACACAAAGGGACACGGAGTGAGAGAGAAAAGCAGAGTGAGCGGGCAAAGGGGGAGACGGCCTGGCGGCCCGTGGCGGCTTCGACGGGCCCACCTGCCGCCCGTCCCTTCAGTGGTTTGCGGTGGGACGCTGGATGCATGCCGGCTTTTTGTCTCCTTGGACAGGTGCTGAAGTGGCCGAGGCCCAAAAGGAGCAAAGTCGCAAGCGCCAAGCGGCCCGGGACAATTCATCAACGGAAAGAAAGAAAGAAACAAAAGCGAAAATAGCTCGCTCGTTTTCATACCACTTGATCCATATTAGTCAAGACGCTCATTTTGAAAATCAACTCATTGAGCATGTGAATACATGAGTGTTACCTGGGGAACTTTTTTTTTTTTGCCATACTAAAATAAAGTGTAAATGCATATCCACTACAGTAGGTGGCAGTGGTGCTCTCGTTGATTTATTGTATTTTTGAATTTCAGGCAAATGGATGCACTTCAAATCTTTTCCGTGACAGACTAAACATATTAATAAACTAGTTGATTTTTGTAAGTTAGTCTTTTTCTCCATGTCTTTCTTTTTGGCTTTAATGTTAATAAGGATATAATGTCATGCAGACGTGTACTTGGAGCACATTTTATAGACATATGATACTATTTACAGTCACAGATTTTAGTATCTGATTTTTCTGTGTGTGTGCGTGCGTGCGTGCGTGCCTGCGTGCGTGCGTGTGCGTGTGTGTGTGTTTTACACAATGCCAGCCACTCAGCTGAGTGGCCGTTGTCGCTCTTCGCCACTAGGGGGAACCCTCGCCACGTTACGCCACACTTTGAGCTCGTGCACTTACAAATGTCTCCCCAACGAGTCGTTTCATCTTCCAAATGCTTGTAAATATGTAAAAATGGTCACGTTACGCTGATTGTAAACAGCGCGACAAGTATTTTAATTTCTATCAAATAGAACTTGATGATTCTCCCAAAGACGAGCGTCTATTTCACATAGATGCTGGGAAATAGCTGAAATAATTCATGTGATCACGTGTTGTCGTCACGCCCCCCTTTGCAGTCGGGCGCGCGTGCGCATGCTCGTGCGAGAGGCGACCTGCCCGCTGAAACGTGCAGGGGCGTCACAGCCAAATTACGCAATAGCCACTACCCTGCCGTCCGCCTATTGGCCGCTCCACTCGCCTTTTGTGGGCGTGGAAAAGACACCTCGGCGCGCTATTGGCTAACTCCACTGAGTGGGCGCGCCCGTTGATTTCATTCATAAAATCCGCCGAGGGAGCTCCTCGCCGACATGTGAAATCTGCTTGTATTTAAATGAGAAAAAAAAACCGCAAGGGGAGATTTCGAATATAGTTCTAGCTTGTCATCAAAAACATACACGTTTATATTTGCATACATAACGGAGGTGATATTTGGTATTAGGGCAAGTTTTGTTTGTTTATGAAAGTGTTGCTCTGCTCACAATCCCTCACGTAGAGGCGGCTGCTTTTTTTTCTTCTTCTTTTAAATCTAAAAATCTGCTTTGTTACTTTATGTGCAGAATTTCTAATTGGTCTTAATCAGACATGAATTGCAAAGGGGATTTGCTAACCTTAAAGCAATGCTTCTCGGACTTTAGTATCAGCTCCAAAAAATAATTTGGAGTAGGCTACTTCGTGGCACCCTTTATAAAAAACGAGGCATTTTTTATTGGTCCCAAAAAGTACATTATATTACATACATAACATTATGCACAGTTTGAACATTAACACTCTGCTAAAATATAGCAAAATAAAAAAATGTAGTTAAATGTTTCTATTCAAATGAAGTGCACGTAAAATATTTTTAAAAATATGCATAAATGTTTCTTAACAAACAGTTGTAGAAGATTATTTGTACTTAAAAGTTAACAAATGCACTGTAGGGGAGACCCGATATGGTTGTATCACTTTTTGCTTCAGCACAATTAACTCACTCAATGTTTGAGTCAAGTAGCCACGTTTGTTTACTACAAATGGCGCCTATTTAAACTCTGCAAGAATATTACAGTCCTTTTAATATGATGTCAAATACATGCTGGTTCTTTGTTATAAGACATGCACTCCATTACCAAGATACGCATGCTGGGGTAAGATTTAACGATTACGCATAAAACAGAGGCCACGTCATGTGATGTGCACATGTTGCAATTTTACAGCTGATCACGAAACAATCGATCAAACTGTCACTTATTTCTCATGAATCTGATGGGGCGGGGAAACATTGATTCAAATGTCCATCCGTTTATTGTAAAAAAAAAAAAAAAAACAATAACTGGATATTATTTCAAATTGACAGTTCAGAGAAAATGCACCAACATAATATGAGGATTCATTTAGTGCCGGGTTTGGTAAGTACATGTGCAATGCAGAGGGTGTGTGTGTGTGTGGGGGGGGGGGGGGGGTTGGGGTTGCTTGCTACACAGCACACAAGTACGACCTGCAGCTGATGTTTTTTGTTTTTTTAATGAAAGGTATTGACTGCCAAATTTTGATCATATACTTTTCCACGGAAATCGGCAAATGGCGATCAGTGGCCAATCGATTGGAGCGCCGCTATTGATTTGTGGTATCTGCTCAGTACAGTATTACATGGCAGCGCTGACTGCTGGTTTGACCTTTTTTGTGACCTCATCAGGCACGCGCACCCTCTGCCAGTCTTTCTTTTCCTCTTGTAGGCATTCTGGGGAAGAAAAAAGTGCTCCAAGCTGCGTGTGGGGGCGGGGGCGGGTTGTTGTAACACTTTCCAAACATGCATTGAAACCCAGCCCACCCGTTAGCCATTGTTTAGCTAGCTGTGTTTGCGTAGTGCTTTGAAATGAGCAAGGGGGAAATATTTTACTTGAGAAATTGAAATGAGAATTGATTCCAACAGAAGTTGCATAATTACTATATATAAATATAGTCTTGGCCCCAAAAATTATTTCAGACCTCAAAGTCATTTTTTTGCCTCCCTCTTTTTTTTTTTCTTTCTGTTTCCGGCCTTGAAAATCACCAAGTGCGATCAGGGAAGAAACACAGAAATGATCACATCAAATGATCTTATCCCTCATGGGTGGATTTGGTGATGTTACAGCTCTTTCCTTGTTACAACCATACCCAGTCTCCCTAACTAAGCTTAAATTTTTTTTAAAAAAGTTTTTACGACACTGTAACATTATGCACAATTTGAAAATTCAAGCTGTGATTCGGTGATTCTTTCATGTACCACAAGAGGGAGTCCTCGCATGTGGTTAAGAGGCTGTTGGAGATGTGAAATCCGTTTGAGTGTGTTTGTTTTGATATTTGATTTATTGATTATTAATCAGTAGCTGTGAGACATTTGGGGGATTGTGGGAAATCTCAGCGCCCAATGCAATTGCAAGCTTGACTTGACATGACTTGAATGTGACCTTGGAAAGGTTCTGGAGACTTCGGCACAGCTGCCGCTTCTCTCGTGCTGTTTAGTAAATACAGATTTGGTTCTATTTGTTGTCATTTGTTTTATGCTGACTGTTTACGGCTGCAGCTCAAGTCTGTTGGATGAAGTCAAGTTTATTTCTATCGCCGTTAATCACACCAGAGTCTCAAAGGGCTTCACGTGCCCTCATGAAGCCGATTCCAAATAAGTACGGACTGAAAGTCTACGGAGATCAACTAAAAAGGTGTTTTGGGTGAAACAGGAAGTCGGACGCGCTTCGGACCGGACCCAGCAGAGCGCCGCCACTTGTCAACCTCTGCCGTCGCCGTTTGCAGGTGCAACGTGATACGCTATTTTGCAACCGCACACGCTTGAGTCTGGTTTTGACGCCTCCGCGTGCGTTTCACATTTCTCTCGTCTCACTCACAGCGGTTCGTGCTTTCGCCTGGAAAAGAAGAGACGGAGAGGAAAAAACGCCGCCTGCATGTAAACACCGGAATCTCCAATTTCTGTTCCATCACTTCTCATTCAAACCACATAGAAAGTCATTTGTTCACAACATTTCAAACATTTTTCCTCACTTTGAGCAGGGTCATACATTTTGCACATTTTTTTTTACCATAAATATTGCGACATGGACACAATGAATTCTCATCTTTGTGTCTGTAAACGTCGCCACAAAAACGAAATTGGATGCACGTCAGGTGACTGACTTTGCCTTTGCGTAACCTTCCACTTTTGCTGCCATCAAAAATTCTCTTATTGCTTTGGGGTTATTGTCCCTCTGCACTGTGAAGACATTTTGGAAAGAATTTGAGCGGTTAACGTTCAAGAATTCTGTATTTAAATCCGTTCAAACTCGTGAGTACATTCAAACAGACTTGTAAGCTAAATGCTACAAACATAGCATATTTTCCCATAATGCCACTTGCGCATGCGCGAGTGGGAAAAAAAATACTTTTTTTTTTTTTTTTCATTCGATTTGACATCATCATTGCTCTCCTTTTTTTTTTTTTTTAAAAAAAACCCAACAAACAAATCAATTAAAAAAATAAAAATAAATAAACATACTTTTAAAAATTAAATAAAACATTGTTTATTTGTAACTTTTATGATTTATTATGTCTGCCGGGTATTGCTGCAGATTTAGCTCGTCCATCCCCCCCCACCCCAGAAAGTAATACCCTGTGGCATTATGGGAAAATGTGCCATGTTTGAACGTGCTCGTGAGTACATCGGAACGTACTTGCGAAAATGTTTGGATGTATTTGCGAGCGGAATGTTGTCAGTTGCACGCTTTGGTGGTTTTGTCAAGTGTTCACGTGTTAATATGAAAGCCAAGCTGCTATTAACAAGCTAACCGACTTCTTGCTCATTAACTTTACAAGCAAACACAGAGCAAAGACTGGATTTTATATTTGAGTGTTGAAAGTCCGTTTCTGTCCATGTGTTTGACTTCACATCTGACGATTGAGTTGCAAATTTTCCCCAAAAGCGTTTTGCTTCTCTTTCAAAAATTCCATCATGAAATTTTCTGAACGAGCGAAACGTTAACGTTGACGCCTCGGATACTCAAACGGCCCCCGACAGCATTCTGCCCTCATTTTGCTGCTTCTTGTCAAGCAGGGAAAAAAAAAGAATGGCGCAAAAGTTGATCGATATTGTCCGCTAGCCTTGTGTGGGGATTCTGCTTGTCTTAACAGCGCTCGTTTAAAAAAAAAGAAAAAAAAAAAAGGCCAAACACACATGAGTTAATCCTTTAATGCTGGCTGGAATGAGGTCTCGTGAGGCGTGCGGACGCAAACGTCGTCCGATATGATGACGGTTCCAAGTCCAAAAGCTGACAACGTATTTGTGTGCTTCCGTAACGTCGTAGAAAATGTCGCTTATTTCCGTCGTTCAAGTCATAAAGGGAAACTTTGGTTCCAGCTGCACCGAATGTGGGACAGAAAAACAAAACAAAAGAGAAACTACTTTTCACAAGGCTCAATCTGCGATTGTCAAATCCCAAAAGTGTGTCACGGACTCACGATGGGTGGATTGCAGACACGTTGCAAAAAAAGGACACGAGGGTCCCGAGCCGATCGACGCTTTTCATTGGATTTGACATTTGTGGCTTTTCAGACAAATATTACGTTTTCTGTCATTCAAATGGACTTTGAAATCCCGTCGTTAACGTGAATTGTGGCACTTTAATAATATTGTAATGATTTTGCGTGGGAAAGCGAACGGTGCATGTTTTTGTACGTATATTAGGGAAGAAGCGATCGGTGGCAAGAAGATGCAAGTGAACTTTTGTGGCCTCATTTCGTGTCATTGTGAGCTTGACTTTGACTATTTCTGCACTTTCTGATGTTTTGCTAATCTTTCTTTTCGTAACAGGTTGCTCCGAGAGCCACTTTGACATGTAAGATGAATTGATTGTCCAAATAATCAACAAGTATTTTAATAATTGAGCGATTATTTGGAGCCATTTTTTTATTTGGAATTTTCCAAATCCTTTGATTTCAGCACATCAGCAGTAATTGTTGACGGATTTCTGTCGTCCTTCATGAAAGGAGACTGATTATCTTCTGCGTTTCATCCAAAATAAGACATTTGCAAACATCTGTTTTTACTTTAGAAAACAAAGCGTCAACATGCTTCGTCAATCCTCCCTTTTCATGAATCTCTGTACAAATGCAAAGTACGGAAAACAGCAATCGCTGGTTAATGAACAGGAAAACTCAAGGAAAAAATGCTTTTTGATTGAATGATTGATAGATGAATCGATTCTAAAAAAAAAAAAAAAAAAATTCAATAGTGCCAGCACTAATGTAAGTTTATGTTTCAAAATATGTTAAGCATCTTTTCAATGCTTATTTTTGAGTCACGTTTTCTTTCTTGTTCGGACCTGAAATCAAAAGTTAAGACGAAGTTAGCAACAATGCGAAAATGTGAGTGGCGGGCTGAGAACCACAAGCAGAACCCCCCCCCCCCCCTCCCGCGCCGCCTCCAATTTTGCTCCAACTCCAAATGGTCCCACTGTTGATGTGTTTTGTTGATGTTGATGTCCTGACATGAACTATAAGAAGCGCTCATGGGACATTTTTGGCTCGGAAGCGCAAGCATGAGCGGAGAATTGACATTGCGAGCTTGACGTCTTCTTGCGACTTGAAGGGCAAAAGTCATCATCACGTGATTTGCAGCTCAAGGCCGCGCCTGCTTGAACGGTGGCGCGAATCATTTGACTTGATTTGTGCGGCGCACGAATGTGGGAAAGCAAGACGTGCGAGCTGCGGCCAAACTGGTCGCTCCGGTTGGAGGGGCAACATGGATGGCGACATACGTGCAGAAAGCAGGTGGGGGATGGGAGCGGATGGTGGGCGGGGGGTGGGGGGGCGGTGGGGGCACGGTTGGGTGGGGGAAGGGCAAGCGCAGAGATGGAAATGATGGGGGTGGTCTTCACAAGCCGTGAACTCCATGCAGGTTGACTGGGTTCATGTGTTGCTGAGGAATGCGGGAGGGGGAGGGGCTGGCCGAGCGAGCGACCGACCGACCGACCGACCGACCGATTTCTGCTTTTGACCTGCATACACAAACAGGCCCCAGGTTTACTATTAGTAAAGGTTAACTATGTGCTTGCTGAGGCTGCTGTTATTCTGGGGAGTGGGCGACCCCTCCCCCCTGGGCGACCCCTCCCCCACCACGCTCAGGATCAATGGCAGGTATTGTCAATACTGTGAGCAGCGCGGCGTGCGTATGCGCCCTGAGGAGAGGGTCGCAGGGTTCATATGTATGTTGCGTGTGCGTGCGTGCATGTATGTGGTGGGGGTGGGCGTGTGTGTGTGCGTGGTTGACCTGGCCCATTTCACAAGCCACCGCTCTATCCCCTGCATTGCATGTGAGCAACACTTGCAAGTAAAGCCTCTGTAATGACAGGCTTACTATTGGGGGGGGCAAATGTTGTCAATAGGCCGCATGGCGAGCATGTGAGCACTTCGCCGTCAAAATACAAAAATGCAAAATACATCAAATACAATCATGAGAAACAATGGATGTCAAATGCTCACACACCAACAATAATAATAATAATAATAACGGCCCAAACTGAATAACACTCGTGTAACAATTGCTTTGTTATTGTGCTTTTCACTGGTTGAAACGTGCACGGCGTAAGACGAATGTTCCGTTCTCGTGCTTGTACTAGCAGCGACTATGTTTACATGTCGTTAGTAGTCTGCTTTGTGAAACATTTGGGACGACGCCTTTACATGCGTCTTGTTGACGTCATTTTTGCTTCTTGCTTTCCACGACGTTTTGAATGATATTCATGTGTTCGTCACCTTCCTCAAATAACGTCTTTCCTCGCTGCTCCAAACGTCGGCTTCTTTGCTGCGTTACACCATTTTTGCATTTTTCTTCATCTCCGTCTTCGTATTTCCGCTTCTTGACTCGTATCAAGCCAATACAAGTCAGCGGTGTCGGAAGTGCGAGCGTTTGCATCGTTGAGGCTCAGAGGGGACGCGGCGAGCTTTTTCTCCTGCTCAACGTTCGGCAAACCTCCCGGATGTCCGTTTTCAAAAGTTTTCTTGTATTCTTTGGCTTTCATGGTATTAAATGATTGTTTTCCTCGTCTGCACGCCTGATTTTGACTTTGCGTACGACACTTTGTAGGCAGCTATTCCTATTTTGAAGCTGCTCTAAAAATAAAGTGGACTTGAGCAAGCGCCTCCCACTTTTCAAGCGGCTCAAAGTTGGCCAATTGATGATGCGACTGCTAACAAAAGCAGGATGAGGAATTGCAACGCGAGTCTTGTCCCGTATTCAGCCCAAAGCTTCACAACTCATTGGACGGCGCTTCGCAGTGCAGATGGACAATAGCCCGCTTGCATAACTGCAAAAGCAACCCAAGACTTTTGGAAGGTGGCAAAGACGTGGAATGTTATGCAAGGGACAAGTCAGTCGCTAGGGTTCATTTTATCCACCGTTTTGATATTGAGTCTCGCTTGCTAGTTTTTTGTCATACTTAGTCAACATCATCCTGTTTTTATTTAATACATTTTTAGTCCACTGCAAGTCTAGCATTGCGGTCTTTATTTTAGTCCAAGAAAACAATTGTATTCATCTAAGAAAAACGGTCAATATTTGAGTCAAGTTTTAGTCATGACAATCATTTGACCCGAGTATTTTTTTTTGTCAGCAGATGATGTTGAACATTTCAGATCTAAAACGATTCCACATCCAATTTTCTCTCATCTTTGTGATGAAAAACAACTTGACACACAATTGCAGTAAATCAACAAGTGGCTACTATGCGATGATCTTGTAAATTAGCCAACATTAGCGAGCGGTCAGATTAGCATCATTGTTGTAACATTTTAGCCATTGGATTCATGTGAAATGAGAACTTCTTTTTCTTTTCTTTTTTTTTTATTGTGACTCCGCCTCCTTTCTGTCTCATGTTTGTGCATTTTGCCCTCACTAGCTGCAGATTTGAAAGGGGGCGTGTCACCGTGGGTCACATGACAGCGTCACAGTACAGATTAGCAGAGACAAGATTTTACAAAATAGTTCTCGTCTCGTTTTAGTTCATGAACTAAAATGTCCACAGATTTTAGTCCAGTTTTTACTAAGTGAAAGTACATTTTCGTCTCGTCTTCATTAGTCGACAAAAATGCATACTGACTTCGTCCCAGTTATTGTTTATTAAAGAGGGTTTTAGTCTAGTCTAGTTTTAGTCTGGTGAAAACTGTACATTGACGAAATAATTTTTGTTTCGTTTTTGTTGACGAAATGAACACGAGTCGGTGACCTGACCTGAATCCGATTGAGCATGCATTTCACTCGCGTAAGTCCAAATTGCGGAGAAATGGCCCCAAGCGACAACAAGCAGGAAGTGAAGACAAATCCATTGTGGTTGTGGCCGACCGACAGACAGACAGACAGACAGACAGACAGATCATTTTCACAGTGACAAGCGTTGTAGTATATGAACATCAATAACATCATGGATGAAAAGATTTGTTGTCCATTGCGAAAGACAAATCGGCTAAATAGACGAGAGGAAGGAAAATGTCCATTGACAATATGACAAGCTTGTTTCCAGTGTGCGAGCGTGTTCGGTGTCGCATGCTGCCGCGTTGCAAGCGGGGGAGGGGCGGGGTCAAGTCTGTCGTAACCTCCAGGAAGCAGCCTTCACGTTAGGCTCAGGTCCAAGCCAATATCGACCTTTTGCCAATCACCGCCAATAGGAATGATAAGTTAAGCATTCAAGCGGACGTCAAGTCGAGTCGCTTGTCTGATGCTCGACCTTCCGCTTCGCGCCTGTTGTTGACGTTCCATTGAATAGTTAGCAGCGTTGCCTGGAGAGCCGCACGCTAACGTTCTTGCAAACGCAGCTCTTCTGCACTTCCTGCATCTTTTCATGCTCGAACCTTCATCAATACACAAATGAAGGCTTGGACGGCGGACAGGTGGAAAAATAGACGCCAGTGGATGAAATGAGTGATTGGCTGGCTTGAGAAATGGAAGTGAAAAGGATGCATCGATGGGTACTGAAGTTGGGTGCTAACAAGAACCGGTTGGAACGGGAAAACGGTTCTTTGATTTAAGAGATGCGACTACATGGAATCAAATAGTTTTACCTTGAAATATATCGCAAAACGTTTCCAATTGTCTTTTATTGGACAGGAGGAAATGCCGCATCCTGACAAGTTCATTCAAATGGATTTCAAATGACAATTACAAAAAAGCCGTCGCCTCCTATCCAGTCCACTCTAACTGAGCCGCACCAAATCGAATCCCATCGGAATCCCTCCCAGTCGAAATGAATCGAGTTGTTCCGCTTAAATGTTGAACCGTCCCATCAAAAATCATAAACCCTTCTGATCGTCTTTTGTGGAGAGACGCACACTCCAAATGTATACACGATAGCTGGATGCATAGACACAGTGGATATAAAAAGTCTACACACCCCTGTTTAAATGGCCGGTTTTTGTGATCAAACAAATCATTGGACCAATAAATAATTTCAAAAACTTGACAGACATGTTTGGAATGTTAACATTAATGGGGTTTCCAACCACCCATTTTTGTTCAAATTTTCAAGAAATGCAAAAATGAAACGCTAGAAATTCGAAAAAGGGCCCAAGATTTGCACACACAAAATTTCCGCTTCGAGGGGGTGGATTTTGAAGCGTATGGAAAAAAAGTCAAATTCAAATTTTCCGCATACATGTCGCACGTTTTGACCAGATATGACGTCACACGTACGTTTGTAGTCCCAAAGGAATGTCGGACGATAAAGTAAGGTATGTGTGGGCGGACGACCAAACAAAAATATTTTGGGAATTAATCAAATTTTAATGCTATTTTAGATGGAAAAAAGCAAAGAAATATTACGGTTGATCAATAATTACAAAAGAAAACTCATACGACGTCATCGCTCGGCGCAGTCGCTTCCTGGTCTTCTTCTTTTAAATGACTGGTGGATCACATCTCTATGGTGTATAGCGCCCCCTACAGCGGCGGAGTCCCCTCTCAATATTCCCAAAAGATGGAAACGGGCAAAAGTCGCATGTACGTTTTGCGCATTTTCAGTAAATTTGCTTAAAATTTTTTAAACCATTGGATGGAAACCTCACTAATGTGGAGGGAATTATGAACAGTTCCAAATCCAGTTCCAAGGTTTTTGCCACAAAACCTTCAGGCTTCTGCTGCAAAGTTCAAAAGAAAAATAATATGGCGTTTCCATCCAAATGTTTTGAAATCTTTAAGCGATTTAGTGAAACTGTGCAAAACAAACATGCGACTTCTATTTGTTATATTTTGTGAATATTGAGAGCAGATGAGACTGCGCCATGAGATGATGTCGCATGAGAGCAACTCTGCCACAAGTTGACAAAATAATCATGTTCGCTTCTTTTATTCATTGCAGAAATATATCAATTTCTTCTAGGAATGCACGATAATATTGGTGGCCGATAAATATCGGCAATTATCGACCAATTTGACGTCATACAAATAGACCCGATAATTACTTAGCAGTTATCGACATCACCCCTTTCTAAATGATTGGTTTATCGGTATCGGTTGAAAATAGCAATATCGTGCATCCCTAATTTCTTCATAGATGGATAGAGATTGGTAGAAAAAAAAGACTGGGGAGAAAAGAAGGACTAAAGTTAAAACCAGAATAACCGGCAGGTTGTTTTATATATTTATATTTTCCAATGTTGTTGCATAATGTTTTTTACTGTCAGTGTGATGCAGACTTTCGGTTAGGAGGCTCTCTCGCTTTCTCTCTCTCTCTCGCTCGCTCGCTCTCTCTCTCTCTCTCTCTCTCTCTCTCTCTCTCTCTCTCTCTCTCTCTCTCTCTCTCTCTCTCTCTCTCTCTCTCGGTGGGCGGGGGAGCGCACGCGTGTGTTTACACCCGCTCGCTGTAGTAGAAGCAAACGCCGTAAGAAGCATACACACGGGTGATACATGAGTGGGCGGGGCCAGGAGCGGCCACGCCGCTGTCCAATCGGCGCCCGGCAATCCAATCACTGGCTGCGCGCGTCGACCAATGGCGTGCGGCCCCCTCGGAAGCCCTCAGCCCCCTCGGCCAATCAGCCACGCCGATGACGTGGGCACGTGGATCCCGGCACATGTTGACGCTCGTAAAGTGAAGAGAGAGAGAGAAAGAAAGAGCGAGAAAACACACACACGCACGCACGAGCGCACGCGCGCACGCACGCACACAACAGGAGGACGCGCGGCGGCCGCAGTGGACGTGGACGTGTGCAAGACGCCGGTCGCCCAGATGCTGCTCACCGCGCCCACCTCTCACTGACGGGACCAATTCGGAGGCAGAACCGGACTTTGTGCCAGCTACTATTGTTTTGAGGGGCGTCTTACATCGAGAATACATCGAGTGAGTGAGTAACGTCATTTTTGGAGATGTGTGTTGGGGGGGGGGGGGGGGGGGCTTCCCGAAGTTGGCAAGCTAGCTGCATCCTGTTTTGTTTTGTACGCCTGCTACAACCTCAAAACATTGACGGCACATACTGCATTCAACCTTGGGCGAAATTAAATAGCATAAGCAATATAACAACAGAATCTATCTATTGCTATATTTATGTAGTCTGAACTATTTTTTAATCAATTTTTTCTTGCGAGGGATACAATAATAAAATGAGAGTAGTGTACATGCAAGTTGCAAATTTGAGTCTATATCATCATATAATATTTCATGTGCCACTACACATGCTATTACAAATGTTCTGTTGTTGACATTAACATTTAGCAATCTCATAAAGAGAGCCAAAAAGTGTGTTTTATTGCAATGAGTCCAAACCGACGGAGTTGCATTGCTTCTCTTCTGAGGTGGGCGTGAAAAGTGAGTATCCTTGTGACCTCCCCCAGGGCTCAGGGTCCGGCAGGGATCACTCCCAGAGAGAGCGAGAGAGAGAGAGACGAAAAAAAGGATCGGGTGGGGGGTTGGTGGGGAAGCGACACACAGCATTTGGTCTGGGCTTCGCTCTCGTTCTAAAAGGACAACAAAAACCCTGAGGAAGCCTTCAAATGCTGTCGAAATTGTTAACGAGGCCTCCTGTTTGTCATCAATATTATTGAAGGAAGTGGCGGAAGGAAGACGAAGAGGAGCGGCGAGCTGGAGCGCGTACGCAAGAGGATGAGGAAGGCGAGATGAGAGACATGTAGAGAGGAAAGAGAGGAGTTTGTGTGTGTGAGTGGGGGGGGGGTCTTGTGGTGAGGGGGGGGGGGGGGGGGTTTAGGATGGAGCTTCAGCCAGCCAGAGCCGGCGAGGGCGGTGCTACAAGCGGCAAGCACTGGAGCCTGTGAAAGAACGAGATTCCGCTACTCTACGCTGCCTCCCCCCCAAGACCCCCCCCCCCCCCAAGCTCGCGTTTTCACTCTCTTCCGTCTCCAATCTCTTCAATGGGAGCGAGACGTGCACTAGCATTGTGTGTGTGCCCCCCATGCCATGTTAAAGTAGGACACCACCATTTTGTGTGGGCGCACGCGAGCGTTGGTCTGTAACTGTTGTTGTGTCGGCTTCCGGCAGAGATGCAGTCCCAGGGCAGCACGTCGTCGCAACCCTCCTTCGACTCGCTGAGCTCCAGCGACAGCCTCCTGTTCAGCGACTCGGACGACACCGACGTCTTCCTGACCGACGCCTCCTCCTCGGCCCTCCTGGCGGCGGCGGCGGCGGCGGCTGGGGGCCCGTCGACCGCGGTCGGCCGGGCGTCCGACAGACCCGGCTCGCAGTGGGCGCGGGACGGCTTCGGCCAGATTCCCAAATCGCAGGGCGACCTGCTGTTTGCTCAGAAGGTGAGAAGCCGGTCTGGCGCCGAAGAACCCGCGGGGACCGCTCGCGCTCATCAATTTCTCTGCCACTTCCTGTCACAGTGTGCCGAGCTGCAGGGTTTCGTCAGGCCCCTCCTGGAGCTGCTGAATGGGCTGAAGAAGGGCCGCTTCGACCGCGGTAAGCGTCCGCTCGTCGCCGCTTTTGTCTCACGCTTCCCCAACCGGTCTTGAGAACGCACGTCGCCAAACAGAAAATCTCGCCATTCTCTGTTGATGACGGCAATAGTGGTCCAGACCCAAACTCCATATCCGGCCATCCGAGCCCAGACTTGACCTTTCCTCAGCCACTTTGTCCAACTCTTCTGCGGCGAAGGCCTCGAGCCAGCCTCGAGACAAAGTCCAGGCCTCGAGCATGTCCTGCTTCAGCTTCCCCCATAGAACGTGCCCGCATAGGCATCCTGGAGGCATCCTAATCAGCTGCCCGAGCCGCCTCAGTTGACTGAGGCGCAACGGCAGAAAAACATACAGAGAGCATTTGAAGAAAAATGTTCAGTTGTCACGCTATTGCATAGATTCTTAATTTTGTATCATTTGTAACTACTGTATTCTGCCTCCCGTTATTATTGTGTGTAATTCCACGGTCGTCCACTGGATGGCATCACCACATTTAGTTTGACGCAGTAAATTTGAAAGAAGAAGAGTGTGAAAACAAGAACAATTTCAAGCTCAAGATGATTGAAAATGATGTAAAATCCTCTTCAATCCTGCTTTTTATGCCTAAAAAAGACGACAACTGTAGACTGGTTTTACAAAGTACATCTTTTGGCATGATTATTTTGTCAAATAAGTTTTCGTTTTGGTGGAAAAGGGTTTAGCTGGCTGCAGCGTCTCGATGCAAATGCTGACGGGAGTGGGTTCTGTTTGTGATTGACAGGTCTGAGCAGTTTCCAGCAGAGCGTGGCCATGGATCGCATCCAGCGGATCGTGGGGGTTTTGCAGAAACCAAACAGCGGGTAAGATGGACCCCAAAACCCTAACATCAGTATATGGGGTGTATGCCACGGAGGAGGCAGGACTTCCCACTTCCTGGTTTTCACACATCAGCTTTGTTTCCGTTTCCGTTTCCTGTTTGCGACGTGCGGGCCGCATCCCAGTTTGTGCGCTTTGGCGTTTCTGCCTCTCGCTTGCGCGCTCCCGTCGACGGGTGCGAGTGTGTCTGTCTCAGTTGTCCGAAGCATTTCAGAGATTTGAGACGCCCACCAATGGGCGGGGGCACGCAGTTGGGGGGCGGGTGCGAGTGTTAGAACGCGGCCATCAGTGGCCGGAACCGACGCTGATGTGTGAAACCCGGAAGTCGGTCGTCCGTGGCAGCGGAAATAACACTATAACATAATTTGTTTATAGAAACATACAGGAGGTAAAATAAAAAGTCTATCCATCATAATGTCATGCTGCATTTCATTTTATTGTGCTGCTCCTTGTGGTGTGCTCGCCTTGGCCACCAGGAGGCAGCATAATACAGTTTTGTAATTGCTGACACAAAGAAAGAAGAGTAGTGCTTCTTCTACTATAAGTGACTCGGTAAGATGCTATGATACGAGTCATTTTTCATCGAGGAGACCGAATGAAACAAGTGTGACGTCGGCCGTCCAGATGTGCAGGCAGATGTTCCTCTCATTGAACGTACAGTATATGTGTAATTCTTCTTCCAGGGAGAAGTACCTCAACACGCTCCTCCAGGTGGAGATGATGCTGAAGCTGTGGTTTCCTCACGTCGCCGCCGTCCCGCCGTCGGCCGCCCCCGGAGCGGCCGCGCCGAGCGCCTGCTCCCTCCCGGACGTGCCGGGCGCCGCCACGCCGCCGCACAAGCACAGGGATCAGCTGCATATCCCGGTCAAGGTGAGCACGCGCCGCCCCGGCTTTTACGCCGTGGGGTGTTTCGGCGAGTCAATCGACAGAGCGGGTTCGCAGATTGTCGTCTGCCAATGAATGACTGACTATGCAACGGCGGCGCCTTGAGATACGAGTGGCCCGATTTAAGAGCCATCAATTGGGCTTGTTTTGTTTTTTTTTATCGTTGATTTGCGAGTGTAAACTTGATATTTGAACATTGTATGGTTAGTGGCAGTAAACTGAATTCATCACACTTCACAATCAGCTGCACTTTGGCAAACTAAGTAGAAAACAAAGAATTGTAAACAACCTTTGACTTACAAAGCCGTTTAGCAAAAGGCTAAAAATAAACACTGCAAAATGCCATCGCGGTGCTAACAGTTAACATGGACGGTTGCGGTTTTAGAAGCAACATATTTCAACATAAACAGTGGCACAACACGTATAGATAAATAAAACAGTCAACTCACGTTAATAGCGGGGACAGGGTTCGGACTATTCTTCTTCGTTTGTGTTTGTATGTTTGTGTTTTGTACAATACTGCCTACCCCCCCCCCAAAAAAAAAAACAGCACAATGAATTGAGCTGAATCATTAAATCGTGATGCTCAAACGGTTAAAATTCTTTACGTATTTTTTTATTGTAATTATTTCATTTTTGTTATTTATTATTATTTATATTTTGTCAGATTTTTATTCAACATTTTTTACTATTCATGTTAGAATTGTATATTTCTTATATTCATGTTTTTGCATTCATTTGTAATTTTTTATGTTATTTATAAGTTTCAGATTTGATTTAGTTTTGTATAATTATATATTTTTAATGTAATTTTCTTTATTTTATTGAAATTCATTTTTTGTCCAATTATTATTTTTTATTTCAATTTATTGTAAATTATTTGATCACATTTGTATGCTTAAATTTAAGTTGTACTTTTTTTTTTTTAATGATATTTTTGCCCTGGAAAGTGTGCAATAAAATATTTGACTAAAGTGTCAATTGGGAGTTTTCCAGGTTATTTTTTTTTTCCCTCCCTTCCATTGACTGTGAAGTGACTTTGCCGTTGACTTTTGCAGAAACGCCGACTCAGCTGGACAGGAACCGACTCTCCGACGCCCTCTCCGGGCCTCCCCAAGCGTCCTTGCGTCGGTGCACAAGAGAAGAAGAACCAAGATGACAGCGAAGAAGAAGAAGCCGCAGCAGGTAGCCCCTGCCCTCCTCCTCCTCCTCCTCTTCCTCCTTTGCCGCCGCCGCCGTCGTCGTCGTTGCATCAAAACCCCGCAAAGGGAAACGACAGCGACTCTGACCGTTCGGGCAACCTGTCAGAGTACAAAACGGCTCGGGGGTCCGAGCCCAGCCTCACCTGGGTGCACGTCGCTCCCATCCCGTCCCTTGGGAAGTTGTGCTCGGCAGCGGCGGCGGCGGCCGGCGCTGCCGAGGCCACGCAGGACAGCGCCGTCTCCTCCACCACGCCCCCCGAGCACAGAAAGAATCTCAAGATAGCCTCACGCGGCCAAAGCCAAGCCGTTGCCGTTGCCGTTGCCGCCGTTGCCGCCGATGAGCATCGAGAGGAAGACCATCAGGACCGGGGCGCTCCCTCGGAGACCTGAACGCCGCCAGTGGGAAATCCAACGCGTGTTGATAATCACAAATCGTGTCAAAATGTGCAAAGAAATCATGGAGGAGGGTAGCAAGTAAACTCCAATTTAAAAAAAGATGACTGAATGGACCACTTCCTGTCAGGAGAGGAAGTTGCGAATGATGTAACCTTTTATGGGTTGTAGATAGACGCCACAAGAAAAAAGGAAATGGCATCCATACTGTACTGGACGAGTGATGCATTCAAGGACTCTGGAGACTATGGAAAGACAACAAACGATGTCATCAACTCACGAATGTAATCGGAGAAAGCGCTCCCATGGTTAATTTATTCGTCCGTTGATCTGACACTGCATTTATTTATTATACTTGGTATTTATTTTTCAGGCAGCTGAGGAAAACGCACAGAGAGGGCGTCAACCTTTTTTCTTTTTTTACCACATTGTTGACATGTGTTTTTTCTTTGTTATCATCAAAACAAAGGAAGTTTTGAACCGTCAGACTACTGTGCCTTTTACCAAATAGGATGTGTTCATTTTTTGTTTTTCAAAAGAAACAATTGGTGCTTGGAGTGCATTTCTATTACATTTTGATTGTTTGCTTTCACACAAAAAAACACAACACATCTTGACAGTAGTCACCCGGGAACCGTCGTACATCTTACACTACATGACAGCATCACGCGCGCTCGTTAGCCTGCTAGCGTAAATGTCTTCTTCTTCTTTTTTAACGTTCTCCCAAAACAACAAAAGTCTGGTTGCCTCGATTAAACTTTTGTCAAGTGCCATAACACGCCGGTCATTTTATTGACACTGTAACACTAACTTCAAAATGGCTCAGGAATTTCCGCTAGTAGGCTAACGATTGTTAGCCTAATTGCATAGTTGCTTAAATCATTTTTGGGAACACAAGAAGAATCCGTTTGCCTTGATTAAACCTTTGCAGATCATCATGACAAATTGGTCATTTTATTGATGTTATACCAGTAAGTTTAAAATGACTCCGAAAATGACGCTAGCCTAGGCTAACGATTGTTAGCCTACTCACGTAATTGCCCCAGATATTTTTGGACCGTTTTATGTAAAAATAAGAGTCCAATTGCGACGTTTTGAACTTTGTGGATGACTGACAACTTAAACAAACGTAAAAAAAACAAAACAAATGACGACTTGGGCAAATGCGCTTTTAGGCTAACAAACTGCTTCGACCCGATTTTGGTAACACGCCTCCATTTTGTCGGCAGAGGCTATTCTGCCAGCCTTTTTTTCCTTTTTCTTTTTTTCACCTCCTGTCCGCTCCCCCCCCCCAAATGGAGGGAGCGACGGAGGCGCACTGAAGGCTGGTGCAACTGCAAAACTTGAATTGATGGTAAAATGTAAACAAACTTGTCTTGACTTGCCGGCTGGCGAGCTGGCGACGCTTCCTCCTCCTCCTGTGCTGCTAACCCACATCGGAACGGCCCGAGTCCAAACATGGAGGAGGAGCGGCGGCCGCAGCGGCGCCGACAGCAACTTGTACTAAAGTGCTTGAAATATTTCCACTCAACTCTTTTGAAAAGTTTTTCCATTGAGCCAGCGAGGACGTCATGCAAACGTCTTCACTTCTGTTGTTTGACCTTATTTTGATTTATAGTATTTACTTCTTTTCTTTCTTGTTTACATTTATTTTTGTTTTTCATTCCTTTCTATTCAATGTTATTTTCTTTGTTTTTTCTTGTTTGATTTTATTTCTTTTCTTTTTTTGTATCTCTTTGTTTTCTGTCATTTAAATGTATTCTGTTGAATTTTATTTTCAATTGGATTTTACTTTGACTTTTTATATTTGTTTTTTTCTTAAAGTTTTGTTTGATTTACTTTTATGCTTGGGCTTTTATTTGTTTTTGTTTTATTTTATTTTGTTTTATGTCTCACATGTTTTTAATTGATTTCAATTCATTTAATTTTGTGTTCTATTTGTTTTTTAATTATTTAACATTTTTATTGAAATGCTAATTTGTTTTATTTTTGAGTTGTTAATTTTTGATTAATTGTACTAATTTCGATTTTTTTTTTTTTGGAATTTGTATTTGAAGTGTATTTCTATTTACTCTATTTATTGAGTTGATTTCCATTGCTCGTTTGGTGGTTGCGAGACGAGATGTATTTTTGCGAGCCTTACGAGAGAGTCTGGACAAAAGACCCCCCCCCCCCCCACCCTCGTGTCCATCGGACGCCGACTCCTCATCGGGGTCTGGCGTTTGGGGGAGTGTTTTGTATTTTGGGAGGGTTCGTCTTCCACACTTCCACTTTTTTCTACGGCCAAGGCGCGACCGATTGCACTTACTTTTTCATGTACCTTTTCTACGTCATCAGCGACTGCTTGGGAAATATTTGGGAATCTTGTAGCCTTTCTTCTTCTCTACTTCTTGTTCTACTACTTTCCTTTGCCACTTCACCCCCCCCAGCACTGGGCTGCCCTCCCCCTCGTCGTTCATCTCCCTCAATCATGGTAGTTTTCCTGCCTTTGGTTCACCTTCACTCGTTACTTACTCTGGCTACATTTTTTTTCAGTAACCACACAAAAAAGGAGAGTTTTGGAATAAAATGAAATTATTTTCAAAGCTGAAATGGGAACTCGTGTGATGATTTTTAAACAGATGTGACGCATTGGGGGTGCACATTAAGAGGATGGACTTTTTCAAAAGTGTGTGTGACTATAACCTCACTAATCTGACTGTTGGTGTGTGTGTGTGTGGGTGGGGGGGGGTTTGAGCCTGCGACCAGCTGCCAAAACAGAACACAACACTTGCTCGTGTGTGTGCTTCTTCAAATATGTCACGTTTGTGTGTAATGTTGAGGTAATTTTCAGGGTGGAGCGGTTTCAGGGAGGGGCGCTTAAAACACTAACTAGCCATCAGTCAAAAGCTCGGTAACAGCAAAACACGCTAATTAAAAACTGTCAAATGGATTTGTGCAAAAATGCAATCCAACATAATAAAAAAATAATACACCAGTAAAAAAAAACAACTCTAACAAAAATGAAAGGGAAAATATATTAAAAAAAAAGAATAAACACAAAACAAAAAATACAACTAAAACAATTGCACAAAAAAGTGGGAAAAATAGGAGGAAAATAAATCCAACATAAAATGATAAAAATAGAAAAATTCAGCTAAAACACAAAAATAATTACAGAATCAATTATAATCTGCAAGAAGTACAAGATAAACACAAAGCAAAAGTTAAAAAAAATGATAGAATTAAAAGTGAATGAGGATATGAAATATATATCCCTGTTAGTGTAGTTATGTCTGCATGTTTGTGTTCAAATATCAGTTGCCAACACCAATGTTGCCCATTAGCACATGATTGTGTTTTACTTTGTTAGTCAACGTGTGTGCTTGGAATGCACAAAGTGTCTTTCTCTTTTATTTTGTTGAGTTTGACAGTAAACGTGAAGTGGGCGTGGCAGTCATCACCCGCTTGAAGGCTCTTGAAGGCTCTTTTCAACAATTTGCTGTTTATTGTCAAGTCACTTGACTTGAACTCTGTGTTGAACTTGACTTGAAGTCAAAGCAAAAATGGTCCAAAGGTCGGCTCACTCGTATCTCAAGGCGAATATGTGAATGAATGTTGATGGAGCTTGCGGCGGAATTTTCGTTCGGTGCGAATATGCGCCATGTTTCATTTTTGCGAAATGTGGAGAAAAAAATTGAAGCTGTGGTGGGTGCGTGCGTGCAAGTGGGCGCGGGAGTGGCACATTTTCGGAGGGTGTGGTTTAATACCCCCGCCACCACCCCTCCCCCACCCGCTCGGGATGAAATCGGCCATGCCACACACGCACACATGTATAATCGCACACATACTTAAAGTCCCAAAGAAACGCACCAATATTTCCCCTCGCACGCACGCACGCAGAGTGGAGTGACACCCTGACTGTTGGTTGACGGGCCACCCTTGTGACACAACCGAGGGGAGTGCCCAACCCCCCCACCCCCCCTTGTATCCATGCAGTTTTTAGCAGAGAAGCCCCTTCCCTCCCTCCCTCGCTCCCTCGTCCCCGGCTGCAGTCTGAAGAGGAGGAGGAGGAAGAGGAGGCCCGCTTTCTCTTGACTTTTGGAAAGACAACAGAGGACACGGCGCCTTGAGATAGAAGTAGTGCCTGGACTTCTACCCCCAATTCCGCAATCACAGTACATTTACCATTTAAGCACCAAATCCATTCAAATGACGTTTGGCGAAAAACACGTCGTATTCCAAAAAGTCCAATTTGACCATAATGGTAAATGTGTTTGTCTGAAGTGCGTTACCAAGCCTCGTGTTGACTCTTTAAAAAACATATTGGAGTGTAGCAAAGACCGTATGCGGTCAATGCGCTAACACACAATCTGAAAAGGTTTTCCTAGTTAGGGTTAGGTTTAAGCGTTTTCTCACTTTTGGTCAACTTTTAAATCTATTCATGTCGCGCCTGTCGTAGCAGCTAGCTAGCTATTGCTAAGCTAACCCATGTGAAAGTTTGTCTCTCCGGTCCAGCATCCATTTTGCATTCACACAATAACAGACCGCAAAATGGATGTCTGCTGTTATTTCTGAGCGACGTATCAATTTGTCAAACGTACCAACTATTGCATGACTTTACCGTTATTATGATTGTAGTAGTTGGGATGATTTCCGTACTTGTATCTGTTGTATTGTGAGTGTTGTGAGTTACAAGCATGTTCACAGACCAAATCCAACTCCCATCTCAAGGCACCCAAAAACACATTTCAATGGCGAGCACCTGTGAACTCTTCTTAGCAAAAAGGGCTCAAGAACAAGAACACAACTTACCAATTTGTCATTTGAAAACACACGCACGCACACTTGCAAGTATCAGTCACCCGGTCCTCAAGGGATAAATAAAAAACAAAACAAACTGCATGTTATTAGTCTGCCTCCCTTGCCTGGAGGTCAGAGGTCACGTGGGCGTGTCTGTCTGCACCGAAGGAGGCTCTCGCACTCTTCAAGGGCGCACGTGCACGTCTCGTGACAACATGGCCCTAATTGGACCAAAGTGGCGCCACAGGGCTGCCAGAACAGCCTCCATTTCTTCGGCCCGCTTGTGTTGAGCCCACGACGCCATTTAACACCCGGCCCACGCAATCGTGGCCTACGCTCGACTAAACACCCTCGCCCAAATAAATTGGTCCAGCCTCTTCTTTTTTTTTTTTAAATTAAGGACATCCTGAAATTTGTACTAATGACGGACGGCCTCCTCTCAAATAAATGCCCCGCCTCAAATAGATGTCTCTGTGTACAAAAGACAGAAAGTGTGAAAGATGGGCGGCCGGAAAGAAGACAGTCCGATTTGGGATCGCAGTATGTTCACGTGCTGGACGCTGTGTAGACGCCGCAGAGGTCCTTGCATGAACGTAAAGACAGCAGAGGTCCTCGGAGAGAGGATGATTTACTGCCTCCTGTCGAATAAACTTGCAGCAAAGTGGGTCATGGTGATGAAACATAGCATAACACGCAATGAGTCAGACAAAAAGATGCAGCACTTGGGGGGGGGGGGGGGGCTCCAATGTTTTCTCATCAATTACCTTCTTATGTAAGAAGTCACTCGACGTGAAGTAATGAGCCGCCATCGCAATCAGGCCTTTATTTAATGTGCCGCTAACGACAAAATTGTCAAGTAGACGGATTGGGATTAAGTGACGAGGGAATACTCGGGAATGGAATAATAATTCAGACGTCTGTATTACAGCAAAAGCGTGTTTTGGGGAGAAGAGCACGCGTGTGTCCATGTGAGCGCGCCGTGTGTGCGTGTTTGTTTGTACTTTATAGAAAGTAGTGGCCGATTGTTATTTGTGTGCACTGGCGGCAAAACAAAATAGGCCAGTTGGCAAAAAGGCGGCGGGGGGGGGGGGGGGGGTGTTTGGGGTACACAAACTACATGTGAGGTCCATGACAAAGGTGGTGTTGAATTTGAGAGAAGGTCTTTATTCGGACACGTTCGCTACTTCCATGTTGTGCCGCTCCTTGACAAAATATCTTCAAATGAAAGCATCGCCTCACATAAAAGCCTCCTTCCAAATAGACACCCTTTTTTTTTATTCCAAATAGATGATTCCCGAGTAACAGATCTTTTCTTTTCTTTCCTTTTTTTCTTCAATCAGTGAACAGCAATGTGCCGGACTCCTCTGATACAAAAGTACAGTAGTGTACAAATAAAGACCTTGCCTCCCAAAGATGCGCCTCCTCAAACAAACACCTCCATTTTTTTGATCATCACTAAACAACAGCGTGTCTATCTGCACACAGCAGCATTTTCAGTGCGAGCACATCCGTTTGTCTTGCGCCACATTAGCACACAAAACAATAGAACCAGTTAGCAAAGGGTCTCTTTTTTTTTTTTTTTTTACTTGTGTGATTGATTTTTAGTCATTTAACGGTCAAGTATTTTTATTTTAGTCTTATCACAGAGTCAACGGCTCCTTTTACTTGCATGACAGCAATTTAACAGTCGAGTATTTTAACTTTTAATTTTATTTTTTATTTGAAGTTTGATTATACAATATACACTTCCCCCGTCATGTATGAGCGGCGCTTCAGTCGTGTCGATTCTTGTGCCAGTGTCCAGTTTTTTCTTAAACCTTCTATGCTCTTAGTTCTTTATATTTTGTTTGTCTTAAATGTTGTTGACTGCTTACTGCAGCAATAATTGCCCTTACTTGAACTTGATCAACTTAGCTAAACACTTGTATGACAGTTATTAGTTTAACAGTCGGATAAATATTTGAATTCATTCCTTTCTTTTAGCACAATCTCCGTAAGCTGTGTCTCAGAATGGTCTTTAGCCATGACAAAAATCATGGAATCTCCTGCATACTGAAGAGGAATAAAATTATTTGTCCTCTTTGCGTGTTCCAAAAATATGAAGACAGATTTAATGTAAGAAAAAACACCTTTGCAAAAATGATTTCATAAAAAACAGAGATCTCTGGACATCGTGACAGACTCCAAACATCACGTAACAGGTGGAATTTCAGAGTGCCGAATGTGTCTCTTCCGCGGGCAAGATGGCTTCTTATAGTTAAACCGACCGCCTCTCTTTCATTTGTAGACAAAACATACTCTCCGGGTACTTTTCCGTGAGCGATGGCGCAAACAGAGTCAGGGGTGTGTGTTCGAAGCAGATTCTGTTCTCAAGGACTAAATGTGTGTTTTCGCACAGAACACTGAGAAGAAATTTTTTAGACCAAACAATATGTTCCAGCTTAAGGTCAAATTATACTGAGTTCAACACTACCTCACATCTACAAAACATTTCGACATGGTTAATATAAAGAATTAAAATGTTAATAATGTATAACAATGATTAATATATGAAATAAAGAATTTAAATGTTAATAATATCTAACAATACATAATGACCTTGCATCCTGTCACACAGATAAGATTGTTTACAGAAAGACTAATTAAAAAAGGACCCTATACTGAACCTTGTGGGATACCTGTGACAAGATCTCTGACAGTAGATTTTGTATTTTGACTTACATTTTAGTATTCTCACACAGTGGTTGGTTTTTGTTCTTACTTCATGGACTTGTGCAGTGATTTGGGAGTTTTGGCACGGGGAGGGAGGAAGGGGAGGGGGGCGGTGGGGTTGGGGTTGGGGGAGTGTGGTGGGGGTTCTATGTAGCAGACGAATGGTGGCCCCAGGCTCACTCGCGCTTTCGTGCTAGCGCCACTCAGATGACCCATTTCCCGCAAAGATAGTCAAATGCTTGGGTGTGGGTGTTTTTTTTTTTTTTTGGGGGGGGGGGGGTCACCTGATCATCACATGTTCACAGCTGGGATCAATAGATAAACTACGTTTTACTCCACTCTGATTAATCAGAATCAATGAATGCCAATGAGCTTTTGCTGAATAACCCCCTCAAGGCAATTTTGTCATGAGTTTTATGCATTATGCTTCATTCTATTTATATTACATTGACTGAGAACAATAAATGTTACTGTTCAAATGAGCAACTTATATTTACAGATATAGCTCCTCCTACCAACTTTTTTTTTATGTGTGTACATATATATATATATATAAATAGAGTAATATATTTATTGGAACAGTTACTGAGTGTAATATATATTTTTCAAACGGTCATGATTGTAGTAGGCTACGAGTGAATGTGCAGCATTGTATAAATACTGTACTTGACAAGATGGTCGTTGTTTTGACTGCCGCTAGGGGGAGACCACTTGAAAAGCTCAACCAGAGCCTGAAATTGTCGAATGAAGAAGATTTCAACTACTTCCGCTTCCGGGTTACTCAACAACAACGTTGTGTGAACGGACGAAGCCGCGCGACTCAACTCAGAGCGGTCGAGAAAACTTCGTGCTTTATTGCGTGAAAAACGTCTCAAAGCGGATTTTACCTGTCTTAATTTCACGACGCTGGTGTCCTTATACCGGATCACGGAAAACAGAAAAACTTTGTAAGGTAACGAAGCGGCTATTTTACGTCCTATGTGCTAACAGTGCTAATGTTAGCATGTAGCCTGACAGTCACTTTTCGCGGCTGGCATTGACTTGACAGGACTTTCAGTCAATCACATTTGCGAGACTAATTATTATTTTACTGTCATCTTCTCACATAAATTACATGGCTGTAGTTTGCCCAGTGTCTAAACTTAGCTCGCGAAACCGTAAAAGTACGACTGGCTTGCGCTTATTTGTCTTCAACGAGTAATGTGCTTGATCGTGCGTCTGAAATGCAATCCCCGTTGGTAAATGTTTGTGGGTATCATCATACAGACGAGAGGATGTCGCTTCCTAAACGGGAGGTGGAGGAGTTGAGGCCGTGGGTGGAGCGCACCGTGAAGAAGGTGCTCGGCTTCTCGGAGCCCACTGTGGTCACGGTGGCTCTGCAGTGCGTGGGTAAGGGTCTGGACAAAAGGAAAACAACAGGTACACTTGCATGTTGGATTGTTTTTGTACCTCTGTGCTTTTTAAACACATGTGCAACAAGAGGCCCAGCAGGGACAAGGTTCAATTCTCCTTCGACACACGACTTTCCCCTCGGTAATCACGTTAGTTGTCAACATACAATGTTTTACGTAGGGAAATATTCGACTGTGTCCATAAGGCTACGTTTGCAGTACAGCATGCCCAATTTCCGACTTTTTATGTAAAACAAACGTGACTTTTTATTGTGAACATAATGCCTTGTCTCAAATGTATGCTTTTTTTTTTTTTAAATCAGCTTTGGTTATATTATTGTGAAGGGAAACTCGAGGTTAAGTGTTGATTGTGAGTTCGAGTTCAGTTGTCGATTCCCACTTGATTCCTCATAGACCAGCTGCACCCTTTCCTGAACGAGTCGGCTGGGAGTTTTGTCGAGCGTCTTTTCGAAGCTTTGGAGGAGAGCCGCGTTTCCCGAAGTAACAAAGGAAATGGAGGAAAGACCCGCAAGAGAGAGCTGAAGGTAAACGAGGACCACCTGAATGCAAATGTCGTGACTTTGACATGGACCCGGAAGGTTTGAAAGCGTAATCACATGTCGGCGGGCTGCTTCTCAGGATGCGTTTAGTGACGAGACAGACACGGGTGGAACGAAAGGCGCCGCGCCGCCGGCTGCCGCTGCCGACAGCGGGACGGTAACCAAACGCAAACGGGTACCTCGCTTTCAGGAGGTGGAGGAGCCCGAAATTGTTCCGGGACAGCCCTCGGAGAGCCCGGGCATGCTCAGCAAATTGCAGGTACGCCGTCACCGCCGACCACATCCGCAATATACGATATTAATTGTGGAGTCTCCCGGCTCTGCTGATTTTCAGAATTTCTAACTTTTGTGTGTCATCAGATCAAACAGATGATGGAGGAAGCCACAAAGCAGATTGAGCAGCGAAGGAAGCAACTAAACATTACATCTCCTGCTCAGGTAATCCCAGTGAGTCCTTGACATTTGGAAATATTGTTAAATGATACAGTGGACCCTTGTTATTTTGGAGGGATTTTTTTTTTACCCAAAAAATCTTGGACTAAGCAGAGATGTCAGATTGCCAAAAAGCGTTTTCAATGAAAATAGGGTTCACTCGCCCCAAAATCACAACCAAAAATGTTGTGTGTTTTTTTAAATGTTCTTAGTAATATTGTATTTTATAAAAAATCATCATGTTTTCATAAATGTATTGGATCTAAAGTAATTAAAGAGTTTCTGTATGATGATTTAATGCTTCAATCCAATAAACTGTCACTCAAAGACGTGGCTCTTCTTCGTATGTATTCACATTGCCATAGTCAGTGACTTAATAGGCAGCAATATAGTCTTTTTTTCCACAGGGGATGAAGAATAGATGCCTGTGAGTATTGTCATATTGTCTGTCCACATGTACAGGGCAGATGTTTGTGTTCAAATTAATATTGTCTATAGGGGTTTGTATTTTTTTCCCCTTCGTTTAGGGATCGATCATAGTGGGTGAAAAATCCAGACGCAATGTTGACATTTTCCTCCTCTACCCGACAGACACAAATGGAATCTCCCATGTCCCGCCTCCTCGGCCACGCCGGTGGGGGCGGGTCCATCATGCCCTCTCAGGCGGCCAGCTTTATGAACGACGCCATCGAGAAGGCCCGCAAGGTCGCCGAGGAGCAGGCGCGCCTCCAGTCCCAGATGTCCGTCAAGCCCAACGTCCTGGGAATGTTGGGAAACTCCATCCCTCACAACTTTGTGGCTCTGGCCAACCTTCACGCCATGGGAATCGCCCCACCGTCAGTAACGGCCAAAGAGGCGCAAAACTGTGTTAGGATGCTCGTTGGCTGAAAATGTTTTTCTTCTTCCAGCAAAGTGGAAGTGAAGGAAGTGAATAAGCCGACGCCGCTCATTCTGGACGACAAGGGCAGGACGGTGGATGCCACCGGCAAAGAGATCGAGCTGACGCACCGCATGCCAACGCTCAAAGGTAAATGAAAAGATTCTGTCGAATGAATTCACAGGTTTGTTTCTAAATGGATCTTTTTAGGCTGATGCTGAGTCCAATTTTTGGCAGACAAAAATGCCAATAACTGATTCATTGGCAGATGAATGATAATTGGTAATTGATGACCACTGGAGTAGGGATCGGATTAAGTAAATTGTCTTTCTTTTCAAGCGTGTTGAAAAGGACATGCGTGTTGGAGGTGTGTTATTAGGTGAGCCTGACGTTTCCTCCTCTGTGTCCAGCTAACATCCGGGCGGTGAAGAGGGAGCAGTTCCGTCAGCAGCTCAAAGAGAAGCCCGGGGAGGAGCTGGAGTCCACGTCCTACTTTGACAATCGCGTCACAATAATCACACCTCAGCGGACTCGTAAGAGCTTCAAGTTCCACGAGCAGGGTCGATTTGAGAAGATCGCTCAAAGAATTCGAACAAAGGTCGGACTTCACGCCACCTGGAGCCTTATGGGACCTTCTGGTGGTCTACTTTCAACGTGAACGCTTGTTTGCTCCGGCAGGCCCAGCTGGAGAGGCTGCAAAATGAGATTTCCCAGGCAGCCAAGAAGACCGGAATCCACGCGTCCACCAAGCTGGCCCTGATTGCTCCCAGGAAGGACATCGGCGACAGTGAAGTGCCCAACATTGAATGGTGGGACTCCTTCATCTTGCCCACCAACATTGAGATGTAAGACATTCTGTTAATTCACTAAATGTTCAACGCGGTGTTTCCCCCAGCATTTTATTAGCCCGGTGGTCCGCCAGGCTTTCCGTTCCTTTACCTTTTCAACATATCTGTGTTTGTAAGAATTTGGGTTCAATTTTGATGCTCTTTTTTCCCCCCCCTCTTCCCCATCAAGAAAGCCAGAAACCAAACTAGACGAGGTGGTACTTTTTGGAGTGACCAATTTAGTGGAACATCCTGCCCAAATTAGCCCTCCGGGTAAGTGTATGACGTGAAACTCATCTGTTTTTACTTGCTGCAGCATTGCCGTAATCCTCAAGGACTAAACCGGTTACAGTGTTTGTGTGTGTGTGTGCTTTTTGTGCCACCAGTTGACAAGGACAAGCCCGTCACGCTGGGCGTGTACTTGACCAAGAAAGAACAGAAGAAGCTGAGACGACAGACTCGACGGGAAGGCCAAAAAGAAGTGCAAGAAAAGGTCCGTCTCGGACTGATGCCTCCACCGGAACCCAAAGGTATGAAGAATGACAACTAGTCGAGATGAAAAAGAACACGGCGCGAACGCACGCTGTCCCTTTTTTTGCAGTTCGCATCTCCAACCTGATGAGAGTTTTGGGGACTGAGGCGGTCCAGGACCCCACCAAGGTGGAAGCGCACGTCAGAGCGCAGATGGCCAAGAGACAAAAGTCCGTCGTCCGGCACGCCACTCTTGCTTTGACCGAATGGCTCTTGACGCGATGTCGTTTTTGTGCAGAGCCCACGAGGAGGCCAACGCGGCTCGCAAGCTCACGGCTGAGCAGCGCAAAGAAAAGAAGGTGAAGAAGTTGAAAGAGGATCTCGGCAATGGCGTTCACATTGCGGTGTACAGGTTAGTAGGGAGCGCATACGTGGGAATCCAATATTCTGCTACTCTGAAACCGAGTCTGCTGTTCCCGCACAGGATTCGTAATCTGCAGAATCCAGCTAAGAAGTTTAAAGTGGAAGCCAACGCAAACCAGCTCTACTTGACTGGCACCGTCGTTTTGCATAAAGATGTCAACCTGGTTGTGGTGGAAGGAGGTGAGCCGATGGAATTGTCAGGCGCCGTTGTGTGCGCCTGTTATACCGCTGACTCAGCAGTTACATCGATGGAAAGGAATCTGCACAAAGAACTGACCAGTATTGTTCTTACAATATTCCATTTTGAACAAAATGAATGTAACTTTTTTTTATAAAATGTATCTACAAAACATTGAAACTTTGACCATGTTTGGACATTAGAAGGTTTTCCGAGGAGATTGCATTGAGCTGGCGTACCTAATGATGTGGCTTCAATTCTTCTTCTGACCTATGGTGTCTTGTTCCAGGCCCGAAATCTCAGAAGAAGTTCAAGAAGCTCATGACGCACAGAGTCAAGTGGCAGGAGCACAACTCCAAAAGAGATGGTGAGAGACACTTTTGCTTCTTGTTGTTGTGGCGAAATGTCGAGCTCATGCGTCCGATGACTTGCATCCAGATGCGGACGGCGACGACGACACCAGGAGGAACAACAAGTGCTGGTTGATTTGGGAGGTGAGTGTCGCACAATGTCTCCCGGTGCAAATGCATACGGACATTAGCTGCTTTGTGACAGTCCTCCGTTGAATAATGTCCAGGGCACAGCCAAAGAGCGATCCTTTGGGGACATGAAGTTCAAGCAGTGCCCCACGGAAAACATGGCCAGGGAACACTTCAAGAAGCACGGCACTGAACACTACTGGGATCTGGCTCTCAGTAAGAGTGTGCTGGACAGCCCGGACGATTGAAGACCTGAACGGGAAGAACGAAAGCACCTCAGTCCGACACTTCAAAACAGCACCTCCCTCCCTCCCTCCCTCCCTCGGACTTATTGGCCGGCTTTACATGACGTCTGACTGACTGACAGATTGACTTGAACTTGGCACCGTAAAAGCTTTTGGTGGATATTTCTGCAGGACACGTGAAGTGACAGGTCGACATGTAGAAGACGACGATTAACCAAGCCTTTGTGGAACATGTTGCAGATCACGTTTGTATGTATGTATGTATGCGAGTGAGTGGTACTGCTATATGTATGATTTTTTTTTTTAGGTTATTCTGTAAGATTATAATCATTTAGCCACACTTTTCTGTTATGAGACCATTGAAGTGTATGGAGTCACATTGTCAATAAAAGTCTATGCCTTCAGTGAATGATGAATGTTATTATTGTCAAGGCCTATACATTCAAAAACATGCTCAAGAATTGCTGGATAGCCACATGCTTTATAAAAATAGTTATCAAGTATATTCATGGAAAAATAACTCATTTGGGCTGTGATTTGGGGTCAATTTGTTTCCTATTTCTGAAAACTCAACTTGAAAAAGAGCACGAACAGCTGCAGCTGTAATTATATTGTATTTTTAAACAACCCGCCCGCCCCGTCTCAGACACGCGCATTCTCACGACGAGCACCCTTCTTACCACTTACGTTGTTACACTTAGAAAATAACTTTTAAAGCTACTGAAAATAGGCTAATGTGCACACTCGTCACCCTGGCAGCACATGAAGCTGATGGCGATAAATTGTCACCTTACGTTAAAGTTTTTCTTTTCAATCTTACAAAAAGTTACAAATGAAAATCCGCGATAGTTAATCAGCAATAACCGAACCGCGAAGTAGTGAGGGCACACTAAACGGTAGTAAGAAAAAGTTGGGGGTGTGTCCGGTATTCGATGTGTCCGATTTTCGCGGGCATCATCCGTCCGTCCATCACGCCCCACTGCAATATGATTGGCTCCTGCATGCAGGCGTGAAGTCAGATACTCACGCTCCCGCTTGGGGACTGGAAGCACCAGCCAATCATATTGCAGCTGCGCACGTCCTTCAACCAATCATTGCAGCAGGGCGCATCCCAGCAGGGAAGCTTCTTGAGCACAGCGGAGCGAGAGCAGCAAAGATGGCCGCCGGTTCCGGAGCTGCGAGCGGTCACGGAGCCGCGAGCGGTCACGGAGCCCGCAGCTCTAATGCTGCGTTGGAAGCATCTCTGGACCGCCGCTTTCAAGGAATATCCAACACCATGGACTCTATCCAGAGCCTCTCGGGATGGTGCATTGAGAACAAGAAGCAGAGCGGTCTCGTCGTTCGCTACTGGATGAAGTGGATCAAGAAATGTGAGTAGCCCGAACGAGCTAACGCTAAACCGAAGCTAAGCTAAGGCTAATTTGAGTGCAATTGTGTCCCGAGGCGACACAAATTGACCAAGGGATTAGAGTACGAAACGGTGTTGAATTATCCCAGGAACAAATGAATTTCGTAATGCAAGAAAAATAATGTTTTTATTCAAGCTAATGCCAATGTCTTTCTCCAGTTGGCTGCAAGCTTGCTGACAGTCGGGCCTCCGAGTCCAAACATTATTTTTTTGTCACGAAATCGTGGGCACTGCTGAATTAAACACGTCCCACCGCCGTACGGCTACCTGCTCGTTACGTCTTTTGTGACGTTTAATGCAAGTCTTAATTCAAGTCGTTTTGCGTGCTGAATCTTTCAGGTTTGGGCTGACAGTCGTCAATAAAGCGTGGGTTGTGTTTGTTGTTGCACTTGTCTATGTGCTGCTTTGCACCATTTGGGCTACGTGTATTTGTTGGATGAGTCATTCAATTAATATTCGGAGGGGTCCAGTTGCAAGGATTTTTTCAGGGCAAAGGTCCGCAGTGGATTTAAAAATGTTTTGGTTGTCGTAGCCATCTTGTCCAACATTATCAAACGTTTTTTTTATTTTGTGGTGTGTCATATACGAGGTTTTGCTATCCATGAAAAACTAACCTATCTTTACCATAAAACAAACGTATTTGATCAATCTACAGGACAACAGTGCATGTACAGGAATAAACACATTCCCCAAAACACAGAAGACAGTGGCTAATTGGTCAATCGCAAGTTTTTATTTTGTTTTGCGCAGAGTAGGACACACTTTGCGTCTTTTGAAATGCTGTAAAAGCATCTTTTATTTCCTTAATTACTAAAATAAAATGCAATAATTGTTCAATAAACGGGTGAAGCAAACTAGCCCATTTTCAACTCCCCGACTGGCTGCAAGAAAAAAAAAATGTAGTTAAAAAAAAACGTACAGAGCGGCATTTGAACTCTTTTCGGGTATAATTGTATGTGAAAAGTGAATGTTGTAAATTGTGTGATTATCCGAAAGGAAAAATGAACAAATAAAAACAAAACAAACGTTTAGTACGACCACTCTAACCACTATAGCATGAGCTGGCACACGTTAACTGGCGCAGAATTTGTTCTTGTAGTTCTCACCCGATTCCTGGCAAAATAACGCGAGCAGGAGACGTGTTTCTTCCTTTACAACGGGAACATTGCTAAATGCTTTTTCTCCTTTTCCCGAAATCAAAAGCTACCCAGAGCAGATGTTCATTTGCTCTCTGTTGGCTTGTCAGTCGTGAAGCTCTGCCATTTGAGGCTTTCACTTTGCTTATCTTGTGATTTTTGGCCTCTGAATTCAGCGGATACGTTTGTGCAAGCTTGTGTTTTGTTTGGAAGCGCTGCTTAATGTTCCTGCTTTTTATCAAAGTTTTGAGCTGGCTTCTGGAAGAATATAAAAGTATTCCACCATACATTCTTAAAAACTCTTTTCTGAACTTTGGAACGAGCCAAGTCGCGTCTTCAAACCTGCAAATCAAAAGTGGCCATCTTTGGTGAGCGACGTCCATTTGAGCTCATGTAGCGTCATTTTTGGGGGATCCGAAACGACTCGTCGTTGAAGAGGTTTAACAAGGTCGTCAATTCAATTCAATACGCCATCATTCTGTTAGTTGTGTTGACTTCATCATGTCCTGAAGCAATGAAACAAAATGGCGGCACAGCAGAATCACTGGGCTAGTTTGCTGTCGAAAAAAGGGAAATGTCATGTTGAGGTTATGCACACTCGGCCTGTCACTAAAAAAAAGATGGAAAACGTTTTTATCTGAATAATTGGGAAAAAATGCTAGACAAATGAATGGCTTAGTGGAATAAATGTTAGTTGCAGGCAGCAAACGTAAGCGCTGGCAGGCTCATAATCGCTGTTTACGTTCCCGTGTTGCCATCTGCATTATTTGCATGAAACTTGACTTTCGGACTCATTGTTTGTTTTATATTGGCTTGTTGGCATTTGGTCATCTCTGGGCTGTTTTCAATTGTCTCTCTATTTAGCCAATGCTTAGCAATCAATGTGGTCATTCAAACGCTGGCAGCATTTGGAGACTTTTACCTTTTTTTTATCTGTAATTTTTCGTGGCTGTCGAGACGGTCGCTCAGCAACCAGAAAGTCGGCCGTTCCACCCCCGCTCTTCCCGAGCCATGTGCCGTCGTGTCCTTGGGCAAGGCACTTGATACACATTGCCTCCAGTGCTACTCACACTTAGTGTATGGAAGGTGCGAATGTTTGGTGGTGGTGGGAGGGGCCGTAGGCGCACCTTGGCAGCCACGCTTCCTTCAGCCTGCCCCAGGGCAGCTGTGGCTACTTAAGTAGCTTAACGTCACCGCATTGTGAATGTGTGAGTGCACGAATAATGTATCCGTTCCATTGTAAAGCGTCTTTGAGTGTCTAGAAAAGCGCTATATAAATCCCATGTATTATTATTATTATTATTATTATTATTATTATTATTATTGTGATGATTATTTCATGTATTGTTTGCTTGTCTACATGTTTGATAGAATGCAGGTTATACAGTGACGTCAACAACCGTTAGCAGAATGCTAACTTAAATTGTTGCATCCTTCAAAATAATTGCAGATGATTTGGTTGTAGTAATTTGTTATTGACCGATGGCGATTTCTTTTTCTTTTTCTAAGGCCAATGCTGATTCTTAAATTTGGCAGACAAATTCCGATAACCAATTAAATGTCGGATTCAATTCTCGTGGTCTTTTTTTTTTTAAAATATATTTACATTATTTATTCCCTTTAATATTGAATGACCAGTGACCATTTTTTTCCTTGCTGTGAAGCAGTGCTGAGCAATATGGGGGGGGGTCTATCACAAAACAAGCCATTTTATATCACAATAAATACCACGTTATAAATAGTTTCACTTTTTTCATAAAAAAATTATACAATACAGTGTTTCCCACAGATTTGAAATCTACTCAGGTGGGTGGACGGGAGGTGCGTCTCAGTCCTGTGACGGCGAACTAATGTTGCATGCAGTATATATCCTGTCGCAACACGAAAAAAAAAAAAATTATATATTTTTAGTAAATTTTCTTGAAAACTTCTTGGGTGGTGGCCATTTTTTGCTTGGGTGGCCCACCCAAGCATTAACATAGTTTGGGAAACTCTGCAATATACTATGACTGCTTATCGTTTCTCACTTTATTTTCAAGAAGGGCTTGTCAATAAATCCAATTACTGCTCATTCAATTAATCGCCATTTCAAGATTGAATCGTTGAAAATTTGCTAAATCATGAAATTTAGCAAATTACATCAATAAATATACTTTTGTCTTCTTCTGGATTATTGAAAGCTGCTGTTTTTATGTTCTGTTACAATCCAAATGTTATTGTGAGTTGTAATTTTGGACAAAGTGGCAAAATGCTGGGTGGGTGTTTTACAAGACTTGTTTACAAATTAAGCTACCAAACACTTAAATGTGGCATTTAAGCACAAACTGAAAGTTAAGTTGACCTTAAAACTGATTGAGAATCAGTTTATATTATTGTCGTCTGAACATTTTGCACAGGAATTATTTTTAAATAAATGTTGGGTTTATTAGATTCAAATTGTAATCATCCTGAATGACCGAAAAACATTGAGTTTTTATTTTTTGGCCCTATTTTTAAGTGACATTGAACACACCTGTCTAAAACTCTAAATGGGTCCAGTAGTGCAGCTCTATAAAATGATCAGATGTCAGAGGCCTGCATACTTTTGCCAAAAAGAAGATATCAATGGAAATAAAAAGCATGACCAAATAGTTTCAGATATTTCCAGTAATAAAAGGAATAAATACATTTTCAAAGAGTTTCTGCTCCCTGTAACCTGCATTTACCCGCAGCCTTGTCTTCCCATTAGAATGACGCCAATAACGGATTGAAAATGCTCCATATAAACCCCTCAGTCGCATTTGGATGGAATTTCATCCAGATTGACGGAGGTGGTGTGCCGGATTCCCAACGTCATGTAACCGGTTCATTGGGAATAGCCAGCCCGCGTCCCATCTTGGCACGCTCCGCCTTGTGCAGTCGCGTCGTCGCAGCCGCACTTGAAAATGTCTTCCGTCAATTCGTTCTGCTAAATGGACGAATGAACTCCAGCTTGCTAAATCACATGATGTCTATTGTTTACATCAACCTCCGCGTGTCACATGGCTGCAAAATAGCGTCAAGCAGCACAGGTGTCAAAGTGCGGTCCTCAAGGGCCGCAGTCCTGCATGTTTTTTGAGGTTTCCCCTCCTCCAACACACCTGATTCAATGAGTTTGCTGACGAGCTGATCATTTGATTCCGGTCCTCAAGGACTGGATTTTGACACCTGTGACTTAAATAAACCAAGTGCATGCATGATAATGAAAAGAATAGTTCCATTTGACGCTGGACTGCCAAGCATGCCATGAGGTGCATTTTTTAAAATAGTTAATAATGATTATGCGATATATTGTCGTTATTGTGTGTATTTGTTGTGCGTGTTCTTTTGTTAAATCCCACCTGGTAGCAGCTGTGTTGATCGTTATGACACCATTAAGACTAAACGGGGTTTTGACATAACTTTGGCCACTACACCGGTGCCGCCATTTTGGAGTCCTACGCCACATCCAAATGTTGGTCCGAGCGGGAAAACGTGGAACTCATTGCACGGTGTGAGGCAGGCTTTGCATTTTTCAAAACTTCGTTTTTATCTTCGTTCCAACTTAGCTTTGTGCTGTTTTTTGTAATTTGTTTATATTGTTTATGGTTGAGTTACAATAATAATGCATCGGACTTATATAGCACTTTTCTATGTTGGCAAAATGTTACAAGCTTTAATTTTACTCCTCCCCCTTTGGCTCATTTGTTTTAATTTAATGATGTTTTGTTATTTATCGTTTGTAATGTTTAAAAAAATAAATGTTGAATTGCAAAAAAAATTGGGATTTTATTGTTAAATAAATTCACATTTATAACCACACATACTGGCACAAAATTACCTAAAATTGGTACCGTTGAGTACTGGTTTCGATCATGTATCGGCAATCAGAACCGAACTGGTCCAAATGCGAAAGGTCTCCATTCCTACTCTGGAATTCCAACCATCGCTTGCATGTAAGAGCTGTGGGACGGACGCTTGTGACGGGCTTTGTTGTTGATTTTGCTTCATGTGCTTTGAGTGCCTGCAGGGTCTCGTTTGAAACTCTTGGTTTTCTACGACACTATGTGTCAAGATCCGGTCCTCGGGGGCCTGAGTCCTGCATGTTTTCGAGGTTTCTCTACTCCAACACACCTGATCCAATGATCAAGAATCCAGGATGATTATCACGCTCGTGCATAGAATGCTGACCAGCTAAAATATGAATGAGCTTTGTTGAACGTGGGAAAACCAACAAAACATGCAGGACTCAGGCCCTCGAGGACCGGACTTTGATACCACTGCCAAAGACTTGCCGGCAGTTTGCAGGTAAAATGATTAGTGGAGTCGCGTCTGTGATTTAACCACGGCTTGTTACACGGTCGGCACCCGCATGCTGTCAACGTACGTGACTGCGCAGCTTTGTCGTGTTGTTGCAGTATTTTCGTTCCGAGAGATCGTTGCGATTTCAAGGAAGGCCTTCCCTTCACATTGCGACTGCTGCTGTTGCCGGTTTTGCTGCTGTCGCTGACACTCGCCGGCCAGGAGTTCAATCCATTCAAAGTATTTGTTGAACGCAAGATATACGTCACCACGCTTAATTCTAAGCGAGGGGGTCAAACTCGACCGGCCGGTCATGCTAAACGGATTTAAACGGTCTACTGCGCTAAATCTACAAATTCTGTCCGAGAATGATATCTCTGGTGCCAAAATAACTGGAATAGATGTCGAAGACATGCTGATGTTTAATTAAGGAGATGGCTTGAGTGGAGATGGCTGAAAAAGACGAGGAAAAGAGACGACCTGATCCAGAGGTCAAGTTTTTAGTTTTTTTTTCGAACAGTGGCAAAGCCATTTTAGCATTTTTCCTCGTCATTCATTCTTATCGTCTGGCAGGCGGGGTAGGGCCAAACGGCAAACAAACAAAAAGAAAGAAAATGGCTTGGCTCTTCTCCGGGGCGGCGGTGGCCGGTGGTTACGGGTTAGGATTGTCAAAGGAGCATGCATGGCCTCCAACAAAAATGTTTACTACATATGAAGGTGAAAGGCTCACTTTGCCGGCATTCAACTGCTCTTTTGGACGTCCGGAAGTTGATCCCCGTTCACATTGATCCAGTCACGTGACCTTGCGTTCTAAAAATAGCGTTTGTGCAGTACCCCATTGAAATTGCATTGTGACGCACTGATGGATTGATGTTCGTATCCAGCCCTCATTTGCAAACATCTGCTATTACTTTACTTTGTTTTCTGGCAGACCAAACAATAAAAAAAATCACTTCATGGCAAAGTGTGATAGTCCATAAATCTATTGCGTAAATAAGACGTAGCTGTCCGTTTCAAAAAGGGAAATGAGTAGAAAATGACTCCCTTTTGTTCTAATTTTGGTCACATTAATCGTGATGTCGTTTTCATGCCATCTCAAGTTTTAGCCAAATGGTGTGCGCCATTTTGGTTTTGTTGTTTAAAGATGCAATCAATTATACACACTTTTTTCTTTTTCTTTTTACTACATCAGTTCAGAGGTAAAAAAATGTACTTAGTTTGTTTGTTTGTTCATGCAACACAAGGATGTGACCAACATGTTATGGTCTCCAAAAAGTCATGTCAGCGACAATGTTGGCCTTCATTCGTAGTCCTTCATGAAAATGGACGGATTGTGTTTGATCGACAAAATCATTTGAAGACATCAGCTTGTACTTCGGGAAACAATGAGCGACATTTCTCATTTTTTCAGACATGTTATGGACAAAACTAGTAACTGAATCATAATCAATTCATAGAAAAAAAATAATAGTTTCAAGTTATAGTCCACCGGATTTCTTATGGCCTGCTTTCACGCTCGTTCCTGGTTGGCTGCGGACCTCGGCTTCCTCGAGCGTCAGTTTTGAATGTTGTCTTTACAAACAACGGAAAAACATCATACAGTACCTTTCAATCTATTATAAAAAAAAAAAAATGTTTTTTACTGACATGTAATTGAACCTGAAGTCCAGAAATTTCGCCCTTCTCAATAATCAGCACCCAGAAGTGCTCTGTTTAACAAAAAAAAATTGGTATGTACATCATCATTCCCTTTTGTGTGATATTGTTTCATTCTTGTTTATTTGGTATTATTGTTTCATAATGAAACTAAATAATTGGGGGGGGGGGGTAGTTTTGCAGTACATTTTATATCAAAATAAATTTGTATTCAATTAATGAACGGAATAATCTATTCAAAAGATATTTGATAGTGACAGCGCTAATGTGTGACATCACAATTTGAGTACATTAATTTCTGGACTGTAAGCCGCTACTTTTTTCACTTGCATTCGACCCTGCGGCTAATACAAAGATGCGGCTTATCCATCAGATCACAAGGGGGCGCACTATAAAGAAAGCGCATGAGCATCAGGCAGAGCAAACCAAAGCAAGTGAGCCCAAATACAGAAGAAGAGATAGAACGAGAGCGAGACAATTTGCGCCCTCATTATGGAAAAGAAAGTAGCGGTAACATTCAAACACCTGCGGCTTATAGTCTGGTGCATCTTATATGTGTAACAACCTTGAGTATTCCCCAAATTTAGCTAGCGCGGCTTATGGTCAGGTGCGCCTTATAGTCCAGAAATGACTGTATTTCTGCCTTACAATCCCTGAATGAAAATCCATTTGTTGTCTCTACATTTCCAAGCCTGTCTGTGTTTCCTTTTTCAGCCGACAACAATCATCGGTTGAATCTCTTCTACCTTGCAAATGATGTCATACAGAACTGCAAACGAAAGAACGCTATCGTGTTCCGCGCCGCCTTTGCTGACGTTCTCCCAAATGCTACCCTCCTCATCAAGTGAGCCATCAACTTCTTGTTCATTTTGTCCTCCAAATCTCTCTCCTGATGAGTGAAATTGAAATGCGTTGTTGGTGTGTGTGTGTGTCAGAGACGCCAAGGTGCGCAAATCTGTGGAAAGGATCTTGTCGATCTGGGAGGAACGCAGTGTGTACCCTGAGGAGCTCCTCACACAGCTGAAAAGCAACCTGAACAAGAAGGAGAAGGATCGTGAGAAGGATCGTGAGAAGGATCGCGAGAAGGATCGCGAGAAGGATCGCGAGAAGGATCGCGAGAAGGATCGCGAGAAGGATCGCGAGAAGGATCGCGAGAAGGATCGCGAGAAGGAACGTGAGAAGCCGAAAGAAAAAGGCAAGGTGAAGGAAAAGGAAAAAGGAAAAGAGACGCCACCTGTGACTGGTAAGCGTGCAGCACCAACGCATTTGGTTGGGCGGGCCCCACATGCACTTCCTAAAACGGCAACATGAGCTTCAGCATACAGCGCAACTGCTTCTTTAATTTCAACATGTTGATGCTCTTTGCACAATCGTGCGCTAATTATCATATCTAGTGTTCATAGCGTGATGTGTATCGGATTGTGATGTTTGGATATCGTTACCTTCCTAGTTTTGTATGTCGAGACTTGTTTTTTGGGCTGTATGGGGTTTTATAGTTCTTACTAGGGGTGTCAAAATTAGTGCGTTGATTTTGGGTTAATTTAAAGTTCCTTTAACGCCATGAATTTTTTTAACGCGCTATTAATGACCGCTGGGCGGAATTCCTGTTGCAACGCAGCAGACACGTCCACGTCAAAGTTTAGCAGTAATAAATTAAATAATAATGCATATATTTGTGGAGACTGGGTTCAAGTTGTATTTTGCAATTTTAATATTGTGTAGAGTTTCACAAGTTACTTCATTTGGAAGATTAGAGAGCTCTTAATATGAAAAGAAAAATGCACTGAGCTGCCACCGTCTTACAAACGCAATTATGCCATCTAGTGGCAGAAAAATGACTGCAACACAAATTAATATCACATATTTTTTACAGTACAATCCATCTTTTTAATTTTAACTCAACTTTATGAGTTATGAAATTACTGTGTGAATGATTAAAAGATGCACCCATATTTCTTAGTTTAACACATTTTCCCCACTTTTATGTTAACTCTTTGACTGCCAGACGTTTTCAGAAACGGGTTGTCCCCAGTGCCAGCCGATTTTAAGCATTTTGACTGATCTTTCAAGGTCCACAGAAAATGTTGTGTTTGGACTATGGAAACACACATACTACCAAATGAAAGATTGGACTCTCATCTTTCATCAGAAAAAAAAGTTTGTTTCTACCTTATTCCGTTCTTCAGTAATCAACAACAGAAAATGGTTAGTTTCACCTCTGTTTTGAAACAAACGTCTTTTAACGTCTTTGGCACTCCATAGGATTTTACTAAACGTTATTTAACGTTTTTGGCAGTCAGAGTTAATGAATATGAAACTTAGACTATTTAGAACAGATATATACTTTGCAATTAATCGTGAGTTAACTATAGAGGTCCTGCAATTAATGAAGATTAAAAATTGTAATCGCCTGACACCCCTAGTTATTACAGTATTTAGAAACAAGCGATAGGGTCTGGTTTATTGCTTTTGGTTGAGATTTTTTTTTTTAATCCGTGCTCGATTTTTCCTAACAGAGGGCAGAATCCACTAAAGGCTTGTTAAAAAGAGCAAACGCATCGCATTTCATTCATTCACAAAGCACACGCCGATTGTAAAATGTATTACCAACTGCACTGTTAAGCATAAGGCCGATTTTTAATATACATTTCTCAATGCTTAGCTCCAGCCAAGACCAAAGCTGCAATCAAGTCCAAGATCGTTGAAGAGTTTGCAGTAAGTCTTGTACAAAGGTTGATGCCTTGTTTCCAGTGCTCACACATAGTCAAATGATTTGGTTCTCCGTCGGTGTCTTTTTAGTCCAGCTCCCTTATAGAGCAGCTGTCGGGACACAAACAGGCCGTTGGTGAAGAGGAGTTCAGGGAGAAGCAGCTCGCTGCTCTCAGGCTGGACATTTGCGGCACAGAAGCTCTCAAGAGGCTGAAAGGTTCAAATTCTTCCAACAACATTCATTCCATTCTCATCTGGTCTCCAAATTGAGTCTTACACCTTTTTTTTCTTTTCGTTCCAACCTTAAACGGATTTCAGATAAGGCGGGAGGGAACAAGTTAGCCAAGGATTTTGAGGACGGCAGTCAGAAGCTGCAGGAGTTTGTGGGCTTCTTGGAGGAGGAGTTGAAGACGGGCCCGCCCCTGCTGGAAGCTTTGGAGAACGCCGACATCTTCTACGAGACGCAGTACAAGGAGGTCAAGATTGTGGCTAATGTGAGTGTTCCTTCTGTTATGAGGGCCGTCGAGCCAGCGGCCGGTGCAAAGGTTCTCTTGAAATTGATATCTTGGTATTGCTAGGCCAAATCAATCCGTTTAAATGTGCTTTTGATAGGAATGCAGAGCCAGGAGAAAGGTCACAGTGACGCAACAGCCTAGCTCAAGTCACCTACCAACTAAACTCATTTGCTCCTGAAAACATATAAATATGTTCTATTTTAAATATTGCCATGGTCCCAAAGACGTATATAGATGTTTTTTTTTATAACATTTTTATTTTATGCTAGAGCATACAGAAGGCTTTGATGCAGCCTCTGAACTGAAGCGAATGCTTGAAGAAATGGTAGTTATTACAAAAACGGCCAGCATCTGGCAGCAGAGTATAAGAGATCAGCCAGGGCCGTGCTGCAAAAAGCTCTTTCCCCCACTGTTTTAAATAGATTTGTGAATAATGATGAAACTTAGCTATATTCTAATTAGTGCTGTCAAACTTAAATCGCTTGAATATTCCATTGATCGTGTATTGTCTCAGATTAATCACACTTTTTTGACCACAGATGATCCTTTAGCTGGCATGCGGAAACAGAAATATATACTTTTTTTTTTTCCTGATGAAAGAAGGGACTCATTTTTCTTTTGGTAGGTTCAATGTTTTGATAGCAATAGAACACACTATTCTGTGGGCCTTGCAAAATCAGTTGAAATCCAGTGAAACGGCCGGGAGCGAAGGGGGTTGCTTCAGTCAAAATGGCTGCTAGTGAATGAGTGCCACCGAGGCCTAACCTAACAGTTTTGTGTGCACCTGCGCAGGCATACAGTTCTTTTGCCAACCGTGTGGCCAGTCTCAAAAGGAAACTGGACTCCCTCAAGTCGACTCTACCCGGGCCCGAAGACTCACCCATCCCCTCGCCCTCCGAAGACGCGCCCTCCCCCACCGGCTCCGACTCCCCCTTCCTAGGGATGGGTGCCGCCCGAGCGCAGGTGGACCCGGAGCTGGACGGCAAGGCCATGGACGAAGGGGACCTGCCGAGCGACAGCAGAGAGGACATGGACGCGTCTGACGAAGAGGAGTGCTCTTCTTCAACGGCTGGTCAGACCGCACGTTGTGTCGTCATTTTGTGAGCTGGCTTGTCGCGCGTTTCTGAAAACATCTTTTCTCCGTTATGTGCATAAGCAGGTGACAAGACAGACGAGATGTCGCCTTCTGTTGCCAAGCTGGACGCAGACCCCAAAACTCCGAGCACACCTACCAAAGCGTCAAAGGCAACCACCGCTGCCACGGTAACCCCAGCCACGCCCACTTTGGCCTCTCAAACGCCGAGCACTCCTCTGGGAGTCAACATGGCTAAGGTGGACCTGGGAAAGATCAGCTCCATCCTCAGTTCACTTACAGCCGCCATGAAGAACACAGGTGTGTGTGTGTGTGTGTGTGTGTGTGTGTGTGTGTGTGTGTGTGTGTGTAAGCGTGAATGGTTGTGTGTTTGTGTAAATGTCCTGTAATTGGCTGGCACCGAGCAAGTGCTAAAGAAAGTGGACGGACGATTAGCATTTAATTGTCCTCTCTTGTGTGTGCAAGCAGGAAGCCCCTCAGCCCGCCCGGCTGCAGGAGCAGCACCCAGCAGCACCCCGTCGGCCCAGGCCGCAGCCTCCAAAGCCAGCCCGGCCAGCCCGGCTCTTGCCAGTATTTTGTCACGTGTTGACATTTCACCTGTTGGCATACTGAACGCGCTGTCCAAAAAAAACACACCAGGTATCCAAATGTATTTGGACTCTGTCAAAAAGTTAGAAATGACTTCTTTTTTTTAATCACTGTCCTGGTCTTCTTACAGGTTTGTCCTCTCTCCTGCACACTGTGACAAACTCCGCTCAGCCCACTCGAGCTTCCCCAGAAACGGCAGCATCAAAGACCCCGAAAGCGAAATCCACAGTGGGAAACAGTCTGAAGCGAGACACGCCGAGCAGGAACAGAGTCTGGGAAAAGAACCGTCAGCTGTCCCCGCCTCCCCGCCTTGCCGCTGCCGTCTCGCCTCCCAGTCTCGAATCTAAAATCAACAGTTTCTTGCAGGGTAATCCCGGTTTCAGCCTGGCCTTGGGTGACGCCAGTCCCGACGGCGTGGACGGCACCCCGGTGCGCGACGAGGGCGCCGGCACCCCCACTCAAGACGAGATCATGGACGCGCCCGGGAGCGTGCCCGAGTCTTTGGGGTCCTCTGGCAGCAACAACCTTTCACCCACGGCATATCGCAGCGAACCTTGGGACGCTGTGATCACGCCGTCGGGAAGTAACAATGACGGCGATTTTGCCTCCTCGCGCTACGGAGGTACGAAAAGAAGCGACGAAGCTAAGAGGAAGAAGGCGGCGTCCGCGCCCAACAGCGAGCTCGCCAAGGCTAAGAAAGACGCACAACACAGTCAGGGTGCGACGGCAGACGGAAACACCAGAGCGAAAGCGGAGCGCCGACTCTCGGCTGGCTCCCGAAAAGCAAGCGCGGGATCGGAGGAAGGTCCAAGTGGCAAAAGAGAGGACAAGCTGAAAGGTGTCCAGTCGCCAGGTAGGGACGCTAAGGACAATGGGGGCTACCACCGCATTGAGACCCTCGTTTCCCCCTGTAGCGAGGGCGCCCCCATCCAGACCGTGGGCTATTCCAACCAGCCCCCCGCAGGAGAAAGAATCAAGACGGTGGAGAGCATCCGCGTGATTGGCCGAGACTCTCGGCGAGGGGGAGGGGCCGGCGCTCGGTCGGGGGCGTCGATGTGGTACGAAGAGGAAGAGTACATGGAAGCTCATTCGGCCGTCCCCCCTCCCCTTAGCGTTGGCCAGGGAGGCAGTGGGGATCTGCCTCTCGCCATGCCGCCCCCGCACCACCTCCTCACTCACCCCCCACCTCCTCCCCCGCTCCCTCACCCGCTCCCTCACCCGCTCCCTCCTCCCCCCCCACCCCAAGTTGCGTTCCAAATGCTTTACCATGCCGAGAGTCTGCAGACTCCTCCCCCTTCCCACCTTTTGCACCCGCCCCTTCCTTCACCCCATTTCTTTGGCGCACCCCCGACTATACCTCGACCTCCCCCGCCTCCCATGTCTCCCACACTATCTCCCTCTTTGCCCCCCGCGGTCATGGTAGGTGGCCTTTTATTACCTGTGGACCGCATGCAAGGCAGACGTGACGGTCCGGAGCGAGGAGGCCCCAGGGTCAACCGCTCCTCGCCTCGTCCACTCCTCTCGTTGTTAGGCGAGCCTCCCAAACTGCCTCGTCCGGGCACAGTCAAGGAGCCTTTTGCCGCCCGCCATACGCCCCCTATCCACCGCCCGGGCGCGCCCGGCCCGCCTCCGCCTCTCCTGGGCCGAGTGAAGGAGCCCCCAAAGCTCCACCCTCCGCCCACGTCTCCCTCGACGCCACCGTCGCCCGCGCTGGACGGCGTGCCCGCTCGAGCTCTCGCTCAATCCGCGGCGGCCCCCGGGCAGAACCCGCCAGCCAGTCCTAGCGGTCAACCCCGCAGCCACCCTCCCAGTCCCGTGCCCCTCCTGGCGCTGCCTACTCAAAGGCCAGCCTTGCTGTCCAGCCCCAACTTGCACAGACCCGCGCAGCGAGGCCAGCACTCGGGTGGCGGCAGGTTCCGCGGCAACAAGCGTCCCGGCCCTCCCTTCGCCGGTGGCCCCTTCCACGGGCAGAAGAGACCCTTCCAGCCGCGCTACTGAAGTGGCCCACTTGTGTGACGTGCTTGCTGAGGGAGCGAGCGAGCGACGCTAGCCTAAAGCCACCGCAGTGTGTGTTTGCCTTGCTGGTATGAGCCTAGATATTATATTTACCTACTTTGAATCATAACACTTGTGTGTACGTAGTCCATTAAATCTTCAAAGAATGGTTAGTCCACCGTGTTGTACAAGCTTCTCTCCAGACGCAGTTTGGGAGATCAAAGTAGCATCGAGGCTACACATCTTATTTTAATTCCTTACTGTGTTCATATATTTCACGCAAGCTCTCATTTACTACGCAGGAAAACAAAAAAGTGAACCGATTCCAAGTCACCAAACGCGACTTGTTCCAAAGTTGCTTTTTCCTGAACGGATGAATGTGTGTACTGTCGCACGCGGTGTTTGAAGTCACTTCCACAATTTCCTGATGTAAATAACGCTTGTCTCCTCGCACTACGAATTTTCTCTTCCCGTCTGTCCCTCCCTTCTTGCTTGTAAATATAAACGTGTGACTGACTGTTTTTTATTTTTGTTTTTCCGCCTCTTCAAATCTTGTAAATGATGCTCCCTGCTGCAGCTTGTTGCCGTTACTGTGATGGAGGCCTTGGAAACGCACACTTAGCTCCGAATGTCGGTTTTATTTGTTCATTTTTGTTTCGTTTTTAATCCAGCACATGGCTAAGAAGAAATAATGATGTCTTTTAATTAGGGATGGGCAAACGAGTAGACTTTTTTTTTTGTTTGTCTGAAGAACGGTATGATGGGAGAGATTTTCACCTCCCATTAAAATTATATTTAATACTTCCCTCCACAACCAAGTAAATGTACAAACATGCTCATCCCTAATTCAAATTTCAAACATACAGTGGTACCTTGAGATACGAGTTTGGCAAATTGTGAACAATTCATCAAAAACGAGGCTTCCAGATGTTTAAGGCCACTCCCAGTTGAAATTTACTGTCAAATTAGGCAGAAAACAACAATTACACCTTATGTTTTTTAAACTATGCATAACTCATGGGATCTTAACGCTAACATACATAAAAACACTACATGCTCGCAGTTGGCATCGATTTTGGAATACAAGAAATATTCCAAACAAATGGTGACATAAGACATTTAGACAGATCGTGTAACGCTATTTAAAGGCCTATTTTGAATGTCCTGTATGAAAAGTGACTAATAGAGCATTGAGTCCCTCCGTGGTAGTAGATTGCCTCCGGTGGCCAAGGCGGGCACACCACAAGGAGCAGCCAAATTCATTGGATTGCATAATTGAAGGTCGTCGTGCACAAACGGTTCAATTCTTGACTTTGTTTAAATTAGGACTTGCGTGTTTTACAGTATTAGTATGCTTTCCACCCCCCCGTACTAAAAACGCAAAGAAAAAGCTGGAACGGAGGAATGGCATTTGCATTCATTTCAGTGGGAACTCTGATTCTGGATCCAAGTGTTTTGAGTATTGAGCATGGTCACGGGACAAATTCGGCTCACATCTCAAGGCACCAGTGTACTTGTTTGCCAGAGCGCGCTTCACGTTGGCGTGGTGGATGGAAAGCGTTCACGGGGTGTCTGCGAGTACTTTGAGGAGCTCTTGCATGTCCTGACTTGAATAAAATCCAGAGTTTCAAATCAAAGTGGGGCGGGAGGGATTATTTTATTCACTCTTGAATAAATAGCCCTTTGTAGTTAATGTGCGCTTCTTTTTCTTGTCTAGCTGCCATTTATGGCCTCAAATTCAAGATGTGGCTACATCACGGTGAAACACGTTTGCATCGACCAGGATTGTTCGGACCACTGTTATTTGAATATTCGAGTTGTAATCTTGTCAAATCACCCTCGTCTCGTCACTGTCTTAAATGTCTTCTGCTTCCGAGAGCCTGTGCGCTCGCCGTCTTGTCAGCAAAAAAACAACCGTCCTTCTCCCTCTGCAGGATTCGAGGCTGCCTCGCACCTCGCTGTCGTCCACATTGAGCATACTGTCAAATTGTGACATGTGCATAACTGCTGTCACTGCTGTCAAAGTCTCACCTTATTTACATCCAACACAATTTGTGTCGGCACATTTCTCATCTAACAACCTACCGCATTTCCTCAAATAATGGCCGTCCATCATATAGTTGCCAGGAACGTTATTCACCGGATAAATAAATGCCTCCCATTTGAACTCTGTTGCTAACCAAAACGGCAGCACTGTAAATTACATAGTCTTGGGACTGGATTGAAATGTGTAAACGATTTTGACTGTTTTATCTGTGGAGATGAAAATGATTGGTGTTTGATGTTTTCCCTCTGCGGCATACGGTTTTTATTTCTCCATAATTGTCCTTTAATTGTTTTGTTTTACTTGCGTAGTAGCAGAAGGCCGCCCTCCCGCCGACTTCATTCGAGTAAATAAACTCCCCCAGCCACTATATGAGGAAATGCGATGTATCGTGCTCAAGTTCACATGCAAGTGGACGCACGTTGTCTCTTCAACTTCTTGCACATTGTTGAACATGCTTATTTTCCACTTTCTGTCATTTATTTGCTTCGAGCTCTCAGCTTAGTTGTTTGCCACAAACTATAAATAGCCAACTCTCTCCTTGAAATTTGAGAAAAAAAAAGTGGAGGGTTAGGAAAAGTTTCATCAAAGATGCTGCATCACCAATGTGGGAGTGTCCAATCCTTTCTAGTGACACCACATGCACACAGTTTTGTAAATACATCATTATGATTCATTTAAAAAAAAAAAAAAAAAGATTCTAAAATGCATTTTTCCCACATACATGCTCTATTCCACGCATCACTTGGTTATTTCCGGCACGTTTTGCTGTAGTCATGTTTTGTATGCATTTACTAACTTTTAAAAGTTCAGCACCACACATAACATTGTTTAGCCATCCATAATTTTATTCGTACCGTCTCATGGGAAGATAACAAACAAAACTTTTTTTCCTTGCATGTGAGTTGTAATGACTCACAATACTACTTTCACCATGTTCAGTAATGTTTTTTTTGTGAACCGAGTGCAAAATCTGCCTGATTGATTCCAAGTAGAGCTTCATTGTTTTTATTTCATAAAAGCTTCTTGATACACGTCATACGTCTTATCCACTATATCGGACATTTTGTGGTTTAATTTTCACGCTTGGGCAGACACTGTGATGCAGCTAAACTCATTACATTCTGCCACAGTGAAGTCATGTTTTTGGTGTGACGTCACTAACATGTAACAAATCACTGGAAACAGCTTTAGCGCCATCGTATGTTCAAAGTCGGGTACAACACATACCATTGTCCTAATATCAGTTCTCCCAGCCTGGGAACAATTGCTTTAAAATTGTTGTTAAACACTATTATTAACTACTACCCGCTTGGATTATTTTACTATCATCGGTGTCTCAATAAACGCTGCTGAGCACTTGCACGATTTAAATTTCCCCAGGTACGCCTAAAATTCATTTGCGCTTCTCATCCCTTTTGAGCTGCATTTTAAATGCATGTTAGGAGTCTGACGATTAGTAAATTATAATTACTCGGCATAACTGCAAAACAGGTGTATGATGAGTATGCTTTTATTTGTATTTCATGTATTCATTCACGTCTTATTACAAACCAAAACGGGGCTTTTGTGCGAACATTTATTTTCCAGCTACATTTTCAGTCTGCCGTCGTGCCGGCGCACGCTCACGTGCAGAGACTATGCCGAGTAAGCGCGCGTGTTCGCTCGTGAACGCGCACCTCGTGACGTCACAGCTCGTCTTGTTCCGGAATCATGGCCGCGCGCTGCGTGTTTAGTGAAAAGTGGCTTTGGCTGTAGATAAAGAACATGAGGTGAACGCTCGCCCACTCGTGTGCTTTTGAGATGGCGGCGACGCAACTGTTTTGGCCGCTGGTCCAACAGGCGAGCGCCCGAGCTTACAGGAAGTATAGCAAGGTGCGCAAGCGTTTTGTTGTGCCCGCTGTTAGCTAAGGGGCTAACGTTAGCATGCAGGTCGGGCTGTGATGTCATGTAGTTGTGGGCGGCTGCACTTTCCTCACTCAGACAAGTTTACCACGTTTTAAACTAGTTTCCAAATTAACACAGTCACACGACTGTTATTTAAATGGCGTTTTAGCATTATTTGACAGCTTGCAGATACGTGGGATAAAAAGTACTCTTGTAAGATAAACGTGCACATTTGCAGAATCGTGATATTGAAATTTGATCGACTTGGTTGTTAAAAAGCGCCAAGGTTTTTTTAGGAGCAGCGGGAAAAAAATGACGTAATTGTGTTGCTTCTGCTGAGTCGGTACCCTTCAGTTAAATCGTGCACTTTTTTTTTTTTAACTCAAGTGCTAGAATGTTGATTCTTCACATTGCGTTTTAAAACAAATTTAGACTAATTTGTCATTTGGTGCCCTTCTTGACAGGTCTATCCTAAATCAGTCATTAAAAGGCCAGGAATATTTAATTTACAGTACAGTGAAGAGATTGCTGGATCAATACACTTCAATTAAATAGTCACACTTCGTTTCAAACATATTGCACTTTGGTGAATCTTTTCATTACAATTTATTAGGTACATGTTTTATTTGGGGAAAAGTATCGGCAGGGGAAAAAAATTGTGCTCAATGCAAGACATGTCTTGTTTCTTTGTCTTTTGTGGATTGTAGTGCAAAATATAAACCAGAATATACACAAACTATTTTCGTAGACAGATCTAGAACAATTGGACGGGGGGGGGAAGTTATTTCTATTGTAATACGACAATTATTCGTAGTGAACTACTCTAAATCAGTTATCAAGTCCAGGAATGTCAAACTGAATCCTAGATAACTTCGTTCCATTTAATAAGCACACTTGGCTTATTTTTTGGGGTGTTTATTTTATTTTATTTTTTTGATAAAAGTATTACTAGGCAAAGTCCACGAAAGGAAATGTCACACAGTTTTTGCATTGTTTTACTGCATGCTATTGTTTTTGTTGCTGGTTTTGGGGGGTTTCTGTTATGCTAGTGCAAAATACAGGTTAGCGATTAACAATTAAAAGTTCGGACCGATGTAAAGTACAAGTTAACTGTTTGATTGTTCAAAGGACTTCTTAATGTCGCCCTCCTCATATGAACATTTCTGTTTTCAGGCGTGTCCGTCATTGCCAGAGCGAGTGCAAGTCTTTGAATCCCTCAGGGAGCAAAAGAGGAGAGTTGAGGTTTCTGAAAAGCGCATCAGTGTCCATGTCGGTGATGACCAGTTTGTCAAGGGGACCGCTGGGGTCACAACGCCTCTTGCTGTCGCACAGAGTATTCGGTACACGCGCAACAAGAATTTTGAGGGATTTTTTATTTAATTTTTTAAATGCACTTTGTTAATCAAATTTGCCCTTGCAGTGAGAAAGGAGCCTTGGTGAGCAAGGTAAACGGAGAGCTGTGGGATCTTGGGCGTCCCCTAGAGGCCGACTGTCAACTGCAACTTCTTGGCTTTGACTCACTTGAGGGAAGACAGGTAAAAAACAGTTTTAGTTCTTTGCTAGTTTGTCTTTCACTAACTTTATGTTATGCAATATGGAAGAATATGACGAGTCATTGCAATCAAGCGATAGCGATGCATGATTTATTCCCATTTTCCATTGTCATCTCTACTGCCTGACCTGTTGTGAATGTGTTGATTAACAGTAGCTGAAAGTCATCAATAATAAGCGATAGTTCAAGTTGTTTGTTCACTTACGCACTGTTGGTGCTTTTGTGGTACTCATGGCAACATTTTTTCCCAAGTAATACTTTTTCCCCTCACCCTGTTCTTTCTGAGCATCTTGTTATTCCCATTGCTGACAACAGATGGCGCTGCTGTACACAAAAACTTTGACCTCCAACCTTTTTACACTAACAGCTACTTAGGAATGTACAGTTGAGACGTTGACTTTGAGTCAGAATGTTGTAAATGTTAATTTTTCCACTCTACTATGCTTAGTTTGTACGTTTTTGACTTAGGCAGCATGGCAAACGGGAGCATGTGTACTCGGTGGAGTGCTGCAGAAGGATTTTGGTGCCAGGGTGTATCGCGAAGGAGCATCGGAGCTCGGCCTTTACTGTGATCATGCGTTGGATAACAGGTGAGACACTAGCTTACAATTTTGCGAAGTACAAACACAAAAAGAAAGCTTACAAATGGAATATGTCAGTGTACGCAAAGTGCACAACTGCAATGTCACAAGTAAAACTCAAATGTCTTGTTTTTTTTTGTTTAAAAAAAAGAAGTCTTCTTTCTATGAAGCAGTGATCACCTCTAAAACAGTTGGAGTCGTGCTGCTTTATTAAATGAGTCACTTCACTTCCAGATAACTTACAGTGGCTATTCTTCTTCACGTTTTTCTGTTAAAAAAAAAAAAAAAAGTATTGCCAAAAGCACACCATGAGTTAGTTAATCCTTTCAATCTCACAAAACTGACGGCTGTGCCATTTATTTGGGCTCAATCAGAGGCACTTAAACTGCTGACTCCCATTTAACATCACAAGTTTGAATGTGGTTGCTCATTCTGAACACAGCCACAGCCACAGCCTCATTTGTAAGCGGGTGTGCACACTTATGCAACAACATGAGTTGTTTAGTTTGATAGCCCCTCTCAAAAATATATATTTTAAAATTGTATTCTACCAGTTATAGGCTCCATTTTAAGTTTTCAATTATTTTTTTATATGTCACAAAAACCTTTTCATTAGAACAGGGGTGTGTAGACTTGTTCTACCCACTCTATACTGAGGTCTTACATGACAATTAAGATTGATAGCAATTCAAATTGAGTTTTTGATTGACTTTGAAGGTGTATTTTCACTGCATCGTCCGGCCTTATTTTCAGTTTGCAGAGTTTACATTAATATGAGCTTGTTGTCTGAAGTCAATTCATGTCAAGTCAGCTGGGACAGGCCAAGTTTGTTTTATCCAAGATAGCTTCTTCTTTCACCATAACAAATCCCCCGCCTAGTTGACTATCGCTCTCCCTGAGAGAAAGTGTTATCTTTAACATCACGCATGTGGGGGCCCCTGACCTACTTTTCTTTTCACATCTTGAAATAGGATCCCCTCTTTGACATTCCTCGTGCCTCTGTCAAATATCTGTTTGTCTTTTGACGTCGCACCTGCGCGCTTCCCTGGCCGACAGCGCTGCCTTGTCTCTGGGTGATGTGGAAAAAAGATGCAACGCGGCCGCTGCCCTCAAGCTGCCTCTGACCCGGCTGGAACTCGACGCGCAAGAGATGAGTGAGCTCTTCCAGGTTGGTGTGCTTCGATATGTCATCAATCCGGCATCCTCTGAAGACGAATGAACACTTCCCTCAAATGGGCGGCTCCGTCTTTTTCAAGCTCCCTCTCTGAGTGAGGGAGGGTTGAGGAGAAGCAGCAGTAAAACAGGCCAAAATCCAAATGTCAGTGTATAAGGCAGGGCAAGAGGCAATTTGCATGCTCGTTGTGCTTCAACTGAATGCGAGTAAAACTAAGTTGAGATTTAAACATTTCCGCAGTAGTGGAGAATGCTCGAGAGCCCCAGCTGAGATTTAAACCCAACACCTCTGGACTCTGATGTGCCAACCACAAGGGTGCAATGCTGCTCTGCTTTTAATTGTAAACAATTCTCACTCGTTCAATTGATTGATTAAAGGATGTTGGCAGGAGTCAACGCGTCTTGACATTGGATTTGTGTGTAATTGGAGCAAGAGAATTAAGCCCTTTTCACACTGCACTCGCAGGAAGGAGTTTCCAGCGTGCCCATATTTGGAGTTGCTGACGTAGCAGCCTACCAGGAAGTAAAAACAGATTTTTTTTTTTGCTGGTTAAACCACACCTCAACAAGATGGACCGTTCATTGTTGCAAAAAAAAAAAAAAAAAAGCCCAGACTTTGCTAATTTTAAGGAGGAGGAGGACATGAGCAGCAGAGGCAAACTAATGGCGTGGCGGCAACTTGAAAAGTTGAATCATGCCGTTACTTGTAAATAAGTCCATCAAAAGAACATTAATTCACTCCGGCAGATCCTCTCAAACATTTTCCGATTTCTGCTCCATTCCGTTGCCCCCGCCCCTCATCACATGCACAATGGATGGGCTTGACGACGGCGCGCTGCACCCTGCTAAGTGCAGTGTGAAAAGGGCTTTAACCTGCGACATTTGATGAGCCTTGTGTGTATTTATTTCAGGACGACATGCTGAGATTGCGGCTTGTACGGGAGCAGATGAACGGCCCCACAGCTACCGTATACAGGCACGTGTGTGTATACACACACACACACACAAACTTGTCCCATGAACACACTGGAATGACTCTTCCAATCATGTTGTGTGACACAGGTGTGGAGACAGCATTGCCCTGTGTAACGGGCCCCTCCTCCCACACACTGGCCTCCTCAGGGTGTTCAAGATGCTCCAGGTGTGTGTGTGTGTGTGTGTGTGTGTGTGTGTTTTCTTTTTATCAGTGATAAATGTTCATTTATTCATTCCCCGAATTGTGGGCATGCTGGAGCCTATCCCAGCTGTCATTTGGGTGAGAGGTGGGATACACCCTGAACTGGTCACCAACCAGTCGCAGGGCCTCACATCTACAATCAAAATATTTGAAGAATATTGTTCAAATAAGAACCCGTGTGACATTTTCAATGAAAAGAGAGCCTTGCTAGCTAACATTTCACATTGCTAATGCTACATTTCAACTGAAAATCAAGAAAATCAAACCCTGCCCATGAGAATAAATGAGCGTAAAACAGTCGATGTGGCACACACTAATCAAGTACGGTGTTAATCCTTGCAAAAGTGTTTCTTTTGGCCTGCTGGGCTTTATGCGGCGTGTGTGAACGGAATGTTCCTTCCTCGTGGTTATTGATCCATGAGGGAGCCGCTTTTCCATACTGGCTCGTCACCGGGCTGACTGCGATTCCATGGCGGCAGCAGGATGTTGTTTTGTCAGAGGCCGCTTTCCTGTCATTGGCTCTTACAAACACACACACACTTTTTGCATCCATCAGAAATTGTGACTCGCCCTTCCTCATTGGGCCGAACCACGCTGTTCCGCTCCCTTTGGCCGCCGCTTTGCTCTGCGTTTACATTGGCGTGCATGATTTGCTCCATCTGCACGTCTGCTTTCTCACCCCCCAGCTGTCATCCGTGACCTTGGCCGATCAGAGCGAGTTGCCGGGTTTGATGCGTCTCTTCGGCGTGGCCTTTCCTGGAGAGAAGGAAAAGTACGAGTGGGAAAGGGAGCAGGAGGAGGCCGGCAGGAGGGACCACAGACGCATCGGCACGGTAATGTCGCTGGAGAGGATGTCGGAAGAAACGCCATCTTATTGATCCATCGGTCCATTTTCTGCGAGCGCTTGTCCTCATTTGGGTCGTGGGTCAGCCGGGGCCAGCTAACTTTGGGCTCAAGGCGGCTGACACCCTCAAGTGGTCATTCCCAATGAAGCACACATTAACTCTTTCACTGCCACTGACGTTTAAAGACGTCAAGTAAAAACCTACGCTTCACTGCCAATGACGTCAAAAGACGTCATCCAATGATTTTTTTTTTTTTTTTTTTTTGAAACGGGTAGAGGAAACCCTTCCGCATGTCTGGTGAAAGTCCAAAAGCATATCAATGTGACAACAGGCAAGTGTGGCTATTGTTTAGCGATAGGACTCTTTTTACACGGTTATCGCGTGTACTCAACTCCCCAGCGTGAACCCCCGTGATCTTGTGGTCTGACGGGTGCCGATTTCCGGACACGGACAGATCACGCAACGCACGCCGTCTGAATTGCAGTCGGTGCGGATGCCATACGGAAAACGCACCGCGTCCGTTCCGCAGTCCGTGTGAATTGGGCGTAACGTACTCTTTCTACTCTTTCAAATATCTTTTGAGCTGTAATAGAAGCACTGCGGCGTTCTCATGACTCTCACTTGAATTCTTTCTGGGCAGGGCATGCCCCGCTGCGATATGATTGGCTGCTGTTTAATGACATTTCCATTTCTTCCAATGGGAATAGAGGATTTGAAATAATCGTATGTTACGCATAAGAATACCTAGAAAAGGGAAAAGAAAACGTTTATTGTGAGTATTCCGACATGTTTTCTCAGGCCCAGGAGTTGTTCTTCTTCAATGACGTCAGTCCTGGAAGTTGCTTCTTCCTCCCTAAAGGAGCTCACGTGTACAACACCCTCACTGACTTCATCAGGGTGAGTTCTTTGTCCAAATTTTGCTAGCGCCCCCTGCTGTTGTATTCCACTGGTGCAAGCATCACAAAAAAGAAGGTTATTTTCCGTCAGCAGTTAGCATAATGTGCTCGTTGGTCTCCATTTATGACACACGCGTACGCATCCTTCCTCGGACCTCGGCAGAGCGAGTACCGACGGCGAGGCTTCGCCGAGGTCATCACGCCGACTCTGTACAGCACCGCCTTGTGGGAACGCTCGGGCCACTGGGAACACTACAGCGACAACATGTTCACCGTCACCTCGGAGGGCTCTCGGACCTACGCGCTCAAGCCCATGAATTGCCCCGCCCACTGGTACGCACGCACACGTTCTCACGCTTCATCTTCAGAGCGTCTGGACATTTGCCGTCTTGCGTTCAGCTTGATGTTCGAGCAGCGCGTGCGCTCGTGGCGAGAGCTTCCACTGCGCTGGGCAGACTTCGGGGCGCTGCATCGCAACGAGCTCTCCGGCGCTCTCGGGGGCCTCACCCGGGTCCGCAGGTTCTGCCAGGACGATGCTCACATCTTCTGCACGCCTGAACAGGTAGCAGCATACAATTGATGTATTTTTTTTTATTCCATTCAATTATGTAATTAACTCATTTGCTCCCAAAAACGTAGAAATACGATCTATTTGAAATGTTTTAAGTGTCCCAAAGGCGTATTTATACGTTTTTTATGCTAGAGCATACAAAAGGCTTTGATGCAGCCTCTTAAATGCAGAGAACGTTGAAGAAATGGTAGTTATTACACAAATGGCCAGCAGGTGACAGTAGAGCAAAAGAAATCAACCAGGGCCATGTTGCAATAAGCTCATTTACCCACAGTTCTAAATAGATTTATGAATAATAATGGAACTTAGCTGTATTCTAATGCTAATTGCTGCGAAACAGAAACAGATAGAAATGTACTTTTTTTCCTGACGAAAGAAGTGACTAATCTTTCTTTTGGTAGGTTCCGTGTTTTTATAGCAATAGAACACAATATTCTGTGGCCGTTGGAAAATCAGTCCAACATGTTTTTTAATAATGTATTCATTATTTTTTTTATTTAGACAAGGCAATGGTCTGACTAAATGAAGTCACTTGTCCGAAATAGTGGAACTAAAAATAATTGCGCGATAATCTGTTTCTCATCAAGTTTGACCATTTGTCGTAATCTCCAATATGATGATAACATTTGCTGATCTCGGCCCAGTACACAAAAGCTTTTCTATTTCGACACGACCTGCAACTGTGACACGGGTGGGATCATATTACAGCGATTAGATGGGCCACACTAATAATTGCCGAGACATTCCAGCTTGATGAATGCGGCGCTTTGTCCTGCTCCAACCTCGCACCTTCAACATGTGCTGCATACTGTGTGTAATCCTGCTCCCCCACAAAGTTCCCATGGCGGTGCGAGTCCAACTAAAACCCTCATGTTGGTCTCCTGTCGGGCCGCAGCGATCTCACGGCCGGCCGCATCACCTCTCAAATTCCTTTTTGATATCTGCAGCCAGTGGGCGTCGCACCCGTGTGGAATTTAACCCTCCAAATGTGTTGCCTTCTTAAGTTGTTTTTCTTGTTTTCATCCCTCACAGCTGGAAGATGAGATTGTGGCTTGTTTGGACTTTGTGAGGAGCGTTTATCAAGTGTTTGGGTTTTCCTTCCACTGCCTCCTGTCCACACGTCCCGCTCCCTGCCTGGGGGAGCCCGAGCAGTGGGACCACGCCGAGCAGGTATGCGCACACTCAAAAGAAACAAATTGCTGTAAAGCAGCTGCCTTATCAAGCTACCGTGCAGATGTTTATCTCAAAGCAGCACTTCAAGCACATTCAATTGAGCGCAATTAAATGCGCGCACGCCCTGACGAGGCGTCCTGAGGATCAAACTGGGACTCGCTTAACGCTCTCCGCCGCTGATTTTGTTTGTGTGTGCAGCAGTTGGAGCGCAGCCTGCAGCAGTTTGGCGAGTGCTGGGAGTTGAACCCGGGGGACGGCGCCTTCTATGGGCCAAAGGTGAGGGAGGCCAATCCTTCCAAGTATGGATCATGTTGGCACTCTCAGTAGAAAACATGTGCCTGAATAAGTTTGTGTGGTTTCCTCACTTCGATGAAGCGCTTAGCGGTTAGCTTGGCGTTACAAGCTACAAGTACACGCTTGGTGCCGTTAGGGACATTGAAAATACATTTTCCAGGTCCTTGAAAGCAAAACTGTGATGTTTTGGAAACATTTGTGGAAATATTGTCTTGTTAATAATTCAGATGTGTAAAAACGGAAATAAAATGGTCTCACTTGTGCTCCAAATTCAAATTGAGACAGAAGTCACTTTACATCAAGGATGCGACAGTTCATGACGGTAGCAAACAGTCGAGCGTTCGTCGGCGATCTCAACCGCTCTCTGCTCAACATCAATTCTGAAATATTATATTTGCGATTAAAATGAAGTTCTCAAGTAGAAGTTTAAACTTTTCTACTAAAAGTTCTGAAAACTGAAATTGTGGCATAAAGTGAAAAAGTAACTCGTATTCTCCAGTCAATGTTTCCCGATGGCCAGATTGTTTGGAGATTTGCACGTGTTGAGGAGGGAAAAAAAACAAGTGTAACATAGTTTCCTTTATTTTCTTGCTCCAACATGAATACTTTGATTAAGGAAATGAGATTTTATTTCTACCTTTTTAGAACTTTTTTTCTCTATTTCTTTTGTTCTGTAATGGAGAGAGGTCACGTGTCAATGCTATGAATAACTGCTTTTGTAATGATAATGTGACAAAGTGTATCAAGTTGTTTAATTTCGAGGCACTGACTAGAATGCCTCACTTGAGCACCTATTTTTTATTTTTATTTTTTTTTACTTTATTTACCACAATTGTCAGCGGTCAGACTGAAACGTGTTCATTTTTCGTTTTGGGAAATTAAGTGAAAGATTTTGGAAAACTTGCTATAAAGTCTACAAACCCTGTAGGAAGTCATGCCATTCCAAAACTCAGGTGTGCAGATTCAAAAAGAGTTGAGGCAGGTCAAGTCAGGGTGCGCTTAAACAAACACACGCGCTTCATAAAAACAAACATTCCTCCCTAACAGCGATTAGCAGCGATTAGCAGCGATTAGCGACATCCGCAGCTCATTTTCAGAGCAAAAATGCAATTTGTCCTGCACCTGTGAGGCCGAGGTCTCATGCCACACCTTCTTTCCCAACCCAAACGTAACGTTGCAGATTGACATTCAGATCAAAGATGCGATTGGCCGACAGCACCAGTGCGCCACCATCCAGTTGGACTTTCAACTGCCAATCAGATTTGACCTTCAGTATGTGGGGTAAGTGCTCATTTCTACAACGTGGATGTCTGAGGAGAGATTTGTCGTAAAAATATTTGTGATTTTCACACGTGCTTTTCAGATGCACAAACGTTTTTGCGATTATTTTTTTATTATTTTGTGTGCGTTTTCCCTGACTTTTGCCTTCAGGTTGTCGAAAGTGCGTTTGTGGATCGTTGTGCACACGCGTTTATTTTTGAGACAAACATCACGCTGTTTCGAGATATTCTCACACACACAAGCGCTCTGATAGTCACTTGTGTCTAAGGCCCGTGCCTCCGCCGTCCACAAGGAGGCAGTGTTCTGTTTCTCGTTTAAATTTGGACATTGAAAAATCGACCTGACCTTCCATTATGTGTTTATTTTGCACAAGTCGGGAAACAAAATGCGACCTTTGTTTGTTTCCCTTGAGCTTGTTTTGCTTTCACTCAAAAGACACTCTTCTTCTGCTGTAAAATGTTCTTCTTCTACTTGTGTTCGCGAGTTTTTCATCAGTTCTATACAGATCAGTGGGCCGCAGCTGCTTTCGTGGCGTTGAAGTAGAACATTTAAGAGCAGAAGAAGAGTGTCTTTCATTTCCTGAATCCGAAATGTCGGTGACGTAACAGTTGGTGTTTGTCTCAGGCGAGATGGCCGGTCGCACCATCGGCCGGTGATGATCCACCGCGCCGTGCTGGGTTCCCTGGAGAGGATGATTGCCATCTTGGCTGAAAACTTTGGAGGCAAATGGTGAGAAGAAGACGGGAAGTGGGCTTGTTGCGATGAGCCAAATTGTCACCATTTTGTTCTCGGCCTTCCAAAGGCCACTTTGGTTGTCTCCGGCGCAGGTCATGGTCATCCCGGTCAGCAGCAGTTGCGAGTCAGCCGCCAAGCAGGTCAGCATCAAGTTGATTTTCTCTCTCGGGGGTGTCAACATTATTGTGTTAATTCTGAGTTCATTTAAAGTTCCTTTAAAGCCACTCATTTTTTAAACGCGCAATTAATGACCACTCCTTACTTGTAAATCCTGTATTGGCGGGATTCCAGCCGCAACAATGTCTACGTCCAAATTGAGCAGAAATAAATGTCATAATAATGCATATGTTTGTGGAGACTAGGGTCAAGTTGTATTTTACAATTTTAAAAATGTGCAGAATTTCACAATTTACTTCAGGTTGAAGATTAGAGAGTTCTTAATATGATAAAGAAAAACGTACTGAGCTGTTACCAGTGTCTTACAAATGCAATAATGCCATCTAGTGGCAAAAAAAAAATCACCAACACAACTCAATATCACACTTTTTTACCGTACAGCACATCTTTTTTATTTTAACTCAATTTTATAAATTATGAAATTACTATCTGACTAAAAGATGCAGCCACATTTCTATTAGTTTAACATTGTTTCCACTTTTATGTTAACAAGAGTATAAAAACATTTAGAACAGATGTAAAATTTGCAATTAAAGCTGCAATATGTAACTTTGATCTATGAACTTAGCTGTTCACAATGGCAACTCCTGCAAGCCTCTGGCCAATAGTTTTCAGACTGGATTCGGGTTCGAATTTCCCGCATGTTGTGTATGCAACGAAGGGTATGTGCAGTTTCATTTTTTGTCAGCAGGTGGCAGTAGCGATTTGAAATGTAATATTCTACATTCAGTAGCTTTAACTATTGAAGTCATGCGATTAATCGCGATAATAAAAAAAATGTGCCTGATACCCCTAGTTGTCTCAAGTCCAATGTTTGTGTTGTATAAAGTTGGTTCAGCAGTTTCGTGAAGCCGGCTTCATGGCGGATTTGAATGAAGACGCCGGCGCCACCATAAGTAAAAAGATCCGCTCTGCTCAGCTGTCACAATACAACTACACGTTTGGTAAAGACAGCGTGAGCCCGCTTACGCCTTCTTCACAAGCCGCACTGTTTTGTGACGACGCACGTTTTGCTCCCAGTGGTTGGCGATCGGGAGCGCGAGAGCGGCACTGTGAGCGTCCGCAGTCGAGGCGGCCAGCAGCTGGGCACGAGGCCCGTCCAGGACGTTCTGATGAGCCTTTCGCAACTGCGAGACTCCAGGAGTAACCAGGACCACTTTTAAAGGGGACACAGTTTGTGACATTCGTCCATCTTGTGAAATGCGCAATCACGGAAGCCTCTTAAAAAAAAAAAAAATAATCTCCACTCGACTTCATTCCCACCCGCGTCATCTCCATGAAGCAACCTGCTTCTGCCTTGACTGTTGATTCTGTCGTTTTATGGCTTCCTAAAAGTGCAATATACTTGCAGCCCGTTCTGTGCGAGTCGTGTTCAGCAGGCTTAAATGCACCTGTTGTAAATTCGCTCCAATTGTATTGGATAGGCCCGCCCCTTTAAAACGGGCTTGAGGTGAAAAAGGCTACAATTCTTCATCCTTGCCATAGTTGGACAAAATCATGGCCTAGAAATGGTATTAGGCGATGTGGGAACTATTTGAGAATTGTAGAAAAGAAAACATTTGCAAACTATTTGTGGGGGTAAAAAAATCATGTATGAGTCTCAGGACAAAAGTGTAATGCAACTAATGTTCATTTAGTGTGCTTGACCTTCAGATGGGAGAAGTGCAGCTTCAATTTCCAATAAAACGTCATCAACTTGGTTTTTGGGGTCCGTTAATGTTGCTCACTCGTAAATCTCAATGCTGTTGTGAGGTCACTGTGATGTGTTCACTAAATATGCCCCCCCCCCCCCCCCTTCTCCTCAGGCCGTGTCATGCTGTGAGAATAAAAAACTGGCTTCCCTTTAAAAGAGTGGAAGAAAGGGAGGATGCCGGCGAGGAGGATTTGACTAAAATAGGAGTTGGAGCAACAAGCGGCAGCCGCAGCGGTGTGTTTTCATGTGTGTTTTGGTGGGAACTGCCAAGTCAAGGTACGGGTCAAAATGATAGGATGCTTTTTTTTCATTTTTAATTGAGGGAGGGCAACAGGATGGAAAAGACATGAGTCACAACACAAGGGTGGACTTTGAACAAAGCCTGCTGCGGAAAAATCAGCACCGGGCGAGTCTGTGTGTGCGTCTGACGAGTTCTTCCGGAAGGAAAGGATCAGAATGTCTGACACACCTGAACACTTTGACCTTTACTTGACGCAGCTCCAACAACAGACTCAATTTAGCTACTTTTGGGAATTTTGACACGTACAGTTGGTGCCTTGAGATATGACTGGACTCCACAACTATTTCCTCATTGACATGAATAGAAAAGCAAAAAAATATTTTTTTTAATAAGGAAAAATGTCAGTTTGTTTGGCCACCAGAGGGCAGCAGAATACCCTCATGCAAACTCCCAACGAAGAAGAATAGGTCGTCTTCTTCCAGGTACTCAATAAGTTGATGCTGTATATTAATAAATTCCTGCAAGTTTGCCATCTTAACGTTTCGCTACAATTTGTGTTGAAATATCGGTCACTTTGAAAATTGCGACTGTATGCTAAGCATTAGCATGTCAATGATCTTATGCATTGCACTACTGCATTAGCGGTAGTGCTGGTCAGTTAAAAAAAAAATATATATATATATATATATATATATATATATATATATATATATATATATATATATATATATATATATATATAACAAATTGACAACTTCCAGATTGGTAAGATTTTTCTATTAAGGCTTTACTTTTCCTCACCCATAATAAGAAAGGGAAAACATTTTATACTTACCTGGAAGCACTGTAGCCTCTTATTCCACAAGTACCCGATGTTTTTATTTTTACCGATTACAGCCAGACGTGGTTTTGGACTCTCTATCCAACTGCCCGTTTAAGCAGAATCAACATTTTGGACAAATTCTTGATGTTTCGGCGAAAGTCTCAATGCGGACGTCCAAGTCTTGGCTTTGACGGCGAGCGCCTCAGGGTGGCGCTGGTGCGACGCAGTCATGCTCGCTGAAGTTGACGGCGCGAATCCCGCTAGCGTCTTTCTTTCAGCTGCTTTTTTGACTTCATGTGTGCTTTGTCAACATTCGGTGCACCTGCTTTTTACAAGGCTATTGTTCACTGTTGACTGTAAATTGCCTTCAAGTTTGCAGGAAAACGTGCAAATATTTCCAAAGTGCACACGAGAAAATAGATCGCAGGCCACAATCGACTCTGGGGTGCACAGAGCGCTTTATAGGCAATCCTACCACTTCATTTAGTCAAACCTGCGTTTTCCCATTTACAATTCATTTTAATCCTCTTTTCCACCGTTAAAAGTGACCGATGATGTCCGTCGCGATTGCAGGGGGTGAAAAAAAAGTCAAGAGTTTAAGTAAACGTAAACTGAGGTCGTGTGCTTGTTTGGCTTGCTGGAGTTTAGTTTGTCCTCATTACAATAGACATTAAAGCATTTTCTTTTGCGGGGTTGCGCAATCTGCAGACAAATGAAACTCGTATCTCAAGGGCACCGTTGGCACATGGAAAGAAAGAAAAGCTTCTGTCAATCAACTCCAGTGTGTAGTCATAAGATGGAAGCATTTTCCATTTGGGTCTTGGGGCTGCCAAAAACGTTAAATAACGTTTAGTAAAATCCTAGGGAGGAGTGCCAAAGACGTTAAAAGACGTTTGTTTCAAAACAGAGGTGAAACTAACCATTTTCTATTGTTGATTACTGAAAAACGGAATAAGGTAGAAACAAACTTTTTTTCTGATGAAAGATGAGAGTCCAATCTTTCATTTGGTAGTATGTGTGTTTCCATAGTCCAAACACATAATTTTCTGTGGACCTTGAAAGATCAGTCAAACTGCTTAAATCGGCTGGCACCCACGGCATCATCCCTTTTCTGAAAACGTCTGGCAGTCAAAGAGTTAACTGTACATGTGTACCTAATATTTTGACCAGTGAGTGTGTCGTCGAGATTTGTACACGATGTTGATGTCGGCACATTTTCTGGTCCTGTTTGTGGTCCGCTTGAGCAGATTTTGTACTCGCCGAGTAGATGCGCTCATCGTCAGATGTTGCGCTCCGACATTGCCCAACGGTTGCGTGGCGACGACACACCCCATTGGCTCCTCAAATCTGGACTTCACGGATAACAATATCAGCTCTCGTAAACACAGCTCCCACGCACACACAAATCCTTCATGTAACACTCGGAAAAGATTCAAGGAATTTGCTGGTATAGATAGACATCGGGTTGCGGGGGTTGTGGGCGGGGGGGTAAACAACCGCCAACGCATTCCCTCCACATCTTTGTCAAGTGTCAGACTGTGGGGAGGATTCTCTCTCTTGTCCCCGACTGTTTTTCCTGCAGGGGAGTCGGGGCAGGGTGACGGCGACCCGGTGACGGCGACCCGGACCAGGAGGCAGAACCCTCCGGAAGATAAACAGGCAGCGTGCTATTGTTCTCCCGCTATCACTGCCGCCCCGTCTGCCTGATTGACTGATTGAAGGGCGCTGGACCTCCCAAAATAGGCCCGCCTGACTTCTTTCACTCGTACCCTCTTATAAATAACCCGCCCCCGCCCGTGCGTGTGTGTGTGCTTTCCGAAAAAGTTCAAGGAAGACGGCGGTTCAGGAAAAGCAAAGTGACCGTCGCTGAAGTTAAGCCACGGCAAACAGAAGGTTCTGGTTAGACTGATCAGTGACCCCAGCACCAGAGACCCACAGGTGACCCCTCCAACCACACACACACACACACACAATGAACATTCTTGTGAGTAATAGCCCCCCCACCCCCCCCGTGTTTATTAATGTCGATGTTTGCTTGTGGTTGACGAAATCGCCACAATGACAAAGAAGACTTTTAAGACATCAGTGAGCAATCTCTGAAATCTGGAAATGATACATTTGATCACCAAAAACAGCAAAATGTTGTCATCATTAGATGTCCATATAAGGGATGCCGCTATTCAATCAATCAAATAAGTATTGATTTTGCATTCATCTCAAAGTCATTAATGATTAAACAAAGTGCGAAGAAACAATCTGCAAATAATGATGATTAATTCCGCAATCAATGAAACTGACTTGCATAAATTGACAATGTTTCAGTTACTGGTTTAGTCCATAACATTTCAGAAAAAAGACCCCCCCCCCCCCCCCCCCAAAAAAAAAAAAGTTGCTTTCCCAAGTAAAAGCTGATAAGCAGTCTGCTTTCATGGAGGATCCCAGAAATCATAAAATATTTGCTGCTGAGAGGCTGAAATCAGAAGATTTGGACAATTTCAGGTTGATTCACAATCTAGTTGTCGTTTACTGTCATTCGATCATCGGCGAGTTGTTGCCGTACAATCATTTTACTGCATTTCATAATCGTTTCTAACGCTTCGTTATATCCCGATTTTTCTTCATCTGTTTGATCGGAGAGGTCACGTGTGCCTCTGTTGTCCAACTGTGTGAGTTTGCATAGCAACAGTAAATAATAATAATAATAATAAATAAAAAAAAGGATTTTTTTTTCCACAAACAAATCTTGCATGCGTACCAACTTAATCGGAATGTTTCGCTTTTGTCAAAGTCCCAAATGCAACTTTGTCTGTGGCGTACTTTCACACTCAACGTGTTCAACTCACGCTCGTCATCGGAGTCCTGTTTTTAATCCATAGAATTTGTCGAACCCGTGTTTCCAGGCTTTGAAACACTCAAGTAAGCAAAACCGGCTTTGTGTTAAACGGTCCCCTACTCGAAGTGACCAAATATGGCCCCACGCCATCTACAGGAGAGGCTAATTGTGTCCCTTGATGCAGGCCGTGCATGCGATCTAATCGCGCACGTCTATGTTGGGACCGACGGTCATTTATATTTCATGGCAACAACCGAGTGCAAATTGAATTTTCCCAACAGAGACACTCGCTTCACATTTCAGTTCTCTCTTGATGCCGGTGTGCTTTTCTCTCGAACCGCCTGCCACACTTTCAACTCATCTTGTATGTTACGTTCACGCAACACATTGGCCGGGTGGGAGCAAATGGCAATGCTTGTGTTGTTCCTTGTCAGTTGGGATTGACCGTGGTTCGGATCAGGGCTCACCAAGGATATTTTGGGTCACAAAACCCAACGAAATAACGCTAACTGAAATTGGGGGGGGGGGGGGACAATGTACCATGTTTTTTATTTTAATTGTATTTTTGTACAAAAAAATACGCAGAATTCAAACAAAAACAATACTACAATTTATTAAAATTCACTGGCAGCCATTTTGACTGAAGCAACCCCCTTCGCTCCCGGCTGTTTGACTAGATTTGGACTGATTTTGCAAGGCTCACAGAATATTGTGTTCTATTGCTATAAAAACATGGAAGATACCAAAAGAAAGATGAGAGTCTCTTCTTTCATCGGGAAAAAAAAAACAATATCCATTTCCGTTTTGCAGCAATTAGCATTAGAATATAGCTACGTTTCATCATTATTCACAAATCTGCTTAGACCTGTGGGGAATACAGCTTTTTGCAACATGGCCCTGGTGGATCGCTTATACTCTGCTACCACATTTTGGCCGTTTTTGTCATGACTGCCATTGCTTCAAGCCTTCTCTTCAGTTTAGAGGCTGCATCAAATCCTTGAAGAAACAAAAAGTACGTTTTTGGGACACTGGTAACATTTAAATGAGTATTTCTACCTTTTTGGGGGCAAATGAGTCAAAATAAAATGAAAAACAACCAAACCTGCTCTGAAAACTAATTAGAACTTAGAAAGAGCAAAAAAACAACTAAATACTTAAGACTTTAGCGCTACACATGATCTCTATGTGACTCTTTTGTAAACATGCTCACTGAGTTGGTCTTCAATTTAATTTCAAAGCGAATTGAAACATTTCAAATTGAAAGTGCCTCGAGCAGTCAGAACAGCTTGAGAGATGACGCTTGCAAATGGTCTCCAGTGCATGGATCGGGTCCGAACAGATGTTTCTCATACAAATTGACAGCAGTTAGCGTAGCTTCCATGCGCATGTTTTGCTACTTTGAGCGGCCCGACCGCCCGCGCCGCTTTTGGCATCCCACTCGCTCCGACTCCCTTTTTTCTTTTTTTCTTTTTCTTCCCTGAGAGCTGCAAGATCCTGCACATGTTGTTCCTTATTTGATCTGGACCCGACTCCTCTGCGATCCGACGCCTTTCGAATTCTTTGTCGAATCGAAGGGATCTCTCGCCTGCCGCGGGAAAATGTCGAGCGCTCGCAGATGGTCCGGTTGGGAGCCGGGCCGCCGTGCGACGTGAAATATGCGCGCTGTGCCTCGCGCGCTGACCCGCTTTTCGCTGGCGACACCTTTTTGGTTTTGGAGAGCGGCCTTCCTGTGTGAAAGGGCTCATTGTTGTTGGAGCCGACCTGTTGAATCTTTCTCAGGGGGCAGTCGCTGGGTTCACGGCAAGGTCGGGGGTCATGTTGACTCTCAGGCCAGTTCGGACCACTAAAGCCATTCCCAAATATTTGCATTTGCACTCGGGAGGGGAAGCGGCCACCGTCGGCTTTGAATTTGCCAAAAGCTGTCGTGTTTGTCTTTAACTCTTTGACTGCCAAACGTTTTCAGAAAAGGGATGCCGTGGGTGCCAGCCGATTTAAGCATTTTTGACTGATCTTTCAAGGTCCACAGAAAATTATGTGTTTGGACTATGGAAACACACATACTACCAAATGAAAGATTGGACTCTCATCTTTCATCAGAAAAAAAAGTTTGTTTCTACCTTATTCCGTTTTTCAGTAATCAACAATAGAAAATAGTTAGTTTCACCTCTGTTTTGAAACAAACGTCTTTTAACGTCTTTGGCACTCCTCCATAGGATTTTACTAAACGTTATTTAACGTTTTTGGCAGTCAAAGAGTTAAATGTCCATTGCGGACAAGACTATACGACGCAAGAACCCTCCGGATGGGACGTGGAAGAAGCAGACGGGGGGGGGGGGGGGTGTAAGTGGTTTCTCCTGCGTTGCATGTTGAATCAACCTTTCCTCCCTTTCTTCGTATTTGCAAGTTGTGCAGGGGCGCCTCGGGGAGTTTTCAACTCTGGGTTTTCAGGATTCCTGCTTTTTGCAGAGTAACTTGAAGCCCTGGAGAAGAAACGCTTGCTTCACAAGAGACTTTAAATCAAATCAGAGCACTCGTGTGTTGGTTATCAACACCGATGAAAATGGACAAATAACTCATATGGTGCCTGGAGATCAAAGTAACTTGAATTGACTTCTTTTTTCTTTTTTTTTATAAGATACAAGTGATCATATGGCTTCTTTTTTTTTTGTATTGCTTTGACTTGCGAGCGCAGACTTGTTGACAAACTCGGTTTTCAGCACTTCGGCAAATAGTGAACAATTCTTTAAGACAAAAAAAGAAAAAAAGAGGCTTCAAGCTGTCAGTTGACGTTTAACTGTCACACCAAACATGACTTAAAAGCAATTCATTGCTTTGCTTTCAGTGTGCTAGCATAATGCTAACGCTAACCACAAGCCATATTATGGACCACTAGAAGGAAACCGCGTCTGACGAGCGGAACTCGTCATCACGCGTTTTGAATCGCTGCTGCCGTGAAGTTATTTTCTCACTAGCATAACAGCTGAGAATGCGAACGTGAATAAAAACCAACAATGGAGCGCGTGTTCCTGGAAGTCGGCTTTTATTGACTTTTTTTTTCTTGAGGTTTTCCATCCAAGGCCCACATTGGGGCCCAAATGCGCGAGGGGGGGCCTTGCGTTCCCTTGAAGTCGTTCCTTAGAATTTGCATCAAGTTATTCAGATGAAATGCAAATTTGTGTGGGAATATGCGCCGTTTGGGCTCCGTCTTGATGGAAGTGATCGCGGCCTCCCTTGTGTGTGCGTGCGTGCGTGCGTGCGTGCGTCCAGCCTCACGTCCGCGCTTGTGTGCAAAGGAGGCTCTTGTTACACTTGGCTTGCTGGCTCGGACCTCGTGCGCACACTCGGCCTGCTAATCTGCTCCACGCTCGTATGCAAAGATAAACGCTCACTGGAAGGCTCCAGCCAACGAGCCAACGAGCCAACGAGCGGCTGGCGTTCTTTGTCCATTCCATCACAACGCTGCACCATTTAAGAAAGAAAAGAAAAACAAGATTGATGACATTTCATCTGCCAAGAAATAAGCTTATTTGTTTGTTGCCTGGTTAACTTGTTAGCAAACTTGTTTTTTTTTTTGTCTGCGGGTTCGCTTGCTCATTAGTTTGACAAAAAGTAAATCTTACTAGTAATTTAATAAGTCTGTCTAGTAATCTGGTTTGTATGTTTTTATTTTGCTAGCTTGCGTGTTTAGTTTATTAGCCTGCTAGCCTGCGTGCTTGTTTATTATTATTATTAATTACTTAAATAGCAAGCCTGCAGGTTATTCATCAGGTTTGGTTGTTTGTCCGTTAGCTAATTTTCTTCTTTCTGGTTTATTTGATCTTTAGTTAGTTACGGTACTTAGTAGTTGACATGTTAAGTCTGCTTTTAGTCAGCTAGCTTGTCTACTTTCTTTTGTGAGGCCATCAGTTGATTAGCTAGCTTGGTTGTTTGTAAGTTGGAGAATCTGCTTACTTGGGACGTTAGTTAGAGTATTATATTTATTTATTTGCATTTTAATGGGCGTCAATGATACACGGATTTCCGCATTACGCGGGCCGCCATTGAGCCTATCACCGGTCCACTGGACCGTCTACTGGCAAACAAGAATCTGTTCTCATCTGGCTTACTTGGATAACTAAATCCAGAGAGTAGAGAGCAGTTTGCAAAGTTTTCAACGGCAGTGAAGTTCACACACTCGTACACGGCGTGTTTGTTGTCCCCTGAACATCCAACAAAGGCTCTTTGTTGGCCGAATTAGAACGGGGTCATATCGGGAGCCAATTAGGCTTCCCCGGCCGTGACCTCTCTCCTGACCTCCTGACAGGCTCGTCTCGCCGCTCAGCCTTGTGTTGCCGTCATTTCGCCGGCAAATGTGGGCCGACGCGCCGTCCGCTCGCTGTGAAGCTCTCACTGTGGCGGACCGGAGTGTCAAAAACGTCGGCCGCTTTTCTCGTCGGACTTCGCACACGCGTCCTGGCAGCGAGCGGACGGGCGCGATGCAGCGAATATCGACTCCATTTGAGCGGAATAAATCATCGCACCTCCCCCGCTCTCAGACGCTAATCTGCCATTGCGGCTTTTCATGGTCTTTGCTCCGACGTTCTCTTTTGTGCGCTTGTCCGTCATCGCCGCCGATTCTTCTGCTCCTCCCAGGCGTCGTCTCGTCCTCTGACTTGGATTTCACACCAGCCCAGAGCGTCCTTGTCACCCACAACGTGCAAAATGTCAGAGCCGCCTCCAATTTTTGACCACGCGTTTGCCAAGTCATTCTTATAAATGCCGACATAAGAGAAATAGGCCCGGCAAGACAATTTGAACATTTCATACTCAAGGCAATTCATTGCGCTGCAAACAATCAAAAGCATGTCTAAAAAGTAAGGCTGGCAAAATGAGAGCGTTCATTTAAAATTCCTTTAACGCCACTCATTTTTTTTTAAACGCCCGATTAATGACCGCCCCTTCCTTACTTGGAAAGCCTGTAGTGGGGGAATTCCGGTCGCAACGCAGCAGACACGTCCACGTCAAAATTTAGCAGTAACATTTAATAATATTGGCGTCAAGTTGTATTTTACAATTTTAAAAATGTGCAGAATTTCACAACTTACTTCATGTTAAAGATTAGATGGCGCTTAATTTAAAAAGAAAAATGCACTGAGCTTGCAAATGCAATTATGCCATCTAGTGGCAGAAAAATGACCAACACAAATCAATATCACACTCATTTTTGACAGTACATCTTTTTAATTTTAACTCAATTTTATGAATGACTAGAAAATTACTGTATCAGTTAGTTTAACATTTTTTCCACTTATGTTGACAAGAGTATAAAAATTTGATATGTTATTGTATATTTTATTGTACATTTAGAAATATAAAATGTGTGATTAATCATGAGTTAACTATTTGTCATGAAATGAATTACGATTAAAAAATGTAATTGCCTGACGCCACTACCGAGAACATTTACAAATAGAACAGCTTAAGAAAGCAAAAAGAAATAAAGTATCTTTTTTTTTTTTAAGACAAAAACAACTTAAGCACAATGTGCATGCACAGGTGGTAGAACGGTTCCTACACTTGAGCACATTGTTGCCTCAGTGAGAGTCCAAGTCCGCACGCACACGCGCAGACGGTGTGAGGAGGCCGCCAACATACTTTCATGTGATATTTATAGCCGCCGCGGCCGGCTGCCATGTTTGCAAAAGCAGACAGCGGTGATGAATGTTCAAGTCTTAGCGAGTGGACTGCGTTGTGGTCTTGACGCGTCTCCAGTGCGACGGCAGCGCAGCCAAGCAGGAAAGGAGAACCCGTGCACATTATGGCCACTCGACATGGCCGCCATTCTTGAAGGCCGACACTGCTGTCTTGACATGCGAGTTGAATTTGTCCCGTGTGCACGCTTGTCACTCGAAACGTGTCTGCAAATCATCGGACCTCATTGAAATGAATGCAATTGCCGTCAAACCCCTACTTGGGGTCCCTCATGATTTTGTGGACCTCCAACAACGCCGCCGCTCTTTGATGACGCTCTTTATATCATCCACGGTCGCTGATGTTGCCATCGTAAATCCTCCCGACGAAATGTTTTAGCATTCCTCGGATATTCCGCCATCCGAATAGAAATATTTTCCTGTTCAGGAGGAATGAATTGAAGGAGGATGTCTGCATATTGTTTTTCCAGGCGCGTCAAAAAGGGCTTGACAATTGTTTCGGTCGCTCCACAACTTTGAACTTCAACGCTAATCGAAACGGCAACGACCCAAACCGTCTCTCCGATGAATTCGTGTCTTCCCGCGTGTTGCCAATTTCAAGTGTTGCCGTTGATCTTGCGTTTTATGGGGATTTAAAGAAGTCTGTCGACGATTCCAATCCGCTGTGATGTGATGGCCGCGTCCTTCCACGGAACTCCGCAACTTATTTGTTCCGCGCTCTGCCTGCTTTTTGACGTTTCTTCCCCATATTCCAACTTTGACTTTCAAACGACACTTCACTAGAAATATACGGCTAACGTTGTTGTGTAAAAGTTCAACTGTTCCTGTCGGTTGAAATGTGACAGGAAAAAGTGCAAATGAAAGCCTGACCCTTTATTTTGCATTTGAGTCCATCAAAACATCTGGCCACGTTTGGCAGAAACAAGAATTTCGCTTCACGTCGAGCAAAAGCCCAAAAAAAAAAAAAGCGGGCCTGTTGCATACGTTTGTGGAAAGACTCTCCTGGTGCTGCTTCATCTGCGCTCTCGGCCTTCCCGGAGACGTCATAAATCTTCCTTGCAGCGCGTTCCCTTCGTGTGTCGTCATCACGCTTGAACCGACAGCAGCTGAGCTCGCGGCGGGCGCCTTTTGCTACATGACCACGCTTTTTGCTTTGACGTTACAGAGGGAGGGCGGGACGGAGCTAGCTTTTGGGCTTGGCGCTGGTGTCTTATGGCACACGTGAGGTTTTTTGAGTGATTTATGACCCCCTGTTGTCGACCCACTGCGACGTGCAGCGCTATTTGTCAGATCAAGCACCCGAGACCAGTTGCGGCACGTCTCCGTCCGTCCGCTGCTTACGAGCCTGCGCGCATCCCACTTTGCATCTTCCGGGAAATGTCAGTCACTTCCTCTCCAAATGTTTTGGGATTCAGTGAAGCCTCTCCGAATTCCCAATCATTTATTTGTACCTTTTTGGTTCACAAACTTCTTAACTCAAAAATGAGATGGATCAACTTTGAAATATGCCAACATAGTAGTTAGGAGCAGAAGCTTATTTTTGGTGCAAATGATGCAAACACTTGCATGTCAAATCATCTTTTGCCACTGAAATGAATGGAAATGCCATTAATTGGTTCTAGACCGCCCTCCAAAACAACAACAACGTTTTGTCTTTCTACTTTTTATTCATGCGTTAATGGCACTTCAGTTCACTTCAATGGGGGACTATTTGAGTCAATTGAGTAACTGATTACTGATAACTAATTAAATTAAATTGTCAGAATATTACGAGAGACAAAAGAAATCCTAATTTTACACGCAAAAAATGTGTTTTCCAAAATAGAAGAAAAATGTTATGAGACGAAATGTGTGTTTTGGGGGAAAATCACTACATTATGAAAACAAATGACCTTATGAGAAAAGCATTTTTCTTTTTTAGAAAGGTTATAGTCAACAAAAGTTGTAATATTATGCAAAGAATGATGAGTGCGCAAATGCTGTGGCGGTCGGTGGCACCACAAGTCGTCCCGGGAGCGGCGGGCACGGCAATGACCTCCGAGTAATTGCCTTTCCTGCCGCCAAGTCCAACGAGATCCATTTCCCCACAAGAGCCTCTCGAATCCGACATGTGTCCTTACATGCGTCTCCAATCCGCCCTCGTTGCTGCCGTCACTCCATTTGCACCTTCAAATCTCCGCTCACGTTGACACGCTTTGATGTCGGCTAATCTCCGCCACCGTCGTCGGCCAAGAAAAGCAGCGGCGGCGCCGACAGCGTTATTAAGCGTTGGTGGGCGTGGCTGCAGGAAGCCTTTATAACTCGTTACGTCACGTCGAGCTCACTGCGGTTCGCTGTTGTTGAATGTGTGGGGTGGTTTGTTTTTTTCCTTTTTTTTTTTTCATCCTTCATCCTGGCGCGTCTCCTTTCTGATGAGTCACAAAATGGGGGGGGGGGGGAACAACCTTTTTTCCTAAATAGCCTTGGTAGTAATCAGCGCAATCTCTTTGAGTTGAATTGCCTTCAATAATATTTTTTTGCTTAATGACCCATAATGACAATTTGTTGTGCCCGTTTGAGTGTGTTGCTGTTGAAAGGTCGTTTGGAGGGCAAACGCAATTAGGAGGCCGTCGTCTGCCGCTACTTGGTGGAGCTTTCCGTCGTGGGCCACTTGGGTGGCGGGAAAAAGGCCGAGTGAAAACTTTCCAAGGCGGGATTTTGGTCTGACGGAACGTCCTTTGAAATGAAAATGTGAGCGTCGACGTCACGACGACTCATGAGGCACACGGCGGAAAGTGCCGCCGCCTCGAAATGGAGCCAAATTATACGTACACGATGCGGTACGGGAATGTCTTGAGATGACTTTTCGTTTGCTCCTCAAATCATCTTTGCCAATAATGAGGAAAATAGAACTCTATAATATCGCACTTAACGCAAACGTACGGTAATGACATCATTAGTGTATTTTTCGGACCACCATGAATAAACGTCTCTATTTTGAAATGTTTTCACACGTAAGGCGCATCGGGGTTGTTAGTCATTCCAGTCATGTTTATTTGATGGATTAAACGCTATTATGCTAGGCTATATCGGGTAGCGCCACACGGCTCGCTGGCTTTTTTTGGTGCGCCAAGCAACTGATCCTCCAACAGACAAAGAAAAAAAAGTGTAAACACGGCTAGTCAAACGGCGGCCGCTGGTTGCGGCATTCCTTTGGCTAATGCTAAATGCTATCTTGGTTGACAGTTCAACATCTGTAAACAAGTTAATGCGCTCGCCGTCCCAGCAGCTTTTGGAAGCTGGCTGTGTCGTTGGCACGTTGGAAATGTTATAGTCTAGTGGTAGGACTACATTTCCCATGATTCTTAGACACAAGAAGCAGGAAGTGGTTCAAGTTGTAGTACGACAGAAACACGCCCGCTAGCGATGAGGTGAAAATGAGATCACAAACAAAATGGACAGAATTGGAATGAAAGACAAAACATCCATACGTTAGACGCTTGAGATTTTCAAGGCGTCTAAACGCTTTTTGAGAAAAGGAAAAGATTCTAAATGCACCTTATGGTCCAAACATGATGCTCAGTACAATGAAAAAGAATGAAACTGTTGTCAGACTTTCTCCTTCCATTTTGCTGCTCATTCTGATGGCCGCATAAGACCGACATTTTGGAGGCTCAGCTCCGCCCTCCGGATTCTCAGTACGGCAGTGATAGTTCTTTGCAGATGATAAAGAACAAACGTACGTCTGTGTCAATGTGTTGCTAATTGTTAGCCCGTTTGTCAATGGAGGTTCCCATCACGGGGGATTGGCAATTGGCACTCAATCTGTTTTTTTTCAAGATTATCATGCGACCTTTGAACTTTCACTTACTTGGAAGCTTTATCAGCACAAAGTTGCTCAACTAGCGTCTTTGTCCAACCTCACTCGAGAAAGAAAATCCTTGTTTATCTTTGCCCAACTACACGAAGCAAAACATTTTGCTTTTCTGACTGATCCATTTTTGTCCTTTTTAGTCTTGGAAAGCGCAAAGTTTGACGAAGGCAGTAAAAGAAAAAAAAGAAAAGGAAACATGTTGTGACTCCCAGGGAATGTTGGGGGAAATCACAAGCAAATAAAAATAGTGTCAACACTTTGGGAGGCGCCACTTTGCACATCTGCTCCACAAGCGCACGCACACACAAACCCGGCAAATGTTGATGCCAGCAATGCGTCACTCTCGGATCTTAATAAAGACGGATAAATATACGTTTGTCATTTTGCGTCTCCGTGGGGGTCGCCATCGTCGAGTGAGTTGAGATTGACGCAAATCAGGGAAGTCTTGCTCCCTTTTTTTTTCTCTCTCTCTAACGTCTCTGGCAACTTGGTGACGCAAGTTGCCAGAGACGTAAGCAACAATGGAGGAAGGAGAGATTTTCTTCTCGAGACGGCATTACAGAAACTATTTTTTAAATATTTATTTTTGAGATGAAGATGAAATTGAAAGTGCTTCAAAAACGCTTGGTCAAATTTGAAGAAACTTTTGGAGTTGACATTTTTGGAGAAAGTCCCAACAGGTTCAATGAAACAGAGCTCCGTTAACTTTATTTTATTTTATGTTTAGTCACGTCTAGCAAGACTGTCTTTTTTTTTTTTTTTTTTAAGTACTAAATTGCTGTTAGAAAAGCACTTGCAGTAAAATAGTGAAAAAAGCGATTGTCGTTTTGATGTTGAGGCGTCGTTGGCAGTTGCTGAATGTAACTAACAGTAACAAGTAACTTATAATTTCAAAGTAAGAGAGACAATTGACAACACTTTCTCATTTCCACTGCTGACCTGATTACAGATATTGATTAACTTATAATGCCGCCACATAGCATAGATGCTAATCATTGCTCAAGTTAGCATTAGCCTGAAGCTAGCGCACTCGAAGCTGAGCTTGTGCTGGTTTGAAATACACAAGATGTTATTTTTGGTTTTCTGGTTAGTTTGACAGTTAACTTTTAGATGAGAATGTTTCCTCGTTCGATCTGATGTCGACATCAAATAGCGTTCTGACGGAACCAGCTTGTATCTCAAGGCGCCGCCGCACAAACATGCGTTGAGGTCTCGTGGCGGTGTTGACGTGCGTCGACGTTCTTGGCTTGAGGCGTGCGAGCGAGCCGAGTCATCTTGACTTCTGATTGGTCCTGCTGATTTAGTGCAGCTGGCGGTTATTTGGTCTCTGCCAGCGTCCAAAATGTGATTTGTTTGACAGCACTTGGATCGACGCGGCGCTCGCAAAAATGGCGAAGGGCCAAAGAACTCGTCAAGATTTAGGAAGCGGAATTGTTTCGCAGAAGCGGGAAAGTCTTTTGGAGACGACGACGAAACGTCTTTCATTCCCAAGTTGCAATTTGAAGTATTTGGACGACGTCATCATCAAGGAAGGACACCAAAACCGTCAATCTGGGCGGAAACGACATGGGTGCAAATTTTTCACAGCAAACCGGCAGGAACCACCCAAGGTGGACGGACTCGGCATCCACAAGCTTCAAATTCTTCCAATTCACCGCAAGACAACGTCAAGTGTAACGCGCGCGGGCTGAGCGGCCATGGATGGCGCAGCGGGACAGCAAAAAAAAAAAAAAAAAAAAAAGAACAGGACAGCAACAAAAGAACTGGCAGTTCACAGATTCACTTTATTAAGAAGGGGAAAAAAACAATGGGCTCGGCGCCACCATGTGTTAAAATAGCCGTAGGCTTCCTCGACGTCAAAAAGCATTCACCGTTAAAAACCAAAAAGTGCTACACGTGCACACACAAACACAGTAGCGCCACCCTGTGGCGCGGTGCCACACTGCTGATTGATTGAATTCAAAATGCTTTTGCTTTTGAGATTTTTCCAGATGCAAATGATGAAGATCTGCCACTCCCGACTGACTTTGTGTCTACATCATCTGAAACACTTTCAAAGCCAAAAGGTAAGCAGAGCTGCACTGAATTTGGTTTGATCAAAAGAATACAGATGCTGTTCGTTATGCTGGCTTGCGTTTACTTTAAAGTTTGTATTTCTCAAGTTTGCCATTTCTTTGCTCGCCGTGGTTGTCATGGCAACGGACGTCGTACTTGCCGGTGTCGCCAATGATTGCCAAACAGCGTGTGATGGGAATTTATTGATCACAAATAAGTTTGTTTTGTTCATCTATCGATTCCACTGACTTACAATGGAAGGAGGAACAATGAAACTTTCTTCCACTAGATGGCAGAAGGTCCAACCAGTCGGTTGCTCGTCATACAACAAAAAAAGACGCCTCAATATACTTTTTGTGACTTTTTTTTTTGTGTGCTGTGAGATTTTCTCCCATGGCTCAATAAAGGTCACCAAATGACCTCCAGCATTTGCGCCAAGAGGAAATTCAGCACACATGTTTGTTTTTAAAGCTCACACGAGCTCATCATTCCACCCTGGAATATAAAAAAAAAAAAGAGGACAGCTCCAATAAATCATCAATAAATATGACAAACTAGTTGTGACTAGCATGTAAACGTCTCACCACCAAATGTATCATTAAGTTGATTTACTTTAAAGCAGGGAGAAAAACGTTTCTAGGAGGGAGGGGGCGGGGGGGGCGAGAGGAGTGGTGGGGAAAAACGGAAGACTTCCCACTTTGCACGTTGGCGGGCGGGCAGGCAGAAAGCAGTGACAGGAGGAAGGGGACGCACGCGCACGCACGCACGCACGGACGAGAGGAAGCGAGAGTGAAGAGGCGACGACAACAAGTTGGACACTCATTGTTTGCTCGGACCCCTTCCCCACCCCTTCCCACACGCGCCAACAATCGATCCCCAAAGTGGAGCGATCAGTTTGATCGTCGCTGGCGGATTCGGTGGAGAATGCGGATCGCTTCTTTCTTCAGGTACGAGAATTCGCACCGCACACGCGGGACTCGATCGGGGACGGGATTGATCCTCAAACCTGTGGCTCGCTTTTACGCACGAACTTGTCTTTTTTTTCCTTGAAGCGCGTGCTTGCGCTTAAAATGGACGCGATCAATTGATTTGGAAGAATGTGTGACAGTGTCGCCGAGCGAGCTCGCATCTCGGGGGCGGGGGGGGTCTCTTGTGCCCGGGAGCCTTTTTGTCAGGAGCTCCGTGTGCGTGCGTGCGTGCGTGCGCGTGCTTGTCTTTTTGGGGACACTTGCGCGCAAGCTGCGAGGGCAAAGCGAAGGCGAGAAAGAGAAAGAAAAAGCAAAAGCGGTGCACCACAGCGGCAAGAGGGGAGCAATTACCCGGCCTGGAGTTTGCTTTGCGGTTGTTGTTGAAAGGGAAGAAAAGTCCTCCTCGAATTGGAGGGAGGCGTTTAGCGGCATGTCAGCACTCCAGCAACACTTGTTTGCAACGCGCTTGTCCGCAATGTTTTGAGGGAGATGAGATCGCATCAGGGTCGGCTCGTTCTTTGGAAATGACACAAAAGGCAAATTGGGCTCGCGTTGACAAAAGCATATCGTGGCAACAAGTCAAAGTTGAGGAGGCCCAATTGGCTCGGGTCCGATCAACTGCTTGCAAAGTGCCAAACAAAGCACATTTTTCGAAGCCTAAAAGCACATTCGTGCAACATTTTTTTTTCAAGGCCAAATGAAATCGAATGCTGCCATTTACCACAACTGAACTTCCATATGTTCTAGTAGGCTTTTCCTGACATTTCTCAAGCGTTGAACTCATGCCATGCTTCGCTCAACTTGTGATGAACTCTTTTGGAATGAGGGCGGAAAAGTTACATCTTGCCTTCATTCGTGTTTGGGAAATTTCACGTGTGTTTCAAAATGGAGTCGGCCTTCTTTTATAACCTGAGGCCACCCTGCCCCATTTAGCACACATTTAAAGAAGATGGGAGATTGTTGTGACAGGTACTTGCCAGAAATCCCTTCAATAATGTTGCCGGCCTCTCGGCAGCCTCCCTCACTATTTTTCTTCTCATCGGGAATGTGTTTTGGAGACGCGTCACCGTTAATTATTCATCATTTCTTTTCTTGTTGACACCCTCGATGTCGTTTTCATGCCTTGGAAGTTATTTTCCTTCCAACGCTGCGTGTGGAAGCTTCTGTGTGGATCCTGGCTTGCGTTTGAAGATGTGACTAGAAAAACGGCAAAAGGCAAAAACTCCAACATCGGGACGAGGACATTGGAAGGTTTGCATTAAAAAAAAAAAAATCAAAGTGCAAGCACGTTCCTCAACACGGAATTAAAGTCGGTCAAGTCGGCAACAGAAAAACGTGTTCGGTGATCGTAAGTCAGAATTTTGCAAAATGCAATAAAAGCAACAAAAGTTATGTAACGTGATGAAATTCATCAAAGCGACGTTCTTCTTATCACAAATTACAACTACGAGTAAAGAAAGTGTTTTATAAACTGGGCTTGCTCATATAATTCAACAACAAGCAAAATACAACTTTATTGATCTGCACTTGATCTGCTTGAAACGTTTCCGAAGCGACTCGCTTGAAATTTCAACATCATTTTAACAACAAATGTTAAAAAACGGGACGTCAAGTTGTGTCCGGGTCGGCTCGTTGATTTGTTGTGGTCTTGATTATGATGACCGGGTTTGATTGTTTTCAGCCTCTCTTAGTTTTTCTCGTTCGGGGTCAGCAACCTTCGAACCTTCCGCTGTGGCTCGCGACGACTTTAGGAAAGAAATCAGCAGTCTTTCGTTCCAAATGGTTGACATTTGTTCTTCATATGTTGTCATTGTGAATCGGCCATCTTGGCAGGTCGCTGCGCGTTCCTTCGCTGCGCGTTCGTTCGCTGCGCGTTCGGTCGCTGCGCGTTCGTTCGCTGCGCGTTCCTTCGCTCCGCGTTCCTTCGCTGCGCGTTCCTTCGCTGCGCGTTCCTTCGCTGCGCGTTCCTTCGCTGCGCGTTCCTTCGCTGCGCGTTCCTTCGCTGCATGTCGCCGGCCGCATGACAAAGTTTTTTGGCGGCTCCAAATCGAATCTGAAAGCGTACGTTGGGCATCAACACACTGATAGTGCACGTTGATATCATGATGATGTTCTTCGTAGCAGCTTATTGATGCCGTAAACCGAATACGTAAAAAAAAAATAAAAATGTGATTGTCACATTTGATACCAAAAAGTTTTTGTGTTCTCGGTGACTTGTTTTTCTGTGTGAGACGATCCTTTGAGTCTTTAAGGTCGTTGACCCCCAGCCTAGTCTTATGCAAATGTCCCATATGATGCATTCCAAAATAACCCAAGTATGGGTCAAAAGTGGACCGATCTTCTACTTTCAGAGTTGTTTTACACTAAAAGACCCATTTTTGCACTCAAATTGACTTGACCGAAAAGTAAATCGAGTCCAACCTGTTTGAGAAAAAGACCAAACCACGAAAAAGCACTTTTCCAAAGCAAAAAGCCAAAAAGCAACAATGAAGTCGTCTACCTTCAAGGCAAGTGAAGTGAAATTGTGGCTTGGACCGACGTTTGCGGGCCGTCGCGCTTCGCAAACGTCAAAAGTCCAAATCCAACATCAACCGCATTGTTTCTACAGCAAGCCGCAAATAAAAGAAACTTCACGGCGCCGGCTCAATTGAAGACGTTTGACTGATTGTGTGCGCGTGTGCGTGTGTGCGTGTGTGCGTGTGTGCGTGTTGGTTTGCGGAGAAAGGCATGTGAAGGGAAAACATGCTAGCTGTTTCAACGTTTGCTAGCGTCTTGCCGGCATTTCCCACACCGACGGTCAAATCAACTTGAGCGCGCCACCTGTGCGCCGCCAAAAGAGTCCCGTCACATGCCGCTGACGCGGAGTTGTATTTTTTTTAAAAGTCACTTCCTCTCGTGCTCTTCTTCCCCCGCAGGCTGTGCGCGCTGTGGGCCCTCGCGGAGGTCGCGACCTCCGTGACCAAGCCGGCCAAGAGGAAGGTGAGTCATCAGCTCTTCGCACACTACATCCATTGACTTTGCTTTCTGGCCGGGTCAAAGGTCAAGCCATCAAACCCAGTTGCTTCACACTTGTGTTCGCATCCCATAATAGTCAAAAGAGCAGCTTGACGGCACCGGCAACGAATTGCCGCCAAAACTGCCATTTAGTTGCAACGATTAATCAACAACTAATCAATTATGATCGGATGTTTATTTTTGATCATCAATGATCAATCCTTCATTTATCTTTTTTTGCCGTGCTTTGCCCCAGCAAAGCTTGTGAAATCCCGCAACAACTTAAAAAAGAAAAAAAAAAAAACCTACAGCACGCCGTGATATTTTTCTGCTGAACTTGTGTTGAAAGTTCACCTCTTTGCTTTTCGCCGTCCGTCTTTCCGTCTGTTCCCGCGCGTGACGCAGGCCGGCGCGATCCGCCCACGCAAGCCAGCTCGTGATTTATCCGAGCGTGTGTGACTTTGTGAGTCATTAATCCTTTTTTTTTTTTTCCTGCGCTGGGGCCCGTAGCTGTCAAGGAGCCACAGTGACGCCTTTGTGATCGTTGGGTAGAAAGAAAAAGAAAAAAGGAAAAAAAGTTTTGGCGCTGAGCTTGAGGTGGCGCCCGTACAGTGTCGGAGGAGTTTTAGCAGTAGCAAGTAGCAGGAGGTCAGCGGGCGGCCTCCTTCAGGGTCAGCGCGCGCTGCTCATTAATGCTCCAGCTATGTGGCAGCTGTGTTTGATGTCACTCATTGCCACACACACACACACACAGTCATTAGGCCCGTCCGCTTTGACCCCCCCCCAAGCTTCCGTGCCCCTCCCAACCCTTTTCTCCTGCTCCTTTGGCTTTCCTTGCTCTCCCGCCATTTCCCGTCGTTTGTCATTTGCATTCCAGCCCGCTTTGACTTTAACGTTCTGGAACAGGCTCGGATGCCGGCAGGAAGGTTTCGACAAGCGCACGACGACAAAAACCAAAACCAAAAAAAACAAGTTGACACGTTCACTCCTGCCTGCTTTTGATGTCTCCTGCCTCCAAACCAGGTGTTTCCAATCATCGGCTCATCATTACGTTCTGCGGGAGCCTCTCAGCCGTGTTGGAGGAGGGAGACAACAAAAACCTGGCGGATTGCGTTTCTCCAGGATTGAACTTGAGCACGTGCACGGAAATGCCGGCCTTCGGCTTTCCCGCACGCACCGACGACCTCGCGCGGCGTTGCGAGCGTGCAGGAAGTGGAGCGTTCACATTTTGCTGAATGGAAACTTTTGTCCGGCTCACTTTTGCTGTTTTGCCAAACAGGCCAGCCGGCGACTTGTTACAAAATGACTTTTATCATCTGACGCCGCGCAGGAAGGAGGTCAAAGGCCGTACACGTCACATCACGCACACACGCTGGCCCATCTGCTGTCAAGCTGCTGGCTCGGCAGGTTTCGGGAATCCTCCCCAACCGCCTCGCCATCTCGCCAGGCTTGAGGATTTACGTTTTGGCCTCGCCATCATCTGGCCACTCGTTAAGCAGAGGAACGCGACAAAAGTATTGGGACAGCCGGCCTCGCCACGTCAACATCTTTCATAGGATGTGACGACATTTTTGCACACTCAAACCTTTGAAAAAATGAAAAAGAAAGAAAAAAAAACCGCGTTCAACTTATTCAATTTTTTACCTTCTAAGCGGAAAATGGCCGACGACATATTTTTACTATTTAATATTTACAAGTTTGCGCTCATAAGTCAAAGCCCCAAAAAAAATAAAATAAAATATCAAACCCAAAAAATGATTAAAAACACAGCTCATTTGTATCTGACGGTAAATAAAAAAATCGAATTTAAAACTCTTGAATATTTTCATAATTTTCCCATCTATCAATCGAGTAATGGTCGCCATATTAAACAACAAAATGTGCATGTGAGGTGCACGTATTTCAACACTAATATCTGTGACTTTGAGTGTTTGTGGCTTTAAAATGTGAGTGACGTGGGTGCCACGACGCCAAGATGATTTCACTGCCACCATCCAGCACTCGTGTCTCACACCTTCTTCTTTTTTTGTCGGTGTGTGTCAGGTGGGCGTGCGGCGGTCCCGGCAGGCGTTGGAGGCGGAGCCCGTGGAAGGGGCGTGGTCAACGTGGACAGAGTGGTCCTCTTGCTCCCAGTCATGCGGAGTGGGCGTGTCGCAGAGAAGCAGGAAGTGCCTGCCGCCGACCCCGCCCTCCGTTTCCTACCCGCCGGCCAACTGGGGCGTCGGGGGTCCCGTCATCTTCCAACCTAACCGCCAACTGCCGTCCCACCGCCGGGCGCCCGATCCCAACCGAGGGTTGTCGCTTTATCGGAACACCCCGCCGGGCGGCGACGATCCCTCGCCGACTTTCTACCAAGCCGAGTACCCCGGCGGTCCCAACCGCGTTTCCGTGTACCGCTCACCTTACCGCGCGCCCTCGCGGGCCTACCAGCAGCAGCAGCGCAGCGTCAGGAGGCCCGGCAACGGCAACGGCAACGGCAACGGCAACGGCAACGGCAACGGCAACGGCAACGGCAACGGCAACGGCGGCGGCGGCGGCAGGAGGTCGGTCGGCGCCGGGCGGGAGGCTTTGCCGGTCAGGAGGTGAGCGCACGCCGACAAGCGCAACGCACACAACCGTGGCCAATAAAAGAACATGACTTTGAAAACTGCATGCGTGAAAAACTGCTCACTCTGAAAATAAAAAAAATAATTTACTAATCTTACAAAAGTCACAGGCAGGGCTGCAATTTACAGTTATTTTAATAATAGCAATTCTAATAATAACAATCATATTTTTTAAATAAATAAAACAATACAATATAATAAAATAGATACAATACAATTTTAAATAAATAAAATCGAATATTTTTAGTAATAATAATTCAGTCAATCTGTGGATTATGTTGTCGATTATTTGATAGCTTAAAAAAATGCATGTTTGAATTTTAAAAACAACAGTAAACATGGATTTTAAATTAAAGAGGATCTTTAACGATGTATCGATTTATCAAAAATAATTATTGTTTAATTTGAAAATTGATTAAATGTTGCCCCTCAAAGAATAAATACTACATTCTGCAAATTAGCACATTTGCAGGTATTTTTTTCCTCTCGTTTTTCATGAAAAACGCGTATTGAATGTTTAGTAGCATTTTTTTTGTCGCTGCACTCAACAAATTTTTGTGAAAAGAAAAATGTGCAAATGCAACAATGAATAAATTAGTGATTTGTGCGACTCAAGTATGAATGCGGTTAAATTCCAAATTGTGGCCTCGTGTCTGTGCGGCGATGAGCTCAATACCCGTTTCTTTTTTTTTTTTATGAGGTTTCCAAACCCAAGACAAACGGCGAGGACACTTAATGCGAGATGTGACATTTGATTTGCGACGCGTCCACGAGCTCGTCTGCAAAGGGACGTGCAGGAAATGAAATTTTGCATGGCTTACGTGAGGCGTCTCTGGAATTCCTCTTCCTGTGTGGACCCAGAAAAGAAGGAGTCGCCTTCAAAAAGATGGAAGGGGCACTCGGGAGAAGCGTTTTGGGAAACGGCGTGAACGAGATGATGATTTTGTAACCGCCGTCAAATGAAACTCCGTCATAAATACGAGCTTGGATTTGACTTTTGGCATTCGGGAGTTTTTGTTATGATCTTCTGGGTCATTAAAGCATTGCAAGTTGGACCCACGCTCAGTTATTATGTTATTACTGTGTTATTACTATAATATGACTGGAGGCAGATCCTGATTTTTTTTTTTGTAACTTGTGTATATGACGTCATCCCACGTGCGGTTCTTACCTGCTCACTTTAGATTTCGTGTGGCGGCAAGCAACGACGTTGCTCATCTGTTGTGCGCCTCGCAGGTCTTCCTCCATCCGTCCGGGCCAGTTTGGCTACGGGAAAGTCCCCTTCTCCCTGCCCTTGCACCGGCCCAGTCGACAAGCTCGCCACACAGCAAACGGCACCACCTCGGTGCCGCAACTGGCCGCCGGCGACCAGAATGAGGAGGACGAGGATGAGGATGAGGATGCAACCACCGCCGCCCCCGCCTCTACCGCTCCGCCCCAATCGCATGCCAGAAGCGAGCACAGGAGGGTCCGAGTCCCGCCCTCCCCTCCTCACTTCCTGCCACGTTCCCCCTCGTCATCATTCTCATCATCATCATCATCATCATCATCATCATCAGTCTTGGCCGGTCACCGCCGCTTCGACTGGCGCACCGTCACCGCGCCGCCGCCGCCCGGCTCGCCTCTCTCGCAGTCGGCCGCCGCCTCTTCGCCGTACGCCTCCCCTTTGCACCGGCCCCACCCGGGATTCGGACCCCAGGCCCCGCCAGCCGGCAACGTGTACCCGCCGCAGCAGCACCCCCTCGGACCACACGCGGGGGAGGAGGCGGGCGGCGGCGGCGGAGGCGGCAGGACGACGACGACGCTCAACTACAGATGCGGCGGTCTCGAGAAGGAATATCGAAGGTGCTTCTCGCAGGTAAGATCAAAGTCAAACTGCATTCTGTAAAAACTGTTGGCTCAAAAATGGAGCGATCTTCTACTTGGGTCAATTCGACCCAACTTTGTGCCAAGAAAATGATCTTTTAATGTAAAGCGACTCATGAATATTAGGCAGATCCTTTACTGAGTCCAAAAATTGGGCCATTTTGTATAAAACAACTCAAATTGACCCAAATTAAATGATATTTTTAGAATACAGAAAAAGTAAAATTCTGTTATATTACACTTTTTCTTTTTTGTGTGTAGTTTGTTTTGAATGGACAAGGTTCATTTTATTTATTTTTTAAAGTAAACTTCCGTTTTTTTTTAACAATTGTTCACAATCTGCTGCTTGTTGTGAAGCAAGTCGGGTTCATTGCCAAAAATAAAAGCACTCGTAACTCAAATAAAAGCACTCGTAACTCAAATAAAAGCACTCGTAACTCAAATCGTCACTTAAAAAAATAAATAAAAATGGTCCCAAAAATTGCTCTTATTTTGAAAAACAAGATAAGTGAAGTCAGTGCTGGATTTGCAAGAAATCCGACGTGACCTTTATTTACCTTCATGTTGTGTGTGCGTGGGTGCGAGACCCCCTAGTGGTGATTAGCGTTAATGAGGCCGCGCGAGGCGTTGACGGCCGGTGGAGAGAAAACGTGAAGGTCAGCAGAATGTTTTTGGAAGGTTTGATCGTTCCCGAGCGCCAACACTGGCCTGTTGTCCTGGAGCACTGACATGGAACCTATCAAGTGCGTGCGTGCGTGCGTGCGTGCGTGCGTGCGTGCGTGCGTGCGTGCGTGCGTGTGTGCATGAAGACCAGAATACACACATCTGCTGTGCTCGTGCTGTTACACAGAAAAGGGGTGTGGCAAAATGTTCTGTCCTGTCCTGTAATGGCGACTTGGGCGGGCCCGACTGGACGGGCAAGTGACGAAATCCAAGTTGCTCCTCGGTTTGGCCAAGACAAGAATGCCGCGCTCCGGCGCTCCCGCGATTAAAAGCGACATTTGCAGAGGAAGCCAAAACGTTGATGGGTTCGACTGAACCACATCCAACTCAACGAGGACAAATGTAATCCGTTATCAGACATGGGAACCATATTTGGTCACTTCACATTCTGGTCAAAATAGACCGCATGCCTCACCCGCTTGGTAGGCGCGAGTATGAAAAGGTTCGACTGAATTCTGTCCAAGTGCAGCGCTTCTTTTCCTTGGCGGAGGTACGGAACCCCGTCACTTTCCAAAAACCTCTTTCTTGAAAAATATATATTGTTTAAATATATGTCTTCGAATTCAATACGTAGATGTCGGGCCGGGTTCACCAATTGCGCTCCTCGAGGTCCGGAGTGCTGCAGGTTTGACAAGTTTCACCTGATGCTTCGGATCGGGATCGTCATCAGGCATGTTGATGAGCTGATGATATGAATCAGGTGTGCCGTTGGGTGGAAACATCTCAAACCTGCAGGACTCCGGACCCAGAGGACCGCCATTGGCGAACCCTGGTGTCGGGTTTTCTGGTGGACAAAATGAAGAAGGAAGTCAATCTGATTGTCTTCACTTTCAATTGAGGAAGCGTTTTGTTTTTGCAACTTCAGGAAGTCTTCGTTTGGTTTTGGACTTGCTCAGCTTGGCCTTGCAAATTCTGCGGACGCAATTCAACATTTAAAAAAAAATTCTCACGATGGAACACAATGAAAACAGCAGAGGCCCCAGAACTGAACCCTGTGGAACGCCATACCCCTCCGTTATACTTGTCGATTCATATTGCACATTTTCTTGCCACCACTTTGTCTTTTTGCCCGACTTTTGACTTTAGCATCAAAGTCCTCGTTTGCACGAAAACCCGCTCGAGTGAAAGCTGAACGTTTGCATCTCGTTTTCAAGATTTCAAATTTGTTGTGGCGGCCAAAAGACGGCAATCGTGTGCACGTCCCAATATTTATGAAGCTGACTGTGGCTCAAAATGGCTCCTTTTGTTTCATAAAAGCCCGATTTTGCTCCGAGAATAATCATTGTAACGAGTCACCTTGGCTGCGACTCCTTGAAACGAATCCAAAACATTTTGGAAAGAGAAAAAAAGAAATCCTCCTTCTCTTCCGTACTCGTGTCTGTTTTTGTCTCCAGCCAAAGTCGCAGATTGTCGCCGCGTTGTCTCCGACGTTCTTCTTCCGGTCACACTTGCGGCTTATTTTGCCAACAACGCAAAGTGCAACTCAACCGTTGCAAAGCTTTTATAAAGTAAATGCGACTAAAGTGCTTCCCCCCCGTTTCTAAAAAGTATCGGCGGTCCTCGTGTCATCGGTCCTCGGCTTTTGCCGGGATCGATCATACGTGTGGCCACAAATGCAATCGTGAGGCGGGACGGGATCCTCTCGCATTTGATCACGAGGACAAAAATAGAAAGGAGCCGGCGGCGTTGGCAGTTTAAGTGCAAGTGGATGCCGGCTCTCCAAGTGGTGAGTGGCGCCCGCTCGGCCCGCTCGGCCCGCTCGGCACGCTCGGCCCGCTCGGCCCGCTCGGCACGCTCGGCACGCTCCGACTCTTGACTTTCCTCTTCAGATCATTTGCCGGCGGCGCCCGCCAGGAACCGCGTTTGCTCTCCGATCGCTGTCTGGTGATTTCGGGGACCGAAACTGCCAACATTAAAAATGAATCAATACATAAATGAATGGCAGTGAAAATAAAAACTAATATAAAAAATATCATAAAAAATTCAATGCAAAAAATAAGTATGAATGGAAATGAAAACGATATATATTAATAAAAAAAAATACAAAACTAAAAATGAGATTCAAAAAATAAAAATAAAAAAATTCTATATTTAAACCCACCGAATTTTGACTACTTTAGCCTTGTTTGTTCCAGCGGTGCCGCGTCACATTTTAGCTGCTCTTCTTTTGTCCCAGTTAGCAAAACAACTCACAATTTTTTCTTCTTTTTTTTTGAATTTTTTTTTTACTGTGAACATGGCAATGGAAGTTGAGTGTCGGACTTTGAGGAGGTGCTGCAGTGAAGTAGCAGTGAAAGGGGTTCTGTTTTGGGGAGGAGGTGGTGAGTTCAAGGCCGCGCGGTCGTGTGAAGTACAAATGAAGATGGGCGAGCATTCGCTTGCGGGGAAAACGGCAAACTCTTCGTGGACGTGCAAGAAAAACTGTGTGCAGGGGAGGAAGGGAGGGAGACGGAGGGAGGTTCGATGCCCTTCAGCAGGATCAAAATACCTTCATTAGCCAAGGCAAGCTAGCTCAATGTGCTTCACATCATTTAAAGTACAACATTTACAAGCATTTACAAACACAATCGTTAGTCATTTCAATACATTAAAAAACAAAACAAAATGCAGCTTACCGAAATAAGTCCAAGAATATACGGAGCAAAAACAAGAATTTGATTTAAAAACTGCTTCAAAAGATCTTAATCACGGCTATCGGAAAAGCCCGGATTTAAAAGCATTTACGCTTAACAGCTAATTGCATTTGTCTGCAGCGTAGCAATGAAATGCTGCTTCGCCATGTTTGCTTTGAACTCTGGGCTCCATGAATTGACCCGCGTCTGCTGACGCCAGAGCCCTCCTCAGTTTATATTCCATTTTTCTCACGGGAAACAAAACATCACATTTGCAAAACTATAAGTGAAAGATGCAAAACGTAAACGTAAACGTAGCGTTCCGATATTTGTGGATACACGATTTGCCCCGACAAATCACTTGCAAATTGGAATTGGCTCTAATTCATTAATTGTGTTCGGGGGTGTCCAAAGGGATACGACGTGGTCGTGCGCAAGCATGCGTCTCAAAATCTCATTTTTTTTTGATTTGGCTGCTTATCGGCGGTTGGATTTTTAAAAATGTCTGATGCCAATATGTGTTTAAATGCGGAATATCGACGGACCGCATAATCCTCATATCAAAAGTGTGAGGATGTTCGTTTGCAAATCTTATCTTGCGTCTCAAACACTTTGTGTTGAGTGTCTCGGAAAACGAAAAAGCTGCTTGCCGCCGGAAGGACGCTTCACTGGCTCAACTGTTAAGTTTGCTTTGTGGACCCGCCGTGAGTCCGCTGTGAGTCCGGCATGAGTCCGCTGTGAGTCCGGCATGAGTCCGGCATGAGTCCGGCATGAGTCCGCTGTGAGTCCGCTGTGAGTCCGGCGTGAGTCCGCTGTGAGTCCGCTGTGAGTCCGGCATGAGTCCGCTGTGAGTCCGGCGTGAGTCCGACCTGGACACGTTTGTGGGGAAGCAAACAGCGGAATGCGAGTGTGTGCCAGAAGAAAGGAAGAATTAATGGAAAAGTGTGTGTGTGTGTAGAGGACCTCCTGTCAGAAGCACGGGGGCAGCGAGGGGGGGGGGGGGTTTGGGGGGTTGTATTTGAGAATGAGCAGCCAGAAGAAGAAAAGCAGCAGAAATGTTGTTTCAACACTCCAGGTCTTCGTAAAAGGACGAAAATTGCGCACAACGCGCTAACACGCTCCCACCGCACGCTCACCTGGCTTCCATCTTGTCATGATGTCATGCTGGGGCGTTGCCACGCAGGAAGCATATTATTAGGCGTGTGCGTGCACAATCGAGACACAAAGCAGCCCCCGATGGGTTGTGCCGCACGCACACACGCACACACGCACGCACGCACGCACGCACGCACGCGCGTGGTCATTGTGGACTGTGATGGCGTGTGCGAGTGAGGCCCGCTTGCCTTTCAAGTTTTTCTTTCAAGGTTCTGCACGGCTTGTTTAGCGGAAGACTTGTGACTTGTTTGCAGCCTTTTCAAAGAAGTTGCGGCTGCTGAATTATTTCCTTCACGGAAGCGCCGCCATGTTTTTATTGACAAGTCGTGCGGCGGACAAAACAACGCTGCAAAGTGACAAGCTTTGCTGGATTCCTTTTGATTCTCCGCCACGATTTGCAAAATGCAAGACACAAGAATGCAGTGTTTGATTTTTGGGCTTTGACTTGCGAGCACAAACTTAAGATGGTGGCCGTACGTGAACTCGACTCATTTGGCAGTAAACGACACTTTGGTAAATCGTGAACGACGCCTCAAAAGAAGTTTCCAGCGGGCCAGTCAAAGTTTCAAGTCAAAAATAAAGATCTTAGGAAAGTGCACTTAGCCTAATGCTAACAAAGAATGCAAATATGTGTAATTTATATGCTAACTGTTAGCATTGACAGCCGTTGCTTTCGGATATTTAAGTAGATAAAATATTTGCAGCCATACATATATTCTTTATCCTCTACAAAAAAAAATGACTGCAGCTCACTGAATCATTTAAAGTAGTAGAAGAAGTCAAAGTACTTTTCTTCTTCGTTCTGCTTCCTGGACCCAAAGTAAATGACATTTTCAGTTTTTCATGCACCAAAAACATTTTGGCCAACTAGAGAAGTGGCATTCACCCAATTTGGGTATCGAACCCGAGCTTCCCGTTGTGGAGAGCAGAGTTGTCACCTAAAAGTATCTCTTTGAAAGTACAGGAAGTCCATTTCTGGGCGTTTCCTCAGACGTCAATTGTCGTCAATGCCACAATGTGTCCCCTCGCATGAAATGGGGCCCCGTCACGGAGGTTGAGGCCCTTTTGCGTGTTCTGCGTTTCGGGAGCCGCCACCTGAGAGAGCAGCGCAATGAATCCGATTGCGGCATTAAATTGTCATCGAGTGCTGTTTTTTTGGGGCAGGCCGGAACGGATTAACAACCTTTCCATTCATTTCAATAGGGAAATCTGATTTGGGTGCTTTGGGTTACAAGCATGCTCCCAAAATGAATTCAACTCGTATCTCAAGGCACTGCTGGACATGCCAAGAAAACAAACATTTGTTTTTTGGAGAAGGCTTGCTCGCTCGTTTCGAGGGAAATCAACCGTTTTTCTCCATAAGACAACAAGTGGTCGACTGTTGAATGTAAAAGTAGTGATTGGGTTCTTTCAAAAGGCTGCTCGAGCGTGACTAAAACATTTTTGCTGCAAACAGTTACTTCTTTTAGGAAGTAATGAAGAGCAGGACACACTTGAGTTTGCAGCCAACTTGTGACTTTCAACCTGCCCCCCCCACCCCCCCCCCCCAGGCTAAAGGAAGAAAAAAAAAAGTTTCCATCAACTCGTTTGAGGAATTATTGTAAATAAAAGCGTTCCATTGTACCAGGAAGAAGCATAACGACGACGACAACGAGCATAAAGTCGCTTCTGGAAAGTAAACAATATTTCAATATCTGAACATCCCTTTGACATTTCCCGCCTTTCTTTTGCTTATCTTGTTCTTCGTATTTTGTTTTTGTTAGCACGCTTGCCCGTGTGCCGTTTTTCGTAGCCTCGTATCCGGTTTGCTTCGTGAGGACGGACGGCATCCTTCACTGACGTTGTTGATCGATGCTGCGCTTCTGACTTCCTGATTTTGTGTGTGGGGGGGGGGGGTCAAGGCCGAATGGCTGGCTGCTTCCCGCCATAGAATGCTAATCGCTAACGACAAACAATCATCCGTGCACACACCCGCATCCAGATAACAAAAAGTTATTCATTCATTATTTCAAGCAAATAACATTTCCTGCGAAACGTGACTGCGGGGAAAAAGCGGGAAAAAATAAATAAAAAATGACAGTTGACACTTTTTAAACCATAAAACCAGAGCATGATTGTCAGGAAAGAAGAGCGTAGATAGAAAACATGATGTGGTATGCTTTGGGTTATGTTTTCATCCCTCTAAAAAGAGAACTATTGAATCAATTTAAGATTACAAATTGAATTGTTGTCTTAATAAAATTGCTTCAATTGCTAACATACAATTGAATGGAATTGAAGTTAAATTGAATTAAGTTATTTAAAAAATAATTCAGTGAAAATGTTGTCATTTTTAATGAACTCCTAATTAATTAGATTTCATATATTCGCTTTGGATTAGTTTAATTCAAACGTGTGTTACCAATGAAGGCAATTTTGAGTTGATCAACAATTTAATTTGTCATTTTAATTTGGTTCAACAATTCTCTTTTTAGAGCGATCTTCAAGACGCACGCACGCACGCTGTGCACGCACGCGCGCGCGCGTGCACAGCGTCGACCTTGACTCTAATCATTCATCAGCCTTGTGTGTGTGTGTGTGTGTGTGTGTGTGTGTGTGTGTGTCACATGGCCGTCATGCTTGAGGAATGACCGCCGTCAGTCGTTCTTGCGCTCGATGCATCGAGTTCACGTGTCCAGCTGTGCAGGCGTCAATCCGGATGACGCACCACCGGGACCCTTCCCTTCTCACACACACACGCACACACACACACACACGCACACACACACGCGATTCTCTTGTCCAAAAGTCCTTAATTGTGTCTGGCTCAGTCTTTGTTTTTCACCCATGAGTGTTATGTGTGATGAGGGCACACGTGTGTTTGTATGTGTGCGGTATTATGGGACTGTGTGTGTGTGTGTGTGTGTGTGTGTGTGTTCTAAGTTACACTTTGAGCAGCTGCCTTGACTTTTCTCGCATCTGCTCTTTGCTCGCTTTTCTCGTCCTTCACTCTTTGTGTCAAGTCCCGCTGATGTTTCCTTGCGAAATTGCCGCCCGCCGCTGCCTCCGATTCTGCTAACAAAAGCAACAGAAGGATTTCTGACAAAAAAAAAGTTGTTGTGTGCCTTAAAAAATGCAAGTGGCGTGACTTCAAATGTTGTTTTGTAAGAATGACAACTCAGAATGTTGGTCACAGTACAAGACCGCCTCTAATATTGTTCCGCTAATTAATCGACGCGTCCTCATCTGCAGTGGAATGAAAAACGTGCAGATGTTGAATTGCAGGCCTGCCGCTCGTTACTCGAGACTCTTTATTTGTCTTTTGCTGATTTTTCTCTCAAGGAATGGAAAACATGATGTCAGGAAGTGAAAATGAAACGAGGAAAGGGAGCGTTTTGGCCCACGTGCCGGCTTTCGAGTGCAGCTCACCGCTCGATGGTGAAGGTTTGCCTGCAGAAAATAATCCCACTCGAACCGTTGGCCAGCAAAGAAGTGGATTGTCGGCCGCCAGCGACGGCAACAATGAGCGATTGTGCGCGTGAAGGCGGCGCGTGCTGTGAAGAATGTCAACCTTTTGGACTTTGCAGCAAAATTGCAGGTCGTCATGTATGTTGAATGTTTATTGGCATTTGTTGCAGATTTTTTTTAAATAATTTTTTTCTTCTTATTTTCGTTTTCTTTTACCCTGATGCCTTCCCAGAAGTGTGGATTGTGCACACATTTTGTCTTTTCACGCGCGAGGGGCGGCTCCCAATCGCTCTTGCGAATGACGGGGGGTCGAATGTACTCAATTTGTTGGCTAACGATTTTGTGTTCTGCCTCGTTTGCGTTTCTTCCGTCTCGCGTCTCGCGCCGAACGTTTCCTGTTGACTTGTTCCTGGCGAATGTTTTGACTTAGCCGGCAGGTCCCGACTCATCTTGTTGTCTCTCCGCCTGTCGCCGGCTCTTGAACTCACCTCGTAAAACTAACATATATCTTTCTGGGCTTAGCCCTCCCTTGCTGTATGTGTCAGAGGGGGTGGGGGGTGTGGGGGGGGGGGTGCTCCCACGCCCACGCCCACCCAGTCCACATTCAAGTGTATCCATCCTTACAATAACACACAAATACTCTCCAGATCCTCCAAATGTTTGGACTCCCCTCGTCTGTTCTGCCTCTCCCTTGCCCCGCCCTCCTTTCGCTCCATTAGCCCCCCCACCACCCACCCCACTCTGTTTTCACCCCCCCCCCACTGCAATCATGTCACGGATGTACGTCTGCACCGTCTCATTCGAGAGCACCTCCCAGGCCTCCGTTGGATCGGAATCGGAGCCCGACGTGTGTTTACGTCTCGCTGGAGTCTTTACGGCCGTGAACGACCGCAAGCAGGCCGGTTTACACGCGGGAGCTTTCGAGACTTCAGGTGCTGCTTGTGTACTGACTTGCAAGCGCACGCACGCACACACACACACACACACACACACACACACACACACACACACACACACTTGGCCCGCTAACGTTTGCGGCGGGCTCGGGTTAGGGTTAGCTGGAGCCTATCCCAGCTGGCTCGGCCAGTGGGCGGGGCACACCCTCAACTGGTTGCCAGCCAATCGCAATCGCTTTTTAACATCCATTATAGTTATTTCACGTTAAGATTTTCATATTTTCAATGACAACATTCACTCATTTAGCAAATTCAACGACAGCTTGCAGAATTATATCGCATTGTTCGATATAATTAGCTACCGAGTCAGCGATTTGTCCAGTGGTTAAATCAAACTAGTGCATGGGAGTCTAGGGTCCGAATCCCAGCTGGAGCAGGTTTTAGTACATCAATTTCATATCATAATCGTTTAGTTATTTAACATCTATCATATTCAATAGTATTTCACATTATTATTATGATCAAACATTCCTCATCATTCCGCATGCATTCAAATGTTAGCATTCAAGCACAATTTCTCCACAAATTGCTGCTCTATTTTTGGTTCATTTTCTTGAACTATAGTAACCTTGCCGCGAGCATGCATATCATTATTCCTCTCGAGTGCTTGTAAATGCCTCGTTTTGTTTCGGTCACGCTGTCGGGTATCGGACTTGCAGACGACGCGCACGCGCATACACACATACTTGCCTTTGTCACTATACTGGCTTATATGTGGATTTGATGGCGTTGGGGGAGTTGCCCATCCTTACACACACACACACACACACACACACAAACACAAGTTTGTTTTACTATCTTTGTGGGGCCATCTCATGACATAATGCATGTCCTAACCCCTCCCCCCAACCCCAACCATAAAAAAAGGATTGCTTATCCCCATTCCTTACCCTAACCTCAACCAAAACCCAATTCAAACCTAAACTCGAAAACGAAGTCTTGACCCTCAATAGAGGTTGAAACTTGTGGGGCCCAGCAAAATGTCCCCACATGGACTGGTGGGCCTCACAACAGTAGTGGGCAAACGGAGTTCTGCAGGTTTTGGATGTTCCCCTGCTTCAACGCAGCTGATTTCAATCAACAAGATCGTTATCAGGCTAATGCAGAGCTTGCTGATGAGCTGATCATGTATCAGCTGTGTTGGAGAAGGGAAACATCCAAAACCTGCAGAACTCCGGCCCTCGGGGACAGTGTGCCCGCCCCTGCCCTAACCCCAAGCATGGAAAATGATTGCCTGCCCCCACCCCTTCCCCTAAACTCAACCATAACCCAATTCAAACCTAAACTCGAAAACCAAGTCTTGACCCTTAAAAAAAAGGTCTGAACTTGTGGGGACCGGAAAAATGTCCCCACAATTTCAAGTCGGTCCCCACAATGGTAGTTTAAAAAAACGCGGGTATAGGCCCCACAATATCGCAAAGACAAAGCCATACACACACTCACACACACACACACACACACCCCTATCCTTGTCTTTAGTGCATTGTGGGGTTCCAGTTGTGTCCTGTGTAACGCGGGAAGCGCTTCTTCTTGTCTTTGTCCGACGGTGAGGTCAAAGTCGCACGCCATCCTCCTCTCCTTGTCTTGATCATGATGTGGGACGTGTGAAACTGTTCACGACTCTTTGATGGCTCGGCCTGTTGGATTTCGTGGCAGGGGCAGCTTGACGTCAAGTTGAGCGTCCCATCGCTCTCGGCTCCTCGGATGAGTGCGGAGGAAGATTCCAGCTGTTAGCGGCAGCTGTGGGACTTGACACGAGTGGAAACAAAAAGTCAGGATGAAGAACAAGGAGATGGCGGAGCTGGCAGAGTCAACATGTGGGATTATTCTGAATGGCGGCGCTTCGTGTGTGTTTGAGTAAAATGTCGTGGAGAATTCCCGCGGCTGGACGACTGCTCTGGGTCCGACTTGTGCTTGCGGATGTTTACAGAAAGCAAGCAGGCAGGATTTCTGCGAATTTGCTGAAGGAAGGAATGAAAGCTGAACTGACAATAAACAAACTCGGCCCAGCGCACGTGTGATCGATACCCTCGTTACTAACAATAATGATGAGCATTAGGACAAATTCATTTGATTGCTTCATCCCCACCACCCCTTAACCCCTAAAACGATTATTTAAAAAAACAAAAAAAACTGCAATAAACATTCAATATACTGTATGTTTTCCGCACAAAAATGAGAAGAAAATCTGAAGAAAAAAAAACGTGAAAAATAAAATATTGATAAAAAAAAAAAAAAAGGGGATTATGAAAATTTGCAGGTCCTGAACTGCGAATATGCATTGACTGTAGTTCTAAGTTGTATTGTCACCATTCACCACTAGATGGCAGACGTGGCCTATTTGCGCTAACATCAGGACTTCTGCTGCTTCATTCTACAACATGAGTAGGCTTAAAAAGTTAGATAGAAACGCTGAGACAGAGAAAGAGCGACAGGTCGTTATATCGATCGTCACCAAGTGTGAACACGAAGGAAGTTGATGCTTACATTTGAAGTACGCTTCCAAACATATAAATGTAGAAGAAGTGCTTCAAATAAATGCAATCTGCCAGGTGGGATTCATTGTTCGTATTTCCTGGAACGCACATAAAGATGCCAACTTGTTGTGCTTGTGTAAGTGGAGGTCAAGAGGTCAGTTCCGGTGACAGCAAAATCCACAAGCTAACGTGTGCTGTTGAAAAGCAGGTGGAGCGCTTGAATGCGCTCCAAGTGGCTCGTTTTGCGGTGGCCCACTGAAAGCCGACACGGATTTACGAGCTTTGGCCTCTCGCGGGAAAATCTATTCCTTCCATATGGCCGAGTGCTCGCCAGCCGGCTCGGCCGCTTCCCCGCTTTGTTATTAGCGACATTTGCAAAATGGCCTCTCCGGGGACGGAATGTTCACAAAATGGCCGTTGACGTTTGTTTTTTTCTTTCAGGTGTGCGCCGGAGCCCCGCTGGATTCCAGAGCCGAGCAATGCGCCGCCTTTAACGCCAAAGAGTTCATGGATCGGCTCTACGACTGGGAGCCTTTCACCGAGGGTGAGAACGCACACGCAAAAACACTCATCGGGGCTTCAACTCGTTTTTCATTCATTCGCGCGCAGAAAAAGCAACGGAGAACCAAAATGTCTTTTCTGTTCCCGCGTCACGGGTGCGACGCGGCCCTTTCTGGCCCTTTCTGGCTGCCTGCAGCGCTGCCAAGTTTCTCCTCTCAGCAGATTCCTGCTGAATGAGATCAAGCGGCAGCGTTCGGGAGGTGAAGCGATGCGAGTGTGACATCTTCGGGGAAATCTTCGCAATCTCCGACAGCAAAACAAACGTCCGTATTGGGAGCGCGAACGATAAACAAACTCTTCAAATGCCAGACTTTTGCGCCATAACTAAATGAGAGCGGCTTAAATCATTTCAAACATTTTCCAACTGCTTTGAAAATGTGTTTTCAATCTTTTTGAGAGGTGAAGTAAAAAATCAACAACTGGAATAACACATTTTGTTCAATGAGCAGGATGAATGCATCGATAATGATGAGTAAAGTTTTTTTTCTCGGGCTGGCTATCGATTCTAATTTCCTCAATGGATTTGATTTGGATTCACAGGAGTTCAATATGATTCGATGTTTCCTGATTCCATTCGCTTCATTTCAATCCAATAGCGATTAATTATGGAACATCAATTCTTCTTAAATGGAAGGAAGGAAAAAAGGGAGAGAGGAAACGATTGCGCAAGAGCCGCCCCGGGTCAATGGAAGGCGTTTGATTCCGTTGAAGAGAAGAGGCAGCAGTTGTGGTGTTTTTTCCCGTCTTTTGCGCACGACGTCAGTGTTGACGCGCTCAACTCGTGCGTGTTGGCTCGCGTTCGCGCCCATTTGGAGGGCAACCAAATATTTCTGCAAGTGTTCACGTCCCAAAAAAGGCCAATTTGCAAGACTTCAATATCAATACAATCAATATGACAACATGTGTTGCTTGTGTTCTCATTCCAAAACAAGCGTGCCATAACTGAACTATAAACATCCTTTGGCAATTATTAACAATCGTTTTACAATTGTAGAATTCGTTTGTGTATTTACTAATTTCCTAATGATGATGCTGATAATAATCACTTGATGTCGTAGTCGAGTTGGTAATAAAATGATTTTTTTCCGAATGCAAAATTCATTTTGCAAAGGATTGTTTTTGTTTGTTTTTGCCGGGGCTGACCCGCCATCCATCCCGCCTCGCCTCCCATCACTTCCTGTCCCAGCTCTGCTGCCGCCGCCGCTGCCGCTGCCTCGGGCTTTCTTTTTCTCTGCCCGAGTGTGTTTAGATGGCCAGATAGCGACAGGAAGTATATTTAGACGACAAATAGCAGCTGAACGCTGAGCTCAGAGAGTGACGGAGGGGACGCAAGCAGCGGAGGACAAAAAAAAAAGGGGGGGGGAAGACATTTGACAGACATTGTCCCCAAAAGTGGACCTGCGCTGGGGGCGGGGCATCAAGTGAGGATGAAGGCGACGCGAGCATTCACACACACACTTGGCACTTTTGGCTCTTTTTCTGCCACTGTCTGCGCTCTAATCTCTCAAAGACAACTATGAGAGCGGCTGCAACGCGACCCGGCGGCAGGCTGGGAACAAACGCGTCCTCGTCCTATCGCTGTCTGGCTGGCCGCGCATTTCCACTGTACTCGTAATCCCTTGCTAAGCAGCGACCAAGTATGAATGTTATCTATTTCAAAGCTTCCCTGCATATACTACGACGGCGTATTAGGACCATGTATATTTGATTTATTCTTTTCAGGGGGGGGGGTAACATTCCCAGAAATGAACTCGCAAATTTGCCAGAAAAAAACTTACAAGAAATAGACGTAGTGTAGCCACAGTCTAACGTGAGGATTCGTTGGTGGTTCATTTCAACTTGAATTCATCGTAGAAGGCAGCTCGAGCGACAACACTTCCTGATCAGCTGACTAAACACGAACCAATCAGAAGCTAGCATATTTTAGGTCAATGCAAGTGAATAATGCAGCGCGGCAGATTCAACACATCAACTTAGCTACTTGTACAAAAAAAAATACCAAAATGTGTAAATGATCATTCCGGAAGCATAAATTTCCAAGTAAATATGTATTTTAACAAATGAACTCAAACGCTCGATCCTCAGGGCGTGGACGTCCGCAAAGCGAGGCGTCTTTGCCGCTGGCCGTACCAAACGCTTCAAATGAGCCAATGCTCAACATTTTATGGTTCAAGCAATCACGATTTCCTTATTTGAAAACCCGACCAAAAAGTCACAAACAGCCCAGTAGTAAGCTACGTGTATTTCTCGTAAGTTTCTGAGTTTTGGATCATTTGCGACTTTATAAAGTGGCAAATTTGCGAGTTTTTTCTTGTCTCATCTGGAAAAAAAAATGTAATAATATATATTATATATATATATATATATTTTTTTTTTTTTTTCTCGCCATCATCACTTTCTACATCTGTGACGCTGAATGCGTGTCTGCCTGAAAAAAGGCGGGCCTGGACAGTCGAGTGACATGGGAACGAGCAAACGAGGAGGCACAGCTGTTAACTAGCGTTAGCGTTAGCAACTGCCTTGGGACGGTCGTTTAACAATCCGTCCTTTTGGCATTCTTTCCTCCTGGCACCCTTTTTTTTTCTTCTGCAGTGTGGAAAAACATGCACCACAACGTCCTCCTGTGATAAAACAAATAAAGCATTCACAACATTTAGTTTGGATGTTTTTGTCTACTCATGACACTAAGGCAATATTGACCTTGGCCTTGTTTTCCTAGCAGTTGACAAACCATCAACAGCATATTCATCCAGTCACTCTCTTTACTGGCCTAATATACGACTTTGTGACTCCTTTTCAAACACGCTTTAATGTTCCTTCAGAATTAATTTGGCCTTCCAGTCAACCAGGAACGGAACTTTGATGCCGAACTTGATTTGCGAGCAGATTCCGCTGCATTTTCAACCCGTTCTGATGTCTTCTTGTTGAAATGTTGTCAATTTCTTCAGCTCGCACATAAGACACCTGAGCAGGTGTGTGTGTGTGTGTGTGTGTGTGTGTGTGTGTTTCCAAGTGCCTTGAGCGCCCAAGGAGAAGTTTTGGAATCTGGTATTTGAACCTTGTGACCTGGAGGCCCTAGCGTATGTTAGCGATATGTTGTCCAACGGAGAGTGGAGCCACTGTGGGATAACGTGGCACACATGCCAGATCCAAACCGTTTCATGCCAGCTCCAAAATGTCCAAAAGTCCAAATATTTGGAGAAGAAACCACATTTTTGTCATGCTTTATTATATCGAGAGTATAAATATACGGTGTAACTGTGGGTGGATTTCTGGTCATTTAGTAGCGACATCTGATACGGCGTTAAAAAATGTCCATTCCAGGAGCAAAGAAGGTTTGTCCTTTTTACCCCCGCCTCCAATTTCCAATTCAATCTGTGAGCCTTTTCCGCCACTATGAGCTCACGTCTGTAGCGCCATCGCTCATTTACGCGCAGGGCAGACGCAGACGTTGCTGGAGGACTTTGACCCCCGCAACACCTCCAGTCGATTACCCCCGAGAGAATTTCGATCCCTGGGGCCGCCAGCTGCCCGAATGAGTCATTTCTCAAATGCTTTGTCACTTTTAAAAGCCTTTATTTGGAAAGGCATTCTTTCTGAGAACAAGATCAGCTCATTCTTTGAGCGCTCGGGAGGGAACGGAACGGATGACGCTGTTCTTGTCCAAGGCGGGCCTCCGCAATTCAATGTTAAAAGACATCAACATATTTGTCTACGTGTGCTACTCAACCGTTTGTGTTTTTCTGAAAGGATCGTGATTGTGAAACTGCCATTAGCCATGCTAACTGTTAGCATGCCCTTTGAATGTGTGTGTGCCTTTTTAAAGGTCCTACCTGGACTTTTCAAAGATGTGAAAGTCAGCGAGGCCATTAGCGGCTTGGCGAAGAATGTTGAATGAAAGTCACTGTTTGTTCAAGAAAGCCTTTGAAAATGCGCCGGCAGCTGCGGCCATCCTGTGGGAGGATTACGATTTGTGGGAGGCTATCTTCCGTTAGCCTCGTTATCGTCGACGGCAAGTTCCAGTGGCGCGTTGCACTTGATCATCTTTGGACATTTTCGGTCTTCTGGCTCACACGTATTGCTGCCATCCTGCACTAACGGTTCATGTGGAAAAGTAATCACCGCATCACCGAAATACGGCAAATCATTTACGATATTTAGCTACGATTAAAAAATGAACGCCGATCTCGCCAGTGGTGACTCCACCGTAGATTAATGTGAAAATAGCGAATAGGCGTAATGTCAAAGCTTAACGCTCCAGTCAGTCCAGTCCAGTCAACAGTTTCCAGTAACATGTTAGACATTCGTCCAACTTAAAATCCGACTCTGACCTCCCTGTGAGATTTGGGAGTCCCGTAGCCTGTTTGAGCGCTGAAAGCCGTGCTGGACTTTTTGTGTTTTCCTTTCGGGTTCCTCCCGTCTCCACCGACGTATATTTCACCATCGGGCTTGGGCCTCCTGGGCTCCTCGCAAATCTCACCTCTTGCTTGTGATTCCAGCGCTCGCTCTGGCGTGGGCTCGTGTTCACTTCTGCTTTGAGGCTTGATTTTCGGAAGCGGACGTTTGCCGCCACTGCAGCAAGACTTTGGGAAACTGCGGCTCATGACAATGAGCGGCTTCTGCTCTTGCCTTCGACAAACTCTCACCTGACCCGAGTGGCGAATCCATTTGGTCATCTTGCGTCAAATGTCACTGACAGAAAAGCCAGTTGTGGCTTTGGCGCCAGTTGTGGCGTAACCCGACGTTGACGCTCCTGACGTGTGTTGCAGTCGGTCCGGAGAAGCAGTGCGAGCTGACGTGCCGTCCGGTGGGCTATCGCTTCTACGTTCGCCAGGCCGAGCGAGTGCGGGACGGGACGCCGTGCTTCAATGTCACCTCCAACGACGTTTGCGTGGAAGGACGATGTCTGGTGAGTGGAGCCAAATTCACGTGTTTGTGACGTCGAGAGCAGGCCAGTGTTGGCCGTTGGGAAATTCACAAGCTGCAGCGTTCTGAAAAGTCGACTAAATACGAGACATTTTCAGCCCTCTATTTCATGAGTGGAATCATATTTCCCCCATTAAAACCATGATGTATGTGATCTGACACATGCACTGCACTAATAATCCTTTAGAGGGCAGTGTCACCCATCTGATGGCTTTTCCAGCGACCTTGCAAGGTCGCCCCAATTGAGAAAGGAGACACCTGTACTTAATAATATTGGGAAATGTTCTTTCTGATTTGTGAAAAAAAACGAATATGTCTGATATGTCTGTTTATTATTATATTTTTGAGAGTTATAACGTACGAATTTAAAGCATTGTGATCAAATATGACACAAATCAAAAGTCAAATATGGAAGTTACCCCCAATTATTTATTTATTTTTGTTCAAAAGGACCAATAAATATTCTTGCTTACAAAGAATCTGAATTTTCTCGCATATATTTCATGGATCCGGCTTTATAGAGTCAAGCGCTAAAATCCAACCATAAAAATGACATCACAGCTGCTCAGATTTCAGGTAACAACCAATCACGGTTCAGCTTTAGAAAGCAGGTGAGCCGTGATTGGTCGTTGCCCGAGTCCTGAGCAACTGTGATGTCATCTTCAGTCGACAGCAAATGGCAAAATGGCCGCCCCCTTAGATGGATAAAAATGGCTGGATTTTGCCGCATAACTCATATTCCACAAATGTAAGATTCATCAGAATGTCATGTTTAGACTAAACCTTTAAGGTTGACTTCCTCTGTATTTTCTTTCTTTCTTTTCTTACTTTCTCTGAAAAGAAAAGAAAAGATCCTTTTGAGCAAATCAATTAACAACTGAAAAAGGAATAGATTGAAATCTCCATGTGAACGCGGCCATAGTTAGAAATGCGAGCCACAATAAAAAGGAGGTCCTAAAAGTGTCTGCGTCCTCGTAAAAAGGGACGTTTGGTCAGCCTCCTTTCGCCCTCGTTCACCCTTTCAGCGTTTGGCAGCAGTCGCGCTCGTAAACGTCCCGTTTACGCAACATCAGCGACAGAAACGGCGACGATGCATGTGAAACGTTCACAAGATCGGAATGTCCATTTGTCTTCATCCCTCCAACCACATGCTCCTTTCTTTTTGTCTTTTTTGTTTTTGGCCACCCCCAACTGCGCCGACAAGACGGAGGGCTGCGACGGCGTCCTGGGCTCCGGCTCGGTGTTGGACAAGTGCGGCGTCTGCGGGGGGCGGGACTCGGCCTGTCACAAGGTGACGGGCAGCTTCCAAAATGTCAGCGTTCCCCTCGGCTACCACAAGATTTTGGACATCCCGGCGGGGGCCACCTTCATTAACATCACCGAGCGACGGGCCAGTCCCAACTACCTGGGTGAGCGGCGCACAAAAACACGTCACAGGCAAGCCCCCTTCGTCGCAGCATTCAATTATAGAAAAGGACGAGTTCGATGTGAATCGATTGCTAACCTACAGCTGTTGCTTTGTGGAGACGTAAACCGCAGAACGGCTGAGGATTAATCCGGACAATAATCACTTTCTCATCTGTTCAGCAAAAATGAGGCTGAGCTTGAAATACTTCCTGTTTTCTCGTCACAGAGTAAAATACATTAGTGTGCTGCCACCTGGGGGCTGAAAGTGGAAGTAGATCTGGAAATAACGGCCGAAAATGGAGATATATCTGTGACCGTGAACACACAACGTGTGGTGGGACTATGGGGTGCGTTTGGGCTTGGGGTGGGGGGCTTTTACAAAGAAGAATTAGTAGTAATAGCAGAAGTAGCGGCAGTAGTACTAATCTTCTTGGTTTGTGTCTGCTGCACGAGTGTAGTTTTATACTGCCTCCTGGTGGCCAAGACGGGCACACTAGAAGATGCAGTGTTCAAACTGTTTAATGATGTTCTTTCTCGATGCTTTTGTTAAGTGCAACATTACAGAGTGCTGTTTTTTCTTATTATGTTTTGGGTGGAACAAATTAATATCATTTTCATTCATTTTGTTGGAGGAAGATGATTTGATAGTCAAGTGATTTGAGTGGAGGTTGTTGGTGGTGGAATGCAATCAACTCGTAGCTGGAGGCAGCGCTGCATCTGTTGAAAGTGTGAATTTAGCCCCGGAGGGGGTGTTTGCTGGCTTTAGCGGGAGATTGTAAATGTTGTGGCTGGGCAGCGTCGGAGAAGATAAAGCTCACGTCGCTTGAGGGCCGAGGCAAGCGAGCGTGTCCATTTGTCTTGACAGCTCGCGTTTGCTAATGAGCGCTCTCCGCTGCGTTTGGCCCAAGCGGCGTTCGTGGCTCTGACACACCTTCTTCACCCCGCAGCCATGAGGAGCGGAACGGGGGCTTCCGTGGTGAACGGCCGCTGGGCCGTGGACCCCCCGGGGGAATACCGGGCGGGCGGGACTACCTTCACGTACGCCCGACCTCGAGCGCAGGCGGAGGGCGAAGACGAGCCGGGGGAGTCCCTCAGGGCCCCCGGACCCACCAGCACACAGCTGCAACTCTTTGTGAGTACGCGTCTTCCACTAGCGCCGGGTGCATCCATCCAAACGGAGGTGGCAAATCCAGGTCCAGAAAGTAAAAACACTGCCACAGTTTGGTTTTAGCCCCTGATGCTAGCTCCCTAGCAGGTAAACGAGCACCATAGGAGCTAGCCAGAAAGGAGCTAGCCAGAAAGGAGCTAGCTAGCGAGCGAGCACCTGAATGTAAAAACCCTGCCTCAGTTTGGCTTTAAGTTGAACCCCTGATGCTACCTAGCTAGCTGGCTCCCTAGCAGGTAAACGAGCATCATGGGAGCTAGCTAGCTAGCACTTGGGGCGAAAGCCAAACTGTGGCAGATGCTAGCTCCCTAGCAGGTAAACGAGCACCATAGGAGCTAGCCAGAAAGGAGCTAGCCAGAAAGGAGCTAGCTAGCGAGCGAGCACCTGAATGTAAAAACCCTGCCTCAGTTTGGCTTTAAGTTGAACCCCTGATGCTACCTAGCTAGCTGGCTCCCTAGCAGGTAAACGAGCATCATGGGAGCTAGCTAGCTAGCACTTGGGGCGAAAGCCAAACTGTGGCAGGGTTTTTACTTTCTGGACTTGGATTTGCCACCTCTGGATCCAAATATCGATATTATCGGTACCAAGTCATTACGGATATCGGATCGATACTGGCACTATAATATCGATCTAGTAGTTTAGTTTCAGTTTGGCTCTTTTATGCACTGCAGCGGTTTGGTAGGTTGAAAAAAAGAAGTGAAAGGGAGGCAGAATTTTTTCATTTTTTTTTTCAATTTGTAGTTTCTGAACAGTATATGAAAAAGATTTTGTTTATGATCACTTTCTGCACTTGATTGACAACAAAAAATGTTGGTTGTCAATGTCTCTGGGAAAAAAAAATATACATTAAGTATTTATATTTTCTTTATATTTTTCATTTATCAATGAAACTTTGTCCTAATTTTGTCCTTTGTTTAAAAAGGAAACAACAAAAACACTTAAATGGATTGTGATTAAGCAATTTGATGATACGGCTACCTTAATTTAAAAAAATACATTTAAAACATATACCACCATTTTTAAAAAGTATTGACTTGTCATCGGATCAATACCAAAATTTGTAGTATCTTCCACAGCAATAAGGCGCAAAAAGCACAAAGTATTTGACATCCATGCATTATCTGAAGCGCTTATCCTCAGCGTGGCCGCGGGCTATTTGACATCATAACAAAATACAAAGAGAAAACAAAACATGCGTGGCCACAGGCTGAAATTCCCCTCATGTGTGTCAAGATCTCGGCGCGAGACAACATTGTGTCGGGATTACAGCAGAGAACTCCAAACTGGCTAATGCGCACGGCGGGCTAATAACGACGCTAACCTCAGGCTATGATTTTATTAAAGAAAGGGGACTCATCAGCAGATTTGCTTGCAGTCACTTCAGGGCGGCAGGCGGTAAAAATAGCAATCGCTCGCACACGCCTGGAGGACGCACACGCACATCCGCTTCAGCGGCCTTGTTTCTTCATATTATCGCTGAACTCATTTGAAGTGTTAGCGCTGCACTGCAAAGAAAACAAAAATCAACATATTGCTACTATGAGAGCAAAGTGGTCCATTTGGAATGGAGAGGATATCGGTGTGCAAAACAACATTTGCTTGCTTGTGAAAACATTTCCAGATGGATGAAAATTCGACATCTCTGTGTGGGCGTCGCCACTTGGAAAGTACACAAAAAACACACAAAGTCTCCACACTCCAAATGGAAATCAGAGCCTACTTATTGAGATTCTTCATGAGGGGAGCAAAACTTGCTGCACGTACGCTCTTCAGCTCAACACTTCATGGACAGATGATTTTTTTTTTTTTCAAAGCAAAAACTAGCACATTCAAACGGCTGAGGATGTTTGGATGACCTTGTGTTGTTGGCCAGTCCGAGTGTGATCCACGTGAGGGCCTCGTGCTGCGTGCAGCGGATCCGCGGCACGTTCAGCGACTCCAGATGGACGGTAGCGTTTACAAGCCGTCATTTTGCAGCATGTTTATATTCAACTGACGAAAACGCAAGCCATCGCGTTTGGAAAATAAGTCCATTTGATGGGAATACTGATTTAAAAAAAAAAAAAATGAAACTATAATTTAATGCTACAATGCGTTTCATTGTGCTGCCCACCTTGGCCACCAGGAGGCAGTCATGTGCAATGCATTTATATAGAAGCCATTAAAGAAGAACAATACTTTTTTTTTTTTTTTTTTTACTACTATAAGTGAGCCAGTAGTTTTGGGCAGAGGATTAAGAATATATGCCTGTGAGTGTTTTTCTGTTGTCTGTCTACTTGTGCCAATTTTCTTGCACTTCCGGTGTTTGTGCAGATCATTTTCCACCAGCAGAACCCGGGCATCGACTACGAGTTCTACATCCCCGTGGAGAAGACGGAGGGCGAGACGTCCAGTGAGAAGCCGCCGCAGGGGAGGGCGCCACTTCGCACTCACTACGCGCGCACGGCCCACAACGGTAACTGCAGCATTGGAAAGTTACATTCAGTCAATCAAGTCTTCTTCTTTTTTTTTTAGTTCTTTAAGAAAATAAAAATCGAATAATACCAACAATAGTCAGTTATTTTTGTTATTTAGAAGAAAAGTCCGACTATTTTGTCAATTTTAGTGTACAGGAGGCTTGTAATGTTGTGTGATGAGAATGAAGTCATATTTTTTAAATGAGAAAAAAATGCCAAATGCAACAAAAAATCATCATCATCATAAAGTCGTCTTTTATTTTTTTACAACATGAAGCCAAACCAGAATTGCAAGTAAAAGTTACAAGAACCAAGTTTCATTATTCCCAAAACAAAATGAATTGAAATGACTCATCTTGGTAAAAATCATGTGGGAGTGGTTGATGTGTTTATGGGAGTGGCCAAATGTTGATGTTGTTGTGGTTAATTGTGCGTGCGCGACCTACATGGAAGGAGGCGTGATGACATCATGACGATGACATCATCACTATGTTTGCAGCCTTCGCGTCATCCTGTTTGTCGTCCTCGCCCGCAGGTCCCCTCACCGTGTCCGTCCACGAAGCCCCTCCTCCTCTTTCCATCCCTTCTTTCCCCTCCACCTCCTCCTCTCGATTCGCTCCCCCGGCGTCCGAGCGCTGGGCCGCCGAGAGGTCGCCGCCGCGGGCTTCGGCGCCCAATCGCAACGCTCGCATCCCGCCTCGCACCGACCTGCCGCTGGACACGCAGCCGCCGTTTGTGTGGAGGAGGGGCTCGCTCACGCCGTGTTCCGCTTCCTGTGGCAAAGGTCAGGCACACAAAAGTCACAACAGATGCGAGTGCAGTGCCGCTTTGAGATACAAATGACATTTCCATTGATATCAGTGTCACATGATGACTTGAGATAAGAGTGCTTTGAGCTAGGAGTGCAGTCACATGATGTGAGTTATTCGAACCTCCTATATGTCAAAGGCACCAAGAGAACATCAAGCTGGTCATTTGAGCGTCCAGCGACTGGTTTGAAAAGATGTGCTGCGTCTCCCTCGTGTGGCTGCCTTGTGTAACTACAAGTACGCATCTCACTCTCGGTTTCGCCTCACACCAGGTTATCAATATCGAGAGATCATCTGCATTGATCGCCACACAGATGAGGAAGTGGCCGACAGGAAATGCGACTCTGCCGCTAAACCGGCACCAGATGACGAGCCTTGCAATACGCACGCTTGTCCGCCATTGTGAGTAAAGACGTGCACGTAAAAAATACATGATTAAAAAAATATATATTTCATTAAAACAAAACAATAGATACAATTAAAATATGGTAAAATAAAACAATATTTTTTATTTTTTTAAATGTAGTAATCATAATTCTAAAATAAAAAAAACATCCATTGATCCATTTTTTTTAACCATTTATACAAATAATAAAAGAGATACAATTGTATAATAAAATATACAATTAGGTAATAATAATAACAATAATATGAGTTTTTAAAATAATCAAATAAAAATACAGGTACGACATACTAAATAAATTAGGAATAATAATGATGATAATAATAAATATTACTCAATAGTTAATAGTAGTTTATAGTAGTAATAATAGTTATTAATAATAATAATGAAATTATTATTATTAAATAGTTATTATTACACATGAATACTATTAATCTAAAATATTGAAATATATCAAATTGAAATATGTAAAATAAATAAAGGTAAAGGTAAATAAAGGTAATAATGACAAATTGATATAAAAACAAAACAGTAACTTTACAAAAAAAGCCAAACTAATAATAACAGATGAGTTCTATTTTTTTTAATCTATACAAATAAATCAAAATATAAAAAATAAATATAAAGCCATAATGATAATGTTAGCTAACAAATATAATAAATATATACCTTATATAAGTAAAACAAAAAAGAAAACTTGAAATCTACAAAATAAAAAATATTGAGCTTATTACATACAAAATGTATTCAGTATTTTCAAACAATATCATTCATTCATTTTCAATTCTTTATCAACAATAAATCAAATCTATAAATACTTACCGTACATAAATAACTACATAAATACATAGTGAACATATCGAAAGAATATAAACATACTTGACATTGTGGTGGTCAAAGAATGTTGAAACTTGGAAGTATTCAATCTTGCAAGATTTCGTGCCGGTACGTCGAACGGGAAATGTCGCTGCCTTCAAAGTGGTTTGTTGTGACGTGGCCGCGTCTCGTCTTTGTCTGCTCCGATCAGCTGGGAGGCGAGCGGCTGGTCGGAATGCAGCGTGTCGTGCGGGCTCGGCGCCCAGCAGCGGCAGCTCCAGTGCCGGCAGAGTTTCGGCAACCGTTCCACCATGGTCCACCCCCAGCGCTGCGCCGGACTGGTCCCGCCCGAGTCCACGCAGGCCTGCCAGCTGCAGCTCTGCTCGCACTGGGAGGTCGGCGCCGACTGGAGCACGGTAACGTCGCCCGCCTTCGCCCTTCACACTCAATTACTGCGGTACTTTATCGGACCAGTAAGCATTTTTGGGAACGATTGGGGGGGGGGGGGGGGGGGGGGGGGATAATATTGTAATGAGACCCTCGTGAAGAAAATAACTATTTTGATCCCACGTGGAGGAATGTACAAAAAAAGAAAGAAAATTAACGAGAGGAGTCAATAGATTAAAAAAATATATTTAAAAAAAATAGCTAGATAATAATTACAAATATTTTACAGGGTACACACTTTATTACACTATTTATTTATTTTATTTTATTCAATCACGTGTATAACTAATGATCAATTCTAATGACGTGTCACTAAATAGTAGTACAAGATAATGATGCAGGATTTATTTTAATCAAACATGATGCTGCAAGAATTTGGCAAAAGTTGCAAAAGTAAAATACAATTAATGTTGTGGAGTCAGGATTAAATACAATTCTAGTCTATTAAAAGTATGCATTATTTATTCTAAAAATCCGAATCTAATTATATTTTGAATTTTTTTTAAAGTACCCCTTTCCCCCCAAAATAGGTGAGTAATACATATCATGTAAATATTATTAGATACAGCAAGTAGGACAAATATTATTTTAAAAATATACATCATTTTTTGCTTGTAGATATATATTTTAGAAAATAAATAAAAGAGTATTTATTGTAGTGTACTGTAATTACAAGATATTTTCACTTTCTGTGTATGATATTTGTTTAGATATACAATATTTCATTGTGAATGATTGTTTGATTGCTGATTGGCTGCTATAAATCAGATGGTTCCTTGCATGACGGATATTGTGTCAAAAGTGACCCCCCCAAAAATCTATTGTGTATGTTTCATGTATCCAATGATCCATCTACAGTTGAAATGTTTTTTTTGTCTCATTGTATGAATTAAATGCTGCAACTTCACATGTACTACCCTTGCCTGGCCACATGGGGTCAGTATAAGACAGACAGACAGAATCCCACTGGTGTTCTAGGTAGTCCTGCCTGAATGCAGCAACCAATCATGTCGCAGTGCCTAGAACTCTCGTGGGATTCGTAACGCTTCTCTGAGACGTCGTTACTACAACACTAATATTAGTCGTTCTACGCAGATGATAAAGAAACAGCTTGAAGCCTTGTTTGTGATGACAATTTCTTTAAGAGTTAATTCATTGTGTGTGTGTGCGTGCGTGCGTGCAGTGCTCGGTTGATTGCGGCGTGGGCAAGAGGATGAGGAGCGTGCGCTGCGTGAGCGACCAAGGCAGCGTGGTGAACGACAAGGAGTGCAGCTCCCGCGTTCGTCCGCTGGGCAGCGAGGAGTGCAACATGGGCCCGTGCGTCACCAACTGGTACTCGTCCGCATGGTCCGCCGACGTGAGTGTGCCGCCCGCCCTGCCCGCACGCCACGCCCACAAATGCTGGTCCTAAACGCGCCGTCCGCTCCGCTCGCTCAAGTGCTCGGCGCGCTGCGGCCCCGGCGTGCAGAAGAGGGAGGTGGTGTGCCTGACGCGCGGAGGGGTCCGAGAGGGCGAGGGAGCCGGGGCCTGCGTGGGCGAGAAACCGGCCGAGCTGAAAGCTTGCAACGGGGGCCCCTGCGTGCCCGTGGCCAGTTGGTTCAGCAGCCCGTGGACGCAGGTAAGAATACTGAAGCGGCGCCTCCGGATGACCACTTGACTTGAATTCATCAAGCGTATTTCAAGGAAACATTTTACACTCTAAAAACAGTCTGTTTGGTCCCACTCTGATCACAGTCAAATATTCAATAGTAAATTTTACACAAATAATTCACAGACAGATTATTTACTTTAATGAAACATAGGGAGAAAGGTGAGTGGACTGGTCGCCATGACTGGAACGAGCGTGACGTGATGGGACCTGATTTGCTTGACTTGACTTGACTTGCCGTGAAGTGACTTGACTTGCCGTGAAGTGACTTGACTTGGCCGAGGCGATGACTTCTTAGCGGCGATGAAGACGACTTGACTGCGACGAAGACTTGACGCGCATTTCGCTTGTGTCAGCTGGAATCTTCGTACCTCATCCTTTTTTGACTCCTTTTGGATATTAGCAAACAGTTGGCAGTAAGAGTGGCATAGCTCAAGTGGTAGAGTGACCGTCTCACAAGCTGAAGGTCGTGAGTTAGTTCCGCAAACCTTGTGGAGCTTTTTTGCTTAAATTCTTTTTTTAACTAGTCAAATGTACTAAAAAATGTACTTAGAATTTCTGAGTGAAAAAAACTTGACTAGGTTTTTGTCATGGGACAGGCCAATTGTCTCATTTACACTGTAAAAATACTTTGGGTAAAATTGACTCTCCTCAAAGTGTAAATTTAACTTGAACCAAATTGACTCTTTTTAGAGTAAAATGAAGTCTTCAAAATTGACTGTGAATTTTTATGAGGAATTTTTCAATTGTGAAAAGAGAATTCGCCGTAGGATGGCGTCATTGGAATTTTCTCTCAACTCGCTGTGCAAAAAATACAATAAAATAATCATTCTTTCATTGTAAAGTCAAGACTTTCTGCACTGATTTTGTGTTGATGTTGGCGTTTCAGTGCAACGTTCGCTGCGGGAACGGAACCCAGCGTCGGGACGTCATTTGCGTCCAGAAGACGGGCAACGATTTCACAGCGGCGCCCTCGTCCGAATGCGCTCACCTGGACAAGCCCGCCGCCGTGCAGGAGTGCGAGACGGCAGATTGTCATCCGCGGTGGTTCGCGACCGAGTGGAGCGCGGTGAGATGCGAACGCGCTCGCCATACGGAACCAAAGCCAAGCGCATCATCATCATCATCATCATCAATGTGCTTCTTCTTTGCTTGTTTTTTTTGTCAGTGCTCTCGCTCTTGCGGGAGAGGCCTGCAGATGAGGGAGGTACGGTGCCTGACAGCGGACAAAAAGCACGGCCAAAACTGTGACGTCAACATCAAGCCCGAACAGGAAGAAGCGTGCAACGTCATACCCTGCAGTCCGCAAGTCACAGGTTGGCCGCCGCTCGCCGCGCGCGCGTTCACAGCTCTCACTTCACTCATTCACGTTCAACGATGTGCAAATAGAAGAGGATTTTGTTCAAAGCAAATCCTCTGCACGCTTGCTTTTCACCTGGAGAGGTCACTCTAAGTGATGCATACATTTGCCCCCCCCCAAAAAAAATATAATTTTATCAGTATTGTTTATTTCTTTTTCATATCGCACCAAAAACTTTTACCTCCAAAATTGTCACTTTTCAGAGACCCCAAAAATGTCATACTTGTTCAACCATTGCTTCCTTAAAGTAGGCAAATCTATTTTAGATTGGTCAGTAATTTGTATAAATAAATAAATAACATCCACACGTGGACTGACCAAAAGTATAGTTTTTTGAAAACAATATTTAAATTGACCATATTGTAATTTATGAGGTTATGTTGGATTTTCCCCGTTTTTTTTTTTCTTAGAAAACGTACAGTGAATGTTTCTCAGCATTTTTTTTTTTTTAAGAATTGTTTGACTTTTCAGTCTACACTGTTTTTTTTTTAGTTTATTAAAAGGAGTTAAAGTTACGTGCAAACAACATACAAAGTGCAAAATACATAGTGCTGTATCATCAAATTACATGTCTTATAAAAGTGCAGAATTATAAAATACAACAATTTTGAAAATGTATAACAAGCCTAAAATATAGTGATGATAAAGAGATTGCCACATACTGCCACATACTGTAGTGGATGTGCAATTACACTTCATTCTAATATGTCCACACACAAAAAAACAAACATGTTCCCTGAGGTCTCAAGCCACCCCGGAATCGCACTGCAACCCCTATTTGGGGAAAAAACTGCTGTATGGAGTATTGCACCAACCGGTACCCCCTCTGTCTTTGTTTTGGAACCACAGACGAGAACTGCAGGGACCGACGGCACAACTGTGTGATGGTGGTGCAGGCCAGGCTGTGCGTCTACTCGTACTACAAAACGGCGTGCTGTGCCTCGTGCACGCACAGCGCGGCGCTGCGTGCCAAGAGACATTGACAGGCCCGTTGCAGGCAGGCCGGCAGGCAGGCAGGCCCGGTCGGTGGGCAAGAAGTTCAGGATTGGGCTCCAGTTGCCTGATCGCCCCCTTTCCCACACACACACACACACACACACACACACACACACACACACACACACACACACACACACACACACACACACACCGAGATGGACATGGACAGCCCAGAGTAGATCTTTCGCCTGCGGAGGCAGGTTGTCGATAACATTTAGTGCCTTCAGTTCAGGTAGAAACACTGTGAAAGCGGCCGCTTCTCTCTGCTGTCACTTTTTAGGTGGCCACATCTTCACTCCCTGCGTTTGCTCAAGCAGACTGGCCACATAGAGACAAGAATTTTTTATTTTATTTTTATTTTGCAAAGGATGGTGCTCACAGAGTAGGACATTGTTTTCAAGCGATTTAAAAAAAAAACACTCCTTATCTTAATTCATTTGCTCCCAAAAACGTATAAATACGTTTTATTTTTAAATATTACAATGCTCCCAAAGACATATTTATATGTTGTTGTTTTTTAATGCTAGAGCATACAGAAAGGCTTTTGATGCAGCCTCTGAACTGAAGAGGTGGCTTAAAGCAATGGTAGTTATTACAAAAATGGCCAGCAGGTGGCAGCCGAGTATAAGAGATCAACCAGGGCCATGTTGCAAAAAGCCCCCCCCCCCCCCAGTTTTAAACAGATTTGTGAATAATGATGTCAATTAGCTATATTCTAATGCTAATTGCTGCAAAGCGTAAACAGATAGAAATATACTTTTTTTCTGATGAAGGAAGAGACTCCAATCTTTCTTTTGGTAGCTTCCCTGTTTTTATAGCAATCAAACAATATTTTGTGGGCCTTACAAAATCAGTGAAAATGGCTGCCAGGGAATGAGTTACACAGACAGCAAATCATTACCACCTCCAACTCTAAGGGCTCTGCTTTTGTAGACGGCAGATCCTTATTTTCGTATCGGCACAAGGCTCGCTGCGCCTTTTTGCCAATTTGGCTGACCCGTCCGTCTCCATCAAGCTGGGCGATGCACCGGGTGGGAGTGACAATTTGGTGGCAGGAAATTGGTACAAATTTACCACAACTAAATACCGGCGGTGAATTTGATCAGCGCACAAGCAGGCTGATTCTGAGCTCCGCAAATGTTTGTGGTGGATGCCAAACATTTCATTGATAAATATGTGAGCAGTGGGTGTCAAACCCTCTGAATCGTCGGATTTTTACAATGCAATGGGCTCGGGGGGTCGGATGTGCTTCTGCCACTTTGACTGGCCATGATTGAAGTCACTTGCAGATCCGCCTTCCTGCGCTCGTCTGCAAAATGACCAACGCTGGGTCGAACCGGCACGCCGTAAGGAAAACTCCAAAATGTGCTTCATGCGGGGGGGGCGGGGGTTACATAGTGGACTGGTTCTACTTATTTTTATTTGTGTACAATGCAGCCCGAAGGATTTCTGTTGTATTTCTTTGCCAAAAATATTCCCTTTAAGTGGCCTTTTAGCGTTCATTGCAGCTTAAAAAAAAAAAAAAGAACGAAAGAGAAAAGACAAACCAAAGGAGGCCGTGAATGACCAAATATGGTGGAGGATCAACAAGCAAGTCAGCCATGCGGTACGTACCACAGCAAAGATGATTTCACAGACTCAATCTGACTCAAGCCATTTATTGTTGTCATTAAATCACACCAGCAAGTCGAGGTGATTTTCACAATGTCGAATTCCAACAGTTATCGCAAGTCGGATGATGCAATTGATAAAAACATCCTAGTTCTGTCTTGCCCTGACAGTAAATATTTTTTGTGATGATCAAATGTATATAATGTACGTGTGCGAGTACCCGCATGGGTTTAAGCTCCTTTTTATTTTATTTTTGTACCTTTCACACAGCACAAAATCAGCACACGCGCTCCCACTGGTAAGCTGAGGGAGGGATCTGTATATTGTGTATGTTTTTCATGTGTATAAGATGTTTTCACCAGAGTAGGCGCTTATATTTTTTAACTGACTATCGCGGTCGGTGTTGTAGACGGAATGTATTCACATCTAACTGGCTTATACTGTACCTGAGAATCCCCGTCTGTTTTTTTGTTTTGTTTTGATTCTTGAAATGCTTCCAAGTCTTCCAAATCTTGTCTTCCTTGTAGTGACATATGAGATACTGTATATGAAAAAGAAATGATAGTAATTTATCTGTATCAAAGAACATGTAATTTATTTTTGGGCTGTTTTTCTCCCTGTAGCAACCACCGGATTTGATTCCAAACACACTTGTTTCTGTTCACGCACACGCATCTCATAGTACACAAAAATAGTGTGACAAACTTACTATCCCAACGCTTACGTGAACAAAATAAAACCGAAACAAAGGATGAAGACTTGTGTTCATTGTCAAAGAAAAAAAAGGAGGAGTTACCGTTACTGTCAATGGGTGGCGCCATTGAGTCATCTTTATTCTTTCTCAAGCTTATTTAGGTAAATAAAACTGGAGTTAAAACGAGTTGTTGTTTTTTTTGGTCCCCACCAAAATCCAATTTTGACCATAAAGACCAAAAAAAAGGGAACAACTTTTAGCCATGTGAGGTTTCTGCACATTTGCATTTGGGAACCATCAGGGCCACTTTGACAAACGTTCACTTTGGGGGGGCCAAGCGCCTTTGCTTGTTCATCTACGGGACCGGAGTCCTGCCTGACTTTATCGTAAGGTTTCCCAAAGATGAGCTCAGGAGCTAAAATGGGTTGCGGGTCAATTTTTATTGGGTCGCTAATCGTCACAGTAAAATGATGATGGGAGCGACTTTATTGATCATCGAGCCGCTGACAACATTTCAGGTCAAAGGGCTTATTTGTGCGCGTAAATTCATGTCTGCTGTGTACGGGGGGGGGGGGGGGGGGGCGAAAGAAACATAAATCTTTTTGGAATTAATTGAAGAAGCAAATATTAATGTAATGCAAAAAGAAACGCTACATAAGACTCCAGCGCACAGCGCAGTCGCTTCCTGTTCTTCTTTTAAATGACTGGTGGATCACATCTCTATGGTGTGTAGCGCCACCTACAGCGGCGGAGTCCGCTGTCAATATTCGCAAAAGAGCAACAGATGGAAACGGGCAGAAGTCGCATGTCCGTTTTGCGCATTTTCAGTAAATTCCCTCAAAAACAATTGGATGGAAACCCGACTATTGATGACCGTGAAGGATTTCCAACCAACTATTCACGAGTTTGAGTGTTGATTTGTCCCATTACTTTTGTTTCCTTCAAAAGTGAGAGGTTTCCTGACCTTCAAGTTTTCACTCTTGGCCACGTGTGGAGATTCCACAGCTCCGGTGGCGTGCGGCCTTCCCCGCTTGCATGCGGTCCACCTCCTCCGAGCGTTGCGTGCGTGCGGGGCAGCGCGTGCCTCTGCCGGGTGCCGCCAGACGCCCCCAGTGTGGTGAAATACATGCGAGTGCGTGTTTGTACGTGACGGAGTTGCTCGCTTACAGAGAGCACAAGGCAGGCAGATGGTGACCTTTCGGTAGTAAATTACCCCGTGACTTGCTTTATTCTCGTTTCACACCAACACACGCGCGCATGCAGGCACACGTCAATTTGGCCTAACGTCGACTGGCTGCCTTTTTTCCCTGCTATTGAGTGAAACGGCACAATTGAGTGAAAAGTAGGCCAAGTCCTTCCACCTCCTCCCCTGTCGTCATTACTCGGAGTGGGCGTGAGTGTGATTTTGCTCTCCGGCGTGAACGGCAGCTGTAGTCGGTCGTGAGCGCGTGCACGCGTGGCGTCGGAGGGGTGGGGGCATCGGAAGCAAACATATAGCCCCCCCACCCCCGTGCCCCCTCATTCTCATATTCCTTTATTCAGCTGAATGCATGAACAGGCTAAGCAAACAGGGAGTATAGAGTTCTGCGGATACAGTAACAACAATCTATGATATAGTACAGTAATATTTGTACTGTACAAGTTGACAGTGGTTTAAAATATTGATGATTATTATATATTTGCTGATACGCATAATATGTATGTAAAGACAAAGAAAACTGTAAGTGCATTAACGATGGTCACATTTCAACAAGTGCACATACTGATTGATAAAAATACGGATAATATTGTATAACTGTATGTATGGTGTGCATGATTTGGTGTTTTAGTAACTGGTTGTTGAAATGTAGTTTGTTGCTCCAAATTTAAATGATACAAGTCTATAGTGATTGTTGTGAAAATATCATTATAAAGATAAAGCTCCTGATGACTTTTGCACAGTACTGTAACTCAAACAATGTTGATGTTTAGAGCCAAAAAGATGAGGACTGTGCCCATGTCCCAATATTTATGGACCTGACTACATCTTTTGTGACACCAGTCCTGGAACCTCCTGTTTTTCATTCAAGCCTTATCTAAAAGGGGTTGCAACTTGGCCGTATTTGTGAGTCGTTGGTCTAAGCTTTCTAATCATGACCAAGTATTTCGTCGTCGGTATTATTGTACTTTGTTTGTTTCCCACAGAGAGAGTAGGAATAAAGAGGAGCGTGTAGTTTCAGCACCAAGGCCAGGGCTCCAGGCAAGAACAATAGGAGTCGACACCAAGGCAACGTCGACAAATGGCACACGCAAACTGTTCTAAAACACGTTTGATAAATATTTAGCTGTTATTATTCAGCTGAAAATGTAATGGTGTTGAGTTTGACCGCATTTTCCGTTAGGAACCTAAGAGTTTAAATAGAGCGTGGTGCGTGTATTTTGTGTGAATTTACGTGCTATTTGTCGACGGTTTCCGGAGCTACGTCACAGGCAGTGGGAGGGGGGGGAGGGGGGGGAGGTGGGGGGGTTGGGGGGAGGGGCCGTCGGTGGGGAGCGAGGACACCGGCAGAGGATGTGAAAGGGAAGGCAGCCGTCGGACGGGTGAGACGCGACCAGACACACAAACGACACTTTTTCACCCTCCGAACACAGCAACAACAAACAAAACAAAGCCACAACAGTCACGACGAGCCTTCCAACGGTTGGGAAAGAAGGCGGGGAAAAAAATCCCGTTTTTCTTTTCTTTTCACGAGCGGCAATTAACCCTTTTCGCCCGCCATCTAGTTTGTCATCGTCACCACGTCGTGAAAGTGAAAACAAGCTAGCGCGAGGACCTCGGCGCTTTTATTTGAGCTTCTCGCGAGTTCCTGTCAAGTGTTTGCCACTTTAAGCCATTAGTTGGTTCCAATCGCGTCCCTCTTGGCTTATTTTTGTGGAAAGACACAACTTGTAGTATCGGAGGAGGAGGCACAAAGAAGAGAAGAGAGTCGAGTCGAGGAGGGGAGGGAGGGAGGGAGGGAGAGCATCCATCCACGCAAGAGGACGGGACACACGGAGAGAAAGACAACCACGCGAGCATCTCTCCTTTTTGTGTGTGTGACAATCATCACCTGCAAGAGGTAAGACTTTTGAACATGTCTTTTCACACTAGCGTGTGTGTATTTAGGGAGGGAGGGGAGGAAAAGGTGTGTGGGGGTCGGACAAAGAGCAAAAGGAGCCCCCCCATGACATCCGTGTTGTAACCTCCAGCTGCCTAAACAAAGAAGCCCGTCCGATGCAATCATGTTGTTCTCCCTTTCTGCACTTGTAGGCATCCCCACGGCTGCTTTCTCCACCGAAAAGGTAACACGCGCGCACACGCACACGCTTTCCACCTTGTCTCACCCCCCCCCCCCCACCACTCCAATTCATTCTTTTGATCGAAGGGAAACAGTGCCATTATTGTTTTTTGATTGGCTCATTAAAATTTGCATAATTGTTTCAGCAGAAGCTGTGCTCAGGCTCTTTGTCATCAGGCACACACACAATCGCTACGCAATTATGTGCATTTTCAAGCTCAAGCCAGAGATTTCAGGACTATTTTCAAATAATTTCACAACTAAAAACAAGCATCTAAAAACCAAATGTGTCAAATGATGAAACCTTGTGGCATGTTTTTACGCATCTTTGTACAAGCCAAAGCCCAACCTCAAAGAACAAAAATCCTCTTTTGAATATTCAACACACTAAAGCTAGTGGCAATGTCGGCAAGGAGTAAGAAAAAACTGTCTCCTCTTTGTAATAGATGACAGGCCGTACTGTACAGCAAGAGGCTCAACATACAGCCTTGCGGGTCTCCAGTGTCAAAATGTGGTCACTTTAACTCCACAAAGGAAGGGCCAAAAGTTGGAACTACTTGAATGCGAGGCAGATATGCGAGCCGCTTAACCACCGGGCAAACTCGGGGAGCTCATTTTGAGAAACAATTATCAAGTTTTGCGAGCTAAATTGCGTCTTGAGTCACATATGAAGTCAAGCAGTCGCTAAAAACAGCCTCTGCTTTCTTGGAGATGACAGTTGAAAAAAGTAGATGTGATAACTTGTATTTCAGTAGTCTCCTTTTTACTCAAGTACCTCCTTAAGAAATTCTTGACTCATCATGAGCAACATGCAAATGAAGCCTTAATGTTAATTAAAAAATGAGGCAGAGGTTTTAGTATATGTATTTTTCAATGTACTTTATTTGCTATTGTAAGGCACCGTAACAACATGCACAGTTTGAACATTAATACGGTTATGGGGGAAAGTTGACTTAAAGATTCCATTAAAATGTATTTTGAGCTAAGTTACTGAAGTCAATATTTAAAAACAAATCTGTTGTTGAAAAGTCACTTAGTTAAACACAAAGTTAAATACAACTGAACTGCACTTAAAAATGTACTGTATCTGATTTTTTTTTTTTTAAGTACTACATAGCTGTATGTTTGATTGTATTTCATGTTTTAAATTCTGTGACTTTTGTGTAAAACTACATCCAAAATAATGAGAATCAGTCTCATCTCTTTCAACATTTCATTTCATTTTTTTTCTTTTCAATGTAGCGCTAAAGCATCTTCATCGTGTTAAGTTTATTATTACAATGCACTGTGGGACAGTAAGAACGTTAGAAAAAAACAACTGTGGGCTGCAAACGGCCCCCAAGCTAGACTTCGGGCCCCCCCCCGAGCGTCATAACAATTTGTATTTTCCATCATTTAGATCCAGCAAACGGCAACCACTCCTCCACTTCGGGGATACCTGCCTCTGAATTGTTTGGTCCTCGGCCCCCTGTAACCCCCCCCACCCCACCCCTCCCACCCTGCTCCGTCCCAATGAAGGAGGCCGACGCCATCAAGCTGTTTGTGGGGCAGATTCCCCGGAATCTGGAGGAGAAGGACCTCAAGCCCATCTTTGAGCAGTTTGGCAAAATCTACGAACTCACCGTGATCAAAGACAAATACACCGGCATGCACAAAGGTGAGTCGCGCCATCGCAGCGCACGTGTCTTGTCCTGGCAGATGCAGCTAGACATCGCCATGGAAACGGTCACACCTCCTTTCCTCTCCTGCAGCGTGACATGGAGAAAACACTGAACACTCTGCAGACTATTATGTAAAGATGTCATGTCCAACTTTAACTTGAGATGAAGTGTGGAAAGTACACACTGTCGGAGGGGCTCTTTTGTGTGTGCGTGTGTGTGTTATGAAGCAGATTAGGCTGTATGCGCCAATCAGTGTAATGGGCCTGTAAGCCTGTGTGATACAAGAGGAAGAATCGGATGTTTTGAGAATCCTCTCGGCCACAGTAAGCTCCTCTTAAAAGCAATGAGATGGACCATAAGATGCTCGTGTGTGTGTGTGTGTGTGTGTTTCTTGTCCCTTGTTAACATACAGTGAAACCTCCCAACTGGAACACATTACGCTTCTTTTTATTTTTGGTATTAACGCGTCTAAAATGGAATCAGCCACTGACGTCAAACGTTTGTGTAAGTTAGCAAAAGTAGCATTCTGCATCTTCACTCAAAAGGACTTAAATGCACCGCAGCAGTCGTAGAAGATCCAAAGCAAAGACTTTTCTTCACAAAAAATCTGGTCAATACGGCTTGGGGCTGCTGAGAGTCCTCTCAAGTCGATGGGAATGCGGACAAAAAATAGCAAGTAGGTGCGGAAATAAAAGCTGTAGGTGACATTTCCTTAAAATGAAGTATTTTTCAAACGTGATCTAATTCCAAATAACTCCATCCATCCATTTTCTCAAGCGCTTCGTCCTCACAAGGGTCGCTGGGATGCTGGAGCCTATCCCAGCTGGCTTGGGACAGTAGGCGGGGCACACCCTCAACTGCTTGCCAGCCAATCGCAGGGCATACAGAGACAAATTCCAAATAACTCACAAAAGTAAATTACAAGTCTTCATTTTGACCAACTCGCTATAGAAGCCGCTAAGGGGCATTTAAAATAATAATAATAATAATAATAAAAATTGATGTGACTTTATGTGATGTCCAAATATAAGCCAAATGATTTTTTTCCAAGTGAAAGGCGATAGTGTTCCTGACTTTTTGGCTTGATAATTACATTCAAGTTTTAATCTTAAAATGGCTTACTTAAACCCGAAAGCAGGTTCTGAATGTCCAAAATGAAAATTTGCGATAGAGTGAATCCGCAATAGATTGAACCGCGAAGCAGCGAGCGTCATTTTGAAAAAAAACAATCAGTCTGCTTTCATGGAGGGCTGCCTGCAGAAATCGGACAACATTTACTGTGGAGAGGCTGAAATGGAGGTTTTAGACAATTAAGTTAACGATGAATCGATTATGAAAATATTTGTGATTAATTGCTTAAGTTTAGCTTTAAGTGAACCCAATAGGTTAATGTTAACTTCCACTGGATCTTATCATATTCAATCAAGTTATTTCCGAATGAAGTGTCGCAAAATGTCCGCTATAAGCCAAAACTTGCCGAATGAGTCGACTGATGCTGACTAAAATGAGCTCTGGTGACGTTTTCAGTGAGTCATCACGACAACGTGCTGGAAGGCGTTTGACTTTGTCGCTTCCGCTGTCATCTGTGACGTCCCCTCCACCCACCCGCAATCCTTGTGATGGTCCTAATCATGACGTCTACTCTTCCCTCTTGACGTACTTCACTTCATCAGCTTGTTACCGGGATGCTAACCTGCTGCTAATCTTGTTGTCTTAGTGCTGGTGACAGGTGTAGTAAACGGCTCCGGCCAGCCTCCCTCACACACACAGACGCAGGTACAGCCCATAGGCAAGCAGCGGGCGGGCGGGGGGCTCGGGTTTTGGGTGTATTTGGAGTGATCGTGAGGCATGCCTAGTGGTTTGGTATGCGGCCGGCGTAGACGTGAGTGAGTGCGCGGCGCCGGCCGGCGAGGCCTTGTTAGCCCCGCGCACACGTCTGTGGTGCTGTGGTGTGTGCTGACTCGTGCCGTGCCGTTCTGAACTGTGACGTGCCGTGGAGTGTCCTCTGCTCTCAAGTGCATCATCATGGTGTTGTTAGCTATCCTTGCAGTGCATGAATATTCATATCTGTAACCCCCCTCGCACAACAAGTCACGGCAGATGACGAGTCATCAGGGAGGGCAAATCCTGTCCGAGTCATTTAATGATTTCAAACGCTGTCTTCCTATACACAGTGCTGTATGTGTGTAGTAGGGCCCAACAGATATGCATTTTTTCAGGCTGATATTGATTTTTGGCAGAAAAAAATACCGGTTGCCGATGATCTAAAAATACATATAACGCATAAGACAAAAAAAAAAAAATTAAATCCTACGCACAAACTTTCGCTATTAAGATTCTTTGCTTTGATTGACGTGAAGTAGACCTTATCAAACATTTCATAAAGTATACAAGGCTATTGTGTAGATGTATGTGTCAATAGTAACATCATTTTTACTTGTTTAAGATTAGACTAAACTAAAATAATAGCAACTGAAAAAACAGTAAGAAGAATACTGACTGTTTTGACCTCTTGGGGGCAGTGTGGTGCCGTGCATCCATGGCGTACACACTTAAAGTGAGTACAGAAGAAAGTTGCGGTTGAATTCTATTAAAATAACTTGTTTTTCACATATTTGTGAATAATTTGTGCCATTGCGTTTATCTCACCTGTGGGTGTGTGTACCCACCCACAGCGTTTGTGAGTGGATATTAGTTATTGGAAGGAAAAACACTCCCGAAGTCGATGCTAACTTTCTGTTAGCATTTGAATGGGATCCTCCCTTTGCTTTTAGCATTAGTGCTAGGCTAGCAACATTTTAAAAACGAAGCATGTTTTGTTTTTAAATATATAGTGGGTGTAATTCTTAACGTCGTGTGTTTAGTTTTACAGTTAACTCTAACTGAGGTGTCATTAAACAGCTTAAAGGACGCTTGGGGACAACAGAATAACCAGAGTAACATACGCTACACGCTAGCTACTTGCTAATGCTACGCAGCAGGCAAAATGGTGCATTCAAGGTACTTTCACAGCGTCGGAAACTTCGATTTTCTTCGATAATGTTTTAAGGAGAAAATAATGGTCCATCGGGCCCAATTAGCTGATTGTTTTGGTCGATGTTTGAAGGCCAATAATGGGCCGATTAACCGATTAAGGCCCTAGTGTGCAGTGATAGAGGAGTGGGGGCGTGGGGCAAGGATGATACAGAGACTCCAAAAGAAAGTGATGAATTTTTGAGCCTCTCCCTGACCCACTATGCCTTTTTGCTCCTCACTGGTTGTCTTTGTGACAGGATGTGCGTTTCTGACGTACTGTGCGAGGGAGTCTGCACTCAAAGCCCAGAGCGCCCTTCACGAGCAGAAAACGCTACCGGGGGTAAGTGCGTATCACACACCAGCCACACAGTGCACACGACATGACAACTAGCGTGCACAAGATCTTAAACACCACCTCCCACTAGAGTTTATGTTTAAAGTCAATAATGATGTGCTCCCCGACTGTGTTCAGGGGCTCTTCTGACACAGTTGGACCTTCTGAACTGAGGGGAACGTCTACGTTCATGAAAGCAAAAAGCAGTCAAACCAGTTAACCTGTGGAACAATTCTTGTTGAGTTGAAACGAAACGGTGTAACGCACTAAAGAGTTTCCAAAAATATATCAATGCAAGTTTTGTGATTTATAAAACAATGGTATAGTGGCACACATAATTATTGCAAAATTGGATACAAATTTGTGTTTGTCGATGGATGTGTGCGTGCAGGTATACATACACTATATGCATCTATACAATATGTGTAAATGTGTATAACAATATGGGTGGACATATAAGTGGATGCGGACAATTTATGCTTGGTGTTTGTGTGGATGAATTTTGATGTTGCTAAGCAGTTTGAGGAATAATGAATCCTTATTTTTAAGTTTCTTTCGTTCTCTATTACTGTTTTTTGCACTCTAGTGGTTCCTTATGTTATAAGAGGAGACAATCGAACCCTGTATGTAAGACCTTGTACTGAAAAATTATTTCACCAGAAATATTAAGCCAAATTAAAACGATGCGTATAGGACTGGGTTTGTTCAAATGTCAAAATAAATTTCCCATGGGTGGATTCATTCGGGTTCCACGGTGACCCTTGGTCTTTTTCACACTTGTAAGAGTGGCTGTGTGTAGTTTGACTGATAGAAAACAACGCTCCAAGTAAAATGTACAAGCTGTTTCTTTGTCACTCACAGTCAAAGTTTACTGTAAAACTGACATATAAAACAACATTTTATTAGAAAATGAAACTGCGCTACTTTACAACTGCGGAACGCAGGAAATGGAATTTCGAATCGCTGCTGCCACATGTGGCCAAAAAATGAAACTGCACGTTCCCTTCTTCACAAACACAATGCACATGCACGTGACGTCACATCGGCTGACAGAGGGCGGGAAATTCGAATCCGAATCCAATCTGAGAACTGTTGGCCAGAGGCTCGCAGGAATACACATTGTGAACAGCTAAGGTGTTAATGCACTAATTAGAAGATGTTTCAGTCATAAATGATCAAATAAAAAGGCTAATGTAGAGATATTTTGGGGCAAATTGTTACAAAGAGCAGCTTTAATGGAAATTGTCAACAACGTTAAGTTCATTACAAATCTTTAAGCAACACAAAGAGAGCAGTCCTGAGTTATACGTATGCTTCTAGTATGATAACGACATTAATGAGGTCACAAGGAGGATGAAATCTGAAGATTTGGACATCATTTTACGTTCAACAACCGCTGTAAACAATTTATCGATTATCAAAAGAGTTGTCACTTAATTTGATAATCGATTAGTTGTCGACTGATCAATGAATTGTTGCACCGCTAACTGAATGTAGTGTGCCCTGTTTATCAACAAAGTCAAGCGCAGGTGCGCGCGCTCCTGGAAGTTGAGATGGCGTTAATAAGAGCCGTGAGCAGCCAGCAGGCGTCTTGCCGCTAAGGACAAACGCTCCGTCGTCTCCCCGGGGGGGACGCAAAGGCGAGCATGCGTGTATCATCGTCTCCGTTTGCCCATAGTTGTCAGTCCGTCCAACTCGTCCCTGTCCCGCCCTCCCCCGTTAGCACGGCCTGATAGCTAGCGCCTGGAGAGCGTGTGTAATTAATGTGGCCGTTCCCCTTTGTCTCATCTCGCTCCGGCTGCCTCCCCGCTGAGGGATCGTGTGGCGGTGCCGAGCGGGGCCGGGACAGCGTTCATTATGGATGGAGCTCTGTGACTGTCTCATACGCTGTACTTCTCTGTCACTCCCTCGCCGCTTTGTCCCTCCCCTCGCGTTTCTCTCTGACCTGATTTCTCTAGCGCTTAAAAAGGGATTTCACGCTAACTGTTTGAAATAGTTTGCATTATTTCAACATCCTTTTTTTTCCCTCTTTTTTTTTCCGGGGCTCCCGGCGCTGTGAATGGGATGTGCAAAACAGAGATAGGTGACGTCCAAATGGCGTTCTCCTGCCTTATCGCAAACTATTTGTGGCAGTTAGAAGAGAGAATAGCTGATGTGCATTTCGGATCCTCGAACAGACCTCAATTTCATTCTGGCTTGGTTTCCCGCAACATCTCCGCAGGCAAGCGTACCGATAAGATCTCTCTGGGAAAGCGTTTGGAACGCTCTTGTGGGGGAAGGGGAATATTCACGTGCAGAACGTGACGTCGTTGTACAGCCGAAGCTCCTAAAGTTAAAAACACAGTATTTCCTTGCTACTTTGCACTTTGGTTATTGTGGCTTTTCATTTGTGACCATAACTTCATCTGTTGCACTTTTGCCTCGCTGCTTTGCGGGTTTTCTTGATTTTTTTCCCCCCCCTTCCTTCTAAGTCGAAACAGTTTGAGGGGAAATTTGTTTTATCATAACCGAGACTATAAATGTCAGAGCTCGTTGCCCTCAGAATCAATGTGGGTACGTTCGCAAATACGCTCCAAGCGTGCTGCTTCACTCAAGAATGTTGTGAAACTGAACGTTGCTCAAATGTGCCGTTTGCCGTTTGCAAGTACCCCCAAAAAATGGAGCCAAATGGAGACCAACTTAAAAGTCTTTTTATTTTAAAATGGCTTACCCTAATCAGTCACTAGCTCGTTTAATATAGCCTACCACTGCTAATTACACCGAATCTCTTCACTACTACTGCTACTTGGTCAATGTCTTTATTGAACAAAGTTAACAAGACACAAACACATATTCACTCACAACCTGCCATTTGCCTTCACTCAACGGTTTAGCTGATTAACAGGCTAGCCAAGTCTGCATTTGCTAACTCGGATGTCTCTCATCAGGCCAGCCTTCCAAATGACAAAGTCCCACACATTCAGTCATGCATTATATGTAGGAAGCTTTAAAATCACTACTTTGCAAATTTCGTAGTCTGGAACATCATTTATAAAAACGTGGGATTACTGTAATTCAATCCAGGCTCCACATTGAACATTTAACTGCGCAGACAAAGTCTCATATTTTATGCAAGAAAACAAACAACAAATACATATTGCACAGTATACAGGTATTGAAATACTGATCATTTTGCCTCAATTATTTCATGTGCATGTGTCAGTGTGAAATGTTCTGCTCTGTCTACCACTACATTACATACCATCCATTGAAAGACTATTTGTAGTTAAGAAACCCTTTTCGGACTAATTAATTGAAATGAATTATTTTCTCGTGGCTGCTTTAGATGTTGGCATGTCCATTTTTTGTTTTGTTTTGTTTCTACCATTTTTTGGGGGGCATTTTGCAGTACTTTGGAAGTTCCACGATTGTACATACACGATACATGTACACACTCTACTACACGTCGCTGTTGTGATCATGTAATGATCTCGCACATGCAAACGCAGCAGGTGAAGTGTGGCGTTAATCCAATTAGGGGCCCTCCGAGGGGGCTGACCTTTATGTAAAAATCATTTCCCAACTGTCTGCCGATGCCCCACGTCTGTCTGTCGACTCATCCGCTGACCTTTGCCTCTCGTGATGTGCGCAACACTCTTTATTATTATTATTATTATTATTATTATTATCTGTCAGGAACCATCAGCAATTGGAGCACGCAGCCAAGCTTGTTTCACTTTTTATTAGATAATAAACAGGGAGCATTTTTGATATCCACCAATGAATTATCAATCAATTAATTGTCCGAAAATATTGATAGCTCTAAAATGAAAAAGCTAATTGAAAGAAACAGATGTCCTTCCCCCCCCCCCACCCTAAAATGATTTGACAAGCTTTAGTTCAGGGCAGCCAGACTATCAACCTTAAAGGAGGCGGTTGGTTTTCAGCACTGCCTTTCTCCATACAAAGGAAAATCTTTCCATTGTAATTTAGGTCTGCCATCACTTGCCGCTACCTGTCACCTTTTTCTAAAGCCCCCTCTGACCGGATTGAGACCGTTTATCCTTCTCTTCGCACATCATCCCTCTGCCACGTCCTTTTTATTTCTTCCTCATTCAGCGCTCTATGCTTTGCCTCTTCCTCCCTTTTATCTCCTTTTCCATTCAAATCCGCCTCCGTCCTCTGTTCATCTTCTCCCTTTATGTCCCGCACTCTCTCCTGGGCCGGCGCCGGCGCAATATGACTGGATATTCTGCTCACAAGCATCCCTTTCAGCGCTCGCCGCTTTCTTCTTTCAAATATCTCCGTGGTATCCCTTCATGCGCCTTTTTCCCTAATGTCCTTTACCCCCCGCACCCCCCACCCCTGGCTGCGCGCACGCTCGTCCTCCTCGGATTCTCATTTCACAGTCATTTATGGCGACCCTTCTCCTAAGTCCTCCACTCGTCGTCGACGCCCCCCCCCCCCCCCCCGCTCTCTACTGCCCTCCCCCGCACCCTTCGTTTCATTTCCCCTCCTCTTGATTAGTTGACCCTTTTGACCGTTTCACACCCCCCCCCCCCCTCCCCCCACCACCACTCACAGCCTCCTCTTCCTCAGCAGCTCCACTTGTTAAGCTGCATGATTAGTTTCTCACAAACTCATTTTCATAGTCTGATTCCGGGCTCATCATGGGACAAGCGGGCTGAAGTGCATGCGTGTGTGTTTGGTCCAAAGGGTGTCTTGGGATCTCTAAATTGCGTGTTCTGGTGGCTCGTCAAGTGTTCCCTTTCAATGAAGAGCAGCCACACATGCAGATCGACATGCACTTGTACATGTACTGTATGTGTGTGTGTGTGTGTGTGTGTGTGTGTGTTTTAACGATGGGTCCACCCGAAGCGGGCTGGGAAATGAGAGAATAAGAACGCGCGAGATGGACAGATGGCCAACATCCTGCACCTTCTGTTTACTTCGAAGGAAATCAAAGCACAGAGGGAGATTTGATCAGTGAAGTGATGGTGGGACGTGTTTTGCTGTATTTGACGTTTGAGCGACATTCCCTCGGGGATATGAAATAGCTCCCGTATATCGGCCTCACATCAGTGCGCGTTTGCGCACAAAGCTTGCGTGCAGTGTCGCCTTGAGATACGAGTGACACGACCGTTATTCAGTGATAGCAATTTCAACAAACACCGCCGTGCTCTTCTGCTTTGGGCTCAACTGGCCTTCAAATCCAAACTAAATCCAAAAAGCAAGCTTTGACTTTCCCGTCTGTCCCAAAGAATCAAAATGGATGTCATGTCCTTCTAATGCTTGTCCTGAAAGGAAAGTTTTATAGCTCAGAGAGCAGCCCCAACCACCCCCCCCACGCCAACCCCCACCCTCCCCGCTTTGAATTTGTTGACGAGAGGCTCAGCTCTGACCTCTGACCTCGGAAACAGACTGCCAGCCTCCTGCCACCATCTCTCTGGACTAACAAGACCCACACAGGCACACTGAACATAAAACCAGTCGATTTGCTCCTTCAACCAAACTTGACAACTTGTGTTGCCCATACTTTTTTTTTTTTTTTTAATTAATAAATAAAATGCCATTAGAACTTTTTTTCTTCAAGCTAATGTGTTAATCTTCTGTATTTTCTTGCTTTTGGTGCACCCATCTTTATGGTGAACTGTATTAGTGTGGGGGGAGCCGTATATAGAGAGAGTTTGGCCAAACAGTTGACCAATCACAGCATGATTGGTCAACTGCTGGTCTCATGACATACGGACGCCATCTTGTTACCCTGCTTGAAACCGAGTTGGCCAAACTCTTTCTATACACGGCTCTGTGCATGTATTGCCTCCCGATGGCCACAAGATCAGTACAATGACTTGGATTGCAGCATTAAATCACCATGCGCAAACTGTTTATTTCTTAGCATTCTTTTGACTATTTATTTGATTACACTTTTTATTAAAATAAAGTACAATATTACAGAGTGCTATTTTTATGTATTAAAACTTTTTGGAGGGGGTGAGGCTGGAAAAAAATCATTTCATTTCCATTCATGGCAATGGTGAGAAAAGACAATTTCAGTGTTGTTGTTGACAGCGTTGTCCATCTGTATGACAAAACATATTTCAGTCATAGAAAAACACTTCCAATATGTTGAGTTATTGCGGTATTTAGTATTCAACGGACCTAAACAACGCGGTGCATATTGGCGTCTACTGTGGCAAAAATAAGTGCAGTGCGACTTTGTCCAGTGGCGCTTCAAGTGGAGTAGCGCTCACCAGGAGGACCTTGGGTGGCAAGTGGCGTTCACTTTGCACGCGTGCTCGCACGGCCCGCGTGAAACGCATGCAAATGAGCGCTCGCACGCCATCCAGCCTGGGAACGTTGAGAGCCAACGTGTGCTCCCGTCCTCGTCATCAGCGCCACTCGCGGCTTCTTTGGATTCGCACGGCATATCTGGCCGGCTCTATCCGCTCTCGCCATCTCAATCTTTGCCAGCCTACAGCTGCCGTATTTGCGCTGTAATCTTTGCCTTATCTCTTGCTTTTGTTCTCTGCCGCTGATATCGCTCTCCCCCTCTCGTCCATTTAAATCCGTTCTCTCCTCCCTCGCCCGTTATCATTCCCCTCATCTTTGTTCCACTTCAGACTCGCTACACAATCGCACATACAAACACGCGCATTGGCTTGGTCATGCTGACTTCCCCGAATCTTAGTGTAGGTGAAATTAAAGTGTGATAAGCAGCTTAGCAGGTGTGTGCTGTCATGCTTCACTGCTATCCGGGGAGCTCTGTTCTTTAATTAGAGCCCAGCCTATACACACACACGCACACACACACACACACACACACACACATACAGGGCTTCGCTTGCCATGACACACTGGATGCCTGCTAAATTATTAATACGCATCATTATTACAGCAGCAATGTATCAATGCACTTGTGAAAATATGCACTTTGTAGTGGGGCTATTGATTCAACGCGTGTGTAATGACGCAATTCTCAAGCGAATACCTTGAAAGGAGTTTGAGGCGGGATGATGGAAGGATTCTGGTTAGTTGTCGTGTTTTGTGTCATCAAAATTCCTCCAGGAGTTGATAAACAATGACACATGCCGCTCGTCTTCCAAGTTGTTCTCATTTTAAAGCAAATGAATCAATAATTTACAGTGATTTGATTGCTTCCAGGCTAATCATAAAACACCGTAAGATTCTAACGTTCCGAACCACCGCGCATGTTTACAAAAAAGGCGGCAAACAACTTTACTACAAGTCGCAGTTAGGCGGATTGTGAGCAAACCAAAAAGAAGAAGTTTGAAGCTGTTCGCTGACACCCTCACCCAAAGAGAAATAAATCTTGTGTATATTAAACAAACACGTAACTTAAAGTCCTGATCTGATTCCATGAAAAAAGGTTCAAGCCGATTAATTATCAAAATAACATCATAGCCTGTATGTTGCCATATTGGACATTTTTGTCCAGTCCACGTCATCTCTGTGACGTGATTTATGCATAAACACAGCACTGTTTATTTTGGACTTATTTCATGATCTATTTTGTGCTCTAAAAATGCGGTACGGCATCGTCAAGTATTGCTATCACGTCTAACCATCTCAGTTTCATATTTTTCCTTCAAGAAAGGGGGGAAAAAAAGACATTCATCGCAAAAGTGAGTGACAAACACAACCCGGCCATGCACTGTGCAATCAGGACTGCTTGTCCCCTAAATGGATCAGTACATGTGCACATCGTAGTCCAATAACGAATTGCGTTTGCTTTATGTCCAAAAAAATGCGCCTGATTGTCGCCCAAATTTAGGATGACATGACAATCACAGTTTGAAAATATTTGAATGAAACTCGCAATATTTTGGATAATATTAACGTCATAAGCGTTATTTTTGCATATGCATATGAAAGTGGCAAAGCTTCGGACGTTATTATCCAAAATAAGCAATTGAAAGGCAAAGTGTGATAGCGGCTGTTTTTCTTTGTCATTGTATTTAATGATGCCGTCACTGTAAGGATTGTCTGACGTGGTAACGAGGGTTTGACCTCCGAGTTTGCGACTCCAAACTGTTCAACTTGTGAGCTTCCACCGCGCTGGTCGTACGGGATGCGCGTGTAACGTTGTGCGTGTTTTTCCATGTGGAATCTAAGATGCCTGGCAGGAGGCCTCCCGACGGGGCAAAGCTATGATGAGCAATTATCCACTAGGGCGACTTTGTGGGCTAATTTAGCATATTTATGTGGTCAGCAGCACTGTTTACTATTCCCCTTCACTGCTTACTGCTGCACTTTCAATTTAGAACACAACCACGCTTTCCTCTCTTGCTTCTCTCCTTCATTTTCTCTCTTCTTCTTCCTCCTCCTCCTCTGCCTCTATCTCTCCCCGCCTGATGGGGTTTGTGATGTGTATCGCCCCCCCCCCACCCCAAACTGCCGCTCCCCCACACCCCCTCCCCTTCCCTCGTTCTGATTCTCTATTTTTATCTCCGCTGTGTGTGGGATGGGAAGGGAGTAGGGGGACAAATGTCGAATGAAGTGTGTGTTGTGAGTAGAGGGGAAAGAGGCGGAGCCAGAGATTGTGATAAAGAGGGGGGATGCAGAGCGACGGGGGTGTTTGTGGTTTGTGTACAGCTAAGACCGATGGGGATTTGGCCTGTTTGTTTTAAACAAAAGTCTTTGGCGTGCATGTGCGTGTGTGTGTGTTTGTGCGTTTGTGCATGCAACATGGAGAGGGAAAGAAGGCCTGCCTCATATTTCATCACAAAAATGAGGCAGAATCTAATCATAGCCTCATAAAAGTATGACCCCAGAGAGCACCTGCCTCTTTAGGACACACGCACACGCATGCTTCCTTTCACTCACGCACACACATATACACGCACACGCACACGCACACTCAACGAGGAACATTTGTATCTCAGCCACTCTTATGAACTCGACAAAGTGCAATTTATGCGGAAATTGTGTGGGAATGCTGCAAAATCTGAATGCTAAGAGTTGAATGCATGTGCTTATGAAGTAAATAGAAAGAGAAATGATGTGAAAATGACAGTTTTATAATTGTACTTAAATGACAAATGAATGAAAAGAAAACTTTGAGCTACAATCGGTCTAAAGTGGGATTTAATCATTTCAGGGAAATGATCCTCTATTTCCTAATCTGATATTCAGTTGGTATCGAGCCATCAAATGTACAAAATGGTGGTCCAAGCGAGGTTTGAACTCAGGTTCTCTATCGTGGCAGGCAATTGCTCTAAGCACTGACCTAACTTGACTTGTTCAAATTCATGGCTAATGTGGCGTGTTTATTTTGAAAAGTGTCATCTGATGCTGACAAATTTCAATGTCTGTCCCATTGAAGATGAATGGAGAAAAGTTGATATTTTTAAGTAATGTGGAATCAGACGATACATACCCTGGGAGTCGTGAATTTTTGAAGCAAGTTTAAATTTGAACGGTGTCAATTGGAAATATTATCTGGGAGTTCTTTCACGGCGAAAAAGTGTAGAGAATAAAAATCGCAATAGACTTGCTGAAGCACTAAATTCAGCACGATTGCGAGGAGGCGGCAGGATGTGATTTCCGTCTGTCAGAGTCAGAAAGTAACTCAAAGGTGAAGTGACACGTAAATATGAGGCGGCAACAGACACGCACGCGGGCCTCTTTTACGTTTATGGCTTACGTACGCACGTACGTATTCAGCAGTTGAGTTACGACGCAATCAGCTGGCCGATGCCGTATAGAACCTCGGCCATCCAAACTCCCCTTCAAGCCTCCTCGCCTGTAATGCCACAAGCGCGCCTCTTCATTTTAAGACGGACGCTTTCATTGCAATTCTTTTTGGGAAATGCTGGCCTCGATTTGTTTCTCTTTACATGTCATTGCATTTGATCGATAAGTATTAGGAAGCGTTAGAGCCACACTGAAAAATAAATAAATAAATATATAAAATAGCATACTTTCCCCATACTACCCGGTGGCATTTAGGGGGAAATATGCTATATTTGTAGCATTTAGCCTAAAAACACGCTCGAATGTATTTGCGAGTTTGTTGGCGCATACTTGTGAGCACATTTGAACGTACTTGTGAATATATTTTGAACCTATTTGCAAGTACGTTCCAATATGCTTAAAGACTTGTATGTTGGAACATACTCACAACTATGTTCAAACGTGCTCGCCAGTCAAAAACAGATACTCCGCATTAGCAGTTCCACGCTCCCGTAGAAATGACTTGTTCAAAAAAAAATGGATTTTTTAAATGTATTTTCCAATTCATCAATGAATGAAAAATTAAGAGGCAGATGAATCGTTAGTAAATTATTATTGCAAGACTAAAAATATAATTCAGGAAATTCATTAGTGAAAAAGAAGAGTTACAATAATAAAGTTTTACTATCATGAGAATAAATTGTAATTTTATGAGATAAAGCATTCTTGGATCCCGTTGAAAGACGCTCACAAAATAAATGTGATATACAAAACGATGAGATTATTACAAAGAATAAAGTCTCAATTTTAATGAGGCCAAATTTCCCCCCTTGAACCCAAAGTCAACAGTCTGAGACCAGCAGCTGCTCGCTCCCTCTCTTGAGACCCGCCGTTAGAAAATCACAACACAACAATATTACACCTTCTTCTTATTAACATGACTTTTTTTTTTTTTTTTACTTCTTTCTCATAAAATTATGACTTTCATGTGAACTTTTTTTGCTGGTTATTTAGCTTGTTTTCAGCATGGTCCTCGGTCAGGCCGTGCGGTATGTTGTACATCGTCCAAATCAAGCGCTGGAACCTTGACAGATGTCTGACGGTCCCAGCATTTGCACTTGAGTAGGCTTAGCGCCGGGTTCCAAACACACACGGATCACGTTGCCAGCATCCTGTCCTCCTCTCAATTGTATTCTAGAACATTCACGCTTTTTTTTTTTTTTTTGCGCGTGACCATTTGATGACGCGCACCTTCCGGCACGGGTTGAGTACATTGACGGAGAAACGGTATGACACGTATGATGTCGTGGTATTAATCAAGGTTGTTATACTTGTTATAATTCTAGCTAAGATGTCCTTTGTTTTCATCAATTAATTTCATACATGAGCTTTCAGGGTCGATTTTAAACGTATTTATTTTGGGTCAGACCGTTTCGTACCTTTGCACAGACATACGAAAGTAGGGAGGTCGAAAAAGCTGTTTGGGAATTGTAGTTCACTCACCCTCTGTCTGTTTGTCTGTCTGTGTGGTCCATCCATCCATATAGTCTTTTTTTTCATCTTGCATGCAAGAAAGGCTATGTATTAAACATGGTGAAGCAGCATTTAGCTATTATGCTGCATGCAAATAGAATGAGCTGCCGACAGAAGTGAAATCAGCCCCGAATCTTTGAATCAATTCTGGTCTCTTAGTCATTTTAGAAACCGACTTTTATTTATTGATTTTATTTTTAAACGTTTAAATGTTTTTAAAGACTTATGTTCTTTTTTTAAATTTTTATTTACAACCAACAAAACTGCTCTAAAAACTATGTAAAAGTAAGTGAATTTGAAAAACAAAAGTCAAAATGAAATGTCAACTAACTATAATGGAAAAAGGCAAAGCTATTCTTTTAAAGCTGGCTGCAAAGTGTGTTGGATGCTAATATGCTAATATGCTAATATTTGCATACAGGCAGACGTATAGGGCCATTTGAGGAAAGAGTGAATGGAACGAGTGAATTCATCAAAATGAAAAAAAAAGAGGCGGGGCGGGGGGTGTTTGTTAAGAGCATTGTGGGTCATCAAGAGGTTTGGCATGAATAGTGGCATATAGACTGTGAGGGGGGGGGGGGTGAGACTGGGAGGAGCAGGGGAGGTCGGGTTAGTGAGAAGAAACAGACAAAAGTTTGCCATAATGAGCGTGGAGGAAGGGCCAGGCGGCTGCTGGGTGTAAGAATAGCGTCTCCGGGAGGTGCCGGCGCTGGCGGGGTGACGTCTGGGCGCACTTCTGTCACTGTTGGACAAAGACATCTGTCAGAGGCGGCGCTGGCTGTGTGTGTGTGTGTGTGTGTGTGTGTGTGTGTGTGTGTGTGTGTGTGTGTGTGTGTGTGTGTGTGTGTGTGTGTGTGAGACGATGACAGGACTGGGGTCGCACCTGGGCTACGACCCTTTCACTGAGGTCGTCTCTGCCAGCCAGCACACTTCAGTCCGCTGCCGGGATAATTGCCTTTTCACTGCAGCTTTATTCGGACGTGGACGTTGTCAGCTCGCACAATGCGCGTCCAAGTAGATCAGCGCAATTGGAAACGAGTTGAAGCCAGTACAGTGTGGCAGGGAAAGAAAAGAGAAAAAAAAAGAGCTCTAAATGTATTGAAAATAACTACAGTACAATTAAACAGATTTTTTTTTTTTAAATGTACTTCAAAGGACCATATTTCCTCGCATCAATTTAAATGAAAATGGATCAATTTTGTCAAAAAGGTCATATGTTTGTTGGGTTTATTCGATTAAAATCGATTAAAATCGTAATCGTCCTGAATGTCTGTAAAAATTGAGATGTTATTTTTTCACCATATCGCCCTGCCCTATGCCACATTATTCTGTACTTTTCTCTTTCTGCTTTTTAAACTTGCCAAATGTGTCACTGGCTCTGCCCTCAATGTAATCTCATTTTCCTTTTTTTTTTTTTTTTTTGCAATCATGAATTTGTATGGATTTGAGCAGCCATTTTAATTCTCCGGCTCATTTCCCAAAGGACTTAGACTCCCCAAAAATAGAAAGAAGCTCCAAGTGCATAGGTCTAACATTTATCCGCTATAGTCCTGCTGGATTATGCGCCGCTCAATCCAAAGGATCAAATTTCACTGAGTGCTCCGCTCGCTTCATGCAGGATGCTCTGACGAAAACAGTGATATTATACAAATCAACGAGGTGGTTCGTTCTGCTCCATGCGTGCGCTCCATAGCATCATTAGGGGGGGGGGGGGGGGGGGGGGCTGAGACGGGGGGGGGGACTCCCTCCAGCTGGTAGACCGATTCAGGGTTAACGGCCAGATCAACAACGCGTACTCCTCAGGTGTGAAAAATGCACGGCAGAAGACCGAGGGAATGGGGATCTTTTTTCTTTTTTTTATATATTACGGTAGCAGGCGGCGGTTGCCAGGCGACGGGGCTGAGCGAGATGCCGGGTTGCTAGGCAACGCGGCGGATGCAAAGCCAAACGTGATGAGGGAGAGGAGGAAGAGGAGGGGCCGCCGGTGAAGCCGCTCTACCGCCGTTTTCATCCAGCTGTGAAGGAGCCGTGTAAACAGGCGCGCCCCGCACGCGCTCGGCTTCACGGGGACGCTCGTGTTTGAACCCACGCACGCGTCAGGTAGATCGCATCCTTCCACCGTTGACCGATCGCTTTCAACAAATATTTGCAACACAAGACCAAAGCATTTCGGAGCAACACAGATGAGGTGATGCAAAAAAGATGAATACAACCATTTTTTAAATAATGACAATATTTAATATATGAATGCAAACATCATAATACATATTTCCTTTGTTTATGATCTATAGCTAGTACAATGTAGGAATAAACACATTGCACGTTTCATCTTCACCACACTTTTGTTGATTTGTCAATCAACAAAATCGTCATCATCAGTGACCTGACACATTTTTGGGATGGCATCGTAAAGGCCCAGGATGTGCTCTGGATATGAAAAGTCTACACACCCTATAAATGACAGGTTTTTGTCATATGAAAAACGAGACCAAGATAAATCGGTGAAAAACATTTGCCACTACTAATGGAACCCAAAATTTGTACAACTTTTTTTGTACAACCAACAAGAAGACAACTTTTTGAGATTTTTTTTTTTTTAATTTATTTGCGTTTTAGCATAAGCTTGAAGGTTTGCGCTAATGCTGACTGTTCAAACTGTACATTTTGTTACAGTAGCTTCAACTTTTTGGGAATACAATACAGTGTGTTTATTAAGTACAGTTCATTTGTATTTCACTTTTAACTATGATACATTAGAATTTTATCTTTCACTACAAACATTTATTTGTGGTGGTACTCAGAGGGCTAAGTGTTTTTGTTTAGGTGGTACTTATAGGCAAAAGCCAATGATAATAATCATTTTGTGAAAGTTTGTCCGTTTGTTTGCTCAGATGTAGACCATGGATCATTCTTACATAAAAAATATTATTTTAAGTGTCTTATAGCCACTTCGTCACACAACAATTGCGAATCAGAGAGCAATTTGAAAATGGGGTCTCAAAATGTGAGTTTCTGAAATGGCTTGTAGTCCGCATGTAATCGGTGAACTGAGGATGTCCCGGTTATTCCTGACGATCACAATACGATAATGTTGTTGTGCGCGGACCCCTCAACGTAACCATCTGCTTCCATTGACTCCAAAATCTCAACCCAAATGTACGGCAAATACACGGACAAATGTTGGGAAGCAAGTCTTTCTCAAAGCCGTGTTTTTTGCACCACCATTTAGGAACGCAAAGAAACAAAGACTTGTGGTTTTTACAAGTTCGGTGAGTGACTGACCAAAAAAAAAAAAACGGTCCCGACGTGTTTTTCGACTTGGGTTTGCTGTTGTTGTGACACAAACAGGCAGACGAGGCGCTCGCCCGCCTGTGCCCGATTTCGCTTTGGTCCAATTCACACATAATGAATTTCTGTGTCCGCTAAGCACGCTCGCAATCACGGCGAGGAAACGAGCGTCGGAAGAGGAGGAGCTGATTGTGCTGCACAAATCCAGAGAAAAGAAGAATGGCTGCAAAACGCAAGGATAGCAGAGTCACCATCGGCCAGAGATTAGGAGGCTTTTGCTTGCAAATAGGAACGCAGGCAACAACAAAAAAATCACGCGGGATAAAAATACTTCTGGAAACGGGACACGTGTGAGAGGCTGGGGGGCGGCGGCTACCGTGTACCGTGTACTTAACATATGCACCAAAATAATTGTGTGTTCTCATGCTGTGCACTGTAATCACTTTCATTATTCATTTTTACAGGAGGAGGATATTGCCCTCCAGCGTTTTCATAGCAAAACACAATCAATGCAAATATGGAAATGATTTAACACTCTCATTTAATCCATGTTCCAAATAACCCGCGCACGCACACACACACACACGATCTCCTCCTCTCTCGTCTGGATGTGGGGCAATGGTTCGTTCCGCTGATTTTGCGTAGGTGGGGGAGGGAGTAGAATACGATTTGATTGGATAATCCAAGGATTTAATATCCCCTAATCCTGGCACAATCCTCCCTGCATTACTGAAGGGAGTGAGATTAACTGTACGCGTAGAGGATGTGTTTGTGTGCGCGCAAACACAAGGGGAGCAAAAGTGTGTCGCGTGTGAGCGACGGTCTCCTGCAAGTGAGCGGACATTTTTGTTGGCATGCAAATGGAAGTGCGCTTTGCATGCAGGCCCTCGTTCGTGCCGGCCGCCTCTTGAGTGGCCGCCATATATCACATACATCGCACGCATCCGCACGCCACTGCTCACATACCAATTGGCCGAGGAGACCGCATCAAAAAAAATTAAAAAAAAGCACTTGGGAGCGCCTGTTCGTATGCAGATGGTTGCTGTTAATGAAGTCTTAATTGGAACGTGAGTAATGAGAGGCTAATCTGATTTGAAAGGAGCGCCTGCCTTTGCTCACGTGTGTGCTGTAACGGAAAGAAAGATTGTACGGCGTGTCTGACATGCGGCCGTCGTACTTGACGGGCCAAAACGACAACATTGGCCGTTCAGATCAAATCCTAGTCACGGAAAATGTATCAACTGTAAAAGCATTGTGCAAGTTCATCATTCTCTTCTCCATATGGTAGAAATAATGAAACACTCTTTAAACGTCGCTCACTCCATTTGTTTTGCTTGCCGCTTGTCCTCATCCTGGTCGCGGGTAAGATGAGTCGATCCCATCTGATTTTGTCAAGCGGCTCATGCTAACTGACATGCTAACTGCTATTCCAAATGTACACTGTGCGGCTACTATTTCATTTCTGACTTATTTCACAAGTGTACGGCCTCACGACTCTGGCTGGAAGCGTTCGGTTTAGGTGAACGCTATGGGATTTTTTTTTTTCAATAGGTTTTAGGTGAACTAATGAATGCACGCACGCACATACACATAATCACCCACATACAAAAAAAATTAAAAAAAGGAGAGCAATGATGATGACATGTCAAATCGGTGAAATTACGAATGAACAATACTGAGCTCTCCAGAAAAAAAAAAAAAAAAAAAAAAAAAAACAAGAGCATTGCCTAATTTGAACAAATACGATTGATGGCCGTGATAAGATTTCCCCCCCAAATGACAGCCTGTCAAAATGCTTAATTGGCCACTTTTACCCGAGTGCAGCGCGGCAAGAAATGTGAAAATCGGACGATTTGTTGCAAAAGGAATTTTTGTGTGGGTAGAAATGGCCTTTTGGCAAACGTTTTTGTGTGACGTTGCCAACAGAGAATCTGCTCAAAACAGTATAAGTTGATTCTTTCTTTCGTTTGGTCTGTTGCAAGTTGTTCTTCAAGTTGTTCAATTTTCTGATAAGTTTTGGTTAAAAATGTCCACCAATAAGCTCGCACGGGCTGAAATTCCAAGAGGTTCGCTAAGTCTTGAAGTTGAAGTTACCGTGACATTTCGCACAACGCTTTCACTTACACTAAAAATATCTTAAAAATCGTAAATAGTGCCAATAGAAAAAAAAGGAATGAGAAAACTATTGTGGACAGTAGAATAGGTCGCGTTAGTAAGATAAGATCCACTGATTGTCACACCCACCTAAGTGGGGCGAAATTCGTTCTCCGCATTTGACCCATCCCCTGAGGGAGCGGTGAGCAGCAGCAGCAGCAGCAGCCGCGCTCGGGGATCATATTGTGATCTAACCTCCCAATTCCAACCCTGAATGCTGAGTGTCAAGCAGAGCGGCAATGGGTCCCATTTTTTTTAGTCTTTGGTATGACCCGGCCGGGAACTGAACCCACGACCTCCCAGTCTCAGGGCGGACACTGTACCACTCGGCCACTGAGCTGGTTAGAGTAATGATGAGTGTGAATGGATTTGTTATGGAGAATTGATTCCTCTTTTTCATTGTTAAGAAAATTCCCGCAAATACTAATCATGTTGCGGTCTTAAAGCTCCACATATTCTGGTTCATCTCAACTCCTTTACAGTTTTTTCGCCACATCACAACATTGTGGAGCTGTCATACTTTTCCCCTTCTGCCATTGTTCCGCATCTGATACTTCAGTTGCTAAGCAGAAGAAAAAGTAGCTCCCACCAAAAGTGTATTCTTCAGACAAATGAAGTTCAAAAAAAAAAGTTTTTGACTCGATAATGAATTTCAGAGCATCAATGTTGTACACTGTAAATTTGCATGTCGCTAACGTCTAAAGCAAATGTGCAATGGAAGAACAAACAGGAAAGAAAAAAACAACAATATGAAAGCAGTAACAGCGCTAAACATCGAATAATGTTTCTGCTCAGTCATCCAACATCTCCGACTATCGTGACATTGAATCCATAACGGCGCTCCGAGTCCATCGGCGAACTTCTCTGTAAATGCGCTTATCTGTTCTCCGGCTCACCACCGTTTTTTTTACAAAAAGTGTCGAAAAGCAAGCATGCAGTTAATGATGTCATAATGAGGGTCTTGCGAGGTGCGCCGACTGGCAATTGTCCATCCAGTAGATGTGAATGTGTTTGTTTGTTTGTTTGTTTGTTGGTGTCGTGTGATTGGTGGTAACCCAAAGTCTGCCGCGCCCTGCGACCCCACCTGAGGATATTGAAGTTGGACGGACATTCCACATTGCCTCCCTTCTTCTAGTCATGCATTTTTTCCTCATTGATGATTTGAGACGGTTGCCACCTTTTTTTCCCGAGAGAGGAGAAGCACGAAGGCGGCAAAGCGCTTCCCGGCGCAAATTCTTTGTTTACCAGAAGATCGCAGCAGTCGCCCTTGGCAACCGGCATCCTTGTTTACCTCGCCGCGTGTGCCGTCATACGATCGCCATGGCAACCCGCCGGTCGCCTGGACGATTTTCCGACGCCATTGTTTTGTCTCGGCGGAAGCGGCTGCCGTCTCCTCCTCTCGCTGCACTTGCGATATTCCCAGACTGAGATGTCAGTTTCAGCACAAATCGGGCATGATAGCGACTGACGGATCAGGTAGCCCAGCCCCCACCAACCAAACCCCCCCCCAAACCCCCCCCCCCCCCCCCCCCCCCACCGTTGAGTGCGTTTCACAGTCGCAATGACGGCCTCATGAAGGGAGAAATGCAGCTGGGGCCGGAGAGATTGGAGGATAGAAGGAATGTGAGTGGCGCAGATCTGGCAACAATCTCGACAACACGGCCTCAAATCAATGAACAAGACGTGACTGATCGATGGCTTGATAGCGCAAGACGGATGGCAGCGTGCGAATGATGGACGGTTGGACAAACGGTTGGATGGGGAGAGACGTGTGAATCCAAGGTCACTGGGAACACTGGTGGTGCTGGTGTGTGTGTGTGTGTGTGTGTGCGCGCGTCATTCCTGTAAGTTTATGTGAGCCGACAGCTCCAGTCAATAAAGGTTAAAAATGTGCATCATCGCTTCCCCTTCCCCTGCGCGTGTGCGTGTGTGTTCGCACCTGTGATGGCCTTGCCTTCGATCAATAGCTTGTGGTGACAGCTAAGAGCTGATTAATCAAAGGTATGGATCAGTCTCTCCCGGCGCCGCCCCCTCCTCAATTACCAGCTTCATTACATTGCCTTAACACCCCACTGGGACCCTTGCCTGGTCTCTCTCTCAACGCCTCCCTCGTGCCTCTTTGCACTCCCTCCCTCCAATCACGTCCTCTGTTTTATGTCCTCCCTTTTGTTTTGGATTTTGTAACTCCCCGTTGTTGATTCATGGCCCGGCTCATTCGGAAGTCGAGTCTTAACATGGCCGCCCGCCACCGTTGGAATGCAATCTTGGTCAATGCAATGCAAATTCATTTCAGATGTTTTTCGCTTTTTGGTCACGTCACAATTTGCCAATTATCAATGGCTTGTTTATCTTTTGCTAAAAACAGAACGTGGATCATGTGAATGTGTCATTTTGTGAAAATGTCATAAACTGGAGATCTTTCATTTTTATTGGGCGGTGAAGCCATTTTCACTGACACAACATGGAGGAGATTTGACAAGATATGAAATATCTGTATCACGGTATGTAATGCTGGCTTAGCCGTACAATACCATATATGGCAATATGTACTTTTGGATCAGGACATTGTCATGTTCCTTCCTTCCGTAGCTTCAATTCGGAAAAATGGGCGTGTCGGCCACATGCTGTTGTTCTTTTCACTCGGCTTGGAATCAATATTGTCCTTTTTTCTCGGCAAGTCTCTTTTCCTTTCTTCCCTCGCAGGGATTTTTCTCGCATTTCTTGACTTTTCTTTCATCGCCGTCATTCCCGCTGCTCGCCTCGTTCCCTGTGGCATTAACACGCCGTCTCATTGCCTCAGTGCTATGACTAAGCACTGTGTGTGTGTGTGTGTGTGTGTGTGTGCGTGTGTGTGTGTGTGTGTGTGTGTGTGTTTTGCACTTGTTCCTGCTCTGGCTGTGTGCGCTGAAGGGCTGTGCAGAACATGTGTGTGCATGCATGCATAATAAATCCCGGGCGATGGATCTCGGTAGTCGTGACATTTTTTAGACAGAGCGAGTCACGACTGAATCACGCTTGCCTCCTCCCGTCCTCTCTCTCGCTCTCTCTCTCTCTCTCCCTCTTTTTTTGAATCATCCTCTCCAGCGCCAGTTTTGCTTTCATCCTCCCACACTCCATCTCTCCATCTATGCAATGCCCCCCCCCCCCCCCCCCCCCCCCCCCCACACACACACACACACACCACTATCTGGCTCTCTTCTCCTCTCCAGCGGTCCCATTCACTGCCTGTGTTCCTCTTGGCCTTCCATCTGCCCTTTATGTCGCTCCAAAGTCAGCCGGGGTCCCCCAAGGCCTCTCACTTCTTCTCCATCTTTTTATTTATTTATTTATTTGCCGACTTTATTTGGGACCACTGTGGCCGTTAGCTTCCCACACTTGTCACTCGTCCCGCCGCTCCTCCTCCCCTCCTCGTCTTCCCTTGCCTCTATCGCAACCTACTCGTGTCCCTCGTCTAATCCGTAGTTGCCCTGTAATCCAGATCAGCTGGCCTTCATTCTTAATCTCGTCACTTCTCAATCCCCTGCGGTACTCCACTCTGATTGTGTGTGTGCGTGCGTGCGTGCGTGCGTGCGTGCGTGTGACAGAGAGAAAGAGAAAGAAAGAAAGAAAGATCCTCGGTCCGAATTCATGAGTGATAAATGCCAAATGTGATTAGCCAAATGAGGTTTAAAAGCACAATAACATTCACATACAAGGAAATAATTCATGAGTTCTTGTCATGATTAAATCAGGTCTGATTTGAGGATGTCACACGATAGCATACATTTTGATTTTGCTTTGCTGAAAATACCTCGCCGATTATCGGCGCCGATATTCAACATATTGATGAATATCGGCTTCTGCCTTTTTGAGAGCTCACAGCCGATAATAGATCAATTTAAAACTGTGTTAATTATAGGGAACTATTAACTTTAAAAGAAATACTGCTGTCTCTTGCACTGCTCTGCACCTTTTGTTTGAAATGAAAACTAAGATACGTACAAATGTTACATTTTAAAAATATATATTTTCACATCATCTTCCCATGATACTTTTCTGCGCACTCGCTCACTGGCCACCTTCTTGTAGACACTCTGTAAGGCTTGTGTATGCTTGAAGCTTCAAATGTGGGGAAAAAAAAGCCAAAGGACCATTTTTTCCCCGCCTTACTACTGAAAATTCCATAATAATACTTACACACTTTTGTCGAGATTTTTTGGCGATCTGTTGAACTGTGCATACATACGAGTATCAAAAATATTTTGGGTCATTTCCTATTTCACCGCATGGTATTGCTGGACTTTTGTAGTACTGGTATCCTTTGCACAGTTACAGAGTAAGAATACACTGGATTTTCTGTAATCAAGGTCAAAAAGTTACTCAACAAGCGGACGTATGACGTTGTTGACATTTTCTGCCGGCTTCTCTCTATTAACGGATATGAAAGCATACGAGTGAGACTAATTGTGAAATACAGCGCACATTACGGAGCGCACGTGGATTCACGCGCCTTGTTTTTCTACTTCAGATGAATCGGCCGATCCAGGTGAAACCAGCAGACAGCGAAGGCAGAGGAGGTGAGATGCACGCACGCACGCACGCACGCACGCACGCACGCACGCACGCACGCACACACACACACACACGCATGCGCACACACACACGCACATTAAGTGACAGAGAGAAGCTTCAAAATGGATGAGACAGAGATGGCGAGTGGTCTGTGGGGAGCTTGGCAGCCTCCACACAACAGACTCTCCTTGTTCCGCTGTAGTGAATACTGCTCCCTGGTGGACATTAGTGGAAGCTTCCTACAAAAACAACCCAAATGCACTCCAGCGAGGTGGGAATGATGTTTAAGCCAAGGTTGTGCACGTCATGTCTCGCTTCGAGTTGACTCCTAAATCAGTCGGGAAGCACGCGAGGAATGTTCACGAACTCCCTCGTCGGCCAATCCAAGTTTTTTTGTGGAGCAAGGTGGTGAATTTGAGGCAGGCAAGTGGTGAAGAAAGTTCCGCGTGGACGGACGATGTCATGCTTTAAAAAGGAGACACCAAACGATGGCAGCAAAAGGGATTTGTTTGATGAAGACATTCGTTGATTTCCTCTCTTTAATGGATGCCAATTGGAGTGCACATTGTTTATTTACAACCACCAAGCAATGTTGCCTTAATAACGGTCCCCCGCTAGCTAAATGCTAACATGGGAAATGTTAATTGCTCTTTGACAACGCTTTAAGCAACAGATATTTGAACAAAAATGGCATGTATTTTTTTTATTCTCCTCTCCTACTAAAAATAATTCATATGACAGAACAATAGTAGTAGTTGAAAAAGTATATTCCTCTTTAATTGGTTCTACATCTACTGCACCGTAATATACTGCCTCAAATGACAAATCAACAATAAATCACCAACTATTCACTTTTTTATGCTCTATTTGAAAATGGACATTGTTATAAAGGGTTCATTATCCTTAAAAAAAAAGGTGCTGGATTAATTTCATTTCAATGGAGTGAGGGGTTTTGAGTTGAGAGTATAGTGTGGAAACAAATTCAACTTGAATAACAATGCACAAACTATTAATTTTGTTTGGACAAACAATCTTGATTGAATGATTTCATTGGCCGAGTTGTGACACGTGTGGCAGGTAACAATGCATGCGATTGCCCTGCGCATTTCCTTACTGCCGGAATGATGTTTTATTGTCGCAATCAAACAATCGTAAATGCAAGGACCCCCCCCCCCCCCCTCATCCCCTCTACAGTACCTCTTGCTGGGAAGAATCCGCTTTTCAAGAGCGGACTCACTCCTAATGGTTTGTTTTCCTCCACAGAGGACAGGAAGTTGTTTGTGGGCATGCTGGGAAAGCAACAGAGCGACGAGGACGTTCGAAGGCTGTTCGAACCCTTTGGCAGCATAGACGAGTGCACCGTGTTGAGAGGACCCGACGGCACCAGCAAAGGTGCGTGACCTGCGCGCTCATCGGAGTGGAGCTCACGTTGGCGTGCCCACTCCTTGTTTATTGATGGGTTTATTCATTTTGTGTTCCTTTAGGGTGTGCTTTTGTCAAATTCCAGGGACACGCCGAAGCCCAGGCTGCAATCAATAGCCTGCACGGGAGTCGCACCATGCCTGTGAGTTGAAGGGGCTTCCTAATCGGGCTTCCTAATCGGGCTCCGGGCTAGAACGCACGATTTTGTTTTGTCTATGAAACGCTGAGCTGGGCTCGTTGTGTCCGTACAAGACATGGAAAGAAAACTCGTACCGGTAGCGGTCTCATGTCAAACATGATCTTCTCTGTTTTCAAAAAATCTTTTCTTCAATATTCCTAGAAGATCACAATGTCCCATCGCCGGCGAGCTATTTTTAGAACAGGCCTCCAAACGATGAGAAAACAGATCGAATCCGGTTGTTACCTCCAACAAAGCAATCATGACTAGGAATATCGGCGCCATTTTGACGAATATCGGTATCGGCCCAAACCATTTTCATCTCAGGGAATTATTTATTGAAAGTTTCAGTTAACTTGATAAGATCCTGCCTACCTTTGGCACCTTCTGAACCATTTGTTTTTGTTTGACATTAAAACAAAGTAATGTGAAAATTTAACATTTCAGGTATTTTTACATTTTGGAAAAGAGAGAGCTATGGTATTATTTACTTGTTTCCAATTCACTTTCTAAGACTTACTGATAACCTTGGGAGCCCCCTGAACATTTTGTTAGAAATTTACAAGGATATTTATTGTCTAAGATTTTTATTTTTTTTTAAATCAATATTTTGAAAAGTCAGAAAAAATGTTCAATAAATATGCTTCAAGATATTACAACAGAGTCAAGATTGGAACATTTTTTACCCCGACCCCCCCCCCCCCTCCCCCTTAACTGAACATGATCAGCCTCCTTGACTTCTAATAATCGACATCGGTATCAGCCCTAAAAAACAACAACATATCGGTCTATCTCTAATCACGACAATGATTGCGATGCGCTTTTGGTGTCAGGGGGCGTCGTCCAGTCTGGTGGTGAAGTTCGCCGACACGGAGAAGGAGCGGGGTTTGAGGAGGATGCAGCAAGTGGCCTCCCAGCTGGGCATCTTCAGCCCCATGACCATCAACTTCCCCGCCTACAACGCCTACACGCAGGCGGTCAACGCTCAGGCAAGTGGCGCGCTCGCTCTTGAAAGGACGTCCCAAGTTTCAAGAGGCTATCGGCCGCCTAATTGAGCTTAACGTCATTAGCTGGACAACAGGACGTACGTCATCTGGCATTTAGCTGGCCCTGCAACGCGCCGCCATTAACCCACTGACTCCGGGCATAATGCTCGCGTAATTAGATCTCTATTCATCTGCTCCTCCATCACTCGCTGGCTCTTATTTTTTTTCCCTCCTCTCTCGTGTCTTCCCATAAGCATTAAACTGTCTCTTTGTCTTCCACGTACCCCCCCCCCCCCCCCCCCGCTACAGCTTGTCCAACAGCAGGCCCTGGTCGCCCAGTCGGCGTACTTGTCCCCCGTGGCGACAGTTGCCGCCGTACAGATGCAGCAGATGGCGGCGCTCAATGCCAACGGAATCATCGCCACGCCCATCACGCCCATCACGCCGTCCTCGGGTAGGCGCACGATGATGACGCAATTCTGCATTTTCACAGCAATTTATTACTGCATAGTAGGGATGTCCCAATCCTAGTTTTTTGCACCTGAGTCCAAGTCTGAATCACTTGATTCTGAGGTTCTGCTCAGGGAACATGTTTATTTTCTTCTTTTTTTTTGCCATAGTTGCACATCCAACCTGCCAAGTTCAACACAACACATTTGAGAGTGGTTGGAACATTACTGCACAAAAAATATAGCAAGGGAAAAAATGGTCCAATTTGAGATACGTGTGACCCAACTTACAAGTTTTTATGACATCGTTCGGAAGCTATTTTGCTTTGACTCCAAACTTGAGACGCGACCGCTGCAGGGCGGCAACAAACTCAACTTGCTTGAAGTTACGCCTGAACCGCTGTTTTGTTTACATTTCAAGCTCCGTTTTCAGTTCAACTCCAAATTGGCTGCGAAGTTTGCGCTGTCTGTCAAACAATGGCTGAGATTTGGTGTTTCCGATTCACGCCCGCAGGCACAAACACTCCGCCGACTATCGCAGCCACGCCTGTGCCGGCTCTCCCGCCGCCGATGGGAGTGAACGGTTACGGCAGCGTGCCCGCGCCAACCAACGGGCAGCAAGCGACCGAGACGTTATACACCAACGGCATTCACACATATCAAGGTATTTGGACCGGCGCCACCTCAGCGCAGGTGAAACCGGGTCAACGAATAATGAGAGAATCCAGATTATTTCACAACTTCATGCCGTGAATATTGAAAAATGTTTTTTGACGTTAGCAGAATTCAAGTCAGAATATTTTTTTTTAAACATTTCATAGCTGAACCGACACCAAAAGAATTCATCTCTGCTCACCATACAGTTCTAGTTTCTGTTTTGTTTTTTTGTCTCAACATTATATTAAAATCATTTTATCAGCCCTCAACTTCAGTTCAAATCATCTTTAAAACATTGAAATTGGGCCCGAACAACTAAATAATTAAATAAAATAATTCATCTCTGCCTATTTGCTTATTCCTCTTAAATGGATTATTGTGTTACTAGCCTCAAAATTGTATGCATGCAAATTCTTTTGACATCAGCCTCTGTTTCACCTTTGTCATATTTTTTTGGAAGTGGTTCTGACAGCCCAAAAAAAAAAAAAAATTTGCTGCTCATGCATGATCATAAATTCTTCCCGCCCACGTCAAGTGAAAACGGATTTTCTGCATCCTATTTGGTCAAGCTTTTTGTCTCTTCTCTCAACGGAGGAAATAATAATGCTCCGTTTTTTTGTTGTTGTTGTTGTTGTTTTTTGTCCATGTCTCAAGTTCTCGCAAAACCGCCGAGTCAGAGCAGGACATTTCAAACAACAACTAAAAAGAACAGTTTGTTTTTCAATGTGAATTTTTTCCCTCCCTGATTTTGCAGCTCAGACTCCAGCAGCCTTGGACCCGCTACAGCAGGCCTACGCCGGCATGCAGCATTACACAGGTGGGCGTGCACAACTCACACAGAAACGCTCGCAATTTGTTCTGCTCTTCATGGGGGAAGGACCATTAGTAGCAATTTGTGGGGGGGGGGGGGGATAATTTGACCATATTTGGGCTAACTAGAGCTGTCAAACAGTTTAATCAGATTAATCACATCTTAGAATTTGGATTAATCACAATGAATTGCTTAATTAAAAAGGCTTTTTATCCAAAAGTTTTACCTGCCAAATTTAAAGAGCACCTGTGATGTGTTCATTCTTTTGACATTTAAATGTTATGAGGATGTCGTCCACATTTTTTGATCCGCTGCTCATCCTCCTTTTTCTAATCAGTTAATTACTTGCATAATTAAAAATGGGAAAAAAAATGACCCCAATAGTTTGACAATAAATATTCTGAATGTCATCTGCAAATATTTATTAAATACTTTAATTGAATGCATGTGGTTATGTTTATTGCTCAAACACAACCTGTGCTACCTTCAACGTAACCATCCGCTGTCAGCTAAAGGATTATCTGCGCTCAAAATTAACACGATCATTTTTTTTGTGATAAATTCATTAGTTAACGCTTTAACTTTGACTAATTTGGACATGCGAGGTTTCCGCTGGATAGCGACCATTTGTTTCTCATCTATAATTTTCCTTCTTCCTTTTCTCTTGTATTGGACTATTTTTATATAAATTTCTTGTTTCTCAGTTGAGATGAGTTCCTTCAACATACTTCCTTGACCCCAATTCCAATGTAGACAAGGATTTGGCGGCATCTCAGAGTGTTTTTAGCAGAGTTGAGGTTCCATCGGAAAAAAAACTTGCAAACGGGTGAATTTGTGAACACTAAACTGTGAATATGTGAGAGATTACTGAATTGGTTTATAAATGCATCATTTTGCTTCTCAAACTAATCATGCATATGTTTTTCTTTGTTTTTTAAAAAGTTATTACTATATTCAATTACGCCAGTGAGGCTCCGAATGTCCAACCAGGAAGGCAAACCTGTGGAATCTTTTCAAATGTGGTGGGTGGTGTGTCATCATTGAAAATGTCCTGCGTGTGTGGAGGATTTATAGCCACAGCGTGGAAAAGGGGAGGTGGGGGACAGCGGTGGTCTCGCTCATTGTTTTTTACAGACATTTTATAGTTTTCACCTTCAGCGGGACACATTTGGGCTTGAAAATAAACAGGCGCCATTGGACGTTCCCGTGTTGCCACCTGTTGGCGCAGCCCAATGGGATAACGTTGCCGTTTGTCTGCCCCAATAGCGGCGTACCCCGCCGCCTACGGATTGGTCGGCCAGCCGTTCCCCCAGCAGCCCACGCTGGTTGCCCAGCAACACCAGCAGCCCCAGCAACAGCAGCAAAGAGAAGGTGATGATGGGACTTTTTGTCTGTCTGTGTTTAGGACCACACCCCTTTTCTCCACTCGGCCACTATAAAGTTGTCTTGTGCGTTTGTGTGTGTGTGTGTGTGTGTGTGTGTGCGCGCGTGCGTGTGCGTGTGTCAGGTCCCGAGGGATGTAACATCTTCATCTACCACCTGCCTCAGGAGTTCAGCGATTCCGAAATGCTGCAGATGTTTTTGCCCTTTGGCAATGTCATCTCGGCGAAGGTGTTTGTCGACCGGGCCACCAACCAGAGCAAATGTTTTGGTGAGACGCGCGCACACGATGCACACACAGATGTGGCAGACAAAAGGGAGGGGCGGAAGGGCAGACAGCAGCCGTATCGGACACAGGAAAGGACAAGTGATAAAAAAAACAACAACAAAAACAAGGGTGTGGCGGGGTTGGAGGATGAATTACGCCGTCCATTAATCATTTTGATCTACAACGCCGTTCGGCGTGCGTCTCCAAGTTGAGGCAGGAAGAAGTGAATTCAAGGATTATCAAAACAACTTGTCCTCTTTGATTTTTTGGTTTTCCTTCGGCGGCAGGATTTGTGAGTTTCGACAACCCGGCCAGCGCTCAAGCCGCCATCCAGGCCATGAACGGCTTCCAGATCGGCATGAAGAGACTGAAAGTGCAGCTCAAGAGGCCCAAGGACGCAAACCGCCCGTACTGAGAGACAGCGGACAGGACGGAGCATCCATACAAAAATGAAGGTGAGCTTGTTAAGGACGTGCAAAACCGAGGCTGGAGTCAAACACGGGAAAGAAATCAAGAGAGGAGGTGGAAACAGTACGAGAAAAATACTTGATATCGTATTTCCTCAAATAGTGGCTTCTGTTCTTTTGATGATTTCCTTTAGCGGACAATATCGTACACACGAAAACCGTTTTGAACCGCAAAATCGTGTTTTGTTTTGTTTTTAAAGATGCGAGTGCCTCAAACCCAAATGAATCGTTCCACTCTGAAATATATTAATATATGTATCAAATCATCTTTTATTGTAAAGCGATATGAGGACATGGCACATTTGCAGTACTGATAACTTCATTCAAGTGAATATTAAATGACAACAAAAAGGTTTTGCATCATACCGTCTCCAACTGAGCCGTACCAAATCCAAGTCGGACTGAATCGAATCGTTCCACTCACAAATCCAACTGTCCTTGAAACGTTTCGCACCCCATGTATGGAAAACCGCCTTTTGTGTGAAGATGCACACACTTAGTACTAACCAAAACAGCAGCACCTACCATTCTTGGATGAATGAAAGTGAATGATAAACAAGTGACTCTCAAACACATACCAGCTAACTGCAATGGATAAACTGTGACCCGTGGCGTTCTCATAAGAAAACTTTTGAACCCTGTCTTGTTTTTTTTTTTTAATGGACCCACAAACTACGTAGTGTGATTTTGGAGGATGAATTGCCCTGGCAAACATTGCTCTGTTTTAAAACTACAAATAGAGGAAATTGTCAAGAAATAAAAGTGCGGCTATTTGAGAGACTTATAAATTGTAAATATCGTTCATATTCTGTGTATCTTATGATTGCTTATTTTGTTTGAAAAACAAACGTTACTTTTTTGCTCATAAAATGCAAATAATAGATAAACAAATGCTCCTGGCCTCGAGTTACAGAAGAACATGTTTTTATTACAACTTACAATGTCATCAAAACAGGACAAAAGTTAAACGTCGACGTTTTAATTTCCTTCCTGCTGCTGTTGCGTCCTTTTGCTATCATGGCAACTCGCCCCAGATCCTTCCGTCCAATCGCAATTCAGCAGGACCCCCATCGCTACGGCAATGGCCGCCTAGCGAGCCATAAAGCCCCGACCGCCTCCCCCTCCTCCAACATTGTTGTAAGTTGATTGGTCGGCCTGTATTTGGGTTGCCGTGGCGATTGATTGTTGGTAGGCGGCGGTCTTTGTGCGGTTACCTCCAGCGAGCGGCCGTGCGTGTGCTGACCTGCATGTCTTGTTGCCGTGGTGACCGCCACAGACTGTCGGTTGCATTGTGCCGGGATTTTTTTCTATTGACCCTCACACGCTCTGATCAAAAAAAGGTCAAAAGTCACCGCACCATAAATACGGTTGGACATTTGTTGCTTGCATGCAGCAGCCATTGGAGCCGTTGTGTGCTTTGATTCTTTAGTTTTTGATCCGTTTCTGTGGGTTTTGTGTCAATGTTGTTTCTTTGGGCGCATGTCAGGAGAAGCAATCTGACTTGTGAGTCACACACTGGATGCTGGGTTGACGTTGTACTTTTCAACACATGTTCATCATCAGTAAAGACATGTCATCGTTCCAATCGCGTAGAAATGCACGATATGACAAGCAACGGAGAGCACAAGAATAACAAATCGGGAAAAAAACATCAACTCGGGCAGTGATTCTCAAAAGTGTAGTGAGCTCCCTCTAGTGGTATGAAAAGAATCCAATATCTGAATCATCAATGTTACAGACCTTCAACATTTGTTTTGTAAACCCAGTACTTGAAGTACATAACATTTGCATGTATTTTTTTTTAAGAGCACTAATTTGAATTGAACTTGCATTATAATATACAAAAGTGCAATACAAGTCTGCATGGCATTAAAGAAGAGAAAGAGGCATTTTGTGTGTTTGCATTTATAGCAAGAAACACAGTTTCCTTTATCTTCCAATAAATCACCTCTAAATCTCGACGCTACAAGAGCAGTTTATAAATCAGTATTTATCAGTATAAGAAGTTGATATAAAATACATCTTTCTCACAGAGATTCTGATGCAGGCGCATTAAACCTCTTTCTTTGCTCCTGCTTGTCCGCTAGAGCTCAGAAAAGTACAGTCAAGTGAAAATGCCCCCAAAAATCTATTTCCGGGTTGAAACAAGGCAGCTAGCAACTGTTTTGGTGAACTTAGCCTCATAAAAACATTTTTTTCTTGAAAAGTAAGCCTTAACAATGATTTTTTTTTTTGTTAATCATGTCTGACATCATCCTCCAACGTAAATCAATCTTTTGGTGCACATTTTAAGCTCAACCAATCAGAGGGATAAAAATATCTGAACCAATCAGTGGACGGGAAAATGGCCACGTCGCTCTGAGTATTCGTGCAGACAGAATTGTCCATCTAAAATGTGATTGGTTAAAAAAACGAAACAACAACAAACAACCATTTAGTGATGGAAAAAACGAAGCTTCATGAAGCTCTACGAAACACGCGCGATATTTTTTTTGGACTCCTCTAGATGATCCTCTTGGTTTAAAGATGGAAAAGAAATGGATGAAATTTCCATCTTTTAACAAAGACCGCCATCTAGCGGAGTCAAAAAATATCACAAGTGCTTCATGAAGCTTCATTTGTCCGTCACTACTTTCAGTGTCTTGTCGTAGCCAGCACTTTTTGAAGACCTTGAGCAAATTACATTTACATGGCAACACATTGGAGCTGTCATCTGATTGGTCAAAAAAAGTTCGTTATTTACCGGTAGTTAATGTATGGTCCGGCAGAAAAGGCCTTGAAGGCCCTGACTGCACGCCACTGTTAGTTACTTCCTGTCCCGTAAGACAGAACAAAAACAATATCCATATTGTTTGCAAGCACACACTCGCATGCCATCATTCGGATGAGCTGACAATGTGGACGTTCGCGACGGAGCGGCGCGACTGCCGTGACGTGATGATTGACTTCCAAGCCGGGTTGAACACCAGAAAGCACGGAACATATCACGTCTTTTTTTTTTTTTTTTCTCTGGAGACGTCTAACGAGGCTTCTGTCCTTCTCTCCTCCCCCCCTGTCGACCACCGCCATTATCATACCTTCCGTCCGTCCGTCTGTCCGTCCATCCATTTCCCCATCCGTCCAACCCTCCCTCCGTCCACAGGTGACCTTTCTGAGCCCAGGTGGAAATTCCAGAGCGCTTTCTCGTCACTTCTGTGCATTGGCGGAGTGCGTTCATGTACTTGCACTGACACACACACACACACACACAACCGACAAGTGTACATACCACAAACACACACCACGTAGAGCCGAGAGCGCCATCTTGTCGCCGACGGGGTGTTTGAGTCCAGTGCCAGGCTGCCGTACGTGGACGCTTTACTACAAGAAAGCAAAACTGCTGATGCATATATCACATCCATAGACCACATGTCTTTACATCTCTATTACCTGACAAATATCGAGGGACCGACCAGCCGGCGGTGCTTTCATTTCAGTACCAGGAGGCGGGGAAAAAAAAAAATAGAAATGACAGAAACAAAGAAGGAAAACACGATCATGTAAATAAATAACTTAGTCGACAAAGAACAGCATTTAAAAACATGGGAGAAAACATGCAAAAAGAACTCTAGCAACTCTGAAAAAGGACACAACAACATTATTATTATTGTCATTATTATTATACCACTAGTAACATTATCATCTTCATAAAAAGGGATTATCACATTCCAAATTGTACAATGGCAAATCACTAACCTATTTTAAATTTCTACTTAGATTTTAGGTGCAAAACACAGGGAGGGGGAGGGAGGGGGTTCGCCGCACTTTTACTCGGGAGGTTTTAATATTTGAGCTATTTTTTATTTATTTATCTAATTATTTTGTTTATCGGGGGGGGGGGGGGGGGGAGAAAAGGGATTTGAGTGGGTTGCAATATTTTCATTTTGGAATTTTTCTAGAGAAAACAAAACAAAAAAACAAAACGTTCCGAGGGCCTGTTTGTGTCAGACTCTCGCAATGGAGTAATTATAATGTATGTATTATTAATGATGACAACGATTATATTTATTTCTAATTTATTGAACCCTGTTTTTGATTCGCTCTCTTTTTAAGTTAAAATAAAAAGTATCATACTGCACACGAGTGTCTTGTCGTCTTTTATAAAGCGTGTATGCAAGCAATGTTGGAATTGTCAATCATTTTCATGCATTTTTATTCTGTAAGAAAAACTGCCTTATGTTTGCATATCAATCATGTTTTACTGAATAATGTTTTTTATTATATATTTTTATTATATAATAATGTATTTATTTTTTGTCGACAAGCTTTTTTGTACGAGTGTGTGTTTTGTAAGTATGCAGTCAATATTACTCATCATTCTTGTTATATATTTAAATGCTTATTATTTGTGATCTTTTCTATTTTTATTTAAAAGTGAACTATAAACCCCTGAAATTTTAAAAAGCAAAAATGTAACAGAAAACCCCTCTTGGGTTTAGTTCCCATTTTAAAATGTAATTTCATGTGTAATTCCACTTGTAACCAGAGAGAGGCGTCATTGCAAGGATTTTTAAAAAAAGACACACTGCATGAGCCAAGAGTTGTGTGTTATCTCATATATTCCTCTAAGGGAGTTGGCCGCTTATTATCATTAGTTACAGTTTTTTTTTTTTTTTTATCTCTTAATACAAAATTCTAGTTAACTGTCAGGCCTGCCATGTCCCCATTACAAAAACGTAAATAATGTTAAGTGTAAGTTTGTTTCCTAATTATGAAACATCATTAAGCAACATTTTACGTAAAGGCCATCCCTGAAGTGGGTGCTCACTGAGCTGAAGTCCCGTGTGCTCACGTGTCGCTCAAGTTAACGAGTTGCAGTGGTGACAAAAATGACAGCAGTTAGTGAGGCTTTAGTTGAGTTGAGGACATCTCCAGCGTGGACACAGCTGCACACATCTGCGGCCGCTGTGGGGACAAACGGATTGGGGTGTCGGTCGGTCTTTCTCAAATGTCTGTCTGTCTGCCTGTCTGCCTGTCTGCCTGCCTGTCTGCCTGTCTGCCTGTCTGCCTGTCTGCCTGCCTGTGTGTCCTCGGAGCGGAACAAAACGCGGATGTGTGTCAGCGTGGGACGCCTTGGACGTCAAGCCGCGCAGCCATCCAGCGTCACGTCCCTCCCTCTCCGTTACCCCCCCCCCCCCCCCTCCCGGCCCGTCCTCAGCGTCCTGCCTGCCCGCTTGCTTGTCTGCCTTCTCGCCCGGCCTGACCGCCCTGCGTTCGCTCGCAATCTTTTCCTTCAGGCCTGCCGTCGCCCGTGCCCGGCCACGCGCACCCAGACGGACTTCGCTGCCACACGCGAGGGCAGCCCACAAAAACGACGCATGGGAGGACAAACAACAACAACAAGCGGACAACTGTGACGGGAACAAAAAGCGGGCGCATTGCAGCATCACGCGCCGCCGCCACGCGTGGAAATCTCCACTTGATGTTTTTAACGGCCTCTTGAGGACATTTTTATCCGAAAAGTGATCTTGAACTTTCGCTTTGGGCGAAGATGTAAAGAGCCTGCGTGTGCAAATCTTGAGCTGGGACACATTTCATTCAGCGGGACCGTTAGCTCGCTCGTCTCTGTGGAGACCACACTTTTTCTTTTCTTTTTTTCTGCCAAGCCGAATTCCACATTTCCCTGCGGGAAAAAAAGAAGACGAGAAAAACAAGTAAGCTGTCGTCGTCGACCCCCCCCCCCCTTTTTCTCGGTTTGAGCAAAGTAAATCCCGTTTGTGAAGCGTTTTGCGGCGGCTTGGCATGCGAATGGCGACGACGTCATCACGCACTCACGCCAGTCCTTTAATTAGCTGAAAATAGCGGGCCTCGTGGCGATCAAACGACGCAAAATGTCTCGTAAATGTTTCAAACGTTCACATACAGTTGCTGTAAAAACACACCGTGGTCTTTTTTTTTGCTCGTATTGTGATACTCGAGCGTCGCTGTTAGCATTCTGTGTGAAAGTTAGCTTAGTAGGCTAACACACAGCTGGACGAGTAGTGACTGTTGGCAGTAATAAAAAACGAAAGCTCTTGTATATTATTTATCAAAATGTATTGATCATATACTCATCAAGTTTGAGACTCCTCACTGCCTGAGTGCTGTTAGATTCAAATTATGATTTTCTTTGTGCACATTAACAAAATAATAATACAATTTTAAAACACACACACACACAGCAATGGAATTCTTTCGTTGCCGGTCGCCCTTCATTCATACAAAGAAAATAACAAGATGAATACAGCAATTATAAATCTTGAAAGATACATTTGAAGCATATAATGTCCACAGATGCTGGCATTCGACTATTCAAGGTTGCAGCTGAAATCACAGTGTTAACGTTCAAGTAAGCAAGAATAACACATTTAGAAAAAGCTTGCACGTGTGTGGTTGACACTGACAGATTGTTCAGGAGTCTGAAGGCTTGCGGGTTGTTCTTGTGGCGAAAATGTCTTCCTGCACCGTGTGTCACATTGAAATGTCACGGCAGGTCTACAGTATTGTACCCACTTTGGGGTTCTGAGCCTGCAGTTGAGAATGACCTCCGTAAATGGTTGTAGGTGTGACATCTTACTTGTCCTGTGCCATGCGATGGACTGGCGACCAGTCCAGGATGGCTTCCAGCTCACGTCACGGCGTGTGTACGTTTGAGATAATGTCATGTTTTGTTCATCTCTGTTTGAGCCACTGTGGTTCTTGAGTACACACTTACTGTATTTACAATGAATAAATGATAGCGTTTTATGTACTAATCAAGCATGACTTACTTAAGGCGCATGATTTGTGCCATTATCCATAGGTTGCTTTCTGGAGGTGCGCGCATCTACAGGAACTGCAGGACTCAAAACGTGCTCATGAAAAATGAATAGCAGTTTATTGGCAGCCCGTCGTGTAGACTTGCAGTGAGAGTTAAGTGAATGGATTGGCTAAATAATGTACACGGACCGTTAAAAACGCTTGGCCCACAGCATGCAGTCGCAGTCGCCTTCATAGATGGTCCTTAGCGCTCCGATCTGCCTTGCGTGGAGTTTGCATGTTGTCATGGATGTAAGCTTTATTGAAGACTAAATTGGCCAGAGGTGCGAATGTTTTGTTTGCCTCCGAGCCCTCCAGTTGACTTGCAGCCAGTCCAGGTTGTCCCTTCTTGCCCAAAGTCAGATGAACGGCCGGACATTTAGAAGTCACCTTCAGTCATTGTTTAAATGTCGCTGTCACGTGACAACAAATACGGAGGGTTTGTAGCCAATTACTTTTTTAAGAAACAAGCAGCAACACTTCTTGTCCGGGGAGCGGTCGTCGGTCCACCTTCTGCTGGGTTGGCCGGGCGACTGCTGGCCGTCATCGCCAACCATCCTGACATGGAATCACAAGCTAAAGCTGGCCAAAAGTCTTCCTCTCTTCCTGTCCGAAATGAGTCATACTTTGCGCTACTACTGTATTTATAAGCCTTTAAATGAACAATGAGTCGTTCCGTTGAAGACGGATATGTTGTTGTCTGTCTCAGGTGGGTGGAGCCTCTGTGTTTTTTCTCGTCAATGAATTTCACATGCATCACATACAGTACACGCCACGCGGCACACGGTCGGTGGTGTTGTGGTGAGCAAGGTCAGACGGCACTTAAAAGGCAGACTTGGCCGCCTCCATCCAGTCGGCAGAAGACAATCAGCACGACCATATTGTGACGTCTCTCCTCTGTCTGCTCGCTGATTGAATACCCTTATCAATAATTCATCAGCTCACAAATCAGTGTTGAAAGTACGGAGGTTAACTTTGTTACGATCGCTATCTGGCGACTGCATGTCAAACGCAGGCCATTTGGTTAACAGGTCACTAAATACACCGAGAGACACTTTGACCGTCTTTGTCTGATCTCCGCATTTGCCAGCCGACAACTTTGTCAGGAATGTCCAAAATTGCGATGACGCTGGAAGGCCTGACCCGAGTTAGCGCTAATGAAGCATTTACTTGCGTGAAGCTTGCCAACCTGCCCGACGGCCACTTCAGCCCACAATGCGCGCATTCAGGCTTCGGCGGCGCTGCCGGGAAAACGCCGGCGACGCGACGGCCCATTCAGGAACACAATTTGCAAGCTGTACGGTCGGGATATCGATGATGGCGTTGGCGTCCGCATCGAACATGTTGAACAGTGTGAAGTGAAAGCTGATGTTTGCAAATGTCTGACATTGAAGAAGCACAAAGATAATCCGTCTGCGTTGAGGGAAAATGACAGAAATCAGAGAATATTTGCTGTTGAAAGGCTGAAATTGCTGGATTTGGACTCTCAGGAAAGATTTGCGCTCGGTTACTTCCTGTTTTTCATTTGTTTGAGATTCATGACCAAGAAGTGTTTTGGTTGAATACAAATATTTACCGCATTTCTGCCTGCGTTATATAACCTACGACGAGGACGTTTTGGACGTTTGTGACAATGGAAAGCACAAGAAAGCGTTTTGGAACTCGAAGGTCTCCTGTAACGTCAGTTGCTGTTCTTGGAATCATGAAAGAATTTTGTGCTCTATTTATACTTTCCATCCAAAAGTTGTTTGATGTGAGGCTTATTGTGATGCAAGTTTGCGATGTCTGCTTTTTGCCTTTCACCCGAACCCCCACCGACCCCATATACCCCCCCCCCCATCCAGCGTGCAGACGAGACGCTCTTCTCTTCTTCTCTTCTTTGTCTTTGGAAAACTTGTGCTCGCTCCGAATGATTCATGTTTGTGGACGCGCAATACGTGGAAGGTTTGCGCTGGACTCGCTCGCTCACTTTTCACTTCTGCTCGCGAGCCACACCCATTTTTGCTGTCCGTCTCAAAACTCTACAACTTGTTCATCTCCCGCCATATGGCGGCCATATGTTTACATTCCCGGCAAATACCCTAACTCAGTACCAGGTTCCATTTTGCATTGTTTAGTTTTGCTAATACTCCCGAAATGAGAGTCGTCCCCCCCCCCCCCCCCCTTCCCGATGATAGACTTTTATTTTGCAGATTTGAGGAGAACTTCCGCTGGCTGGTCTTTATAAAGAAGCTTTGTGGTGAGCAAGAGGGAGACTCACAACTTCCCGTCTCCCTCCCCCCGCCAGAGGCATCCCCAGTTTCATTGGACCTTTGAAATGGTCAGAGCCGGGTCATATGATCCGCTGGGCCAATTGGAATGTTATTCAGGGGAAGAAAAAAAAAAAAAAAAGTGCTTCCACTTGCTGAAATCAACAGATGATCTCAGCACATCAGCCCAAAAATGTCGCCTTGATTGGGAAATTCCCTTCAACATTGCTGCACTGCGCAAATGTTTTGCGTTGTTTTCCCCTCCGAGCGGTCCGACGCTTGTGTGTTCCTACCCTTTGGACTTTTCCCCTTATATGTGCTTAGAAAGTCATTTTCTTATCTGTTCTGGGTTTGATTTCTCATTTAGTGGATGTTGCGCAACATTCATGCTATTGGCTTGAAGAGTTGGCAAAATACAGTCAGTCAGCTATCCTGTCCACCACGTGTGCTGGGGTGCGAGTGGGGGGAGGGAGGGGGGGTGTCATGACTGACATGACATGAAGGGAAAAATAGACCACCATACGGTCCAGTGTTTCATGGACCGCACAGCACTCGATGCTGTCATTCCTTAAATAAGATTTTGTTGCAACGTGACTTGTGGCAACTTCAAGACATGTTTTTGCAATTTTCTCCAAAACATACAATCAGCACTTTCCACATCTCTTAACATCCTCCATTACAAATAAGTGCACACCCCAAATAATATTCCTTGAGCTGATTTTAATATCATTATTCCATTTTGAATAATCGCGTTGTTGTTTTTCAAGCTGGCCTGAACGAGTTTATTGTTGGATCTTTTGAAGTGAAACTTGTCACTGGTTCAGAAACGGCTTTCCCCGCCGAGTAGCGGAAGAAAACAAAGAGTGGAGACATGAAGAGAAAGAATCCAATTCTTAACGAGATGCTCCTCTCGAGGACGTCACACCAAAAAGGCTTCTTCTTATTTTTCCGCCACAAAAACTCATTATTTAAGAGCTGTTTAACACAATCTATAATTTAACATCTTCCATAAATAAAATCTCTTTGTAGAAACACAATGAACTTCCGTATTTTTGTCCTACCAGACGTTTTTTTAAAGGATGAAAATTCCTCTTGAGATTCTAACGCCGAAGCGTTCAATCTGGGTTGACAGTAAATTTCACTTCAGCATATTTTGCTCCGCCTCCTCAAGCATACCAAAGATGTCCGACGAAAAGCATGCTGAAAAACAATTGATATTTTGTGTTAAATCATACAATTAGCATCTTGAAGTCTGGCAAATGAAACCATTGATGGCGCCAAAGAATTTTATTTGTCTTCAAATTTGTAAACATTTTCTTGTTTTGTACCCAAAAATGAATTCTCATCCTAATGGTGATGAATATTTCCTTTATAAGTGAGCGTAAATATACGGCAACAACTAACTTACAAGTTTCAGTGTTTTTTCAAGCTGCGTGTTTCCGAGGCCGTCGAGGGAGCGGACAATTCCGCGCACCAAGAGGGGGGAACCCTTAACTGATTAGCGGCGGGGACGGAAACGCTTCACGGACTTGATCATTTACAGATGACGAACAGATCTTCCATTGTCGCGCGCCAGCCGGCCGATGAGTCACGATCCCTCGCACGCTGCTTCCCCTTTCACGCTGCCACGCCCTCAAACCGTCGGGGTGCGCTGCGTCGAGGGGCCGAGGGATGTGCTGCTGGAAAGCATGAATGTCAAGTTGCGCCGCCTGTGAGTCGCGTTCCCTCGCGCGGGCCTCCGAGGCGCGGCGGGGCGCGGCCTTCGGGCCGGCGCTCATTCTTGAAATGACTTTTGTGCCAACTGTGCCCGGCGTCACGCGCGTCCGCTCGTGAAGCCGCCGCCGCGTTGGCAGGCGTGGTGATTCCTGCGTCTTGCGTTGCAGGATGCTGTCGGAGCTGAGCGCCCGCTTCTGGCAGGAGCGGCTGTGGTTTCCGGAAGGTCTGGGCTGGGCCGACCTGGAGGACCGGGACGGGCGCGTCTACGCCAAAGCCAGCGACTTGTGGGCGGCGCTTCCCATCGCCATCTTATTCCTCATCGTGCGGCAGCTCTTTGAACGGTCCGTTTGTGTTTCTTCATCTGCAGAGCTGCTCAAGTCATGTGACTCGTTTCTTTCCGACCATTCTTGACTCCCCAAAATGATGCTAATAGCGGCAGAAGCGTGGAACTGTCAGAAAGTCAGAAACAATGTTTATTGTAAACGTTTATGATTTATTATTATGTCTGCAGTACAGTACATCATTTCTTAAGGTTCAACATTTTTCCCATAATGCAACGGGGTATTGACTTGGGCATGTGCAAGTACGTAATACTTTGTGGCATTATTCGAAAAGATGCTATGTTTGTAGCCTGCAAGTACATTGGGACGTATTTGCCAGTGTTTGTTCAAATAGAGCTGTGCAATTAATCATAATTAAATCACAATTTCAATTATTACACACCACAATTGCAAAATCGGCATCATCGTAAACAAAAATAAAAGATTATTCATACTAATTCTGAGTAGTTTACATTTATATATTTGCACTTTTTTTTACTTTAAAATGACAAATTTCATAAATCTTGTTTGGTCCAAAAGGAACTTGCATAATTATAGTGTTTGTCGTCATATTTTTTACATTTTCTTGTTTTGTACCAAAAAACAAATGATGGTCCTAATCGTGATTGCAATTATTACCAAATCAATCGTGGTTAATATTTTCTTCATAATCGAACATCCCTCGATTCAAAACATATTTCAATAGGTTCGAACGTACTTGCCAGTCAAAACGATTTACTCCACAATGGCAGTTCCACGCTTTATGTCATTGCCATGATTTTTATATTTCCTGCAATTATATTTGTCAGTCTGGCGGCGAGTGTTTATTTTTTTTCCCAACGCATTCACGTTACTACAGTAATTCCTCGTTTATTTACGTTCTCTAAACAGACAAAATTCACAAAGTAGCGACCATATACTTATTTGATTATTCATCCATATTTCAAAAATGTATTGGGTTTTATATGTATGTGAAGCCGCAGGTGTTTTTGTCCTATTGGTTTTGCCATCCTCACTTTTTACAATTGCGTATCTGTGACTGAATGCGTGTGACTTGAAAGGGCGGGGCTTGGCCTGTTGAGGGTCGTCTTGTTTCCTGATAGGTTGCCCTTTTATTTTTATCCTTCATGCAAATGTTCTCGCTCTGTATGATTAGTAAATGACCAATTATGGTGTCCCTCATGGTGCTCTCCTGGGGCCACCACCATTTTCCTCTTTCAGGATGGTGGCGACGCCTTTGGCTTCTCTACTCGGGGTCAAAGAAACAGTACGGCTCAGGGTGCCTCACAACCCCACGCTGGAGTCCTACTACTGCAAAGTTAGCAAAAACCCCACACAGGTACAGAAGACGTCCGAAGACGTCGGCCGGCGTCTTTGACCTCCAAACGTTAATAATCGGCGCTTTTTGCACAATTGCAGCTTTCACTTGCCAGCCTTTGCAAGCAGACGGGCTGCTCGGAACGACAAGCGCAACGCTGGTTTCGAAGACGGAGGAATCAGGACAGGCCCAGTTTGCTGAAAAAGTTCCGAGAGGCCAGGTAAGCGCGCGCTTGCGGCCGACATGTCACGGGTGGTCACGTTGCTCGCCGCGGCGTTCCGAGCAGCTGCCATTCATGTGTCACTCGACGCTGTAAGAGCACATTTCTGCCGGCAAAAGTAGCGCTCTATTTTTAGCCCGCACATGCTACAAAACCTCCGAGTACCTTTTGCTCAACACGCGCAATCATCAGCCACACAATCGCCGCTCACACTTATGTTCGGGTGTGATCGTTTAGAGAAGCGGAAGCACAGTTTAACAAAAAAAACAAAAAAAGTTGCAAAACTGACAAGGCAGTCATAATGAAACTAAAAAACAAAACGATGAACATTGAAACGAAAAACAAGCGATAATATTCACAGACAATATTCGATTATTCTCAAAGTGTTGGAGACATTATTTAGGAACTGGCCCTTTAAGTGGCAAGTATGACCCCAGTCGATTTGTGTGTGCGTGCGCGCGTGCATGAGACTGCATGTCGGTCACTCACTGTCGTGTGTCCGGCTCGGGGGGGTCACAACGTGTCTGAATCCAGCCATTGTGTGACGCACACGCACAACAAGCCGCATTGTGTCTTTCCGTCCGTTTCGGCTTCCCTTTTTTTTTACCCATGTCGGACCCATGTCCCCTTTTTGCCCCCTTTTTGTCCATCTGTGCCACTTGATGCTGCAGGACGTTTGTGTTTCCGCATTTTTCCATTCATGCGCAAAATTTCTTGCATGTCGTGAGGATTGTTGACACCTTCAAAGAGCCTCTAAAGCGAAATGAGAGATTTGTTTTTAAAATACACGATACATTTTTGAAGTTGTTAAACAAAAAGGGGCAAAGACTCCGCATGAATTTCCCCTCTTTGCGTAAGTGTTGGCTCACTTGTAGCGGTAGAAAAAGAAATACAAGAAGCAAGAGAAACCGACGGACACACTTGCAGACGTGTTGCCCAACACGACAGGAGGAGGATCAATCGTGTGATTGGAAATCGGGGCCAATGTTCAATATTGATTTTTTGGGGGTGAAAGTTAACAATAAAATATTTGATTTGCTTTACTTCTGTGTTGATATTCCTTCTGATCGGATGAAAAAAGTAGGTTGCAATTGAGGAAAATGTGATTTTTCTTTGTTTCTTTTTGTTGCTCTTCGATTATGGAAAAAATAATCATCACGATTATTTTGGTAATAATTCAAATACAATCATTTTTGGGATACAAAACAAGAAAATGTTTAAACATTTAAAAATATGAAGACAAATACAATTATTTTCAACACTCTACAGTAATTATGTAAGTTCCTTTTGGAGCAAACAAGATTTATTAATCATTTTAAAATAAATAAAAAATGTGACTTATGTCATTTTTGTTTATGTCGATTTTGTGATTATGGAGTGTAATAATTGAAATTGTAATTGAATTTCAATTAATTGCACAGCCCTATTGGATCGGGTATTAATCCAAATCAGCTCACTCGGACTCGGGTGCAAATAAAAGTGTGATTGACTTTGACCCCAAGGAAGTCAAACTGCCTGATTGCCTGTGTGTGCGCGCGTACCTTTTGTCGTTGCCTTGCAAGTCGTGTGTGTGTGCGTGTTTGGAAATGTGCCCCCCCCCCATTGACTGAGCAGAAAGTGTGTTTGTATGTGTGTGTGTTCTCTTGCAGTTGGAGATTTACCTTTTACCTTCTTGCTTTCATTGCTGGCCTGGCCGCACTCATCGACGTGAGTATTATCAACGCCCCCCCCTCCCCCCCCCATCTTCTCCCTCCTCCCTCATTCACGTTCTCAGTTTGATTTTTGCGCTCCTTCTTGCAGAAACCTTGGCTGTATGACGTGCAGGAGATGTGGCGAGGCTTCCCCGTGCTGGTACGTCTCCCGAAAGGAAATCGCACTTTTAGGATCACACGTTCCATCCCATGTGAATTTGCCAGGGATTCATCACATCTCACGCTAACGAGTTGAGGGTTACTACGACGCGAGGTTTCCTCACGAGGTGGCCACATTTGTTTGTTTTTTTGACGAGAGGCCTTTATTTGTGCAAGTGCTTTTTTTTGGAGGAATTCTATTGGAATTGATGAAGCGGCAGTTTGGAATGAAATGCAAAAAGGCCAATGCAGGAATTGCACGTAGTTGATTTTTAAAATGAATTGTTTTCTTCTGGTTTCCGGGTTAAGGCCGATTGTCATGCCTTGAGATACCAGTTTAATCTGATTGAATCATTTGAGTAATAATAATAATTGAATTCATTTGATTTTGAGTGAATTCATCTTAACTCTTTGACTGCCAGACGTTTTCAGAAAAGGGATGATGCCGTGGGTGCCAGCCGATTTTAAGCATTTTGACTGATCTTTCAAGGTCCATAGAAAATTATGTGTTTGGACTATGGAAACACACATACTACCAAAAAAAGATTGGACTCTCATCTTTCATCAGAAAAAAAAAAAGTTTGTTTCTACCTTATTCCGTTTTTCAGTAATCCACAATAGAAAATGGTTAGTTTCACCTCTGTTTTGAAACAAACGTCTTTTAACGTCTTTGGCACTCCTCCATAGGATTTTACTAAACGTTATTTAACGTTTTTGGCAGTCAAAGAGTTAAAGTGGAAATGAAATGTGAAAAAGAAAGCAAAACCGCATGAAGGGTCAAAACCTTGATGAAAACATTTGCAGTCCGAATACTAGACATGTCGTGATGTTGTTAAGTAATTGGAGGACGTCACCGCATTCTGTTTTAATGTTGTTGTTTTCTCCTCTTTGAAAACCGACCAAGCAGCTTGAACGTGGATTTGTTTCTCTTCCTCAGACTTTGCTGCCATCTCAGTATTGGTACTACATGATCGAACTGGGCTTCTACGCCTCGCTGCTCTTCAGCGTGGCCTCCGACGTCAAACGCAAAGTCAGTAGAAGGCAAAAATCGAAGCACGTTCCGCACAATCTTTTTGCCATCTGGCCTGCGTGTGTGCGTGGACTTTGGACTGTTGTGGCACGTGTGTGGACTTTGCTCAACGTGTGTCAGCTGAGTGAAAATCCTGCCAAAGAGGCACAAAAGCGCTTTTAAGCGCGCGGACGTGGAAAGCGTGTCAAAGCGTTGCGATGCCTCTTTCAGGACTTCAAGGAGCAGATCGTCCACCACGTGGCAACCATCCTGCTCATCAGCTTCTCGTGGTGCGTCAACTACATCCGTGCCGGGACGCTCATCATGCTGGTGCACGACTCGTCCGATTACCTCCTGGAGGTAAACGCGCAATTCGACAAAGCAACAAAGGAAATGTTGTGTTGAGCTTCTCAAGCCGATTGTGACCTCAACACGGACGTGACACTGCCCCCCAGTGGACGAAATGTCAACTGTTTTCCCCACTCACTCTCTCGCTCCAGTCTGCCAAGATGTTCAACTATGCCGGCTGGCGAAATGCGTGCAATTACATCTTCATCGTCTTCGCCGGAGTCTTCATCGTCACTCGACTCGCCATCTTCCCCTTCCGGTACCGTTCACAATTGCACACTTGGGTCACTTTGATGTTCTGCAACTTGAATGTATTAAACACGCAAAAGAAGAAAGAAAAAAAAAACAATTCATCAATGAGACTTTGCCTCATGAGTGACCGGGCTCATCAATTCTTTTGAGGTAGAGTTTTTAAATCGATCATTTGACATCCGAGTGGATAGTGGCATTGAACTCCACTCAAGTCCAGTGAAATGTTCTTCAAGAGACCTTAAGCTCTTATTATTGTCAAACTAAAAAAAGAGAGAGAATTACACTTTGCATATTTAAAACCACCAAACAATTCCTTAAGATTTGCCTGCTAGCTTAATGCTTTATTCTTTATTTATTCTCTTTTCTTGGTTAGGATGTCCTGATGAGCTTCCACAAAGTGGTCGCTGGTCCTCAAATCATGACTTCAACAAAAACATCCAAAGTTTAAAATGACTCTATGTAGTAAAAGTGAGAACGCTAAACAAAAACAGTATTCAACAGATAAAGTCGACACAAACAGCCATACAAAATGTACGAAAAAGATCAAATCGAATGCAATTGCAGGCGCATACAATAGCTCTTTGACTGCCAAAAACGTTAAATAACGTTTAGTAAAATCCTATGGAGGAGTGCCAAAGACGTTAAAAGACGTTTGTTTCAAAACAGAGGTGAAACTAACCATTTTCTATTGTTGATTACTGAAAAACGGAATAAGGTAGAAACAAACTTTTTTTTCTGATGAAAGATGAGAGTCCAATCTTTCATTTGGTAGTATGTGTGCTTCCATAGTCCAAACACATAATTTTCTATGGACCTTGAAAGATCAGTCAAAATGCTTAAAATCGGCTGGCACCCACGGCATCCCTTTTCTGAAAATGTCTGGCAGTCAAAGAGTTAATAAATGCAATTGCATGGCTCGCCCAATTCTGAGGAAGTCACTAGTTCATGTGTAATGTATATTTTGATAACATTTTGAAAGATGATTCGCTGCATTCCAAGCTAATGCTAACAAATCATGGAAATTGACATGCTAAAGTGGACGGCAAACTTTGCATGACACTGCATATGAAATGAAATGTTTTGATGGTAACGATACGGCGTGTGCGGCGTGTGCGGCGTGTGCAGGATCATCTACTGCACTTGGGTTTACCCCGTCACCCTCTACGAGCCCTTCTTTGGCTACTACTTCTTCAACGGTCTCCTGATGGTGCTGCAGTGTCTTCACATCTTCTGGGCCGTTCTCATCATACGGATTGCCGTCCGCTTCCTCACCAACAATGTAAGAAGGACACTTTTGGTGGCTCGTTCTTGTTGTTCTAAATACACCAGACGAAGAAGATAATTGCTGTTTTTCACCATTTCACTTTTCCTGATTCTTTTTTAGGGCGTCGCCCCTCCCCACTATTTAAGAACTTGGACCTGGTGGTTATGCAGCACAATTGCAATGTGAACTTAGCTACGATTACACCCCACAAATTGATCTTCCTTCTAGATAGTAAGGGGGCGTGGCCACTTTATAGAGCGCCTCATTGTTGGCTGTGAGTGTGCGCAAGTCACACACAGATAGAAAGGGCAACAAGGGCGGGTGGGGGCATTTTTATTTGCCACAGTCTGCGAAAGGACAGGGGCTTCACGCTGGCTAGGCTGCTTTAGAGCGCCTCATTGTCACGGTGAGGAAACGTGTGACGATTTCACACATGCACAGCATTTGAAAGCAGAGAGTGCTGATGGATTTTTCACATGACGTGAAGCCTCATTTTATATACTTAAATTGCCAGGGTTGATTCATCGATGGATCAGAATTGACCCCTCCCCTATTTAATAGTGATTCAGTAACTTCTCGGAATGATTCAGCACTTGGCCAGTAGAGGGCGCTTTTGTAGCCCATGTGCGCAAAAAAGTTATTCTTGTGGAAATTTCTAGATGTTTTGTTGCTCAAACATTTAATAAATACTTTGGCAAAGGGTACTCATAATTATTTGTGTAGTCCTTCTTACTGAATCAACAGATTCAATTGAATTTGTTCAAATATTCAATATTTAACAAATATTAATAAATAAATCATATTTAAACATTCCCAAAAATATTGAATCACGATTTCAAGAATTTAAATTTCATAGGAAAATTCTTAAGGGTGCATTTTGCCGTTTAAAAAGGTCGTATTTCAGCTTTTTCGACATCATGCATGCTCCACCAATGCCCGGATGAGTACGAAGAGCCCCGACTGCACCTATCAGCTGAAATCTTCCCTTTAAAGTAGAGTGTGCGGACCCTGCACACTCCACAGTTTCTTTGGGGAGGGGAGCGGCATTTTTATGACCTCATTTGAAGTCATGTCTTCGATCGTGCATGTACTCGCACCCGCACCATGAACGAGCCTGACACACATGCTGCAGTTACGCTTTGGGCCAGAGGTGGCAGTCGCGAGTAAAAGAGTGACAAACTGCACAAAGATCCTTTAACAATACCTGGCCTATTTTATGTGGTGTGTCAATTTGAGAAGATTTTCACTTTTCAGGAATTTTAACTTGTTTTCAATCCTCCAAAATTTTATCAAATATCAATTACGTAGAAAACGTCATCAGGTTATTTTGGCCTTCAGCTCACTGACCATCATCACGCTCACATACGCTGATTTCTATTGGCAGGAAAAAGTGGACGACGAGCGGAGCGACAAGGATGAGACGGACGAGTCCGACGAGGAGGAAGAGGACGACGTTCCAAATGTCCCAAAAGCAAACGGGCCGCTGCAGAACGGCCACGCGGTGTACAACAACAACCACAGCAAGGCGGAATGACGGCGAGGACGACGTGCGCGCCGCAAGGACTCGTAACGGGGCGGCGGCGGCGGCAGCGGCGGGAGGCACGCAGTGACAAAGAGGGAGATGCAAATTTGGCAGTTACCTTTGCACAGCACGACAACACACACCTTCATTTGTACAAAGCCAAACCAACACAGCAGGAAGCGGCGGCACGTTCTTCGTCTTGATGACGACGCGGGTCCGCACGCGTTCTCACTGGAGACAGGGACGAAACTGGAGAGGAGGGAGGGGGGAGCGACCGCGCCACGTCCTCCGTAGCTTTCCTCGCTCCAACTGTTGCGTGCCTTACAGCCGGCTAACGGCTTCTTTCAACAAACAAAACAAAAACAAAACCCGCCATTTTACAACCCGACGCTTTCTTTGTTTTCGCTTTGTGCTTCAACTGAAAGTGAACAAATGGAGCATCCCTTTTATGAAAGGAGAAGACGGGGCATTGATTTTCCTCAATTGTGTCTATGCAACGAGCTATTGCGATGCCTTTGCACAAGCCCACACTTCCTCTTGTTTTCATTTCTTTGTATTTTTTCAACTTTGTGCCTCACAATTTCCGTGTACGTAGCTTGGGACGCTTTGGTTCACTTCCAATTCCACGAGAAAAGGATTTCCTAAGCATACCGTGTTTCCTCAAATAATGTCTGCCCCTCAAATAGTCCAATCATGCGCCACAGGAAGTCACCAGCTTCCTCATCCTCTTATGACAAATCAAGCGGATTTCGTGGCCCAATTAGCGGCCAGATACGTCGTCCACTTCTGACAACCAACTCTTAAATAAATAAAGAAGCCATGCTGCAATTATTTGAAGAGTGCATCAAACAATTCATTTCCATCTCATTTTGAGAGAGAGAAAATCCTCCAAATTGGATGCAATGCACAAATGGTTTCATGGCTTCATTTGGACAGCAAAGTGACAGTCGTTAAGGTTGCTCGTTGGAGGCAAAATGGATTGAAATGTCTTTGTGATGGAGGAAAGGACGGCCATCCCATTCCAAAGTCTTGCTGCAGGAAGCGATGCCGATGAAGCCTGCTCAAAACCTCAACATCCGTTTCATGCCCAGAATGAACGAGAATATTCACAAGCATCCAAAAATAATCACAAGCACCTCGACCCGCATACATGAAGACTACATACGGCAGCGCGCTATTGCAGCCTTGCTAATAGCCGTGCTTTTGAGGCGGCCATCTTGGTAGGGGCGACATTCCCATCGAGAGTAAGTCGTTACTTGCTCATTTCTCAACCAATTTCATGGGTTTAACTTTTTTGTCATTGCCAAAACATGTGCTATCAGTAAAGAGCATTTAAGAAAAATCACATTTTTACCCCTGAAAGTTTCCTGCTCGTAATTGTACGGGTGATATGAACAAGCATATTTCAGCAGCACAACGTGCAAGAATCGCTTACAACGTTGCCCCTCCTAGCTTAGCGCCGTCATCGGCATGCATCTCAAATATGTGCTATTTGTGGGAACACAGTATGCCGAGCGATGTTTGAAACCCGTTGACGGAACCACAGCTTTGAATGTTTGTCTCGTTTTTCTTTCTTTCTGCCATTTACTGAAACGAGTGGAACCTTCCTCATTTTAGAGACCACTGCCGAGTTGCTCGGGTAATGTTAATGAACATTTTGTACATGAAAAGAGTGTTGAAGTGTGATATTTGATGTTGCCAGGAGGTCATTATCACAAAGCCATGTTTTGTTATGCTTTAATGTTTGTCAAGTGCCTTATTTGTCATTTATGGGACATTCCCTCTCCTCTCAGCTTGTCCCGGTACTTCTCGGTCTCTGCCTCCCTTTTCACACCACGAGCAGCATGTCATCCCTCATCACTCACTTTCCTCCTCCCTCATTCCGCCGCCACCTACCTTTTCTTCCTCTTCTTCTTTCCTTATCAACTAACCTCAACCGACCAACCAGCAAGCTTTCATCTTCAACTTCTTCCTCCAGTCACGCAGAAGCAACAGCTGGGTCCAGATTACAGTGTTATTTTTGGTTAAATGACGCAGAAGTATTGTTCATAATAAAAGCAAAAGATTACAAATCACAGCGACAAACTCGGACGTCTTGTAGTCTTTCTTACTGAAGCACTAGAAGCAAATGACACATTAAAATAAAGGTTGATTTCTAAGTTTTTTATATTCCATAAAGAATTATGTCACATGCATTCATTTGTTTAGCCTCTTTTGTTTGAATTGCTCCTCTTTCCAAAGTCTCAGAGCGAGGGAAGGATTTCTTTTCTTCTCGGGTCCTCTATGTCGGTCCAATTCTGTGTGTCATCACATTGCATATATTTGGTCAGTTCAAATTAAGAAGAATTGACTTATGTTCTGGTGTGTGGCGCCACCACTTGTGTGTGTTCAAATAGCCAAACGATGATAACCATTATTTGTTAGCATTAAACAAGCAGGGGCTGCTGCTGCAAAAAAAAAAGAGAGAAAAAAAAGTGGCAAAGCCTGTTTAAATATCTCTACATTCTATTTCACTATGTCAGCGTTATTTTTTCCTATTTAAAAAACAAAACAAATTACAGGCGTTCTTTTTTGGGGGAGAAGATGGAACGGATTGATGGCATTACAATTTATTTCGATGAAAAACGGGTGTTTTGTTTTACAAATGTTCCGCGAGGCTTTTAATTTCTCCATGTGGTCATTCTAGGGTGTTGTGTGCAGAATTTTGAGGGGAAACTGGGAAAGGAAAGGGGGAGAGCTGTAACGATAAATACGCATTCCAGAAGCAATGCAGTCCCAAATAATAAAAAAAATAACGGCATTTCTGGTGATACCATTGTAATTTTAACCATTTTGTTGTTCTGTTTGCAAATTTGAACGATTTTGTTGTTTTGTTTGCAAATTTGATTTGATTTTCGCATCCTGCGCCTGGCGCCGGAGGGGCGGGTCTCAAGCACGGATTTCCCAACTTGTGACGTCATTTGTAGCTGGCTGGCGCCGGCGTCCAATAGGAGGACCGGCAAACAAAACACTGTGCTGGTAGCTCGCTAAGCTAGGAGCGCCATCTTGAAGTCAGAGTGCTGTTGAAAGCCGACACAAATCGGGAAAACGCCCCATTCCGCGTTGCGGAGTTTGCTTTTTCTTGCCTTCGAACCTTCGAGGGCTGCGTCGAAACGCGCTCGGCATGGCTCGGACTTGTTACGCCGCCCATTAAAGACGTGCCAGTGCGGACTTGGCCGCTGTGCTAGTTAGCTTGTAGCTTAGGGAGGGGGAGGGAGGGAGGAGCGGGGGATTTGGTCCATTTTTTTTCTCCCCCGAAGTAGTTTGTTTATGTTGTTCCACACGGACATGTCATCTTCAAACCAAGGTAAAGTGCCACAAAAGTCCACTCGAAATTCTACCGGCATGGATGGACGTTGCTGCTTGTCATTTCCTGCGCGTTTTGTGCCGAATAGTTAAGTCGGACACTTTGCTAAAGATAGCGTGACAGCGGTGGCTAAGTTAGCTTCGAAGCTAAGCTAAGTACTGAGAGTAGAGGGAGTTGCACAAGTCACAGCACCTAATTGCAAAATTGCTCAAGTCACTTTTAACTTACAGTCGATAACAAACACCAAAGTGCTTGCTAAAAGTGTGTGTGTGTTTTAATGTACATCTTTGCATATTTTTATCAGTCAGGTCATAGAAATTCACAAAGGTTGAATCGAGGCAAGTGGACTGACTCTTCTTGTTTTTTTCCCCCTTTTGTTTCCATAAACGTTAAAAAATGACGTATGCAGTTATATTTAACATTTGCTTGTCGACCCGAAGCTCGTGTAATATTGTGATGTTATTTTTGGGGACGCCAAACGTCACAACAATGCATTTGAAATGACGCAAGATGTGCTTAAACTGCAGACTTTATGAGCTTTGTAAAGGATATCGAGTTTGTTTCATTTGAAATCCATCGTGGTGCTTACTGTTTAGAGACCAAAGATGAGTATTGTGTCCCTGTCCCGATATTCTTGGACTCAAATGTATGTTTGTGTATTTGTGTGAATATTGTTGCAATGATTCCTTAATTTCCTTCTTAATAAATTACAGGATAGCCATCTTTACAATTCAACTCAATATATTGTAAATGCAACTCTATGAAATACAAATTGAGTGGACTAGATCAGTTACACTACTTAATTTCATCGCCATGTTTCAGCATCACTGCATTTTTGTTTGATGCAAGAAATCGTTAACAGAGCCTCGTAGAAAGAAGTCCAAGAGAGTGATGTCTGGTGAACAAGGTGGCCAAGGAATTCAAATCAAATCAAATTTCTCATCCAGAGATCTCTCTGGAAATGTTTGATTTCATCCTACCAACTTTTCCGAATATACCCAACAATTTCTATTATTTTTCTCTCCGTCTATGTACAGTATGTCAAATGCTGGATTGCCGTTGAGTGCAGGAGGCGCTATTGGAATTGACCTGTCGTTTGTGCCACATTGTCTGATTTATGAATAGATTTAGCAGAGCCAGATCTGGGTCTGGGGGCAAGCGGGGCCCAAGCCAGCGGCGGGGCTGTCGTTCCAAAAGGAAGCAAGAGACGAGCAGCGTAAGTGATCAAAAGGATGCTCAGAATTTCACCTTATGCGTTGCTGTTATTTTATTTGTCTCCTATTTGGATTGCAGCCCCGATTTTGACGATGACGAAGGAAACAAGTTGTTCAGGTACTCGAGTCTTATCATCGTCTCCATTGCCTTGCGTGATTCCATGCCGACAGCTTTCATCTGATGGCTGCGTGTTCTTTCCTTTATCAGGTGTGACGACGACACAGGAGGCTCCAACGACAAAGAGCGCTTCGCTAGGTAGGGCCATCGGGTTCGGTGCATTTGTGTTGCGTTAACAAAAGCCGTCCTTGCTCCCTGTTCTTTTCCTTTTCTCGCACCTTTTTTATTGATCTAGTTAGTGTGGAACCTCCATAGTTGAAATGCCCCCCAATAATCATTCAACCCCAAATTTTCAATGCCAACAATACCGCAAGTGGCAAGACAATCATAGAACATACTGTATCTATTACACCACTAAAAGAGGATATTTGTAGTTGTATTTATTTTTGAATCAATTTGCTGGCAGCCAGTGGCTTTGAAGTAGGTGAGCACTTTCAAGGACCAGCTAAAGGTAAGCTTATCCTGGACTTGTTGTAGCCTCACACAAGGCTCAATGTCCAAATCTGTTCGATGCATCCGAGACTTTCCAAGGGTTACTTACTAACTTAAGGCCTATTTTAGTGGTTTTAATTGCAACAACTGGCATGTGAACAATTTTTCTGTTTTATTTTGTGAAAAGAACAAAGTATTTGCTGTTGCCAAAAGTCATGCAAGAATCATCCTGATTGCTTTTGCTATGAAAAGTATTCATTGCCTAAACAAAAGATGACAAATCACCTAGAGAGTAAAACAACTGTATGAAGCCGATTATGAAATCCACCTCGCTTGGTAACATTTGTGGATTACGTGGACGCTGAACCACCCGCCTGAGAATACACAACTAGCATGAAAAAAAAATTAGCCATTGATTTTTTTTTCTTGTCTTGACGCACAAACTTACTTGGTTGTCATCAAATAACCAGTTTATTTAAAAAAAAAAAACATGTTTAACAGCATATTTTCAAATAAAGCCCCTGAACTTCTGTTTTTTTTAACAATAAGTAGTGGCGACTGTTTTTTTTTCACTGCTCAAAATACTTTCACATACAAATGGCAGCATAAATCTCAGTACGGTTGTTTGGTTGTATAAATGCAACATTGTAAACGAAAGTCTGATTGGGTGATTGATTTTAAAGGGACAAAAAAATATCCCCCAAACTGGGTTTGAGCGTCTGGTGGGACCTTGTTTTCAGAGAAGCGCACAAGTACTTTATTATAATTTTTTGCTGCGTTTTAGCGGGTTGGTCTTGCTTCCAGGTTTTTGGAAGAGGATCAAAGTTTTGCAGATAAGGAAAAAGTGTCCAGGTATGGCGGGAGGCTCCTCCTCCCGCTTGTCAACATGTCCCGATTGGATGCACTGATGATTTAAGTCGTGTCCCGACTCCTCCTAACACTTTTGTTGGGACCACAAGCTCACTCGCCATCTTGACAGGAAATTTCAAGCCTGGCAATGTTGCGCTTCTTCACCAACAGCTGGTGGTCTCTCCTAAGCCCGCTTTCCTTTATGCTGGCTCACTAACAACTACACGATGTTTCACTTTGGTAACGCTTCCCTTTTCTCTTTATTTCTCTCCTCAGTCTCTCTCTCTCTCTCTGCATTTGCTCTCTGTTGTCACACACACATGGCCTTGAAAGAGCAGACTGTCACTTTGTCACCTTGATTTTGATTTCTTTAAAAAAAAAAAAAAATCATCTCATCGCCACCTCTTCCCGAGAGACGAGCCAACGTCACATTACGACATGAACTCTAAACTCTTCCCCGCGTTGTCCGCCCGCCCCATCTGGCTCTCCCTCCTGTCCTGTCCGCCTCAGGGAGAACCACAGCGAGATCGAGCGGCGGAGGCGCAACAAGATGACGGCCTACATCACGGAGCTGTCGGACATGGTGCCCACGTGCAGCGCGCTGGCGCGGAAGCCCGACAAGCTCACCATCCTGCGAATGGCCGTGTCCCACATGAAGTCGCTGGGAGGGAGCGGAAACACCAACGCCGAAGGCTCCTACAAACCGTCCTTTCTCACCGACCAGGTGAAGACAAATTTGGGAAGGGGGAACATCTCATCATAGTGACGGATTGATTCCGTTTACATTAGCAGGGTTTGGAGTTTGGGTGCGGACCGCCAGGCTTACAAAGCATGGAGGGAAACCCTGTTAGTGTTGAACAAAATAGTGTGTCGTCTAGTGACCGACAGTGGAATTACACCCAAAATAAATGAGAAGCAGAACAACATTTAGTTAGGACTGGGCAAAAGTTCACGAAATAGCGGGAGCCTCAATTTACTGCAGTAAAAAGAGGAATTATTTTTAGTAACGAAATAGTGGGAGCCTCAATTTACTGCAGTAAAAAGAGGAATTATTTTTAGTAGTAAGTTTTTTTCACATACAGATGAAGTTTTTATTTTTATAAAAAGTTTAATCTTGGTTCTCAAATCTTTTTTCCCCCTTTGAAATTAATGGGGGAAAAATACATTTGAAATGTGTTATGTAATAAGAGAAATAGCACCAGTAAAACCAGTGTAACCATAAGAACTCAAATGTTAGCACGCCAAAATCGTCAGTTCGTTTCATTGTGCTGCTCTTTCTGGCGCGCCCGCCTATAAAAGAAAAGTCAAGTTGTCATAATAATGTTGTTTTTTTGTGACAACTTCAAGTTGGTAGAGTCCCGTTTGAACCCGGTCCAGGGCCAAAGCAAGTCATAGCTTTGTGTTTCCATCCAATTGACTTCCCGCACAAACTGAAGTGCTTGTAAATGTCTTTTAGAAGCTTTTTTGACGGCGTTTGCCTGCAGGAGCTGAAGCACCTCATCTTGGAGGCAGCCGACGGCTTCCTGTTTGTGGTGTCGTGCGAGACCGGTCGCATCGTGTACGTGTCGGACTCGCTCACGCCCGTCCTCAACCAGTCGCAGTCCGACTGGCTGGGCTCGTCCCTCTACGACCAGCTGCACCCCGACGACACGGAGAAGCTGAGGGAGCAGCTGTCCACGGCGGAGAACAACAACACAGGTACGCCCGGCATGAAGCGGGAAAGCAAAACAAAGCCCAAAAAGTCCGGGATGCTGATTGTGTTCCTTCAAAGGGAGGATGTTGGACCTGAAAACGGGAACAGTGAAGAAGGAGAGCCAGCAATCCTCCGCACGGATGACGATGGGAGCCCGCCGATCGTTCATATGCAGAATGAGGTGTCCGATTGTTGATTTATATACAGTCAGAGGTGTCCCTGAATGCACCATTTGGTCAAATGGTGGCTTGTATCTAATTGCAGGTGTGGCTCGTGTCCAGTGGAACCCATGTCCATGAACAGACTAAACTTCCTTCGGAATAGAAACAGGTGATTGGTTCAAAACCACCACTTTGTTATGGTGCTAATGTGAAGGACCAAGTTTGAGCATTTGAATGCTGCTGCTTCAAACTAGGAACGGTCTGGGCGCCGCAAAGGAAGGCGAGCCTCAGTACGTGGTGGTCCACTGTACAGGATACATCCGGTCCTGGCCGCCTGCAGGTACAACATGCTGGACGCTGACCTTTCATACGCTTCGTCTCCAAAGTTTTCACTGGCGCGTCGCTTCTCCTTCATTTTGTTGTGACAGACGGATTCCAAAATGGAATCAACTCATTTTATTCTGCTAAGTTACAAACACAATACCTCAGAATGACAAAAGATATATTTATTTATTTATGTATTGAAATTCTTGCAAATTAAAAAGAACAAAAACAAGGAATAAGCCTCGCTCAGTACTTGATGTTGCCAGCTTATTCAACGAGACTTGAGGCTGTAATTGTTTGAAAAGTTGCATCAACAAAGAGCAGTACTGAGCAAAGGCTGTGAATACGAAGTACATGTGCTGTCTTAGTTTCATATTTTTCATACTTTTGCAAAAAACTCATCAACTTGAGTCGCCAGTTCTTTTTGTGTGTTTTTGAAAAAATAATAATTGAAATGCACTTTGGACCAAGGCTCTGAAGTAACGTGCTGTAAATACTTTTTCTTGTAGTGTACATTCTACTTTGTTGTCCTGCACTGACACACACTTTTGTGTTTTAGGAGTGTCCTTATCAGACAATGAAGCGGACAACACTCAGGGGAGTCGCTACTGTCTCGTTGCAATCGGCAGACTACAGGTTGGAATAACGCCGTACGTCTGCTTAGAATGTGATTTGTGTCCTGCAAGCATATCGAGAACAACATATTTATTACTTCATGGTCAGGCTTGAGACTTTTCTGCATTCTGATGTTTGCGCACTTTGGCTGGCTTTTGAAATGCTTTGTCTGTTATCCGTCACTGACACAACTCTTATGTTACCAAGTCACAAGAAGGACTTTTTCCAAATGCTGCTTAAATGATTGTCAGTGCATTTTTCCAAATACCGCCCCAGGTGACCTGCTGTCCAGGTGACACGGACGTCAACAGTATCAGCGTTCCGGTGGAGTTCATCTCGCGCCACAACTGCCAGGGCATATTCACGTTTGTGGACCACCGCTGCGTGGCAGCCGTCAGCTACCAGCCTCAGGTGCACACTCCCAGGAGAACACTCTGCTTTTTCCGTTTTAAATAGAGGAGCTCAATGATGTAGCGTTGCCTCATATGCTGTGTCTTTTAGGAGCTGTTGGGAAAGAACATTCTAGAACTTGCCCATCCAGAAGATCAGGGCTTGCTCCGGGACAGCTTCCAACAGGTACGAAATCAATACAGTTTGGTTGTCCACATTAGGCTCGCGGGTGAGTCGAGCCCAGGCTGGATGGAAGACCAAAATTAATACAAGTGAAAATAAAAACGGATATTAAAAATATAAGTAAAAAATTCCAATTATATATATATATAAATGGAAAAAAAATATATATATGTATCTAAAACGACATTGAAAAAATAAATACAAAAATATATAAATAGAATTAAATATCAATCACGCTCTGCTCTCACATTTATTTATTTCGTGTTGCACACTCACACTGGTCAGGACGAAATGTTATTCAAATGAGGGGCGGTCCTAATGGTGTTAAAGTAAGTCAATCCTTTTCACAATAGCCTTTATTGAACGTCACCCTATTCACACAATATTTTGACGTTTCTGTCTTATGTCTTATTGTGGCGTTACTGCTGGGGTTGATTTTACCCACCGCGCGTGAGTAGTTGGCTTCCTAATGCCTTCTGTCCTTTAGTGTGATTTGTTAAAGGTCACATGTGTGAAACATGACCTAGCAGTGTAGTGGAGCGTGTATGAATGTTTGCAACCAGGCGGCTGTGCAGCCCCTCTCTCTCTCTCTCTCTCTCTCTCTCTCGCTCTCTCGCTCTCTCGCTCTCGCTCTCGCTCTCGCTCTCGCTCTCGCTCTCTCTCTCTCTCTCTCTCTCTCTCTCTCTCTCTCTAGCGTGTGTGTGTTTCGTTATTATGTAAGAAATGGAGTTGGACAGATGTATGGAATGTGTCCACTGCGGGATCATTTCATCCTTATTTATCGAGTTCTGCTTTCTTGGCTGAGTCATTACACTTTGTTGTCATGCTCCGTCCACACACAACGAAGACAAGTAAATATTTCACAATTCAGTGTTGCCCATCTGTTTTGTAAATGGTCCTCAAATCGGAGCAAATGTAGTTCATTTTTTACAGGACACCTGCGCAACAAGCAAAATGACAAAATGGCTGCTTCAATCCAAAATGGCAGACTTTTTGGGCATGGGTTCTTGAGATGTTTTTCTGAGGGTCTGCTAACTAATGATAGACAGTTACCAAATTCTGCCTCCGTTTTTCAGATGGTTTTGTCCATGTCGTGTAGAAACTTTGGTAATACACGGCACACATTTGGTCATGGCAACAGGCGATCAGTTGTTTATAATAACATCATTACAAAACACGCATATTTAATCCAACTCAACTCACCTTCAGTTTTCAGCCCCTTTGACAGATTTGAAACCGCTTCAGTTAAAGTGATTTGTCCAGCCTGTCGTTTTGTTGTATTCATTCAATCAATTGTCATTTTACTGTGGTTATTGTCATAATATGTTTTTTTCTTGTGGTTTATGTCCGCACTTTATTACAACGGCGGTTGTTGCAATTTTTCAGACTTAAATTTGTGCTCAACCACGACATTGCACAGGGTGGGGCAAAGCAGTTTAGCCCCGCCCTTGTAGTGGTCTCTAGCTCAATTTTATTGTTGGAAAATCAGAGAATGTTTGAGTTGTGCACGCATGCATCTTCACAGCAAAAACGTGTCATTTGGTCGAATGAAACTGCAAGCTGCCTTCAACTTACAGCAAGTGTTTGAATTCACTTGAATGGTTGCAAATGGGCTGGATGGCAAATTGCTGGAGATGCTCTTCAGACGTGCAGTGTCGTGCGTTTGCCACTTACTTGCATGAAGGTCAGCATGCTCCTGTCACTGTGTGTCCGCAGGTGATGAAGCTGAAGGGACAAGTACTTTCAGTCATGTTCAGGTTCCGCTCCAAATCCAGAGAATGGATTTGGATAAGGACCAGCTCCTTCACCTTCCAGAATCCCTTTTCCGAAGAGATTGAATACATCATCTGCACAAATGTCAATGTCAAGTGAGTTTCCTATTTCAAGCTTCTTCTTTTTTCTTGCTGCTGATAACACACCATTAAACGTATGTATTTGAAAGATGTCACCGTCGTAAGGTGAATGCTAATCCATGAGCCCACTCCCACGTCCTTGTACACTTCAAATGTCACACTGACCCCTGTCTCCCTATATTCCACCTCTGGGGGGTGGGGGACAATAGAAACGCGACTCAGGACCCCCTCACTCCCATCCGTTCCCCGGGGGGTTTGCTGCCCCCCTCCCTTGGTCAGAGCAACACAAACAGCTCCCCCGTCGCTGTTAGCCCGGCACACGTCGCTACCAGGTGAGAGCAGGTTGGACGAGACGGTAGCGGCTTCTTCGTGGTGGACGAACGACTGGCTCCTCCTCCTGGCAGCAATGCTGGTGGTGTGAGAATGCATGGCAAACGCTTTCAGATGGTTGCTCGTCAACTTCGGACTAGAGCTGGGCAACTGTACAACAAATAATCATCGTCTTTATTTTTAATTGACATCGGAATCACAATTTGTTCATTGGTTTGAAAACATATTTATTCAACTACCAAGAACTCAACTTTAAATATAACTTGAAAGAGCAACCCAAAAAATAATTAGTAACAAAGTAAAATAATACTATTTTAAAAATGGCAATAAAAATCAATACATAATGATAAATACAGGCTGTTCCTGCAGTGCATGTCTTGGCCTCTTAGGGGCAGCGCGGTGCTGTGTATGCATGGAGTACACACTTCAATAATTGCGATTAGGACAAATATGTGCCGTTTGAGTTTTGATATCACCTGTCTGAAGCATTTGTGAGAGTTAATCGTTGTTTGTGGGAATATCACTCCCAGAATTTAGACAATTGACAAGCATTAGCACGGGTAGTGTTTTTAAAACCAAGTATCTATTCGTATTTGATTGTTTTTGTTGTTAAGTTTCACAGTGTACTCCAAATGGGGTTCAAGCACGCTCAGGGAAGGCAGACGAACACGCGTTGCACACTTGCTGCACAAGCAACATGGTGCGTTCGGGTGCTTTCACAACGCAGGAACACACACACTGCGCCGTACGGCGTGTTACTCGTTTTTCTTTTGATTAGAACGCTTTTACTTGAGCGAGTGAGAAGGCAAAATCAAAATTGTTGTATCGATTTAATTGCCCAGCCCTACTTCTAACCAAGTTTTTCAGGTGTCATTGCATGGGAGCAGCAAATGCTAAACTAGAATGTCAAGTTAATACTCTCCCTTCTCTCTTTTTTGGTGTTGCCGTGGTGACCGGTGGTGGGCTCTTATATTATTATTATTATTATTTTTTTTTTTTTGTATGTCTTTTTCACTGGCTAGATGCAGGTGTGGTGACATTCTTGAACAAGCCCGCTTTGACGGCACTTGCAATCGGCACTCATCGTCATCTTCTCCTTTCACAGGCAATTGCAGCAGCAACAGCAGCAGGCCGAGCTAGAAGGGGGCGGGGCCAGAGACGGCCTGTATGAGGCAGGACCCATAACGCTCTCGCAGGTACAGCCAAGGACGGCCTTTTCTCTTGTGAAAGTTGGCCAAAGTTGAACTGGATGGGCACATTCCTTAACCTGCAAGTGCTACGCTTGCATGGCCAGAGAAATCAAGCAAAATATGACTTTGATGTGGTTGCGGCCGTCCCCAAAATTGTCAGTCATCAATTTATTTGACGTACCACAGGCTTGTACTAATAAAGCGCAAGCCCCCTTTTTAAATATGGAATACGAGCCGTCGGGGTGTTATGTCTGCAAAACCAGTAGGGCTGGGCAATATCGAAAAAATATCAATATTGCGATATTGACCCATGCAATATGTATGTCGCAAACTCATGCAATAAGTTTCATATGGAATCGTATGCTTTTATTTGAATTTGACCAGTCAGACGCAAACTTAAATGTGCATCACCATCCCATAGTTAAACATTAGCTAGGGTAATTAATTACAATTAATTAACTAAGAATATGTTGCGCTTATTTATTTTGCCACATGAAAAAAGTGCTATTCTTTCATTAGATAATACAAATGTTATTTTTTTAGGTACATGTTGTATACCACAATAATATCGATGACGCAATATTCAACAATCATATCACATATCGCATGTTTTTCCAATATTGTGCAGCTCTAAAAACCACTAACACGATAAGACGGGCTGCGCTGGTGCTCGCTGTACCTAATCAAGTGGCCAAAGCCATCAAAAAAGGCTTGCTATGTCAAATCACCACGAAAGCCAAGAGAATGTTGTGCTGATGTAATTTGCTATGCTTACAGATGTTAGTCAAATGTCGTTTTGACCAAAAGCACGAGTCAACTCGCATTATTAGCTACGCTTCCAATGATCAATCCATATTGATCTCGAGTATTGAGGTGGATGAATTTGCTTTATTGATACAACTTACCTCCTTCAGCAAAATCTTGATCTTGGATAATGATCCGCTCATTTTCATCTTAAAAACTCAATTTGATGCCGCTTCCTCAGCTCATGGTTGGATTTGTTGTTTGATGGCTTACGGGCCGGCTGTCGACCTTTGAAAAGGAGTTTGGCGAAGATGATATAAGCGCAGTTGTTTGCTTTTGTGAAGTATTAAAGGCTTTTTGTCTGATTCGGGGAGAGGCATCAGCGCAGACTTTGATGTGAATGCTCATGCACATTTTCAGCACTGACAGCCCAATTTGTTTGTGTGGTTTTTAAAATGTATTTCATTTATTTTGGCATATTAAGTTAGTGATTAAACATGGTTTTGTGCTGGTGTCGTGCTGACGTTGGTGAGCAGCAGCATATGTTAGCAAAATGACGTCTATGCAAGGATTCCACCTGACAGCAACGATATGCTTGCGCGACTTTATCTTGCTGAATGTTCCAATGTACCCATAAAGCTGTATAACATCATACGGATGTTAGTCCGAGTATTTGGAAGATAATCACTGATAACGGTTATCCTCAGATGCCGGTGCAGCCGGTGACGTCGGCCGGCCCAGACCACAGCAAGAGCCTGGAAAAGCCCGACATGTATCCTTCCCTTTTCCAAGGCCCCAGTCAGGCGAAGGCCCTAGCCGCCACCTCAACGCCCTCGGCCCAAATCTACCCGCCGGTCAACAACTTCAACTCCGCTCGCGCCGCAGATGCATACAGGTTGGATGTGGAAGATTTCTTCTCACCTTTTAGACCGTAGTTTCATTTTTCGTCAACAAGTGGCAGTAGCGATTCGAAATTGGATATTCTACGTTTAGTAGCTTTAAATGTGTATGTATATATATACTGTATATATATTTAAACTTTTTTTGATTATTATTATTCTAATATAGCCATGTTGTCTTGTTCTTTGATTTCATTTTCCTACAACGCTGCTTCCACACTGTGCAGGCCAGTCAATATGGCGCCGCAGATGGCACAGCCAGCCCACTCAGCAGGCCAGATGCTGGCCCAGATGTCCCGTCAGAACGGAGCCCCGCAGCCCGCCACCCCCTCCAACACCGGCAGCCCCCTCCACGGAGGACCGGCGGCAGGGTGGCCTGGTCCCGGAGCAGGCGCCGGAACACAGTTCAATAATCAGGTGCTGTCAATTATTGTGTGTAAATGCCAAAGAGAGTTTAAAAATTTTAAACTGTTTGAGTTCACACGCGTTTATGTACCGTTTGGTCACAGATATGAATTATAATATCAAGTGTGGGAACGGCGACCCCAAATGGAACATAATTACTGTACTTCATGTGCACATTTTGCTGGTCAATAATGCAAAATCAATTTATAGCCAGTAGGGTTGTCAAAATTAAGACATTAATTTTGAGTAAATTTAAAGTTTGTTAACGCGCAATTCATGACCGCCCCTTACTTTGAGAACCTTGGAGAACCTGTACTGGGGAAATTGCAGCAGACGCGTCAAGAAAAATGCACTGAGCTGTCACCAATGTCTTACAAATGCAATTATGCCATCTAGTGGCAGAAAAATGATCCCAACACAAATCATTATCACTCGTTTTTTTACAGTGCAGTACATCTTTTTAATTTTAACTCCATTTTATGAAGTATTATCAAATTACTGTATCAATGACTAAAATATGCAGCCATATTTCTATTAGTTTAACATTTTTTCTGCTTTTATGTTAAGAAGAGTATAAAAACTTACAAGAAAAATGTTGTATTGTACATTTAGAACGGATATAAAATTTACGATTATTAAGTATTGAAGTCTTGTGATTAATGACACCTCTAATAGCCAATAACTAATTAACGGATGAATCATTTTGCTAATTGGTGCAATAATTGATTTGGAAAATACTTTGCACTTTTCAGCAGGTGGCTCCCCAAGCAGCAAAGACCATGTCTCCACCGTTTGCTCCCATGGGCGGATTTGGAGGCGGCTCTTCAAGTTCTTTTGGCCAGATGCCCACCGGCGCTGCGCCCAGCCAGACCAGCGCCACAAATTACCCACAAATCAACACGCGCGCCAGCGCCAACCCAAACGGTTACGGTCGGTAACCCGCTTTGACTTTGTTGTCCCAGAAAATTGTCGGTTTGACAGCCAGCCGCCTTTCCCTCTCCAGATGCGTCTCAGTCGCAGTTCCCCTCCCGGGCAACGGAGGCAGTGTGGCCCCAGTGGCCGGGCCAGCAGCAGCACTCGCAAAGCAACGCAGAGCAGCACCCGCAAGCGCAAGGCAACCAGCAAGACATGTTTACTGTGAGTGATGACGCAAGAGCTCGTTTTCGGCGATTGTCCTCCTTGGGTGTCCCAAACGTCCTCTGGGATAAGCACGAGAACATTTGGGTGGAAGTTAATCTGTCTGTGTGTCTTTTCAGGACGTGTTGTCCATGCTGGAGCAGCCCAGCAACTTCAACAGCGATGACTTTGATATTCCCATGTACCCCTCATTTAACGAGTGACAATCTTTTTCTTTTCCCCAAACCCTTCACGACTTTGTTACTTTCCACTCCTGTTCTCTTTGCTTTTTGCTTGGCTTCCATCGCATTGCTCAACCAGGAGCCACGGACAGTCTTGACTGCAGGTAAGAAAACGAAACGAGGGATGGCAGCCATTTTGCCTACAAAAAAAAATCATTTGGAAGGACGTGAGTCTATTCACAATCCTCACACACACATCATGGCCTTTTGTTCTTGTATGTTCCTGATTCTTCTCAGGCATTTGAACTTCTCGCATTTAGACTGAATGGATCCAATCTTTTTTTTCTTTTCTTTTTTAATAATATATAACTCTCAGGAAATGGCAGGCGTGTGTTTGCTTTTGTGTGTGTGTGTGTGTGTGTGTGTGTGTGTTTTTTTTAAATTGTCACACACGAGCACACGATCTGTTTGCGCTTCCCATATGAACGTTTTGAAATCAACGTCAGGCCTCTGCATGCTTTCATGGAGTGCTTCTACATCACCTTGATTTCTACTTTGGACGTGGCTTCACCTACGCGTTCTTTCTGTTTTTCTCTGGGCACAGTAGTATTTATTTTATTTTTTTTAAATGTACAGTGGAACCTCCAAAGTGGACCACCACCCGTTCACTGATGCTGGTTTAACTTCCAATAAGCAACATTGTCGAGCACAATGGTATAGAAGCTCCACCCACTAAATAGAAAATGAAAAGTTGAACTGCTTTAAAAGCTGCACATATTACACAGACAAATGAGAGGGAACAAAAACTGCCAACCTTACTGTAAGAAATAATTTCCTATGAAATGAACTCATTGAAATTTAAAATCTCTTTTCCCGAGATGGCAGCACAAAATCCAAATGCGTTGAGTAAACATTTGTGGCTGGGAAGTACAAATCACTCAAAAGATCGGTTCATTCCAACCACTCGTTTGCGGATGAACCGTGAGCCCCATCTAGTCTCCACCCAACCCCCAAAAAATCTCAAGCAAAATGGTACATTTCAATCAATCTGTAGTCCCAATTGTTTAGAATTTTTTAAAGCAAATTTACTGAAAATGCGCAAAAGGGACATGCGATTTTTTGGCAATATTGAGAGGGGACTCCGCCACTGTAGGGGGCGCTATACACCATTAAGAGATGTGATCCACCACTAATTTAAAAGAAGACCAGAAAGCGACTGCGCCGTGCGATGACGTCGTATGAGTTTGCTTTTGTAATTGTTGATAAACCGTTTTCCATCTAAAATTGCATGAATATTCGCTTCTTAAATTCCAAAAAGATTTGTTTCGTCGTCCCCCCCAAAACATACCTTACTTTATTGTCCGCATTTTAGTCTTGTTAACGGTTATTCGCAAAATCTGTTTCCATAGCCAAAATTCACATTTTCCTTTTCTCATATGCTTCATACGCTTTTTGTGTGTGCAGATTTTGGGCCCTTTTTGGTTTTATTTTCACATTTCTTGAAAATTCGAATAAAGATGGGTGGATGGAAACCCCACTATTGACATGTAAAATAGCAAATGACAACCGACCATGAAAAAAACAAAAATGACCACATTTTAATGAATGAGCAGCCATTTGCAACTTGAATGCTTTACCGTTTGTTTATTTGCTTGTAAGTGAAACACTTGATGAGGTCAAGTGAGGCGTGCTGATGCTTTATTACGCACGATTGCCAACATTTCAATGACATTTAAAGCTGTTTTTTTTTTTTTTTTTTTACAAACATTTGGTCTGATAGATTTGAGGTTCCACTGTACACTCAGCGTTGCGTTGACACATTTGTTGTTGTTTTTGTCAAACTTCTATCCAATCTGTTATTTTTGGGTCGACACCTGTGCATACTGTATGTATCAAATGCATATGTAAGTATCATGATCCATTTGAAAAGACTTTTTCAGCTGTGCTTGGTCATCTCTTCCGTCGCCCTGCGATTACGTAGGGCCACTTTGTATTCTTTTTGTAAACAACAAAGAGAAAAAAAACTGAACTATGTAAAAAGACAACACACAGCAATAAGTTACAAAAAAAACGTGAATTGTATATTTTGAAAGCCATTCTTTATTCGTGTCCTAACTGTAGTGTCCTGGAATGGAGGTCTTTTTTGAATTGTCATTTTGGATTTAGTCAATTGTGATTTGTCCCACTTCCGATAGGTCGCTTGATTGATCTTACTGGTTGGTGTTTTCTCTCACGGTTTAATCAGGGTCTTTGGGACACAGATGGGGGAAAGAAAAAAGATATTTAAAAAAATAAATCAAAAATCAAACTAATATTATTTTTTTGTGTGTTTGAGACAAGCAATTGAAACTGGACTGAAAGTTTGGCCAGCTAAATCTTTTTGTAGTTTAATCACAATGTTGGTGAAAAAAATAAGAATTTTAAATGTTGAAATGAATTGAAATTTGGCCTCTTTTTTTTTTTTTTTTTTTTTTTAAATGACAACTCTCCGTTGTTTGTGTGTAACACTTTGACACTTGCTGTATGTAAGGATCTTTTTTGTGACTCTTGTCTTCATTTCAGTTGTTCTGTGTGCAGGGGTTTTCCAATGATGTGAACTTTTATCACTCTTAGAGACACAAATATAAATAGTCTGTAAATGTCTATGAAATGTTCAACACATGAACAAAATGTTTGTTTTTGTATTAAATTGATATATTGATAAAAGACAAAAGAGAAGGGAGATTTTTTTTTCACAATCTGTTCTGCGATGCTGGTTGACTTTCAAGCTGTTGTAATTTAGAAAACTTTTTTTTTTTTTTTTGCCTTGACTTGCAAGCAATGACTTGAGTTACGATTAGGAGTTAAACAACTTCCGATTTTTGGGTAGTCAGCAACTGATTAATCGTCCAATATTACAATATTAGCACTTAAAATAATAATAATTAGTAAAACAGTAATCTGCAAATTTTTTTCCTTTTTTTTTTAATTTTAATACACAACACATGACAAAATAAGCCAATAAGACCAACCGTGTTCTGTGGATTTTCAGATTCTATCAATTCCGACGTGTGCGAGTAGCCATTGGGATCATGTATCTGGAATGTCATGTTTATTCGAACCCCTTAAGCGTGGTGTGAACATACAGCTGCAGTGTGTCGAGTAAGTCACATGCGCCTCTTTGGGCAGGTCGGTTTCCAGTCCCTTGAGGCCTCGTATCCTCTTTCGGCCCCTTTCCCCCATTTGGGCTCACGGGCGGTCAAATCTTCATCACGTCTCTTCTTACCAGGTTGTGGGCAGCTATCAGGAAAGCAAGTTTAAGACTTCTTACGGAACTTGAAGAGCCGCCATTCACTAAATGGGACCCATCACTCAAGAGTGCTTTTTATTGTTTTAGGAATAAATCCTCAGCATGTTTTTTGATCAACAAACACTTGGACTGAGTGCGCGAGAGCATCTTAATGTTGGTCATTTTGGTGGTAGTTGGAGAGCAAATTATTTTTGGAGCTGTTACTTGTCTTGGTGTACAATATTTCTTTGAGTAAAGGTCTCCCTCTCAAGTTCTTTTCTCTCCTCACTGTCGCTTGCTGTGTCCTAAAAGCCCAGAAAAAGTAGCTGGCCTATCGTCGTCACCCCATCAAAAATGGATGCGGGTCACAGGTGTCCAGTCGGGGCAGTCAGTGTCCACTCAGCACTAAGGAAGACGCAACAACTCTGGAGTCGGACACTTTTCCGACACAAAGTCACTGATCAAGATTTTTTATTACATTTTTTGAATCTTCATGGACCGGCCCCTGGTTCCCGTTACCCGGATGAACATGGATGTGGATCAGGGTTTCGCTCTCTTCTTCTTCCTCCTGCTGTGCCTCTTTTTGCTGGTGACCATAGTGCGCTGTGTTCACATGGTGCTGGACCCTTACAGCACCATCTCAGTCAACATGTACCAAGAGGAGCCCACGCAGGCCTGAAGGACACCTCAACAACGAGCACTTCTTCCGTTTTGCACCCCCCTCAAAAAACAAACCGATAACACTCAGTAAGCTTGTATGCGCTTGACTGTATCCCACCACCCACAAACATCTTGCTTTTGAACTGCATTCAACAAGTTCAACAATAAATGTAAGTATCCTGACTATTTTACTGTTCATAACCGCAGGACTATAGAAGTTATACATCAGTCAACTTTACAGCTTTTTTACATTTTATACAATGGAGGTGTTTATATTGACGTAATAGGAACTAAACACTACAAAGTGTGTATTTAGTAAGCTACTATAAGTTTGTAGAGGCAATAGTCACCCAAAATAATATGACTGAATTTTTCACGTTTTCTTTTAGTTTTTTCCCCGTAGGATTCTGCAAATGTGTTCATAGCACAAGTTTTCAATTATATAAAATATCCTACTTTTGCAATGTAATAAATTATAGGATTTTTAAATTAAATTATAAATTGCATTTTACTGTTCATCGAATTAACCGTAATGTAATTACTTACTTACGAATTGAAACTAACATTAACATAACATTTTAAAACGGCATTTAAATAAAAAAAATCTGATATTATTATTGAATGAAAGAATTGATTTGTTTCGTTTGCAATTTACAACATAATTACACATCGCATATTGTGTTCTGTCATTAATTAATAATCGCGATTTACAATTTTAATTAGGGGGAAAACTGGACGTTTGTGTGTTCCTGGACAAATCCGAGGGGCGGTGGGGTTTTTCCTTCACAACACCGCCCACTCGGATAATCCCGGCTGATAAAACATGCGCCGTTTTATTTCGCCGCTATGCTAGCTTTAGCCAGCTAGCAGTTGATGTTGACGTGCGAACGCGCAAGACAATGGACACCGGCGACGGGTAAGTGTTTTCTTCCAGTCCTGCTTTTGCTCCACTTTCGCTCTTTTGAGAGCGAACACGTTTGTGTGCGTTCTATCGGTTGCCTGCAGGCAGTCGCTCAACACGGGAGACTTTCTCCGCGCTAAGGCTAGGCTAACGTGCTAGCATGTTTGCTTTTGAATGGAGCCGGCCACTTTTGTCTTTGGCGTTTGAGTCATTTCGTCTTGAGACTTTCAATGAACGTTACGTGTTCACGAAGGGAGTACGACCACTTGAGCGCTCCATCAGGACCCACACCTGATCTTATTTCCCCAAACGGAAGCATCTCATTCTCATACCCACCCACCCAGCACGATGACGATGTATCAACAATGTGTCTGACGGTGAAACGTGCAGCGGGATCCGTTCACAGCAACTCAACTTCAGAGTTGCCTCTGAACTGTGCTGGGTTGATGATGACAAAATGGCTTTGACGCAGCCTTGTTGCTTGGAATAGATTTGTGCTGGTCAAGTACAGTTGATGCCAAAGTACAAACCGCAGTCTCCCCACAAATGGCGCTCCAAATCTTTTACAATTAATTATGTGTTATCAGTGCGCTTCCGCACATTTGTATTTGCAAAGCTGGGGGGAAAAATGCTTGTTTCTCCTTTAAAGCAACAATTATTTTAATTTGTCGGGGAAAGAAACCACCATTACTCTAGCAATAAGCAATCAAACTTTCATGGTTGAATTAAAAAAGACTATCTTCAATCACTGGTTGTGACATTAAATTTGTTCAAACTATGGTTCGTACAAGCAAAATTGTGAGCTGCGAAAAACATGACACAGGTAGCATTTGACAAAAACTTTCCTCAACAAATTCATATAGGTCAGGCCCTAATAATTAAAAATAATGTATTTATTTGTCAAGGTATTATAGCACATCATAACTGCTTGAGGAAAAACATTGTTGCCGATCTCTTTCAGAATGGAGGTGGAAGGCTGGGACCCGAGTCTGGAGGAAGAGCTGGGCGTCTCTCTGAACGAGCTGACCCAGTGGATTGACGAGATGGTGGAGAAGAGCGAACTGGTGCAGACGAAACGAGCTCAGCTCAGTGAGCTGACGCAGTGGGTGGAGCGCAAGGAGTGCGAGAAGGCGGCCACGGAGAAGCTCATCAGCGACGCCAAAAAGTGAGCCCACGCGGCGCCGGCGCCGGCGCCGCTTCCTGCGTGCTGACTGAAGCGGCGTCCTCTCGCACCGCAGGTCGTTGGTGGAGTGCGAGAAGCTGGTGAGGGACACGTACCAGAAGAGCGGCCTGGCGTACAAGAGCAGCTCGGAGGATGACGAGGACGGCGTCAGCCTTCTGAGCGGCGAGATCATCGAGATAGACGACGATGATGACGACGACGATGATGTCATCGCTGTTGGCTGCTGTGAGTACTTTCACGTCCTGTTCAAAATGGATGCCTTTGCTGACATACGCTCGAACCCCCGTTTAATAGGGATAGACTAATTTTCATCCGCTCCGATATTTGTATTTTGACAAATATCAGCAGTGGCCCTTTTTATTTTTTTCCCCCTAATTTGAGCAGTGAATGCTTGCGATCGTAGCGAATTTTGGATTTTCGGCAGGATTTGTAAGATGTACACAGTTTTTACTTGTCGCCAAGAAATTTTCAACATGTTCAAACAATTTTTCGCTGTCTGCCAAGATCTTTTGAAACCTTTTAGGAATCTTGCTGAAAACCTCAAATTTGCTACGTTGGCATGAATTTGTCGCTCAGTGACTTTAGAGATCAATCTCAAACTGTGTTTACCTCAGGGAACTTTATATTTATGTATTTCATTACATTTTCACTTAACTTTATAAAATATGCTGCTCACACTGGGAACTCCCTACACTTTTTAATTTGTGGAAAAGTTTACATTCAAATTAAAAGAAGTGAGAGTTTAGCCTTTCAGTTGTGTAAAAATTATGAGAATCTTTATTTGTAGAAAACTTTTTATTTGCTTAGTTTTTAATTAGCTTAACACTTGCTGATGACCCTGGAAGCTCCATGCAATTTTTGTCAATTTTTTTATTCATAGGAAATGAATATTATCAAAATATATAAGAATAAAATAAATGGCATTTCAACAGTTATTTGATTTTGATCTTTTACTGCAATTGAACATTGGCTTGAAATATGGGTTATCGGTTATTATTAAACCAGGCTCCTCAAACTCAACTTTGTGTGGGATCTGGGTGTGTCTGGGCCGATCAATTATTCCATAAAATTGGGGTTTAAGTATTCAAAAAAAAACAAACAAATCCAATCTTCCCAATCTATATTAGCTCTTTGACTGCCAGACGTTTTCAGAAACGGGTTGTCCCCAGTGCCAGCCGATTTTAAGCATTTTGACTGATCTTTCAAGGTCCATAGAAAATTATGTGTTTGGACTATGGAAACACACATACTACCAAATGAAAGATTGAACTCTCATCTTTCATCAGAAAAAAAAGTTTGTTTCTACATTATTCCGTTCTTCAGTAATCAACAATAGAAAATGGTTAGTTTCACCTCTGTTTTGAAACAAACGTCTTTTAACGTCTTTGGCACTCCTCCATAGGATTGTACTAAACGTTATTTAACGTTTTTGGCAGTCAAAGAGTTAGTAACAGTTCAGAACATTGCTGAGACGGTCCGCTCTCTCATCTCATCTCATTTTGTCCGTTTGGACAGATGTTGAAGTGAGCTCGGGAAATCTCTTCATGTACGATCGCTTTCTTGCGATTCAAATGATCAATTGGTGCTTTGCTTTTTTCTTTTGCGCATGTCAGTGGTCCCGCCGCAGAATCCCGTCATTACTCTCAAAGAGCCAATGGTAAGCGCCATGGAATCTTTTGACATTTGCCCTGATGATGAAGATGATGATGATGATGATGCTGTCGGACTCAGGATACCGGCAGTGCGCTCAGGAAAACGGCTGAGCAGGTCAACAAATTGGTCCAAATAGTCACCAGGCCTTCGCCAGCGGCCCCCATGTCCAGATCGCCAGGACAGTCAGGTGGCCACGCTCGCGCTCATGCAACCCTACAAACTCAAACATACACATGCAGTGGAACCTCTGGGTTTGAATGTCTCGGAACTCGTATGATTCGGACTTCAACCCAAAAATCGGAGTAAGAAATGCCTCGGAGTTTGAACTCCTTTTCGGACTTGGAACACACAAGCAGAGCAAGCTAAGCCGAACGTACCTTGAAAACGGTGAGCCGAGCGAAGCCGAGCAACGCCAAATTCTCACGTTGCGGTAGTTGAGACGACGACGACGCACTGCTCACTTCCAGTCCGATCGTGAATACTCCCGGAGATGCTCCATACTGGCGAGTGCATTTAGATTTTTCCACGCCAATTTTCTTGGCCAAGGGCCCAAAGAAAGACAACAGTGCCAGTGGCAGCAAAGAAAACATACAGTGCTACGAACCACAGTCGCGCCGTTGTAACTACCGTGACTACTTGTGTAAATACTGGCACGAGGACCCCCCTTAGCTGTTCAACAACGTGCCTGGCGTTAAACAACGCACGCAAGGACCGCTTAGTAGTCTAACAATATGCCCAATGTAAAATACACAAACTCGGCACTGAACTAAAGCTAGCGCTGATGCCGTCACATCACAACAAAAAAGCTAAGGTATTTTTATTGTTTAAATACTGTACTCTACTGTGAATGTAAAAAAACATAAATAGAAATTAAAAGAGGAATTTTTCTGTTTTTGGAGCTTGGGGATGGATTAATTGCGTTTACATTATTTCCTATGGGAAAAAATGATTTGGACTTTGAACACTTCGCAAGAACGAACTATGTTCAAACTCCGAGGTACAACATACACACTATGTTGTTGTTTTTTTGTCAGGGCCGATACTGATACCGATTATTAGTACGGTAGTCAAGGATGGTGACAACCGATATTTGGAGCCGATATTTATTTTCTAAAAGGGAAAATATTGGCATGAGAAATTTGGAAAAATATTTAGATTTTTTAAGAATGTTTACTGAACAACTTTTAGGGTTCGTTAAATATCGGAGTAAAAAAAAAAAATCTTTGTCAATAGACATCTTTTGTTTTAAAAATCTAACAGAAAGTTCAGGGCAGGACAGTAGCATGTTTTCAAAAGTGAAATAAAAACGTAAGTAAACAGCTCCCTATTGTTTTCTATAGTAAATAAAGTTTTCCAAAATTAAAAAATATCGGAAGTACTTTCTTACATTTTTTCTTATCTTAGTTTTAATTTCAAACAAAAACAGAAGGTGCAGCATCTCTGGCAATTTAAATAGTTAGTCCCTGAAGTTAAAACTTTTTTATTCAAAATGGCCGATGCTTATAGTCGTCAAAATGCTGAATATTGATGCCGATTATTGGTCTGTCGCTTTCATTTAGTCTCTTTCGCGCACACTTTGACTCACTTTACTTTGACTTCGTCTGTCCTTGTCATGTAAGCGCAATGTGGCAATCCCGCAGGCAGCCATCCCATGCCGCCAGCCGTGATCGTGTCTCAGATCCTGGCTCAGCCCGTGGGCCACGTCAGTCCCAAGAAGAGGGAAGACGAGCTGTGGGTGGGCATGAACATCCTGGGCAAGAAACGCATGAAGACGTGGCACAAGGGCACCCTGGTCGCCATCAACCCCATCGGTGCGTGCGCGTGCGCCAGCGGCGTCGCATTCCGCGCGTGCAAGCGACTGACCGCCGTCGTTTGATTGCACCCGCAGGCACAAACGTCTATAAATACAAAGTGAAGTTCGATAAAGGCAAGAGTCTGCTGTCGGGGAACCACGTGGCCTTCGACTACAACCCCACCCTGGAGAGTTTGTTTGTGGGGGCGCGCGTGGTGGCCAAGTACAAGGACAGCCACCAAATGTGGTTGTACGCCGGCATCGTGGCCGAGATGCCCTCCACCAAGAATCAGATGAGGTCACGCCAAGGTGGAGGCGGAGCCGCCCACCTTGACACGGTCGCCTGACGTCCCGTTTGTCTGGCAGGTTCTTGATCTTCTTCGACGACGGCTACGCTTCCTACGTCAACCTGCCGGACCTCTTCCCCGTCTGCCGGCCACGTAAGCGCTCTGCGTTCACTTCGCACGTCTGCAACCACAAATGATTTGTTTCGAGTATTTTTTTAAATTTTTTTTAATTCAAAGACTTGACATTATTTCAAATCGACAGCATAGAAAAAAAATCATTTCGATTCAGTGAACTGGTTTGCTCCATACAGAACGAGAAACGTCGTAACCTGCGAGCTGTAGCTTATCTTGCAGACTTCAGATGTTTTAAATGTCTTTCAGACATGACTTATGACTTAAAGCAGAAATGTCCTTAAAGTCAAATCCCAAGTGAAAATATAACCAATCAATCATTTTCACTCAGAAATGCAAAGCAAAATGTCTCCCTCGCCAGCAAGCAATCAACTCCTTTCTCATCCTACCGAGAGTTTTTCGTGCAAATGAGAAAATTCTTTGTTGGCAAGAAAAAGTTTTCTCTTCCTCAGGATATATATTAATTATATATTTAGTCATTACGACAAGAAAGTTTCTCATTAGAACGAAAAAGTGCATTTAATTCATTCACTTGCAGCAATTTTCACTGAAGCAATCCCCTTCGCTCCCGGCTGCTTTATAGGATTTTGACTGATTTTGTAAGGCCCACCAAATATTGTTTGATTTCTGTAAAAACATGGAATCTACCAAAAGAAAGATGAGAGTCTCTTCTTTCATCAGGAAAAAAAGTACATTTGTACCAGTTTCCGTTTTGTCGCAATTAGCATTCGAATCTAGCTGAGCTTCATCATTATTCACAAACCTGTTGGAAACAAAGAGCATTTTTTTGCAACATGGCCCTGGTTGTATACTCTGCTGCCACCTGCTGGCCGTTTTTGTAATAACTACCATTGCTTTAAACGACCGCTTTGGGTCAGAGGCTGCATCAAAGCCTTCTGGATGCTCAAGCGTCAAAAAATGTATAAAAAGACCCTTTGATACTTCGTTTGTAGCAACAAGATCTCGTGGCCCTCCTTTTTTTAGCATTCACGTGGCTCGTATTTAGCGAATGTTTTCGGAAGCGCGTTTGAACGACATGAGCACCGATCGAGTTGGATTGGCTTGGCAGTGAAGCGCACGTGGGAGGACATCGAGGACGCGTCGTGCCGCGACTTCATCGAGGAGTACATCACGGCGTATCCCAGCAGGCCGATGGTGCTCCTCAAAGTCGGGCAGATCATCAAAACCGAGTGGGAGGGGACCTGGTGGAAGAGCAAAGTGGAGGAAGTGGACGGCAGCTTGGTTAAGATCCTTTTTCTGGTACGAAAGAAACCAAAGGAAACAAAAAAAAAACGTTGCGTATAAAAAGTCTGCACACCCCTGTCCAATCCAAAGAGTTTGCTTGTCTTCACGTTAGGATGATAAGAGGAGCGAGTGGATCTACCGAGGCTCCACCAGGCTGGAGCCCATGTTCAACTTGAAGATGACCACCGCCAACACGCAGGAGAAGAAGCTCGCCGGTCAGCAGAGGACGCGACCAAACATGGGTACGAGCCACGCCAATGCATGCAAACGATGCCTGGACTGAGACGAATGCTCGGTTTTCAGGCCAAATGTCATTTAACGCTTCGTCATACTCAGACGAGTCTATAATATACTGTGCAGCAGCAGGGGTGCTCATGTTGGGTCCGGTACTTTGTATTTATTGATGCACGTGTTAGCAAAATGTCCCATTTGAGTGTTTTGTGTCTCGGGTCGGTCCGTAGGTGCACTGAGAAGCAAAGGCCCCGTGGTCCAGTACACCAGCGACGGCCATGTGGGAGCCACGCCCATCAAGGCCACACCCCCCCAGGCCGTCCTGACACCTCAAATCCAACAGTCGGCAAGCACCACATCGAGCAGCCTCCTCACTCCGGCCACACGTGTCGAGTATGTTGACCGCCTTTAACTCTTTGACTGAAGCAACCCGCTTTGCTCACGGATATAAAAAAAATATGGTTTGATTGCTATAAAAACATGCAACGTACTAAAGAAAGATTAGAGTTTTCTTCTTTGATCAGGAAAAATATTTGTATCCGTTTTGCAGCAATTAGCTTTAGAGCTAAGTTTTGTCAAGATTCATATTCCTGGTGAAAACACTGGCAAAAAGAGCTTGTTGCAACATGACCCTGGTTGATCTCTTATACTCTGTTGCCACCTGCTGGCTGTTTTTTTGTAGTAACTACCATTGCTTTCAGCCTCCTCTTCATGCCAGAAGCTTCATCAAAGCCTTCGGTATGCTCTTGCATAAATTCTAAAAAAAAAAAATTAAACGTGTAAACACGTTTTGGGGAGTAAAGGACAAAGTATTTAAAAAAAAAAAAAGAAGAAAAGTTTTGCACGTTTTTGGGTTTGAATGAGTTAACTCTTTGACTGCCAAAAACGTTAAATAACGTTTAGTAAAATCCTATGGAGGAGTGCCAAAGACGTTAAAAGACGTTTGTTTCAAAACAGAGGGGAAACTAACCATTTTCTATTGTTGATTGCTGAAAAACGGAATAAGGTAGAAACAAACTTTTTTTTTCTGATGAAAGATGAGGGTCCAATCTTTCATTTGGTAGTATGTGTGTTTCCATAGTCCAAACACAACATTTTCTGTGGACCTTGAAAGATCAGTCAAAATGCTTAAATCAGCTGGCATTGGCGACAACCCGTTTCTGAAAACGTCTGGCAGTGAAAGAGTTAAGAATTCTGTCTCTGTCTGCTCACACATATTAACAGGTTATCCCCAATCGTTCCAAAACCTCAATGTTGACCTTAATCTGACTTTTGATGTTAAGTCGAGCATTGCATCGGAAACAAGTGAATGCAGCAGTTCGATATTGACCGAAGTCAATTGATCAGTCGTGAGCTATAAATGATTAGAAAACAACGTCTTTCCTCTTTGCGCTCCACAGAAGTAGCAAACATCAGATGGCCAAGAAGAGCACGTCGCCGTTCGTTCCAGGCGTGGGCGGCACCCACGCCTCCAAAGTCATGCAGTCGCTCGCCAGCAACAACGTGCCAAGGTGACCAACCCATCGATTTCGAGTCGCACGTTTTGAGCGGTCAGCTGACCGGATGCTTCTCGTTTCTTGGCGAAAGAATTGTCAGTCTGGCAGCGAGCGCCAGCCCGGTTCCGATCTTCCCCAAAGCGGTGAGCGCTCCCGCCGCCCCGCCGGCGCCGGCCCCCCCGGCGGCCACCATCCCGCACCAGCCGTCGTACCGAGCGCCCACCGACCGCATCTTCTACATGGAGCACCTGTGCCAGCCGGCCTGTTTGAACCGCGTGCGTCCGGCCAAGCGCAACATTCACCGGGGCAAGAACCCGCTCCTCATTCCGCTGCTGTACGACTTCAGACGCATGACGGGCCGGCGCAAGGTCAACCGCAAGGTGAGCGCGCGCCGACGGCAGGAATCAGGCCATCGTTCGAATTGTGTCCGAGCGTGTCCGTCTTGTCCCCGCCCGCCGCAGATGACCTTCCACGTGATCTACAAGGCGCCGTGCGGCCTCTGCCTACGGAACATGGCCGAGATCCAGCGCTACCTCTTCCAGACCAAATGTGACTTCATCTTCTTGGAGATGTTCTGTTTGGACCCTTACGTGCTGGTGGACCGCAACTTCCAGCCGTTGCGGCCTTTCTATTACATCCCGGACATCACCGGAGGCAACGAGGACATCCCGCTCTCCTGCGTCAACGAGATCGATTCCACGCCGCCACCCAAAGTTGCCTACAGTAAGAACATGGATGGAAACCGTTAACGACGTACCGATTCTGTCCTGAGGCCGGCGAATGTGATGAAAACGGAGACTTGGATGAATGTTGTCGCTTCTTCTCAAGGCAAAGAGCGCATTCCTGAGGACGGCGTGTTCATCAACGCAAGTCTGGACTTCCTGGTTGGCTGCGATTGCACCGATGGCTGTCAGGACAAGTGAGTCAAGTTGCACTCTGTCCGTCCGTCCGTCCGTCTTCAGATCACCCCTGTGTGGAGTTCGTGTGTTGTTTTTGTTTTTCTCCGCGACTCACTGGCTCTCGTCTTAACATTGTTGGAGGCACTGAAGCTGTTTCTTATGCACATTCACTGAAACCTTTTTTCTTGATTTGTATTTATTGCCAACCTCCCCACAATATTGTGATAATTATCATTGAATATCGTTACATCCTTCGCAAAAATACAGCAGGGTCCCCAGAATTGAACCCTGTGGAACACCATTTGTTCCGTTCTACATGTGAATTCGATTCATGTTGCACATATTCTTCCGAACACTTTTTTGTTTAGTTTTTTGTTTTTGCTCGCCATGGTTGAGTATGAAGGGATTCTAATCCTAAAGAAATCACAACAGTCACAAGTTGACTACTAAGACTAAGACTACCGTGTGCACCAAATTCCCCGCAGTCAATGATGGCCAAAAGAGGACTAAAAATGCTGTCATTTGAGTTTTGTGTTGTACACCCTTTTGCGTTTGGCTGCAGGTCCAAATGTTCTTGCCACCAGCTGACACTGCAGGCTACCGGTTGCACTCCGGGTGCACAGATCAACCCGAACGCCGGCTTCCTGAACAAGCGTCTGGAGGAGTGCCTCCCCACAGGGTGAGAAATCTGCAACGTTCCGTTGAAATCATGGCATGCTTGCTGACTGGCTGCCGTTTTTCCCGCCACTGCTCAGCATCTACGAGTGCAACAAGCGCTGCAAGTGTTGCTCTCAGATGTGCACCAACCGGCTGGTGCAGCACGGCCTGCAGGTGCGCCTTCAGCTCTTCAAGACCCAAAACAAAGGCTGGGGCATCCGCTGCCTGGACGACGTGGCGCGGGGCTCCTTCGTCTGCATCTACGCCGGTACGTGGCCTTCCGCTTTCGCACCTCCGGTTCACGCTCGGCATCTGCTCCAAAGTCTCTGCTCGGCGCCTTCAGGTAAAATCCTGACGGACGACTTTGCCGACAAAGAGGGCTTGGAGATGGGCGACGAGTATTTTGCCAACTTGGACCACATCGAGAGTGTGGAGAACTTCAAGGAGGGCTACGAGAGCGAGGCCCACTGCTCCGACAGCGAGGGCAGCGGCGTGGACATGTCCCGCTTAAAGATCCAACCGTCCGCCTTGGTGTCCGCCAACACCTTTGGACGGCAGGCCAAAAAAGGTGAGCAACTCGGGCGCGGGTGCAACTCGGGCGCGGGTGCAACTCGGGCGCGGGTGCAACTCGGGCGCGGGTGCAACTCGGGCGCGGGTGCAACTCGGGCGCAGCACTCGCTCAATGTTCGTCTGGTGGTTCTTCAACTCCCGCAGCCGACAGCTCCAGGTCGTCGTCGGAAAGCGCCGAGGAGGAAGAAAAAGACTCCAAGAGTGACGAGAGCGACAGTTCGGACGACACGTTTGTCAAGGACACGTACTACAGTAGCAGTTCTGTGTGGAGGAGTTACACCACACGGGGACAGGCCAAAGGTCACAAGGAAGGTGAGCTTGCCAAGTCTGAAGGAAGCCATGTGCTCCAAACGGACCACCTTATGCACCGCCGTTGACTTTCCCAAAAAACGCTGAGCTTTTTTCTTTCTTTCTTTTGTAAAACGTGATGCAAATGAATAGCCTCGATGCAAAAATAATTGATTTCCCCTCCAAAAGTGATTGCACATAGTTGCCACAAGGCGGCAGCAAAGCACTTAAAACAGGGAGTCATAAAACTATTGAGGCCATGCTTGTAGTCTGTACACAAATGTGAACCCGTGTCACATAAACGGCTGTGAAATTATTTACTTGCAATTTACAGACAATAATAAATGTTAGGGAAAATTGTAGACGACATGAGCTTTTAGTATCTGCATTGGGAGAGAAGCTGAAACGTACTTTGACTTTTTTTTTTTTGTGTGACTTTGTGCAAGGTGCATTCAAGGACTGCAAACAAAACCAGACATCTCAAACAAACACTAGCACTGAATTCAACCTTAAAAAAAAAAAAAAAAACAGCCGGCTTTCACCGAGGCTTGCCCAACAAATGCGCACACAAATAAATATTAGGTTCCAAAAACATAAAAACAGTCATTTTGAAGACTTGCCGCCGCCTCTCCAGGCCTGACGGTCCATCGCACTTGAGGCTGAGGCTGACATTTGTTTGTCGGACGCTTCCCTCCTTCCTCAGGCAGTCAAGATGGGAACCTCGCGGCGGGCAAAGGTGACGAAAAGTCTCTGCCTGTGACCGAAGAGATGGGAAAAAGCAAAGTGGCTTCCTGGCTCACCAGCCAGGGAATGAAGAAGGCGAGTTCACACACGAGAAAATGAGGATGAGGATGCTCAAACTCTTCTCGAACTTTGGAATCGTGCAAAAGAAAAGCTTGACTCTGTGTTCTTGATCTGGTCTCTAATTGGGTTTTCTGCTTTCATCCCTTTCTATTTCTTTGGCAGGACTCTGGAGACGGCAAAAGGTGCGTCACCAATCTCCACATGAAATCCAATAGTGAGAGACCGATAATCGGCCCTGGGCATTTTGACGAATATCGGTATCGGCCTTTTTTCGAAATCTAATGGCTGATCAAAGGTCAAGCTAAAACCATTTTAATCTCAGGGAACTATTTATTAACATTTTCAGTTCACTTTATAAGAGATGCTGCTGACCTTGGAAACCTTCTGAACCTTTTGTTTTTGTTTGACATTAAAACAAGTCTAAAAAAAATTAAATTAAAAATAAATTCACGCCTTTTTTTTTTTTAATTATTTTTTTTAAACTGAGAAAGAATATTAAATATTGGTTATCGGCCTCCTTGAACACTAATAATTGGCATCGGCCCTGAAAAAAAAACATATCTGTCTATTTGTCTAACGTGAAAACCAAACAGCAATATTAGCCGATCCTTGACGTGCTCTTTTGGACCCGCAGTCAAATGAAGCTGGACGCCGGCAAAAAGCTGGACGTGACCACCCTGTCGGACAGCGACGACGTCCAGACCATCAGCTCGGGATCCGACGACAACAAGGAGAAAGACAAAGTGGCCCCGGGTGAGAAAAGCGGCCCGCATCCTCGCGACCTGCTCCTAACGTGAGCCCCTCCCGCTCGCCAGGCGTGGTCAAGAAGCAGGTGGCCGTGAAATCCACGCGCGGCATCGCGCTCAAGGGCAGCCACGGCATGATGGTGAAGACGGGCGCGCCCGGAGGCGCCGCCTCTCAAGGCGGGCCGGCAGGGAAGTCGGGGCGGGAGGGCCCGACGGGCGGCGGCGGCGAGAGCGGCCCTCGAAACACGCGGCAATTCTTCGACGGCGAAGAGTCGTGTTACATCATCGACGCCAAACTGGAGGGCAACCTCGGCCGCTACCTCAACGTGAGTGACCGGCAGCCATTTTTGGTGATCTCGATCACCTCCTCTTTTTTTGCCCTACAGCACAGCTGCAGTCCCAACCTGTTCGTCCAGAACGTCTTCGTGGACACGCATGACTTGAGATTCCCCTGGGTGGCTTTTTTTGCCAGCAAGTGAGTTTTGCCGCAAAGATGTCATCTTGGGCTTTTGTTTTGGAAGCGTGTTTTATGTGGTTTCAATGGCGTCGTGGCGCAGGCGCATCCGAGCGGGCACGGAGCTGACGTGGGACTACAACTACGAGGTGGGCAGCGTGGAAAGCAAAGTGCTGCTGTGCTGCTGCGGCTCGACCGAGTGTCGAGGAAGACTCCTGTGACCTGCCGCCTTTCAGACCAAGCAAAAAAAAAAATCATTTGCTTTCAATTTTGAATTTCATTTCTTTCCATTTTTCTTTTTTTTGTAATGCATTTATTTCATCCAAAGAAGTATTGGTTTGCATTTGAATAAAATGTCATTTTCTTTAAGCAATCACCGCTCCGTGCTTATCATTTAGATTGAGTTTATTGCTCATGATGATTTTTGCTTATAGGATTGTAATCACTGCAAAGCGGTGTATGGGACATTCCAAAGTCAATTGTATAAAATGAAAGAAACTCATTTAAACTTTTTTTTAATTTTTAGATACTGTTATATTGGCTTATTTACTGGTGTGAACGTTTGTCTACCTGTAATAAGACCTTGTGAGTTTCATTTTTCTGCTACATTTGATTGATGGCGGGAATCTTTTTCACGTTGTTTTCCATATGACGATGGAACTCCATGGAAGGCAATCAGTACCTGGTGCTGCTCCTTCAACCGTTGTGAAAAAGTCATGTACATTTTTTAACTGAATGTCTTGGCTTTTTCCACGATTACTCCACTTATTTTCAAGGGGGGGGGGGGAAACATGGTTTGTATGAATTCTGTGGAGGTGGCTGTAATTTTAATTAATTTAAATTGTCGACACCAACCAAACCTTTACTAGAAGTTTCTACGAGCATCTTCTTCCTCCCCCTAGCAACCGGCGGGATGGACCAATCACAGCGTCCCACTCGGAAACATCCGATGTAAAAAAAAAAAGAAAAAGAAATTCCCACTTAAATTTTTTTGCGCCACTTAAAAACTTCACTAGAAGTTTTTACGAGCATCTCCATAAGGAATATTTTAAGTCACTTCTTGGTGGCCAAAATGTTTTACTACCCCGCTGTTTTGAAACGAGACTCTGGCTGCTTCTCGACCATTTGGTGAGTAAAAGCTACATCATTTCGCCATCATTTGATCAAATGCGATCTGCTAGGTAGCTAACGATAAGCTACGAGCATTGCATTTTTGTTGTTTTTAATTTACAAGTACACATGTACTAGTTGTCAAAAGTAGTTTTCAGGCATGTGTTTCGCCCTGCGTAAGATTAAAGCACGCTTTTATAACCATGTCATGAGAAAACGAAATGATGTGCTTCTGGCGCGTGCGCGTGCGTGGCTGCTTTATTGAAATTGCGCTAATGTTGCCAGACGGCCTCAATTAGAATGAAAATTGACGCTAAAATGACACAAAAGCTTTTTTGGGAGCTACAATCGAGTTTATTTGACGTGTATGCAAGCAGTGAAGCATGAATGGGAAGCATTTTGAAAAATACTCTTTTGCTTATACAGGACATAATGACGTGTCTTTGTCTTTTGTGATCAATCTTATGCTGTTGACAAAATGTATTATCTTTTTAATTGTCGTGTATTATCTTGGAAAATATATGTTTGTTCATACCAAAGTTTCTATATAAAAAAATTGAAAAACGTAATGTTATCACTTTACCCCCCCCCCCCCCCCAGCCCAAAAAAAAAAACATAAATAAATTGTAAGGCACGTGTTTTTTTCCCTGCCAGTATCTATCTATCTTGTATTTTTCACTTGATGGCGAAACAGAAGCCCAACGGGGTCCTCGTGTCCCATAAGTGGGAATAGTTATCTGTTTGTGCCCTGTGATTGATTGTAATGATTGGTGACCAGTCCAGGATATAACAAATGTTCTGTCTAGTTAGTGTGTTAGTGAAACTTTTGTTTTTTCTTTTTCTTTTTTTTAATGTATGCAGGCTGGCTGCAACGAGGGGCATCACCGTTCCTCGCCGGGAATTCCTGAAAGTCAACGTGAAGCGCACCTGGTAATTTTAGACCGACATGGTTTCTTTTCTCTTCTTTTGGTACAACTAAAGCTCGATTTGTTTGGACAAATAAAATGACAACATTTTTCTGTGGAAGCTCTAACATGCGCTTGATACCTTCTCAGCGATGACATCATCAGCTACATCCTGGTGCAAGTCCCGCCTCCTCAGCCCAACCTGCCACGGCCTCGCTTCTCCCTCTACCTGTCTTCTCAGCTCCAGTATGGCGTGGTGGTCGTCTTCCACCGCCAGTGTGTCATCTTTCTGAGTGAGGAAGCGCACGCATCACATGCACACACGCACAATGCTGTTAACTAGTTTTATAAAAACAAAAAAATGTGAAAGCACATCTTTGGCAATAAGTGTATTGAAATGCCGTCCCCCTCAGAGGAGCTTCAGTACATTGTTGGCCAGCTGTTGAAGAAAAGCAGGTCCAAGGGGCTGGACATGAAGGATCCGGGCAGGTGAGGCCTCACGTTGTGCATTGACGGACGCCCGATGAGCAAGCGTGTCGCTTCCGGCTTCATCCCAGACAAATGACACTCTTCACGGACCCGATGGCGCGCCTGGATGAGATCGATGGCGGGCTGGACCCTCTGTTTGGAGAGATGGACGAGTTTAGGCCCAGTCCCAGCGTTCTGATGCAGGTACTGCCAACACGGAGACCACAGAAGGACACAACGCTTCATGGAGCCCCAAATTCTTGCAAAATATGAAGTATTTGACTTAAAGTTGTTCAAAGACATGCAGCTAATTCATTCGTTTTGTGCTTGGCGGAGGTAACACAAGAACACAAAGCTGGTCTTGCCGCATGTATACGCACTTGTTGCATTGACGTGATCTTTGTGTGTCCGATGGAGGAAATTCCTGAACAAGGAGCCTTTTCTGCCGAGATCCAACCGCTGACCCCGGCCCGCTCCGCCTCACCAATCAACAGTAATTGATCATCTTCCATTTCCTGTTGCTTGTCCTCATTAGCGGCAAAAATTGGTTTTGACCTTCTTCCAGGAATTACCGCGTCTCGAGAACAAATCACCATGAACGACTTGGAACTCATCTTCGCGCCCGAGGTAACGCACGCACGCACGCACGCACGCACGCACGCACGCACACACGCATTCACCCGCTGCAGGGTTCATTCGAGCCGCTCATTTATGAAGAAAATATTTATCACGATTCATTTGGTAAGAATTGAAATCACGACTAGGACGATCAATGTTTTTTTTTGGGTGCAAAACAAGAAAATGTTTAAACGTAAAAAAATATTAAGACAAATTAATTTCATTGAAACACTATAATTAAGCAAGTTTCTTTCAGACCAAATCAGATTTATTAAATGAATTATTTTAACATAAAAAAAAAATGCAAATATATACATTTAAACAATTCAATCAAAATGAGTATTAATGTTTTATTTTTGTTTACGGTTGCGCCAATTTTGTAATTGTGGAGTGTAATAATTGAAATTGTAATTGAATTTCAAGTAATTGCGCAACCCTAAGCTTCATTGTTCACTTGAAGTGGGACGGAGAACTCGCACAATGGATGGCTGACTAAATACTTTTCTTTTTTTCTTGTTTCGCTGTCATTCAAGTGCTGTCATGTGATCGTTTTCAATCGTCTGTTCCTGTTGGCAGTTTTCTGGCCAAGATCTGGACGACAACGTTGAAGACACGCTTGAAGTGCTGCTGGCCCAGACCGACAACTTCCTGACCGGTAAGCCGCTTGCCCGCCATGACACCACACAACACAGCAACGTCCTGTCTTGGCGTCCTCATTCAGAACTGTTGAGGCCCGAGGCGGCGCCGGCAGCAGAAGCCGAGGTCGAGAGGGCGCCGGTGAGGGAGCCGAGCCCCGCCACAGCGACCACAGCGACCGCTCTCACGTAAAAAAATAATTTTACACATTTACGCACACGCACTCGCGTATCCGGATTTTTGTATCGGCGCAAGATTCACTGTGCATGTTTGCCAATTTGGTCGAGTGGTTTCTCCCAAGATGGCCGTTTCTGTGCAACGAAGGAGAAAGTCTAAATCCTGGCACGGCTGGTCTAAGGCAATTTGGGCGAATTTGAGACTCTGACTTCTGTAGACATGCATGGTAGATTTTGTTCCTAAATATATGAACAGTGTGCATCAACCCATATGAATCAGTGTAACGCACTTTTTAAATCATCTTACTGGGGTGGCACGGCTATGGGGGGCACACGAACGAGTGCCCACTTCACTGCACAAATAAAAATGAGACTCGCTCATCTCATTATGAAAGGAGCCACTTTGATTATCACGCCTACCGCGGCCAGCCCTCCCTCTCGGGTTCCACCAAACTATGCTAGTCTGCCAAATAGCCAACACTAGGTCTAACCCGCCTCCGCACAGAGATACTCCACACCAGATTTCCGCCGGTCACGAAAACCAAACCCTCGCTGTGATTGTCCTTTCTTAGAGTGGGTCCCACTACGGTGTCCAGCCAGGAGCAGGACCTCACCTTGCATCCCCAGGATGAGACTCAGGGGATGCCTCAGTCTCTCGCTGAGGAGATGACCCCCGTCGGCACCCTCCCGCCAGTCTCGTCGTCTGCCACGGATGCAGCGCAGGAGTCAGCAGTCGCAGAGGTAAAGGTAGAACCCGGAGCAGGCTCACTGGTCCAAATAAACAGGCGCATGTGCTAGTTTATTTTTTGGGGGAAAATAGCTGCTGGAGGAGTCAGAAAAGACAATAAATTTAGCACAACGTTGCTAATTTGGTGACACAAGACGAAAAGGATTTTTGTGGCTCATTAAAAAACATTCAAAGTCATTAAATGGATTTGGGCTGAAATTAAGGCCTTAAAGCGACACTAAATACGATTTGAACCTTGAATTCATATTTGTATAATTCTGCTGATGAACCGTTGACTGACAGCGAGATGAATGAAACCTTTGTCATGACTTGCGGGGGTTCGGCATCATTTTTACTGGCACTAAACAACTTTGAGGTGGATGCTGTCAACTCTGCCAAACACCAAAAAAAAAACTACAAACGTGCAGACGGCTTTACGCCATACGTCGTCCGTTCCCCGGCAGTCGTTCCAGACGGAAGTCGAGTCGAACGTCGACGCGCGATTACTGTTATCATGCAAAAGCTGCAAAACACCTGAAGAAACGAAGATTTTTGTCTGAGGCAACAATAATAATGATGATAAAAAGCACAGTGCAGGCGACGGGGGATTTCCAAACGACGCATGTATTTGTCGGGACTGGGAACTAGTTGTAATTCACAACAAACAAAATGGCCTGTATTCTCTGAAAGAAAAAAAAAGTAAAAAGAGTACAGTTTCTGTCACCAATGTCCAACATGAAACACTAATGCTATCCAGTGGCAGAAAACTACATCAAGACAATGTTTCACACTCCTTTTCACTATTGAGTATAACTTTTTAACTTCAAATAACTTTATCAATTACTAACTATAAAATGATTGTATCCATGAACTAAAAGATACAACCACATTTGTATTTGGTAACCATATTTGCAAACCTTTATGCTCATTAACAAGAGCATAAAAAAACAAATTTTCTTGTACATTTAGAACAGATGTGCGATTAATCGCAAATTAACTATAGCAATCCTGCGATTAATTACGATGAAACGTCGTAATTGACTGAGTGTGTGTACGCGCGTGTGTGTGTATTTGCAGTACAACATGGCCATTAAATTGGTTTGAAATTGCATTCAAAAATTTGATTTGCTGATAGCTGCGAAAAAACCCTTTCCTAGCTCATGCTCGCAACTCGGCTCGTGCTAGCATCCACGCGTGCGCGCATCAAACAAAAGCACAACTTCCAACCACATATTTGACATTTTGCTTCCACTTGATGGATCCTGTGAGAGCCGGTCGGAGATTACGGCTGGGCTGGACTTGGCCCGGGTCTGGTTTCCATCGTCAAAACCAGATCATATGCACGCAAGATGACCTCAGCCTTTGACCTTTTGCAGTATTGGAGATCAGAGGTGAGGTCATAGAGAAGAAGCGATGATCTCGTGACATCGCCTCAAAGTGCGTCACTTTCATGTCTTTTCTGCCTTTTGTTGGCACATTTGCAGCGAATCTGCGGGATTACGACCTTAGCATGCACCCTTGCTTTCTGTGCTGGCGGGCAGCGACAGCACATTTCTAAGCCCAGCAATTACTTCTCATTCCAGCCCTTGTTTTATGGCACTTCTTGGCGCCAAAGTCGCTCAAGGATTCAAACTAAATCAAAGAGCAAAATGTGCGCCTCGTTGTACACAGGTGAGGCACTCGTTGTTTGGCGGAGTATTTGACGGAAGAATGTTAGCAGCAAAGTGGCAGACAAATATCGGCATCGGCCTTTTTTATGATTCTGAAGGTCGATAAAGCTACGTTAACTCATGAACAAAATAATTCAAGAACGGCATCATTTCATCCTGACCTTCTAAAAGCGAATAATCCAGACCCGCAGTTGTCCTTAAAATCCAGTGAAAAACGCAGCCGCCTTGCAGGAGAAAAGAGCCCGGATGTGCAAAGTAAGCCAGCCTGGAGTCAATGAGTTTTGACTCCAGGCTGAAATAACACCACCCCTAGAGCTTTTTCTTCACTGTGAGTGTTCAAATAACGCCCGAATCAACACCCAGTAACTCATAATAATGAACACAAGATTTTTGATTCAATGAAACACGAGCGAATTTGCTGCGTCAGCAAGTTCAGCCGTCCGTTCTCATCATTTGCGGTCCCAAACGTGGACGCAAATGTCCCGTTCGCAACTCCAATGTTGCTTTCTTCAAATGTCGGCGTGCGTTCTTCCATCCTAGGGTGCGCCCCACCCAGAGGAGACGGAGCCGAAGAGGAAGAAGAAGCGGGCGGCGGGGAGGCAGCTGATCTTCTTCGACCCGCTCACGCAGATTCCGCATGACAAGCTGCAGCAGCAGATCAGGGACCCCCTGCTGGAAACCAGGATTCGACCCTTCCTGCCGCCCGAGTCGCACAGGCTGAAAAGTGCTCGGGAGCTGCTCAGCCAGCCTTGCGGTGGTCAGTTCCGCTCGGACCCGCTGCCTTCATGTACCCGATGGACTCGGCGTGGGCCGATCACCGGTTTGACCGTTTGCTGTTGTTTCCAAGTTAAGGTTTCAATAACCGCTAGTGAGCTCTTCTTTTATATTTTTTGAGGGCATTTCAATCAGGGCACAATAGATCTGTTGGGTAACCGAGCTGCCTCTATTGATTTACCTTTTTTCTCCTTCTCAGAGAGCAGGAGAGGGCAAGAGAGGGGGGGGGGGTTACACACGGAGGAAGGGGGATGGCGTTTGCGAGCGAGAGAGGAACACTGCAAACATGAATGCCTTTTTGCTGTTAATGTACAAAAAAAAAAAAAAGATGCCAGTGGGTACTAGTTAGCTCCAAGGACAACATGAGTCGCCCACGGGTCCGTTCTAAAAATAGCTCACCGATCTTGCGCACGACAGCATTGGCCTTCATTCGCATTATTTGTCCTCATGCTTCCCTTGTGCTGATGCACCTGCTGCTCTTTTAAAAGTTCACCTCCGTAACCTTGACAAAAATAAACCAGCAAGCCGTTCCCCTTTCACCTTTCACCTCCTTTCTGCAGCCTTACCCGAAGATTTGCTGTTGCTCTGGACACAATCCTCCACCATCACGCCCATCGACGACGCGCAGCTGCTACCCAGTGGAGGAGGCGTGGAGTCCAGCAGTTCTGAGGAAAGCCGTCCCGTGGAGCCGGACGGCAGCCCTGCCGAGGTTAGGAAGGAAAAGGGGGCGGGGCACTTATTTGGCGGAGGACGGGAAGTCTGATCAATCGTCTTGTGTGTGGTGGCAGGTGCCGAGAGACGGAACAGAAGCCGAGGCGGTTCAGGTGTCAGGTACACGCAGGGGCTTCTCGGGGACGGGGCTTCTCCGGGGCTCGGGGCCGATGGCAAAGGTGGAGGGCGGGCAGCTGTGTCGCTTTGGTCAGGGCGGGCGTCCTGGAATGGAAATAACACACGAGGGCTGGGAATGCAACATCCAAACACTCGTCATTTGGGTTGACAATCCGGAAAGTGTAAGAAATACAATACAGTCTTCCCTCGTTTTGCGCTGGGCTTCCAAAAAGAGCCGCCAGGAATGAATTCCGCAAAGTAGTTAGCTATATGTTTTACATTTACACACTTTATACACTTTCCGTATGGATGCATTTACATTTTCTTACATTTCTTTTTTAAACATTTGCAATGTTCAGACCTTCATCAATTTTCAAGAATAGGTTCATTACTTGAAAATAAAAATCCGCGAAACAGCCAGGCCGCAAAAAGTGAGCCACGTTATAGCGACGGAACACTGTACGGGAAAAAAGAAACATGAGATCATCTTTTAGCTTTATAACATCAAATTCTCACTGAAAATGCTCTCAAATTTGAACTACTAGCATTGAGCTGATTGTCTAGTCTGCTAATGTTAAACTGGAGGTCAAATGTCAATATTTTGTGTTATACTCGAAGGAGTGTGTAGGATCATGTTTGAGCAAATTCACTAAACACACCAACTGAAAAGCAGATATCTACTACAAATAGTCTAAAAAGGATTCTAAATATTGGATTTGTGCTGAAATGCAAAATGTTTCAAGTGGTAAGAAAACAAGCATTAAAGACCGGAACCATCTACTTTCATGTTATGACCCAAGCATTATGAGCGCTATATAATTCTATATCAAATATTCGGCATGAATAATTATAATAATATTTGATTTTGATTGACACTGTTTAAAAGTTAGAAAAGTCTTTGAGATGTAAAACGTAATGAAAATGTTCGACACGCTTTGATTATGATCCGCGCAACATGTTTGCATTGGTGGTATCGCTACACATTGGAGGTGATTACGGAGATTGTTACAAATTGTGTGCAACTGGACTTGACCGTAAAAATTGACGGGTCCCAATATGGATATTTTGTGCCTGTCTTGTGTGTGTGTCAGGTCTCGGTTCACTTCCACTGGAGGCATCCGAGCAGCGGGAATCCTCTCGCGAGATCTCCCCCGTGTACCCGCCAGAGCAAGAAAGGTCTTTCTTTTTATGCCTTGAGATATGAGCTTCACATTTTCATTTTCCTTTTTTAATGTCTTGAGATATCGGCCAAATTCCAGTGATTGGTGTGCTTCACGCCACCACCACTAGATGGTGCCAGCACACATTTTTTGCAACATCATGCCATGATCAATTCACATTGGTTTCCTTGCAATGGAAGGATAAGATCAGGTGGTGGCGCTAATGTTTCGTTAAGTTGCTTTACACACCACTGAAGAACAAAAAGGAAGGAAATGCATTAGCTCTTTGACTGCCAGACGTTTTCAGAAAAGGGATGCCGTGGGTGCCAGCCAATTTAAGCATTTTTGACTGATCTTTCAAGGTCCACAGAAAATGATGTGTTTGGACTATGGAAACACACATACTACCAAATGAAAGATTGGACTCTCATCTTTCATCAGAAAAAAAAGTTTGTTTCTACCTTATTCCGTTTTTCAGTAATCAACAATAGAAAATGGTTAGTTTCACCTCTGTTTTGAAAAAAAAACGTCTTTTAACGTCTTTGGCACTCCTCCATAGGATTTTACTAAACGTTATTTAACGTTTTTGGCAGTCAAAGAGTTAGTGTTGACAATACATACATTGTGCTTGCTTTTTCTTTTTTAGGTTGTGAGGACAACAAATGTTCGAACCTTTTTTTTATGCACTGCATTTTTTTCGTTCAAAAATAACTATAATGGCTGGAACAGATAAATTGCACTTCTGTTCATTTCAATGGTGAAAGATGATTTGCATGGCAAGGCATCGCGAGTTTGTAAATGCGATTATCTAGCTAAGCTTTACCGTCTCTCCGTTTGCATGCACAAGCTGGTCCCGGTCCGGCGTCAAACTGCCGGACCTCGCTGAAGTTCCGGAAGCGTTGCCAGAGTCCGTTGGGTAAGAATCATTGCCGTTTTCTCGGCTGCGTGGGAGACTGACTCACTGTGCGTGCATGTTCGTGTGTGTGTGCGTGTGTGTGTGTTTGTGTGTCCAGGCCGGAGGAGAAAGCTCTGCTTTTTCACGCTCTCCTTCCTCCAGAAGCTGACCGCAGGAGTGTCAGCAACCTTTTTCAAAACCTTCTTGGTAGGACAACAGTGTTTTTTGTTTTTAACCATGTTGAGGTCATCGGTTGCCTCCCATTTTTTTAAATTGATTAACTCAAAAGTTCCAAAGTAAAGTTTTGCAGAGCTTGAATGGTTTGATTACACCCAACACCCAACGTCAATGATTTTTCTCTATTCTGATTGGATGTTCCTCTTGTCATGTCCCCATGAGTGGTGTTATTGTTGTGTTGTAGACATTTTGGCGACCGGCAAGATTCGTGCGGATCAAGTGGAGCCATACGGGCACATCGTGCTCCAACGCGGGCCCAACTACGATGAGGAGACTTTTCATTTGTGAAGCAAATCACTCTGTTGCTTGTTCGTTCTATGGGTCAAAAGTTTAAAAACAACATTTTTACATCTTCAAATAAGCATGCTTTTTAAATTTTAATAGCCAGTTTTTTGAAGAAAAAAAAGTCAAAAAAAATGCCTGACCTGACATTCCCGCAATAAAGTTCCAAAGCCGGCCAAGCGAGCGTGTGCCGTATATCGAGAGAGATGTCAGCTATGCGGAGCAGGACAGGTGTGGCAAAACACAGGCGAGGTCAAGGAGGTGCCAGGAGGGCAGTCAAGTGAAATGAAACCCGAGCTCTGTCCCCTCCCGCCTTCGTCCCCAAGACCACATCTTGACTCTTCCTCGGCGGCAGGAGGCTTTGCCAGCGCCGCTGAAGTTTATTCTTAGTCTCAGCTCCGTCCTGTCGTCTTCTCTCACTTTTGCCTTTGGAGTTGCCGCACTTGCTTCGTTCTCTTATCGTTGCTCTTTTTCATCCACGCTCCTCTTTTGATTGGGTCTGACAACACTGCAGGTCATTTTCCATCCCTGGTTTTTCCCCGGTCCGCTTTCCTTCCTCCATCCTCTCCTCCGAGGTGCTTGACGCAATGGGCAAGACAGAGCTGCAGTCTGTGTACAAAAGCTTTTTGGACTGTCTGTGCCTCTGCTTGTCCGTGAGTATCTTTGTGCGCTCAAAGTGCGATTTGGTTCTGACTACGCACCTTCGTCGTCATCGTATGAGCGGCTCCTGCTCACACGCTGAGGCTTCTGATATTAATAACAGTCACAGAATGTGGATGGAAATAGAGCCCTGACGCCTTCAAAGAGGTCAGATGTCACAGCTTATTAACCTTTGTAAACAAGCTGAGGTCACACTTAGTGCACAAACCGATAAATTAACATTCTACACTCAGCTGTTAAAAGTTCATTCTGCCACCTTTCGGTTCTGTGGGGTTGGGTTTTTGTTTGCTTTTTGGTGTTTGTGTTCTTTGTTGTCAGTGTTTTGTCTTGTGTTCCTTGTCTTTCTCCTCGTTGCCTTCTGTGTAGCCCCGTCCGCCTGTGTCTTCCCTTCCCGTGTGTCAACGTATCCGTGCCCTCAGCCCCTTGTGTGTCTTGTGAAGTCATTAGCAGAGGTGTATTAAGTTTGTGGGGTCGGTTCAGTCAGTGTGGGTGCATTGGCTACGTTGTGTGGAAGTTTGTGTGTCAAGTCTTAGTCACAGCCAAGTGGTCTTCATCACAGCCAAGTGGTCTTAGTCACAGCCAAGTCGTCTTCGTCACAGCCAAGTGGTCTTCATCACAGCCAAGTGGTCTTAGTCACAGCCAAGTCGTCTTCGTCACAGCTAAGTCGTCTTCATCACAGCCAAGTGGTCTTCATCACAGCCGAGTGGTCTTAGTCACAGCCGAGTGGTCTTAGTCACAGCCAAGTCGTCTTCGTCACAGCCAAGTGGTCTTCGTCACAGCCAAGTGGTCTTAGTCAAAGCCAAGTGGTCTTCGTCACAGCCAAGTGGTCTTAGTCACAGCCAAGTCGTCTTCGTCACAGCCAAGTGGTCTTAGTCACCGCCAAGTGGTCTTCATCACAGCCAAGTGGTCTTCATCACAGCCAAGTGGTCTTAGTCACAGCCAAGTGGTCTTCGTCACAGCCAAGTGGTCTTCGTCACAGCTAAGTGGTCTTAGTCACAGCCAAGTCATCTTCATCACAGCCAAGTGGTCTTAGTCACCGCCAAGTCGTCTTCATCACAGCCAAGTCGTCTTCATCACAGCCAAGTGGTCTTCACCACAGCCAAGTGGTCTTCATCACAGCCAAGTGGTCTTAGTCACAGCTAAGTCGTCTTCGTCAAAGCCAAGTGGTCTTCGTCACAGCCAAGTGGTCTTAGTCACAGCCAAGTCGTCTTCGTCACAGCCAAGTGGTCTTCGTCACAGCCAAGTGGTCTTAGTCACAGCCAAGTCGTCTTCGTCACAGCCAAGTCGTCTTCGTCACAGCCAAGTCGTCTTAGTCACAGCCAAGTCGTCTTCATCACAGCCAAGTGGTCTTAGTCACCGCCAAGTGGTCTTAGTCACAGCCAAGTCGTCTTCGTCACAGCCAAGTGGTCTTAGTCACAGCCAAGTCGTCTTCGTCACAGCTAAGTCGTCTTAGTCACAGCCAAGTCGTCTTCATCACAGCCAAGTGGTCTTAGTCACAGCCAAGTCGTCTTCGTCACAGCTAAGTGGTCTTAGTCACAGCCAAGTCGTCTTCATCACAGCCAAGTGGTCTTAGTCACCGCCAAGTCGTCTTCATCACAGCCAAGTCGTCTTCATCACAGCCAAGTCGTTTTCATCACAGCCAAGTGGTCTTAGTCACCACCAAGTCGCCTTCGTCAAAGCCAAGTGGTCTTAGTCACAGCCAAGTGGTCTTAGTCACAGCCAAGTCGTCTTCGTCACAGCCAAGTGGTCTTCGTCAAAGCCAAGTGGTCTTAGTCACAACCACAGCCATGTCAAGCCGTAGCCCCAGCCAAGTCATAGCCACTTCACAGCAAGTCAAGGCAAATCAGGCGACCAGTCTAGTCACGTCCTGTCCAGTCATGGCGGCCGGTCTCGTCAGGTTCTGCATTTGGGTCCACCATCCCTCAATCACTCACGTCCCCCATGACACATCCCTGGCTTTGGCTATCAAGATCCCATTTGTGTTCATCATGACACCTTTCTCATCTTTGTTTCCAGCGAGGAAGTCATGAAGCAGCGGCGGACAGCGACCGAGACACAGAGAACGGCCACCTGGTCTACAAAAACGGGGACATCCTCGAAGACCGATGTAGGTAACAGTTCAGGGTTGCCACCTTAGAAACACTCGGCGCGTCATAACAGTCCCGTCCTTCTCACAGATGAGATCCTGGACACGCTGGGCGAGGGGACCTTCGGGAAGGTGGTGCAATGTTTGGACCACAGCAGGTCAAAAGATCCTCAAAATCAAGCGGGGATGACAGCTGAGGAGAATTCAACAAGTGTGATGATAATTCCGGATGTTTCTTGAACACGCAGAAGTGGGCGTCAGATTGCTCTGAAGATCATCAAGAACATCGACAAGTACAGAGAAGCAGCCAAGCTGGAGATTAACGTGCTGGAGAAAATTTGCCACAAAGATCAGCACAAACTTTAGTGAGTTTCTCATCTTGTCGCATTTCATGTTTTTAGTTCAACGCGTTTCATCAAATTGTGGCTTCTTTTTTAATACAGTCTTGAAAAGTACGGCAATGCAAATAGATGCCTCTAATTGCCTTTACTATTGCGTAAGAGTGGGAATGATTGTCGCCACATGCCGTGTGATTGACTGGCGACCAGTCCAGGGCATTACGGTAATCTATCATTGTATTGTCAAATGCAGCCACTGCGTGCAGATGCTGGACTGGTTCAACTACTACGGCCACATCTGCATCTCCTTTGAGCTCTTGTCCCTCAGCACCTTCGACTTCCAGAAAGGCAACAACTTCCTGCCGTACCCCATCCAGCACATCCGACACATGGCCCACCAGATCTGCCGCGCCGTCAGCTGTGAGTCCGTCCGCTGATTTTATTTTTATTCCTTACTTGCTGCTGGATGAACGTGTCTGATGTCAGTAAGAGGATTATGTGGCTGCAAAAAAAAAAAAAGCCGCGAGAAGCTCAACTCTGAGGATGATATGAGATTATAAATGTGTCTGAGTTGAACTAAAGTTAAATATGGTTGCAAATTTGCAACGATACGTCTTTTGGCCTGTCACCATGTTGGAAAAAGTAAAATTGCAGCAAACTCTTGAAGACAGTAAATCATTTACATTAACACACACGAGATGTTGAAGGACTCCAGATCCAATTTCAGAATTACATAAAAGTTGCATAACTAAATACATCACTATTGCATTAAAGTAAAATCTAAACACGAATGCGCCTCACCGGGATAGCAAATGAGTTAGCTTAGTTAGCACTAAACTACCAATGAATTAACAACAGCAGTTCAGCTTGACTTTTTCAACTTCATTTAATTGGAGAATTCAACTTTGGTGCATGGCTTCCTTTTTCATATGTGGCTTTGGTGGCCAATTGACTTAGCGACATTAGCAACCGTTAATCCAACAAGAGCGGTTATTTTGATGACAAAAATGGCAAAGGTTTTCTATTTTGTCTTTTGAGGTCTCTGATATTCGACACAAGGCCAAGATTATGAAATGAAGAATTCCTAAACTATCTTTGGATTTCTGGTGGTTGTAGTCACGTTTTCTAGCTTTTAAATCAACACAGGTGTCAGCCTGAAGAGGGCGTCGGCTTCCTCCTGATAACTCGCCACCTGTCCCCCCCCCCCCCCGCCGCCATTTTCCTTCCTCCCGCCCTGCCTTCTCACTGCAGTTCTCCATGACAACAGGCTGACTCACACCGACCTGAAGCCAGAGAACATCCTTTTTGTCAACTCTGACTACTCCGTCATATACAACGCTGACAAGGTTAGAAACAAAAGCAGACGCGCTGGCTGGGAATAGAGTAAGAAAAAATGGATGCTTTTCTTGATGTTTGTGGTGAATGCAACTCTCAAATGTGTGAGCCGTCAACGTTACCCACTTGAAAAGTATTTTTACAAATAAAACGCTGTGGGTTGACCTTGTTGTGACAAAGGTTTGGGAAGATACTCTCGAATAGAAAATGTATTCCAGGGATGTGATTTTTCCGCTAATTCGCGGAATTCCGCTTTTTTTATCCCCCCCCCCAAAAAAAAAAATCTGATTTTTTTATTTTTTTATTTTTTTTAGTAGTTCATTGTGTATGCACATGACTCCGACAGATAACATCTTCTGCTATAACAAAGACATTTGTGGTATGCTCTAATATGAGTTACTTTTCATTTGGTCATGATACAATTATTTGTTCATGAAATTTGAACTCTTCAACATTATTTATGTGTTAACTTAGTAATCACATTAGTTAGATATGATGATATTCTCAGTGATAGTTTTTAAAAGCAAAGGCAGTCCAATGTTTTTGAATGTGACTGATTTTGAGTTGACTAAAACTGCCATTTTATATGGGATAGTTCAATATACATTGAAAATTTATGCTGTTGTTTTGTCTATTTCTTTGTCATGTGAGTGCATTGAAAGTACTTAAAAACACGGAAAACCCATGAGCTCCGGGGGGCTGCGCCCCCCTTGTCCCCCCACCAGGGCACTGCCCTGGACCTAGCTGGGTGCCAGCGGCCCCCAGTCCCCCGGCTAAATTTTCAGATAATTTCACTTTGGTCAAATCACATCCCTGGTATTCATATTAGGAGGTTTAAAAAAAAACAAAAACATTTCTCTGTAAATAACAACTTCATGTACAATTCAAAAATGAATGTTTTGCATATACAGCACTCCTTACGGAACAGCCAAAACGGTGTGTTTGGTGTACACAATCCTGGTTCGTAGCTCATTTTCCACATCTGTCGATAAAACTAAATCTAGAAATACCAGAAACACTCCAACCGGGAAAAACATGCAAACTCTAGAAACACTTGAATGTTTTTTTCCCCTGGAAATGGAAAACCGTTTACACTGAAATGTCAGGATGACTCGGATAAATGGAACTCCAGGAATTGTGGGACACCAAGAACACTTGGACTGTCGGAACACCAGAAACACCGGAACTAGAAAAACTGAAGCACTTGGAAAATGAGGAACTGGAACACTTGAACGGTTAAGACACTAAAAGACTAAGATGGCTGGAACATCAAGAATTTGTAGCCCACAAAGACCTTAAGCACCAGAAGCTTGTGCAAGAACTTTTAACTCACTGAAAACTGGTCACGCTTGGTCCGTTTGAATCCAGAAATGTGATATTTGAATATGACACCGGGCGGAACGCCAGGAATGCTTGAACGTAAGGAACGCTAACATGTCCTGAGGTCCCCTCTTACAAACAAACAACAACTCTGGAAAAACTGGAAGATGGATTGCAGAAGAACCGGGATTATGATAAATGTAACTCTTGGAATACTACAACAGTGGACACACTTGGATACTGGAATAGCAGCAGTGTGGGGACCTTCGGATGACTTGACCACTGGAACGTTAGGAATATACGTTCCACCTGGATACTAAACTGAATTACTAAATTTTAATGCGCACTTGACTAAGACGCATGGAATGCTGAACGGTATGAACGTTTGGATTTTGAGACGAGGAGGCTGTTGTCTCTCCAAGTGGTGGACTTCTTGTAGTCCGTAAAGAACCGCAATCAATTGATTGTAACGTCTGGACTGCTTCCACTTTCTGCATTTGTTCTTCTTGCAGAAGTGCAATGAGAAGCGCGTGAACGACAGCACGGTGCGCGTGGTGGATTTTGGCAGCGCCACGTTTGATCTCGAACACCACTCGACCGTCATCTCCACGCGTCACTACCGAGCCCCCGAAGTCATCCTGGGTAAGGCGGCATGCGCGGCACGCACGGCACGCGCGTCTTCCACCGCCGTCTTCTGACCCGTCCGTCCTCTGTCCGCTGCAGAGTTGGGTTGGAGTCACCCTTGCGACGTGTGGAGTATCGGTTGCATCCTGTTTGAGTTCTACAAGGGCTTCACGCTCTACCAGGTCTCGAACCGGCGGCTTTGCGCGACTGCAAATAGAGAGCGGCGGATGAACTTGACCTGACATCTGCTTCTGCAGACTCATGACAATAAGGAGCATCTCGCTATGATGGAGCACATCCATGGACCAATTCCTCAGCCAATGGTTCGAAGGAGCAGGTAACAAGCGGCGTACGGCGTTTTCCTTCACTTTTCGCGGGTGAAATGTTCCACGCCTGCCCACCAATGGTGAATTTACGTCAAGTAGAGGTCGTAAATGAGTAGGTATATTTAGTATTTTGTTTTTGTGGGGCGAGTTGCACATCTACTGCACCATGACGAGCCCACCACACATTTGCCACCCTTTTAAACACTTGTGCTAATTGAATCAGAAAAATAGCCGGTTGCCTTTAAGGCTTTTTCTATATGAATAAGTTCATGACTTGAAATAACAAAGTGAAAAGATTTATTTGCCATTAAAAAATGTTTACTAATTGTTTGGATGGATAATGACACATTTTATTGACGGTATGTTTCAAGGAAAAGTATTGTCGCTAAACGTACTTCTGGTTCCGGATGCCGCATTTGCGGTTTTCGCCGACGTGCTTCTGCTTTGTGAGCGAAAGAACACGTCTGCCTTCACTGAGCAGTGCGGAAACGCCATCCGCTGCCAGCCGCATTGAATTATCAAGCAAGAATGCTTTACTTTATAAATATCATATGCGTGTAAACATTAATGCTTCTTTTCGTCGCAATTTTATAAATAATTCGCTGCACTTTCATTTGCACTTCGTGTATGTAGAAATGGACTTATAATATTATGGACGCAAATCAAAATCCACAATCGAGCAAACCCGCAATGAGTGAACGGCGAGCACCCGAGCTCAGTGCAGTATTTGCCGTTGAAGAAACGTTCTTGTTTCCAGGAAGCAAAGTTATTTCCATTGCGGCCGCCTCAACTGGAACGAACGCTCCACGTCTGGACGCGAGGTCCGAGCCAAGTGCAAACCTTTGCGGGTGAGCTTGCAACCAAACCTTCAACCTTGGCTAAAACCGTCACTTCACGACTCTCTTCGTGCCCCCCCTCCCAGAAGTACCTGCTGTCACAGAGCAGGGAACACCATCAATTCTTTGACCTCCTGGAGAGGATGCTGGAGTACGAGCCTTCCAAACGGATCCCTCTTCCCTCGGCTTTGAACCATCCCTTCTTTCTGCACCCGCAACAGTCAGCAAGGAATCCGACGCCTCGAAATAGCTTCAACATGGGCCGCTAACTTCCGCCTGGAAAACAAGGAGCTTTTCAGGTCATCTTGTGGCGTACCAAACGCAGCGGCACGCCACCTCGATAGCGCCGCTAGAAATCCTGCTGCAGTCTCGTGACTGCTTGACCAGAACGGTGACTTCTTCGGCACGTAGTCTGCAATTTGGCACAGGACGCTGCGACGTGTTGCCACGTGTTGCCACGTGTTGCGCTCTTGATGTAGCGGACGCTTTTTCGTCCTCCCGCATGCGTTGGAAACACGTGTCGGGTCAGGGTTAACTGATCCGAGCCGTGATGCGACGAGATAAACCGAATTTTCCCGCTTTTTTAAAGCTTATAGCGGCAACTCTGCATTGGGGTTACTGGAGGGGTTCGCACCTCAGAGCCGCCAGATCCGGCAAGTGGCACTTCCTCAAATATGCCTTTTATATTTCATACATTGCTGAACAATTCATTCTGTATCAATAAATATATCATCAATTCCTGATTCCTGGAGTTCCTGATCACTGGACCCTTTGGAACACAAAGCTGGACTCCCTTGACACTGACACCACAGGAACACTTGAACCCGTGAAACGCTCAAACATATCAGTGTGAAACGTGAACATAAGCCAATTGAATGCAATCAATTGTGTTGTTTTGACCAAAACGTTTTTTTTTTCTCACACGTCCGCGTTTCATACGTTGTTGTTCGACACGAAGACTTATCGATGTTCGTAAGTGTTTGCAAGGTTTCCCGTCAATGTGTTTGCTATTGAGCCAGTTTGTCTCATTACGATTCAGCTCTGCTGCTTTTTTTCATTTGACGAGTGCAAGCTTGTGGAGTAGGAAGAAACAAAAAGGAGCAAATGTCACGCACATGCAAACACGGCGCGCGCGCTCGTCCCTGCCGTCGACTGTGGCAGATTGATGGCGTGCAGAGAGTGCAGTCGTCAAGGCTGCTAACGTGCGTTCTCGCCTGCAACCTTGCTCCATTTGTGCGTGTGCAGATGGCACGATGCGCTTATCCGTCATCTTTTCCTGGCAACGTTATTTGCTGATTTAATGTGAATGCAGTGACACCTTGAGATACAAGTTTTATATCGTTCCATGAGTGTGCTCTTAACTCAAAAAAACACTTGTATCTCAAATTATATTTCTGTATTAAAATAAGTGGAGATGCCATATCAACAATTCACTTCTTGCCATGTCACCTGTTAGCTGAGTTTTTTTTCTTTCTTGTTACTTCCTGAAAAGTTGCTTGCTCTTTTGTGCTTTCTGATGGAACCTAAGCAGGTACAAGAAGGCGCTAAAGCCATGTTAAATATCTCTTAAGATGGCGCCAAAAGCCCTTTCTTGATGCCAAAGAACTATACTGAAGTGACTCGACTCGAGATCGAGACGATCACAGGTGGCCCGCATATTTGCATGCGCTGCTTGTGGATTCTCCAGTAAACGTTTTTTTTAAAGCTGTTATCTGATATATTCTAAAGAGAGCGAATATAAAAGTTTTGCTTTGGTGCCCACCTTGTGGCATCTTGGTACCGACGAACTATGTTGTCGTGAGGGAGAGGAGCTTCATTTATCGTGCAGGCCATAACCTTGTCTAAAGACCAGTAATGTTTGGCTGCCATCTTGTGGCATCGATAGGCAATTATAAAGTTTCTGTGGGGGCGGGTCTCGTTGATTATTCAGAATTTCTGTTATACGCAACTTGAGTAGTTCATCCAGGCAAAAATGTGTGTTTGGGGATCAGAAAAACAAAAACGTGGTGGGTCGCAATGGGGGATAGGTTGAAAGAAAAAATCTGACTAGTAAATTAAAAAAGTAAAAAAATATATATATATATATATATACTGTATATTATTATTTTATACAAAACATAAAACCTGTGGGTGCAGCTGTGATGAATTCTTCGTGCACGTGCCTGTAATGTGTGCGTTGCCGTGTCATGCTGTCCTCGGTGAGCACGTGCGCGATGTCGGTGGCGTGTCACCGCAAGCTTAGCCACCTTAAAGAGCTAACATCAGTTAGCCGCCTTATTCTCCAATCCTCAGCGGGCGGCGCTCCTCGCACCATTTCTCACCCACTTGGCTGTAAGGCGAGCGTGTCATATGCAACTTTTGCGCTCTCCTATGAGCCAAGAATCACGGAATTCAACAGTTTAAACATGCAGTACAATCAAACATAATATGCGACTGTCGTTTGTAGCTATGCATCCTGTTTTCACTTTTTGGAAAATGCAATATGGTCCCGTCAACGGGGCCGAGCGGATGTTTCACAAAACAGGTGGCGGGCGTCAGTCGGCATGACATCATCCGTGTCTAAGCCTTCCACCCGAGCACGTGAGTCTTTACCTGCCGTGGCTAACGAGATCTTCTCATTAAGCGCTAATCCCGCAGGCGAGCGAGGTGGTGGACGGACAGAAGAGGAAAAGGGTCGCTGGCGCCGCGCAGGATCGACACAAAGCACACCAGGGAGGAAGCTAGAAAAAAAAACCAGAGGCGCGTTGCTAGCAACTTCTGTCACTGACTTGCTTGTAACAAGTTTTCGGCAGGTGCAAGCGGCGGAGACCATCTGCTCGGATCGGGAGTTCTGCTATCATCTTTTCTGCTAACTCGGACCACCTTCTTTCAAACACGGGTAAGACTTGAGCGTGTTTGTCGTTTATATACGGTATACCTGCTCACCGTGCATACCACCACCCCTATTATTTGTTTCATCAGTTTTATAAACATCTTCGTTCCCTGACGCTGCTCTACGTTTCGACCTTCTCTTCAACTTTCTAAATCATGCTTACGTATCCTACGTTCCACTCCAAAAATATTGGATGGGCAAGATCGGTTCCTTTGTTTTTGTTGTGTACTGAAGACTTTTTGACAAACGATGAATACGAAACACAAGTTGTGAATTTCAGTTTTTATTTCATGATCTTCACATTTCCATGTGTTTGAAGCCACTCACTTTTCAAGTGAGCAAAAGTATTGGAACAGACTAAATGCATAACATTTCCAATTTGTTGGCATGACCCTTACTTGCCGCTGACTTCACCAGACGGATGCATTCTTCCTTTTCCAAGCCTTTACTGCAGCCTCTTTCAGTTCGGTTTTCTTTCTCCCTTCAGTCTCCACTTTAGGAGGTGCAATGGATGCTCTAAAACTAAACAAAAATTATTTCGTCAACACACATTTTTCACTGGACTAAAACTCGATTAGACTCATTAATAAACAATAACTGGGACCAATCAGGATGCATTTTCGTCCACTCATAAAGATGAGACGAAAATGTACCATGTGATTCCCGAGTGCAATCATTGCTGCTCACCGCTCCCTCGGGGGATGGGTCAAATGCGGAGAACGAATTTCGCCCCCCCAAAATGTTCAGCATTATCTGCTTACAAAAAATATACAGAGCTAAAATGATTGTCTTGACTAAGACTAGACTAAAACCTTGACAGTTTTTGTTGACTGAAACTAGAAAAATAAAATGGTGTTTTCCTTTAACTAAAATAAAGACTAACTAAACCCAAATGTCTTCAGTATAAAATCCACACAAAGGAATTGGACCTTGCCGTCCCAATACTTTTGGATCTTTCTCCGCCTGCAAAATGGCCTCGCCATGCATACTGTATGTTATAGTTGGTTTGTGTGTGTTGGACGGGTCGTCCTTGTCCTTGTCCAGGTCTCCACCTGACTTGTTGACTGCCTGCGAGCATGTCCTGATTTCCGGATGCCACCTGTCACGTCCGCACGGCAGGACTGAAGGAGCGGACAACAACAACGCAGGCCTCCTTCAGCAACTGTAAATCAGTAAGTCACATTCATTCATAGCACGCAATTTCAGTGGTCGCATACAGAATTATTTTTATTTTTTTATAAGTAAGAGACTATTAAGACAGAGTAAAGCGCAGTCCCCCACCGAGGCTGAAAAGGCAATGCAGCCATTTTCTCTATTGCTTCTTCTCATTAGGATCACGGGTTGAGAGGATGGGTACGCCCTGGACTGGTCGCCAGTCAATCACGGGGCACATTTAGACAAAGACGCAATCACATTTCAAAGTCGAATCAAACCGTCAAGAGGTCCATTCGGGCCTGTAAGGATCATAGAACCATTAGTTGCAATTTTCCAATGAAAAGTAACTGTTGTTGCTATTTTCGTCCACTGGGGGCGCACTGACAACCATTTAATCACCGCCTTTGACAAGTATACTTGTCAATCCATTTTTTTTTTTTTTCAACAGGGCTAGAATCTGATGATGCTCCACTGTAAATGTCAAACTTGGAAACAACTTTACTCAGTCCCAACCACCAGTAGATGGCATCATTAACCCATTTTTAACGAAATAAACACCGTTTGAGAGTCCATGGGAGTCATGGCTGCATTTTTTGCAACCTTCATTTTTCTACTGTCGATTATAAAAGAAAGGGACAAGGCAGAAAGGAGAGAGTCTATTCTGTCATCAGGCACATTTGGTTTCTATTTAATTATTGAACATAATATCATGTGGGTATTGACATTTTTTTGAAATTTTTTAAAATGGCTGTCAGGTGAATGAGTTAAAGGACATTCGGAAATTGTTACTCAGGATTTATCGCTTGTTGTGAAGCCAAAAAGATGCCGAGCAAAGTAAGCCTACGTCATAGAAAATGCTCGCCACCTTGGCATGATGATGGAGACCAAAATTCTGTGAAAAGAAATCATGTAGAAATACTTGAACAGAGACTGAATATTGTAAAGGTCAAGCGACAGCTTCAGTTCAAAGGAGGTTATTTTGGCGGAACCCTCGCAAAGCCAGTCCGAGGGCACTTTGACCTCAAGTTCAGTCGACAGCAGGGGGCAGTACATGTCAGCCCGCTGACATGCAGCAAAACACATGGATTCATCTGCTTCATTCTTGTTGAAGGCAATTCATCACATCAGCGGTTCGACTCGTCTGAGCGCATTGCAAATAAAATATTGGACGCGACTTCCCCTCTAACGTGACTTTGTCGTGTTTGTAGACGATGGAATCGGTGGAGAGAGTCAAGAAATCTTTTCGTGCGCCAATCAGGAGGTTCACCAGCTGCGTGAGCGCCGTACGCAACAACAGGAAGTTGCGTGGCAAGCGCAGGAAGTGCAAAGTTGGACGTTGGGGACGAGGACGCTGCGGCAGGTCGGGGAAAGCCCCTCGACCAACACCCGCCGCCAAATATCCAGCGGTGGCTCGCACCTACCAGGCCGACTTGGACAAAGAGAGGCAAGCGCAAACACAGCCACGCTTCGTATCACAAGTTGTCTTCATGCTTGACTGAATCGAAACTCAACTTTATTTATAAAGCACGTGAAACAAACGACCAGACTGCAGCTGCATCCAAAGCGCTGGTCAGAAAGTCAAAATCAGGCCAAAAACACAGAACCAATTCTTCCAGCATTGCAGACAATCCAGCCAATGGTCCGACCGCTAGCCCGCCGCTAGCCTGCCGTTAGCCTGTCGCTAGCCTGCCGCTAGCCCGCCGCTAGCCTGCCGCTAGCTTGCCGCTAGCCTGCCGTTAGCCTGCCGCTAGCCCGCTATCTCACGCGGATCCACACATGACACCTGCCGGCTAACAAGCTCGTTGGCTAGCCCATGAACCGGCATCGCAACACACCGGCATCAGTGTCACCGCCAAGTCACCGCTTCCGTCACTCAAACAGTTTCAGCGTATTTTTCTGATTATGCTCCAGAGTATAAAGCACACCAATCACAAAAGGCATCATGAAGAAAAAAAAACATATTTTTTGAGAAATGAATTCCTAATTGTGTTGACGGAAGCGAATGAGTTGCCGTTAGATGGAAAACTTCGGCCTGTAACAACTGACATTTTTTTCTTTTCCTCAACTCAAATCCCGCTTCTTCACTTATTGCTGCTGTAAAGAAAGTAGTAAAAGAAAAAAATGGAAGGAGAAGAAATAGAAGTAGTAGTAGTCATAGCGACTGTGTGACGTATGTTGTTAGTGTGCTAGCTTGCTAATTTAGCCTTAGCCATCCGTCACAACAAGGATTTAGCTTTTATAGCATCAAAAGGTGCAAGCAACCATGATTTGGGGGCGGGACTTATAGTCTGAAAAATGTTTTAAACCAAGACATATTTATTTTTGCTCTATACGGTTTTGATAAAAGTCAACCTACTGTGAATTTTCTCTTATGATGGTTTCCGATCATCATGTGGAGCTGTAACTTAGTATGCAAAAAAGCCGTTATCGGGTTTGTTACATTTGAGCGAGCGCCAACCGAGTCCAAAGAGTGTGAAGTCGATTTTGTGAAGGCTTTGTTTGTTTACTTGCAGAAAGCTGCGTGAGGCCACCAACGCTCAGAAGAACGCCGAGAGAGCCGCCATGAGAGCTCACTTCAGGAGGAAATATCAGCTGTCAGAGGTGCGTTGTGGGGCGGCGGCGCTCAGGGGAGATCCACGCAGGCGCTATTTTTAGAAAGGCTGCACATTTTGCCTCTGGAGACGGAAAATACGGCAACCGTGCTGATATTTGGAATCGGCTTCTCAAAACACCTTCATGACTTCATCTTGGGCTTATTTTTTTACTGCTCACATCTTTGTGATTTGGTTGTAAATGCTCAGCACAAGCCAATTGTCCCATCACATTTGAAATGCAATTTCACGGATAAAGAAATCCTCTCGCTACTCAGCACTCCGATGGCCAAGTTATGAAATCTTCTCAATATGTCATCCCAGAAATAGACAAATTGGAGCATAACCTTGCGTCAAGATGGGGAAAAAAAAGAAAGATGGAACTGCAACCACTGATGACGTCTCATTCAAGAGATTCTGACTTGAAAAATATATAATAATGACAACTATTTGTAAGAATGCTATCAAATGCATATGAATGCATATATTTCCAATTTAACTGTCATGTATTTGAATACAGTAGAATTGAAACAAAATGTTGAGTGAATGATTATGCAAAAATAAATAAGGTCACCAATTATTAGAAATGATGAAATAGTGCTGCAAAGATGCTGTTAAATATGAGTAAAAAAAAAAAAAAGTAAAAAACTCAACAACTTCCCTGCGCCATTGTGCGATACACTCTCAATTGTTTAATGTATCATATTCATGCGAAAAAAAGGCAGTAGGTGACTTTTGAAAATCAAAATCATATTCAAATTGCGCCTCGACTCATCTTTATTTATAAACAACCATCGCAGCCTACATAATGCTTTACATGGAGTAACAATCGCACACAAAAACAAAGACAGTGAAAACAATAAATGAATAACATTAAAAAAAAAAAAAACAATCCTGAGTCAAAAGCCGTAGAATAAAAGTGTGGTTTGTGTAAATAAATATACAAACAAAAAGAGAATTGAATAGAATGGGAACGTTTCGTTTTTAATGCCTCAAAGCAGCAGCAGCAGCACAGATGGATAGCAAATAAATATAGAAAACGTCTGTGTACGTATTTGCAGCTCATATCAATGAGAATGAGTAAAATAACAGTTATGTGGTGGTAATAGTACATAAATAATAACATAATACACATGTAGATGTAAATCAGTATCAGCTGGGCTTGCCTGAGTCAAGAAATGAAAACATCTGTAGGTGTGATTGTGATCCGAAGGCAGCAAAGCAAAATCTGCTTCGTCACAAGTGGCAGCTTTACATGAATGAGAAATAACACGCGCACGCACACACACACACACACATGCAAATGAGTAAACAACACTCAGTTTGGCATCAGCAGCATTGAAGAACATGGCGGCCGTGCCAGAGTCAGAAATAATACACGGGCAGGTGTGATTGGAACAAACGTTTCTGAAGTTGAACATAAAAACACTGCAATGAGTCCAATCATCTTATTCAAGTCGTCATTCTTGGATGCAGCGATCACGAGTGAGTTTCGCAAAACTTCCATTGTTGTTTCTTGAAGACCCCAACGTTGTGTTTTTTTGTCCCGCGTCGTGAAGAACTGCGAGGACGCCAAGCACCTGAAGTGCGTTGGCGGCAAAGTGTCGCTCCCCCGCCGGCTGTCCGAGCTGGTGCGTCCCGACGGCAAGTCCAAAGATGGCGGCTTCGACCTGCTCCACGCCTTCCGAGGCCTCCGCTTGGGGGGCAACGCCGCCAGACGCGCCCCCCAAGCGCCGCAGAGAGGGCGGGCTTGTCAAGTCATGTGATCGTCGCGCCAACTCTTGTTGCAGAAAAATATCTTTTCAAAATATCTTCTTGGGGAGAAAAAAAACACTCTCATGGGCAACCATTGTAACATTGTTCAATAATAGAGTTCTGTCTTCATCGGGCAAGGAATCGTATTTGATATTTTGAGTCCAAATGGACGCCGCACATCTCCTTTTTTGTATTCTCTTTTATTCTGCTGTCTGCAGCCGGGTCCGCTTTGCAAATGAGAATCTGTTCTCAATTGCCTTACCGGGATATAAATAGAAAAATGAATGATTTAATGCAACCGACTGCTTTTATTTGTAAACAACATCAAATTGTATTCATAATACACAATGCAGCATGTATTCGTTTTTAGGATTATAATAATAATAAATGACGCTTAAAATACAGTATATCACTTTAAAGGACACACAGGTTGAGGGGGGAAATATATTTTTTTAAATCTGTCAAATTCAATGATATTTCATAAAAGTCCATTTTTATTGTATCTTATTTTTTACACTTTATGTCCAAATATAATTTCCAAGTATTTGTACGATTGCATTTTGAAACCATTGAAACTTTTCATTCATTAATGATTATTTTTTTTGTCTTTTTCCACCCGGTGAACATCAATTAATTGGAACTAAGACATCCCGTGTTGGTCTGCGTCCCGTCAGGCTGGTTGTCATGGCGATGTCATCGCCGTCATCCCTATAATAACTGTAATTAACTTTAAAGCTGTAACTTTTTAAAAATCACTTTATCACAAAAGTTAGTCCATTGCAACTTTCTTTTTTAAACTATTTCTAAGTATAAACCTGCAGTTAATGTTTCTTTACATTTCTTTTTAACTCTTTGACTGCCAAAAACGTTAAATAACGTTTAGTAAAATCCTATGGAGGAGTGCCAAAGACGTTAAAAGACGTTTGTTTCAAAACAGAGGTGAAACTAACCATTTTCTATTGTTGATTACTGAAAAACGGAATAAGGTAGAAACAAACTTTTTTTTTCTGATGAACGATGAGAGTCCAATCTTTCATTTGGTAGTATGTGTGTTTCCATAGTCCAAACACATAATTTTCTGTGGACCTTGAAAGATCAGTCAAAATGCTTAAATCGACTGGCACCCACGGCATCCCTTTTCTGAAAACGTCTGGCAGTCAAAGAGTTAAATACAAGGAAGGATCTCAAATGTCAATCAAATTGTGAGCAAATGTTTGAATAAAGCTTGATTTGTCCATCTGGACGTCCTCCGATGTGTTTTCCGGCCAGCGCTGTCGTGTTTTGTTATCCTTCTCTTGAACCGTCCACCCCTCGGGATCCATAAATCACCGGCGGCTCTCAGGGCCGGCGCGTCCAAGGCTTCCCGGACCTCACATGTGGCTGGCGCCGGCGAGGAGCATGTCCGCCGTCGTGAGAATGCGCATCCCGCCGCGGCTTGCCGGAGCCGCCGCCTCCAGGGCCCTCGGCGCGACGGCGGGCGGGAACGAAGCGGGAAAGGCGGTCCGGGGCCGCGTGAGGAGCTTCGAGGAGATCCCGCACACGGGCGCCAACCGATGGCTCAACCTGCTCACCTTCTGGAGGGAAGGTCGCTTCGGGCTGCTCCACAAGCACATGGAGAACTCCTTCAACAGCCTCGGACCCATCTACAGGTACCGCTCGTCTCTGGCTTTTGCCTCCATCTGTAGCTGGAAACCGTTTTGGGGCTTTTGAGGGATGGTCACAAAAACCTGGTAAGACTCGTTTGTTTGTCTAGCAGATTTCATGTACGAGACAATTCAAAATGCTTGACATAAAAATATTAAAAGCATCAAAGAAAGAAAAACAAATGAAGTCATTGCAAAAATGATCATATAATAATCTAAAAAGAATTAGAATTAGAAGAGATTAAAACCAGGCATCAGTCTGGATAAATGCAAATCTAGCTTGCAAATGTGTTTGAAATGCTAACTTGTGCTTCACTCGGGTTCTGGGACCAATCCCAGATGACCCGAGTGGTCTGAATCTGGATCCTCCCTCGGTCGGGTACCAACACATCTTGCAAGACCATTTCGACATTTACAGAGCAGCAGCAAGATCCAATCTGTTCTTTGATTTACATGAAGTAGGTGTGACATGAAGTGATCCGAGAATGGACCCTTGCGGAACGCCGCATGTGATCTATCGCTAGTCGTCATCCTGCAAGTAAGATCGAATGATTGGATCTCGGTAATCTACATTGAGAGCGATGCAATCCAAACCATTTTTGAAAAGATGAAAGCAAATCAAGACCGCATGATGTGGACCTTAAAACGTTCGCGCACGCCGCGTGTTAAAAGTCGTTCAGTCGAAAAAGTTCTGTTCAAGATGGCACAAAAGTCACACTGCAATTTTTCCAAGGAGGCGACCAATGACTTTTGCTCTGATTTGCAATTTGTCACTTCATCGACAATAGAAACAAAACAATGTACGGGCATTTTTACCGTTTCTGTTGATAAACACTGACAAGAATGTTTTTCTTGCATTTTTCAATTTTTTTTAAATCTATTTCAATATGTTAAAAACCGCTAACTTCCTCGTGTTTTGGAACTGACTGACAAGGAATAAATCTTCAATTTGATGTCCTAGGAACCTCCTTTTTAACTCTTTGACTGCCAAAAACGTTAAATAATGTTTAGTAAAATCCTATGGAGGAGTGCCAAAGACGTTAAAAGACGTTTTTTTTTCAAAACAGAGGTGAAACTAACCACTTTCTATTGTTGATTACTGAAAAACGGAATAAGGTAGAAACAAACTTTTTTTTTCTGATGAAAGATGAGAGTCCAATCTTTCGTTTGGTAGTATGTGTGTTTCCATAGTCCAAACACATAATTTTCTGTGAACCTTGAAATATCAGTCAAAAATGCTTAAATCGGCTGGCACCCACGGCATCCCTTTTCTGAAAACGTCTGGCAGTCAAAGAGTTAAAAAAAAAAAAAAAAAAAAGTTTTCGATAACACATGATGTGTTATGCTTTGGGTCGTGAACTCCTCCTCTCCATAGGCCAATACCAGATGATGCGGTATGTGTTGGATTCTGATCTTCCCGCCTGGATTGCCAGCGAATGCAAATGTCCGACTTGAGCGTGTTTGTGTGCAAAAGGGAGCACTTGGGCCTGCAAAGCAGCGTCAACATCCTGATGCCGCGCGACATCGCCGAGTTGTTCCGCTGCGAAGGCCTCAACCCGCGGCGGATGGTCCTGCAGCCGTGGGCCACGCACCGGGAGGTCCGCGGGCACGAGAAGGGCGTCTTCCTCAAGTCAGTATCTCACGCACGCACGCACGCACCCGGCGGCATCAGCGACGGGTCCGCTTTGTGGCCAGGAACGGCGCCGAGTGGCGCGCCGACCGTCTGCTGCTCAACAAGGAGGTGATGCTGAGCGCGGCCGTCCAGCGCTTCGTCCCCCACATGGACGAGGTGGCGAGGGATTTCTGCCGCATGATGGCGAGCCGGGTGGAGGGCCAGGCCGGCGCAAAGCACGGCAAGAGCAGCCTGACCTTGAACCCCAGTCCGGACCTCTTCGCGTTTGCGCTGGAAGGTCAGAGTTGACGCGAGACGCCTCACTTTTCCTTCTGTTGTCCTTGCAAGTGCGTCACTTTCTTTCTTCCGTTCCTCAAAATGGACTTTTTCAAAGTAGCGCTCAGCATGTGACACCTTTCAGGTCACGCGTGCTTAAAAATAGAAGACAGACAACGCCACACATGACACATTGACACGTGCGCCGCTGGCGTGACTCACTCGCATGCATGTGTGCGTGTTTGAGGGAGAAGGCGGGCTCGGGCCAACGCGCGCTGCATGTGGAAAAGGAACTCAGCCAGGTGTTAAGCCGCTTCCCAAATAGTCTCTCGTCTGCCTGCTGCGTTGCCAGCACGTCTGAAAACGTCAACATTCTCTGTGTGAAAAAGGACACGAGTCAGGATGTCACATTGACTTAACAAGCCGTCTGCTGCGGGACAATTGGAGGAAGTGTCACAAAAGAAAAATGCCACAATCAAAAGGCCTGAGCACAATTTCTCAAGGTCAAAAGGTCAAAAGGTTCTAGCAAGCTGACGACCGCAACACATTGGCCATATCACGACCATCTTGAAGTCACCGCGTTGGCTCCCAGTTGCTTTTAGAATATGTTTTCAAATTCTGGTCTTGACTTTCAGAGCTCCATGGACCAGCTCCGTGTTTATTATATATATATATATATATATATATATATATATATATATATATATATATATATATATATATTATATTACCGGGTCCGGTATTGATAAGTTCAAAAATGGATGTAGCTGAGGACCGGAAGGCCAAAGTCAGGGATCAAAAGGATTTTGCCAAAAATCAAATGAGAGCCAAACGGATGCTCTGGTCCAGGATCAAACAGACGAAGGGTTGGGTTAGATGGTGGCAAAGCCCAAACTTGCATTTTCGAACAAAGCAAATGCGTTGCCGCGACGACGTGACTGAACGTTTTGCGTGGGTTCCCCGCCTGCAGCCAGCTGCTACATCCTGTACGGGGAGCGCATCGGCCTCTTCTCCTCAACGCCCTCCATGGAGTCTCAGAAGTTCATTTGGGCAGTGGAAAGAATGCTGGCCACCACCGTGCCCCTCCTCTACCTGCCCGCCCCCCTGCTGGAGCGTCTTGGCGCCTCCTTGTGGACCCAGCACGCCACTGCGTGGGACCACATCTTCACCCACGGTAGCGTCCGACGAACGTAACAATAATTGGTTGGGTGAGGGGCTTCTCTGCATTCTTTATGACTGTAAAACAACAACTTTCTACTTTTGCACATTTCAAAGTCTGCATTGTGCGAGTACTTTTGCCACCTTACTTGTTGCAGCCGAGGCCCGAATGAAGCGAGGCTTGTCTTGCAAAGCCCAAGCGGGCGAGATCCCCGGAGTTCTGGGCCAGCTCCTGGAGAAAGGACAGTTATCTCGCGAGGCCATCAAAGCCAACATCACCGAGCTGATGGCCGGCGCCGTCGACACGGTGCGGGACCGTCGCCGCCGCCGCCGCTCCCTTTTTGGATCTGCGCTCTGAGATCCGATTGCGTCTTTGCGTCCAGACGGCGGTACCGCTGCAGTTTGCTCTGTTCGAGCTGGCTCGGAACCCCGCGGTGCAGGAGAGCGTCAGGCGCCAGGTGACCCAGTCGGTGGGCCGGGCCGATGGTGACCCGCACAAAGCCCTGGAGGGGGCGCCGCTACTTAAAGGCACTGTCAAGGAGATTCTCAGGTACGCAAATAACAACAGACGACTTTTTGACTTTTTGAAGTACTCATTATTATCGTACAAATAAAAAGTATATTACAACATTTTCTCAGCTCAACTTTATACTGCACAACAGAGGCCCCAGAATTGAACCCTGTGGAACACCATAGGCCCTTGCAGCCTGTGACTTGTCTCAATTGACTTCAGACTTTCATTCCGAGTGGTCGCCAACGCCATTGTGTTGTTTGCAGGCTGTATCCAGTCGGCATCACGGTTCAGCGCTACCCGGTCCAAGATCTGGTTCTTCAGAATTACAACATTCCGGCCGGGGTGAGCGAATCGCAACAAGCAGTCATGTGCAAATGTGCAAAAATCGGGACCGTAGCGTCTTCTTCGCCCTCAGACTTTGGTCCAGGCGTGTCTTTACCCCATGGGGAGGAGCGCGGAGGTCTTCGACGACCCGCTGACCTTCGACCCGGCTCGGTGGGCCCGCATGCGAGAGGAAAAGGCGTACGGCGGCGCTGCGTTCCGCTCGCTGGCGTTCGGGTTCGGCACCAGGCAGTGCGTCGGCCGCAGGATCGCTGAGAACGAGATTCGGCTGCTGCTCATGCACGTGAGTGCTGCCAGGCGGCCATTTTGAATCGGTTTGGGCTGTTGGACTGTTGCTGTCATAAAAACTTTATTTCATTCGAACTGAACATTTTATGTGCCAGCATTTGTCTTGGTTGTGTTTTTTTGTAATGATCACAAAATCTTTGCTCCCAAAAACATATAAATACATTTTATTTCAAATGTTTTAAGTGTCCCAAAGACATATTTATATGTTTTTTATGTTTTTTTTTTTTTTTTTTACGCTAGAGCATACAGAAGGCTTTGATGCAGCCTCTGAACTTCAAAGAACGGGTGAAGCAATGGTAGTTATTACAAAAACGGCCAGTGGGTGGCAGCAGAGTATAAGAGATCAGCCAGGCCCATGTTGAAGCTGATTTCCACACGGTTCTAAGCAGATTTGTGACTAATGGTGAAACTTAGCTATATTCTAATGCTAATTGCTACAAAATGTAAACAGATAGAAATATACTTTTTTTTTCCTGATGAAAGAAGAGACTCTAATTTTCCTTTGGTTTGGTTCCATGTTTTTATAGCAATAGAACACAATATTTTGTGGGCCACAATTCCAGTAAACAGTCGGGAGCGAAGGGGATTGCTTCAGTGAAAATGTCTGCCAGTGAATGAGTTAAGCTAGGGGTGTGTTGACTTTTACACATGATGTGGTAAGCTTTCTTCCTCCCTCAAAAAGCTAAAACAATTACTCATTTGATTTTGACAGTTTATAGATTAGATAAAAATGATTGATGTTGGTCTTACTTTTTTTTTTTTAACATCACATAAAACCTGGCGTTTGAACAGGGGTGTGTAGACTTTTTCAATCCAGCAAATTGGCCAATGTGTCCCTTGTAAAACTTGTGTGGCCGTTGTTTGCCCACTCCGATGTTTTATTTGTTATCGTTTGTTGAATGAGTTTGACTTTTGCTTGTGTTGCGTGTTTAGATCCTGCTCAACTTCCACCTCAGCGTGTCCTCGTCTCAAGACATCGACACCAAGTTGACGCTCATCCTGCAGCCCGAGTCGCCGCCCAGGATCACCTTCAGGATTCTTTGAGCCGACAAGCACGTACACACTCTTCTCGTCGTCCCTGATTCACTTTGTATTGAAAGCAAATCAAGTGGCAATAAAGTTGTTTTCCTGCACTTTCCGATGAGGACTCTGAAATGTGTGGCAAAGTTGTCCTGTAGGTGGCGCTGGTCCTTTCCCCGTTCTGCCGCTTGCCTGCTTTTCATTCCTGATCCGCGGCTCCCCGCGTCCTGGCTCCAGCAGGTTGGTGCTTCTCTTCCCGTGACATGCGCTTTTTACAACTTGGCAACTTTCCTCCCGTCGTCTTCTGCCTGCCAACTTTTGCTTCCTCGACACTTTTTACGACTTGCGCAAGTTTGATTTCTGATGAGCTGCAGGTGCCAACTCGGAACGTACTGGACGCCGGCCGTGTCCACCTTTTGAAAAGAATCTGCTGCTTTCCGAAGTGCGGACGGTGCGAGTCGTTACACGTTTGATGCTCTTCTGCTTTTGTGATTCTTTAATAATCGTGCTTTGTGCCGGCCTGCCATTGTTGGCTTGCGTTCGTGCGGCGAAGGTGCAAAGGTGTGTTTGCTCTCTGGCTAAAGATTGACGCTTCCTGCTTCAATCAGCCGGCACGCATGAGACACCAGCTGGAATAAAAGACAGAAAGGAAAGAAGAAAGTGTGTGACTTCTGTCAAAGTCTAAAACTCATAAAAGCATCAGACGGCGCGTCCAACCCGTGCGAGAGAGTCAGGATGGATGAACGCCAACTAAAATAAAACGTTCCTGCAATTTGTGGTGAATTTCTTGCGCGCTCAATTAATTCACTGCAGAGCTTTTTGCAGCTGAAAGTGACATTTTCATTTTTATTACATTCAAGTTTTTCATTTGTTTACTGAAGTTTGACATGAGAAATTGAAATAATTTCATGCTATTTTATTTTTAACCTTAATTCTAGGTTGTTGCTTTTCAAACATGCTTAGAAGTAAAAAGTATATTACAGTTAGGATTTGATTTTTACTTTAATTTAATGCAACTTTATTGCATTTCATTTCATCTTATTTGTTGCATATAAATGTTTTTTTTAATTTATTTATAAATTTTATTTATTTCAAAAAAAATATTTATCATGTGTACATTATGTAAAATTAATAACTATTTTTATCTTAACTTTATGGGATTTTATTTTAGCTCACATATTTTATTTCATATAAATTGAATTTATTTCATATTAACTATATAATCTTGTATTAATTAGATCTTTAAAAATGATTTAGCTAACTTTTAATGTGACTTGTTGCTCAAAAACCCTCACAAGACAACCCCCCCCCCCAAAAAAAAAAAGTTACTTTTTATATTCCCTGTTCATTGATTTGTTTTCTTTATTTTTTCCTTTTCTGTATGTAACAAAACGACGTCAAATTTTGGGTTAATTCCCACATGGATTATTAGCCAGCATTGATATTTCATCAATTATGACACTTTTTTTTAAAAGAAGTTGAAACTTGAAAATGTTCCAAAAGAAAATAATGGGAATGAATGTGATCCTCACCGGACGTTATTGAACATTTTGTGAGCGATTATGTCGATTGGAAATCAATGTAAATATCTCAAAAGTGGGCATTTTTGATCCAGCTTCTTCTTTTCTTTCTTTTTTTCTTTTCTTGAATGTGTGCATGTTTTTGTGTGTGTGTGTGTGTGTGTGTGTGTGTTTCAGGTTATGTGTAAGTTGCGTAATGCTGCAGCGATGCCACAAATGTCAAATTGAACTTTTGTGTTGTAAGCCACAGATTAGACACGTTTTTTTTTCCTTTCGTTTTTACGACCTTCACGCCTTTGCGTGTGCGTGCGCGCGTGTGCGGTGGGGGTTCAGAGGGTTAATGAGAGCGGCAGGTGTAGGCGTGGTTACGTGACTTACATTATGGACAAGCGTGTGAGCTGAGTGGACGCCAGACAAAGGACACGTTCGGAAGACAGAATGGGTGAGTGAGTCTCATTTTTTCGATTCTGGTGTTATCGCGTGGATCTGGTTACGATCCCAACGTTATCTTTGTCTTTTTTTAATACAGTTGTGCCTTGAGATCAACGCTCAAATTGTCTTTCCCCATTGAAATAAATGGAAATGACTTTAATCCGTTCCACCCTCACCCCAAAAAACAACCCAAAAAATGTGTCGTGCGTTTATAAAAGAGCACTCTACAATATTGTATTTTAGAAAAATATAGTGATCGGCACACCTGCACTGATGTCATAACGTGACCCATTGTTGGTCTCGACATTTGTTTGACCTCTCTTATCTGCTTCAAAGAATGTGCTTTCCTTTACGGAGAGTGTCACCGACCTCATGGACGCTATGCTTCACATATGTACCGAGAATGTGTGTGTGTGTGTGTGTGTGTGTGTGTGCGTGTGTGTGTGTGTGTGTGTGTGTGTGTGTGTGTGTGTGTGTGTGTGTGTGTGTGTGCGTGACGTAATGCATGCAACGGTGCGGGGATTAACTGGGTCGCATGGAGGTTGCGGGGTAAAGACAATCAACAGATAGAAAAGGTGGAGGAGGTTGAGCGCACTCACCTCCTCCTCCTCCTCCCGGTGGTCTCATCGTGATCGGCAGAGGCGCCACTTTCAAGCTCCACTGAGTGTGAAAACCTTTCGATTGGCCGTCATGGACTTGCCGCTCGATTGTCACCCTCGCGTCAAAGAGCTCATCAATTCGGCCAATTTCTATAACCGCTCATCCTCGTGAGGGAACGAAAAATAGTGTGATTTCGCTGTTACACTTACGAGCCCCTTTTTTTTTTTTTTTTTTGCTTTGACGTGCAAGCACAGACTTGAGATACGAGCGCCATGTGGCGGCAGCAAACTCAATTTGACTCGCTTCACAATAAGCTGCGCATTGGCAAATAGTTATAGTTAACCAAAAATAACAAAATAACAAAACTTTTTTTTTTTTTAACTGAGGTAAAATAAAAACAAAAATGCTTTTTAAAAAAAAAAAAAAAAAACTAAATCTTACATTTATCAAACAAACAAAAAACGTCGATGACTGATTACGGCAGTCACTTTTTGTAGGCGTAAAAAGCAGGATTGAAGAGCTTTTATATATTGTCATATAGTTTTCTTAAATAGTGTATTGCCATCTAGTGGGCAACAGTGGAATTGCACCCAAAATAAACTGGCAGAACAAAACTGAGTTATAAAACTGCTTCAAAAAAAAAAACTGGGATTGCAAAGCTGGAATTGTGGACGGAGCGGGGATTCCTGTACTGTAATATGAAGGTTAACCTTTTCCCTGACATCAAGTTGAACTCCGTGACCTCGCTGTTGGGTGGCTCCATCTGGGTGAGTCGTGTTGAAGCGGCACACCTGCTGATGTCATCAAGGTGATAAGGTGTGTCTTCTTATCACCTCGATGACTCCCAAAGCAGCGTGAGAAGCATCTGACCTCATTGATCCATGACAATGCAGCAAAACTAATGTCTTAAGTGCAGACATCCCCCCCCCCATATTTATTTATTTATAGATTTTTACAACATTGCAAATTCTTTCTCAGAAAATGTTACTTCATTTTGGTGGTACTACAATTTGTTTCTCAGTTTTTTTACTTGTTAATTGTTAATCATTTCTCTTAATTTTATGACTCCATTTTCATTTGATTTCATTACGACTTAAATCTCATAAAACTGATCTTCCCTCGTAGTGACATGAGGATTCTAACAAAATGGTGTCGTTCTTCGTAGTCAATATGATGGCAATATTCAAGTTGCAATTTTCCACCCATAAAATGGCGTCTACCCCCCTCCTAATATTTTGTCCCCCCCCCGAGATGTAAACTTTAGCGCTTGAGTGGCAAGTAACGCTGCTGTTTCCTTTGCTTTGAGCGTCAACATCATGCAAATGCGTTTGGAGGTAAATGTCAAGCCCCCTCGAGGTGCTTCCGTTCTACTCAAACATGTGCTGTTGGAGCCCCATATTGATTCGGAATGTCTTACATACGGGGGGTGGGGGGGGGGGGGGGGCAGTTAGTGGAACAATCTGCAACAAATAATTAATTTATTCCAATGATTCAGTTTGCAAAAATCTGTTCTTAATTGCCTTTCCTGGAGAAATAAAAGTTTAATAACAATAAAAACCATCAAGTATTGCTCCCTTGAAAATGGAAAAAAATGTTTGTTTTTTTTAAAGAGTGTTTTACTGCCCCCAAGTGGCCGACAGTCCACCGACGGACACATCATGACACGCTCATTAATGCTAATTATGATTTTCACACGTTAACGAGCGAGCATGTCCTCTTCCAGCCGGCTTTCGCCCCCGGTGCTAGCTAATTAGCTCCCTTGCTAGCTCCCATGGTGCTCGTTTACCTGCTAAGGAAATAGCTAGCATCAGGGACTAAAGCCAAACTGTGGCAGGGTTTTTACTTTCTGGACCTGCATTTGCCACCTCTGATGGAGACCAGATTGTTTTTTTGCAATGCGGACTTGTCAGCCAAATAAAGCACAACATAATAAACGTAAAAAAGTAGATACAAATAAAGACAGATACAACAAACGCTACAATGTAGCGCACAAAAAAGTGCTGAGCTAAATGTTCGGGCCGCTTACTCAACGCTAATGCTTTTGAAGGCTCCAAGGAGTGAAGTGCTAACTAGCTAGCATCTGCTACTCTTGCTAGCAGATGAACGTTCAGCTGTTAGAAAAGTGGTTTACTTTCAAACTCACCTTGTATAGAACTCGACAAACTTTTTATGTCAAGCGTTCTTTGACTGTTGGACAATTTTTCTGTTTTGTACGTCGGCAGCTCGCATCAGACGCTACTCGGAGGCCATGACGCTGCCCGACTCTTTCATCCAGCGCCAGCAGCTGGACGCCAGCATGGCCGACACCTTCCTGGAGCACATGTGCCTTCTGGACATCGACCAGGAGCCCATCACGGCGCGCAACACCAGCATCGTCTGCACCATCGGTCAGCAAGCGCACCTGCTCGCTCGCTAGCGTCCGTTAGCGTGCGCTCACCGACGAGCAAGCGAGCAGCAGCTTGCCAGACACGCTCTCGCGCGCTGCTCGTGTCGGAGTCGGACAACTTGTCACAGCTTTGACTTGTTGACAGATTGGTCTCGATTCATCCAAGAACAATGACGTCACATTGAATAATGACGTATATTCTTCATGATTATTATTATTGTTATTATTTGCCACGCATTCTTAGTGATGCTGGTAGAAAAATGTGCACTTTTTTCAATCAATCTGTGCACACTTACTCTTCATCTCATATGCATTTTCAGTGCTTTGACGACGCTCGTGTTCATACCAAACTATATAAACAGAGATTTTTATCTCCAAGCTGAAAAACATCATTATCACCATTTTGGGTTTGTGTCAGCTAAAAACGGAAATATTAAGGTTTGTTGTGCTGTCGACAGTGTTTTCTCCCGTCTCTCGTGTCTCAAAGGCACCGATATATTTTGAAAGTAAATAAATTAATAATACAAATAACAATAATAAAACTTCCTTCCTTCCTTCCTTCCTCAGGTCCTGCGTCGCGATCTGTTTCCAAACTCCAGGAGATGATCAAAGCCGGGATGAACATCGCACGTTTGAATTTCTCTCACGGTTCCCACGAGGTGCGTTTGCGTGCAATGTTGACTGACGTATGTTGCTCGCGCACTCTGGTGACGCTCTCGATCGTCTGTCAGTACCACGGCGAAACCATCAAGAACATCCGCGAGGCGGTGGAGACGGTCACGTCTGACCCGTTGTACTATCGGCCCGTGGCCATCGCCTTGGACACCAAAGGACCGGAGATCCGCACTGGATTAGTCAACGGGGTAAACACACAACGTTGCAGACGGATTCTTTTTTTTTTAACAATTTATTGTTCTAACATGTCTGTGGCATGAAACATCCCAAGGATCAAAGATGAAGAACACTTGATCATATTTTGGTGTTAAAATTGGACCATTTTTGTTGCTGGGCCATTGCAGGGTTCTTGTTACCATGACAACTAGTGGTAGAGGTTTGGTATGCTTCACATGAAGCGGCCCAAAAAAATCATCATGAACTGCAAAGCGCACACAGAAAAGTCACAAAAGTCATTTGAAAGCCATTCAGAAGTTGACCCGGTGCTGTGTTTTGGAACTGTGCAATCGAATATGTGCCGCTTATCAAAAGCTAACAGCGTTAGCTAGGAATGTAGCGATAACGGCAATATTGTGACATCGCGACATGAAAACAATATCGTCGTCGTCATGTCACGATATTAAAAGCAGCACATCTGTTAAAAAAGTCAGGTTGATTTCCATTTGTGCAGTTCTAGCACCCTCTGGTGGCTAGTTAGTTAGTGCGGTTTAATTTTCACAAGGCATGTTTTGGCCCTTTGTTTAAAATCCACTCTAATTGTCAGATGAAGGGGAACGTAATATGCTTGTGAGTCAATATGTGGAGGAACTCAATGTGTGCTTGCATTAGCAAGTAAGTGCCTCAATATATATATATATATATATATATATTAATTTTTATATATATATATATAATATTTTTCCTTGCTGTAATGTACAAAGCACAATATAGGGTGTTTTTTTAGCATGAGTTTTTTGTTTTTAAACAACATTGTGACCTCTTTTTGTGTATCGGCAACCTCCCGCCAATATCGTGATAATTATCGTATGGTGATGTTTGGATATCGTTACATCCCTAGCGTTAGCTAATGCAAATCTGTGGGCCCACTTAATGCGGCGGCTCTGCGTACCTTTTGGCTTTGCCGCAACGCCAGGGGCGTGTACAGTAGTCCGCCTGGTGCTTGAAAAGGGCTGTGGATCTTCAGCCAGCCTAGCTGATCATGCCATGTGCGGTTTCGCTTGCTCAAGATGTAAATGAGCTCCGCTGAGGCGGAAGTGCAATCAGAAAGTCAATCTTTCAGTCTTGGTGCCCTTAATTAGCGAAGTCATCTTAAGTGTTGGGAACAACAACACTGTTGTGCGCTATTTTGGGCCACGTTCTCGTCTCCTTATGTCTTCCTGTTGCACGTCGCCTACTTTGTGTGCTAAATTACTGCAAGCTGTTGGAAAGCGTTTCATGTCTTGATTGGATTACTTGATGCTCTGCGTGACGCACGCGGCTTCTCTTCCATCGTAGTTGCGTCGCCATGGAGAAAGTACACAACGTATGAACACACCGCCAACACTTGCTGCCATCTGACGGCAACTTGAAATGCAGCAGATGGCTTTTTACCTCCTCACTAACTCCAATCATGAGTCATCATTTCAGACACATACGGAGGAAGTTCAGGAAACGCACAAAACTCCAATTTTGGTCAACGAAAGGCCAACAAAACAGATTTCAATGATTCGGGAAAAAGCAGAAAGGCAACCATGTGACTTCTCGCAGCCAATGGGCAAAGGAATGTGAATATGCAGTCGTGTGTGTGCGTGCTGCAACAATGTGTGTCTGTGTGTGAAGAAAGTGGAGGATGAGGTGAAGCTGGAAAAGGGCAGCCACGTTCGGGTGGTGACGGCGCCGGCTGACAAAGACTCCACAGACGGCAAAACCATCTGGGTGGACTATACCAGCCTGCCGCAAGTCCTGAAGAGGGGCAATAAGATCTACATCGACGATGGCCTTATTGGACTTAAAGTTCTGCAAACGGGTACGAAAAGATTGGCGCCACACAAAATGAAGCGCGAATTGAACGATCCTATGAGAAAGCCACCTGAAAGCCTCCAAGGCCAAATGACCTTAATTCTTCATTCAAGTGGCTGATTACAAAACCAGGATGTGCTGGGCAGTTACACTCCCGTCCTGTAGGTGGCAGTTATGTGTATTTTTAAGTGGGACATGACAGATTTTTTTCAGCCCACAGTGCCCTCTGCTGGATCAGGTGGGTCACTGCTCTTGCCACACTTGTCCCCCAAAAATATAATAAATACTAAATAAATAAATAATAATTATCAATAATATTTTTTTCTTAAAAAAAAAAAAAAAAAGGGGATAGGATTTAAAATGTTAAAAAAAATAATAATCTGACTCAACAATTAATCAAAATAATCGACAGATAAATCATTCATGAAAATAATCCTTACTTTTGGCTACTCATGAGCATTTTGGCGATGTGTAGGTCCGGACTGGGTGGACACGGTGGTGGAGGCGGACGGCGTTCTGTGCAGCCGCAAAGGCGTCAACCTGCCCGACTGCAACCTGATCAACCTGGCGGCCGTCAGCGAGCAGGACGAGGCCGACTTGAGGTTCGGCGTGGCGCAGGGCGTGGACATGGTCTTCGCCAGCTTCATTCGCTCGGCGGAGGACGTCCGCGACGTCAGGCGAGCCCTGGGCCCGCACGGGAAGGACGTCAAGGTCATCAGCAAGGTGGAGAGTCGGCAAGGGGTCCAAAAGTGAGTCCAACTTCACACCATTATGGACAAAGCCTCGCCACACAGACTGCTGACGCCCACGTCACTCACAGGACACAAGTCTTAAAGACATACAAAAAGAATCCATGCACTTCATGTGTACATTATTGCGTTTAATAACTCCAAATCAATTTTAATCCGACTAATCGATGGGATTGTCGGTAGATTTGTCAATTCTAAAAATCGGCAGAGTGTGATGGACGTGCTTGGAAATGTTATGCTAATGTAAGGAAGTAGCATAAAAAAAAAATCTACAACTCGGCCTACAGTTGAGTAAATGATGAGCATCATTTTCCTGCGGCGCGGTCCTGTTGGCGAGGGCGCGTGAGTTGATGGTGCGGCGCTGACAGCGCTGCCGCTGATGGCCGCCTGCCAGCTGTCATGCAGCTGACGGCATCTGTCGGCTCGCACCTCCTCTCACTTCTCGCAATCTGCCCGCATGCCGCACGGCCACCACTTCACGTCTCTTGACACAAGCACGTGGCGGCCGCCATTACTCACGACCCAGCCGGCGGCCTTTTAAGATGATCGATTTTCCGATGGCAGATTTGTCACAGCGATCTCATCTGCGTGCGGCGCTCATTTTGTACGATTGCCACGTGAATCAGAGCGGACGCGGCGGGGAAACGTTCTATTTCTGCTCCGATCCCAAACACGCTCCCCCTCCTCACTCTTCTGTGTGTCAGCATTGAGGAGATTTTGGCGGAAAGCGACGGCGTGATGGTTGCCAGGGGCGACCTGGGCATCGAGATCCCCGCCGAGAAAGTCTTCATCGCCCAGAAGATGATGATTGGTCGCTGCAACTCGGCCGGCAAGCCTGTCATCTGTGCCACGCAGGTCAGCGTCCGCGAATCAGCTTCCGGCTCAAGAAATATTTCAGCAACATTCTTTGAATTTATCGTCATTTCCACTCACAACCAACAGTGCAATTTGGATGACTAACAAAAACAAAGAAAATCAACATTTGCGATGACTACACACAGTCTGGAGATTAATTCTTATTCCCACTCAATTTTCCGTCAGTTAAACATCTAATTTGGCAAAACAAAACAAAAAGCTGGAGACGTTGCGTGTGAATGCTGAAAGAAAGAAAAATAGAAACGTGGAATGGTGCTGAAGGATATGAAATGTTATCGAATAATCTTGAATGTGGCGGCGAAAATTTGATTGACTGAGATTTCATTCTATGGAATTCGGTGAAATGATATTTGGTAAAAATGTGCAATATGTGAGTGGGAAATGTGGAATTTGTCGTTTGTAATGAATGGGGAATGTTTGGGTCCAAAATATAGAATTATGTGGAAAGTGTGTGTGTGTGCGCAGATGCTGGAAAGCATGATTGCCCACCCGCGGCCCACCCGAGCCGAGGGCAGTGACGTGGCCAACGCCGTGCTGGACGGAGCCGACTGCGTTATGTTATCCGGCGAGACCGCCAAGGGGCTGTTTCCCGTGAAGGCGGTCGCTATGATGCACTCGGTGCGTGCGTGCGTGCGTGCGTGCGTGTGTGCGTGTTACCCATGATGCCCCCCCCTGCCGAATATCTTTGTCTGTCGCTCTGTCAGATCTGCAGGGAGGCAGAGGCGGCCATTTTCCACCAGCAGCTATTCGAGGAGTTGCGCCGCCTGACTCCATTGTCCTCGGACCCCACGGAGGTCACGGCCATCGGGGCCGTCGAGTCGTCCTTTAAGTGCTGCGCTGGCGCCATCATCGTCCTCACCACTAGTGGCAGGTGGGCACCACAACACCATCAAATGATGACCAAAAACAAATTCATCGTGTAAGACAGTGGTGCCTTTTTTTTAAAAGGCTTCAAACAGTTCCCATCAAAATAATTATAATAATAATAATAAATATATACAAAATAATAATAATAACAAGTGCACTTTTCGCGCCTAGCAGTATTTTTGTCTTGATTGCGTTTTGACTTGTGTTTTGTGGATTCTCTGGAATCGCCTCACCTCGCACACATAATAAGACGCTTTCTCACTCATGAATGTTAATCTTGTGCGTGTGCGTGTGTGTGTATACAGGGCGGCACACCTGCTGTCCAGGTATCGGCCCCGCTGTCCAATCATTGCGGTCACCAGGAACCCGCAGGTACACCAAAAAAAAAAAAAAAAAACTGAACACGCCCACTGCTTGCCAAATGATTGAAAAGTGGCTGATGTCTTTGTTAGCTTCATATGGACAGAAATGAAATCTGATTTCAAACACAAGACGCATTTCATTTTCATTTTTCATATTTGAGATGATCATTTTAAATTCAACAATTGTGTTGATTTGACTTTTTTGTCCATCATGCTAACTATTGCTAACTATGCTAACAATTTTGCGAGCACAAAATAGTTTCAAATGCAGACTACGAGTGGATGAAAAAAAAAAATGTGTGCGCGTCATGTGTGCTAAATGCACACGGGCGCCGTCTGGGCACGCGAGGCAGCGCCACCTGAAGGTCAGAGGTCAGGTGAGTCATCCGCAGCCTCGCATCTGGGCCCGCTGTGGACGCGGCGAAAGCCGCTAGCGGGGCTCCTTCAACCTGACGAGCAGCCTCCAAAGGCGCTAACGAGGTCAAACAGGCCCAACTGATCATCCTGCAGGTTCAAAGGTCGAGATTTTGCTCTCATTTTAAACCATCTTGAAATGTGAACCCAGAAAATGATCACAGTGGAAGTCAACCTTAAACATTTCTTGACAATACTATATTTGATGTGACATTTGCAGAATGTGAGTTAAGCAGCGAAATGCAGCCATTTTGATCCATCTCTGTGGGCGGCCATTTTGCCACTTGCTGTCGACTGACTGAAGATGACATCACAGTTGCTCAGGCAATGACCAATCACAGCTCACCTGTTTTCTGAAGCTGCGCTGTGATTGGTTCTTAACCTGAGACATGAGCAACCGTGACGTCACGTTCGCTCGACAGCAAGTGTCAAAATGGCCGCCTTCTGACATTGATAAAAACGGCTGGATTTTGCTGCTTTTAACTTTTATTCCACTTACGTAATATTAACCAAGATGCCGTATTTAGACGAGTGGGGCTTCATCGAACATATTATTGGCCAAAAAATGATTGGGAGTTGACTTCCCCTCTAACGATTGGTGGTATAAAACATGATCGATCAATTCAATTTGTCCATTAGTCTGTCGGTCCAAAATGGTGCTTTTTGTTTCCGTTCTGTTCATGTTCGTGTTGTCGTCCAGCAAACGTCCCGCCGTTGCTGATCCGTCCCGTTTGGCGTAAATCGGGATGTCGGTTCAGGTTTTCCGTTTCCCAAAGTTGGTGACAAGCGGCGTTATTGTTCAGGTGGCGCGTCAGTCGCAGCTGCTCCGAGGAGTCTTTCCGGTCCTCTTTCACCCGCTACCCGCGCCCGTCTGGGCCGACGACGTCGACAACCGGGTCAACTTTGGAATAGAGATCGGTAAGGTTTTTTTTTTAATTGCATTTTTATATTTTTAAGACTAAAGCCAGCAGCGTGTTTCGATCAGGGTTGTTGTAACCAGAAATGTTTCCAGTTCGGTTTGTTCCTGCTTGCATTATATTTGTGTTGATCAAAGTTCTGGATATGCACGCGTTTTATTTCATGAAACTATGACTGCGGATTATATGATAAATAATAACTTTGAATGATTTTGGTTGACATTGATTAGTAAAAGTCAAATGTTCCTTGTTTCTTTTCCCTCTAAAAACAGTTGGGTCAAAAGTTTAGTTAAATTGTTTTTATTCATTCATTTTTCCTTTTGGACAAATCATTGTGACAATTTCAACACAACATATATTCCCAATATATATATAAAAAAATGTACAGTATATATAATATATTATATATTTTTGAACAATATCAAATATATTACCCAATATATAAAAATATATATGAAAGTAACCCAATTATGGATCAAAAAAGGACCGGTCCACTTTATGGGTCAATTTGACCCAACTTTCTGGGTTGTTTTAGACAAAATGACCCAATTGACCCATAAAGTGAATCGGTCCATTTTTGATCCATAATTGGGCTAATTTTGACCTGAACTGTTTTTAGAGTAAAATGAGCAACTGCTGCTAGAATCTGGTATATTTACAACTCAATTTGTTGTTCATCAATGTCCCTTTCAAATAAAATGAAATGAAAATGTTGCCCTAGATGTCGGGGTGGCCGTACCCCGGGCCACCATCTAGCTCCGCCCCTGGAACTTGTGACCTGTGTCCAAATTTGAGATAGGTCGATGCTGATCCCGTCCTGATTTTTGTCTTATTTGTTGTGTGGCGCAGGGAAGGCGAGAGGCTTCTTCAAAGAGGGCGACATGGTGATCATCGTGACCGGCTGGATCCCCGGCTCGGGTCACACCAACATCATGAGGGCCGTCAACGTCACATAACCGCAAACCAGCCAAATGGACTTTTACACTTTGCACCGCTTGCTAACATTCTCCACTCATGCATGTTTGGTTGCGTGTACGTTTTTCAAAGCAATGACTCCGTTGTATGCAAATAAATGCAACTTGAAGCACTCATCACGTGTCATCTGGTCCCGATTTGCGTGAGCGGTCAAAATGGAACCGATTACGGAGGCGCTTGATGGACTCGGTCCTACCTCCAGTCGGCGTCTTGCTCTTTTGTTTGATTTTTACGAGAGCAGATAGGAGAAGATGACTTCATGTGTTCTTTTGTCCGCTGAGATGACCCAGATGCCCGCAAGTGCACACGCTTCCGTCATAAAGTCATTACAGTCCTTCATTTGATGCGCTCCTCCCTCGGCTGCAGCCGCTCAGACCTTAACATGTCAGTGGGTGGAAAATGAGCGGATTGCGCGTCTGTTGAAGGATATTAAAATCACTGAAATCGTTCACCATTTACGCTTGTGGGTATTTTTTTTTGTTGTTGTTTTTTTTTTTTTTACAATGCAGTCAGTCGTATCGTGGTTCACTTATTGGGGTAACAAACACTGCATCATGGATTGAAAAACATCTATAATTCTATTGAGTAATATTGGTTGTCATTCTGGCTCAAGGTCATGCATGCTGCCGGAGCCCACATTTGAACAAAGTTGCCATTTGGTAATATTGTTACAAATGTTCTATACTACCAGGCTAGCTCCAAAAAATGTTGAGCTGCCGCTATAAAGACCAATATTCAAATATGTAGGCCAAAGTGTTTGTCAGTTTAAACATAATCATAAATATAGCAGGGGGGGAAAACCATATGATTCACAGAAAAGGTTGTACTAAAATGTTAAATATAGGCTACAACTGAACTGCATTTAAAAAATTTAACATGTGCTATCGCCGAGCCACTACATGAAATTGTACTATATGAAAAATGTCAACAAGCTTGATTCGGTTTAACTGTACTGCATGTTTTAAATGTTGTAGTACATTTGATTAGTATTCGGGGATTTTTCGTAGGCTAGACCCCCTTTGAGAATGGCAAATAAAGCCCCTCTCCCCAAATAGACGCACGCCTGCCCCTTCTGCACTTAATTTGCTGGAACAGGTCGCCATGCTGTCTGAGGGTCACGCTCCCCCCCTGGGATGGGCGCGCGTGGATGACGCACAACCGGCCGGGGTACGAGCGCGCGCGTGCGTGCGTGCGTGCGTCTGGAGGATGTCGGGGAGGGTTCGGACGTCATGACGACAAGCCCATTCCAACAACACCTTCCACGAAGACAACAAGAAAGCGTGTGGAGGGTTTTCATCGTTTTCATGCGACCTCGTGTGGAGGCGTGAGATCCGCGCGTGACGTCACGCGGTCTTCGGAAGGACGCAAGGAGAGCCGACACTTAATTGAAGCGCTCAACAAGTTGTTGATTTTTGTTCTTGTTCGGAGGCAACGAAAATTAATAGCCACGGAGAGGAAGAGGACGCTGTCATCATCATCATCATCATCATCATCATTCGCGCGTGTCCTTGTGGGTGGGCACGATGTCACGGAGGGTCTTGGCGAGTGCGGAGCGCGCGTGGATGATGCTGAGGAGAAGGTGACCGTGTTCCGGTACCACTCGGATTTTTTTTTTAGGAGTGAGCCAGGCTTCAGGCGCGACTTCCCTCCTCCATCACCGTCATCCTTATTCTTTTGCCTTGTTTCCCCCCCAAGCCCCCGCAAGCCCCGCAAGCCCCCCAAGCCCCCACCCCACCCGTAAACGTCAGCATGCCTTCCGAGGCGACTCATGTCGGGCTGGCGCGCCTCCGAGTGGGAGCCTAATTTAGTGCGCACCGACGACCGCCCCCCCCCCCCCCCCACCCCGACAGAGAATCAAACGCCCTTGCCACCCGCTCATCGTTCGTCTTGCACGCGGGCAACGGGATCACATCGCGTGCGTGAGTGAGCGGCGGTGGCTTCCGTCCTCCTTTTCCGCCAGCGACTCGGCACAGCGAAGATCCGGCGCCGATGTGACTTGCGTCGGCGCGATGAGGGCGGCTGTGGTCGCGGAGAGGCGAGGGGGGGCCGCTGGCGGAGCGTTCAAGGACGAGGAAGGAGAGTAGAAACATCTGGGAGGACAAACGTCACACGCTGCCTGCCGCCAAACGGACATTCGTGGCACTCGGCCTCCACAAGGACTTTTTGAAAATTTCAGATTTTTGGTCTACATCTGTTAAGGGGAAATTCAACTCGCACTCTGCTGTGTTTTTGTGTTGGACACCAAAAGCAGAGAAGCATTTGACACACATACATGCAAGGAGAGATGTCAGCGTGAAATGGGTGCACCTCTCGAACCTTTGGGGTTGGCAGTAGCAGACTAGCATCGCTCTGACAACTGTTGCCAACCGTCGGGTTCCAAAGTCCAAAACCTCCCAGATGAGCTGCTGGTCCAAATACTGCCGTTGATAGTTTTGATCCTCCTCACTGATGGATGGGGTGGCGGGGGGTGCAGGGACGCCCAGTAGCGCAGGAGGGTCCGGGGGTGACAGCCTCCCCCGGCGTAACGGAGGCGAGTCAAAGAGGCGCAGCAAGGGCAGCCTCCCCTCGCCGGGCTGCAGGCTGTCGCAGGCGTCCCTGGAGGGCGAGAAGGCGTCTTTTGGGGGGGACGCGGCGGCCCCTTCGGGGGGACGCGGCCGCCGCCTCTCCATCATGAGCTCCGGCCACCCATTCCGTGCGTCCGGCACACCGACCGCCCCGGGGCCCCTCGCTCACCCTCCGCCGCGTTCGGTGGGATTCGCCCCCTCCCGCGCCGCCCTGGCCTCCACCTCCTCGTCCACGGGCACGGGGGTGATGGTGGTGGCCACCGGCCCCGAGACCACCACCACCACCGCCTGCAACTCCACGGCAGCGGGGACGCCCGACACGCTGGGACCGTCGGCGCTGAGCGGGTTGGGCCTGGGGCTGGACGGGGAGGACTACAGCCAGTCCAACCAGAGCACTTTCATCCAGAGGCAATTCGGCGCCATGTTGCAGCCCGGCGTCAACAAGTTTAGCCTGCGCATGTTCGGATCCCACAAGGCTGTGGCCCTGGAACAGGAACGGCTCAAATCGGCCGGCTCGTGGATCATACATCCCTACAGCGACTTCAGGTAAGAAAACGCATGCACAAACCACTGCTGGCAAATACTTAGTTACTTTACTGAAGTTGATTCTTCAGGTGTCTGTGTTATACTTGACGATGTATTCTTTGTGTATGGCTTTTTACTCTTGCTCACTACATTTGAAAACAAATCAGTATTTTCTACTCACTACTTTGTCAAAACAGACTCGTTAATCTTCAACCTCCGCAGATGGCAACGTGGAAAAAAAGGTTGGCGCCAATGATGCATAAAAATGCCTAAAAATGGCTAAAAATACGTTTATTTTCTCTCAAATTTATGTTCAAAATGTAAATTTTATGGTACTATAAGCAAGTTGACTTGTTAAGTCAAGTCATTTCAGTCAAAATCGAGTCTTTTCATACATTTTTGCCAAGGAAGTCTTAAGTGCTAAAAGTACTAAAAGTAATAACTGAAGTCTGACTCGAGTCAAGTCATGTGACTCGAATATGACTCAAGTCATGTGACTCAAGTCATGTGACTAGACTCTGACTCGAGTAAAGTCATGTGACTTGACTTTGACTCAAGTCATGTGACTCGATTCTGACTCAAGTCAATTCATGTGAATCGACTCTGACTCGTCAAGTTATGTGACTCGAATATGACTTAAGTCAAGTCATGTGACTCAACTCTGACTCAAGTTAAGTTTCAAGTTCAAGGTTGGAATTGGGGGGTTAGATCGCTGCTGCTCACCGCTGCTGCTCACCGCTCCCTCAGGGGATGGGTCAAATGCGGAAAACGAATTTCGCACCGCTTAGGTGGGTGTGACAATCAGTGGTGCTTCAACTTATGTGACTTGAATCTGACTCGAGTCAATTCATGTGAATCGAGCCAGAATAAAAAAATATTGGCAAATATCTTTGGCACTCAAAACAAATGTTGGCCAGTGTTGTATTTAATTCATTCACTGCCACTTGTTGAGGTTTTTTCAACAGGGATGGGTTGGGAGGGAGGGAGGGGGGGGGGCATCAGATACTGCTCCACTGTAAATGTCAAACTAGGAAACAACTTTACTGATGCACAACCGCCAGTAGATGGCATCGATGCCCATTTCAGACAGAGCCGTATGTAGAGAGAGTTTGACCAACTCGGCTTCAGCAGGGTAACAAGATGGCGTCCGTATGTCATGTGACCAGCAGTTGACCAATCACAACGTGATTGACGCTGTGATTGGTCAACCGCTGGTCACACGACATATGGACGCCATCTTGTTACCCTGCTGAAGCCAAGTTGGCCAAACTCTCTCTACATACGGCTCTGATATCAGATATGAGATTAGCGCACTGTGAGTGCCGTTGGAGAAACAGCTGCATTTTCTGCAACCTTCCTTTTTTCTACTATAGATGAGGGAAAAAAAGAACGTTTTGTTCCTGGCGAAAGCAAAGAGTCTATTCTTACATTTGGGTTAGGGTTAGATTGGGAGGTTACGATATTGTGCAGTGCAGTGAGAGGAAAGGCTGGAGGCCACGTAGGGCAGTATGAAGGCAGCACAAGAATAGGTATCGGGGGAGGGGGAGGGGGGCGGGGGGGGGCGGTGTTTGCAGGAGCCGTCAGGAGGAGTGAGGATTGTTTCTATTGCAGGCAAAATGCAGGTGACAAGTCGTCCCATTTAGACAGCGCCGTTCCCACTTGTTAGATAGCGCGAGTAAAAATACTCCACTGTCGTCTGCTGCCGCTCAGACGCAGACGTGCAAATTAGGTGGAGCCTTCACACAAGAATTTGGAGGAGCAACCACAAGCTGAAGAATCCAATTGTTTTGACCGTCCATTTCAGATGATGCATAGCCCAGAAGATTCCAATTGAAGCAGCGGCAAGTCGTCACGCATCAATAGTACAACGCAGAAGCATTTAATTGGCTTGTGTCGACTCACTTTTGATTGAAACGAGGGAACCTCATTTTACTCCACTGGCCGCCGACTGCAACGACTTTGTCACACAATTTGGTGGTCTGAACTAAAACTCAGGGAAGCAGAAGAACAAAGATAAAGGAGCAGGGCTATCTTTAAAAAAAGAAAAAAAAGAAAAGCAAACAAGACATAGAAGAATACTAAATGAGCGGTCGCCCCGCACAAGATTAGCACTCACACACGCGTGGCCAATAAATTCTTTTGTGGGTTGAAACAAGCCGACCTCTCCTCACAATGTCCACTTTTTCTTCAAAAGTCCGCCTTGAAAATGAATTTCAATCATTTCTGATATTTGGCCCCCGTTGTGCACATCGCAAGACTATTGAAGCCCGTAAAGGTTTGCGACGCTAACGAACGTTGATTTCATGTCAGAGTACGTTCAAGGTCGCAGCACTTCCTAAACTCTCGAGACCGTCGACCAAAGTCCGCATCCTAACGAGGGATGAACGTTTGCAAGGATAACAAATGTTGATTTCACGTCAGGGTTCATTCAACACCAGTTGAAAACTGACGGAGGCCAAGAGTGCTGAATCTGAAATCTGATTGGTTAAAAAAAATCATTGCTAATGGTGTCATGCGTCAGAACTTGTGATTCTGAAGGCTCTGGGCAGATTTCATTAACATCGCAGCACAAGCTAAAAAACAAACATACACACTACTGGAAGTCTGGCAGCCAAAAAGAATTGCTATGAAAGGAAGATAACCGCTGCAAATCAAATGTAAGTTGTAAATGTAGGTCAGCGCATGTGATCGTGTTTTGGAGGTAACGAACGGCACGACATTCTTCCAAGTGTCAAGTAAGGCCAAAGCAAAACAACGCATTGTGATTCTCAAGTCATCGCTTCTTCCACCGTTCGGATGACGAGTATCGGTGCTTTCCCCCGGCTTCGATGAAGGCTGCGATGCAAACGTGGCGGTTGCGCCCCGTGGCCGAGCTCCAGCGCTCCAGCGAGTGTCACTTTGGCTTGTCAACGTTTTCAAGCGGAGAGTAACGCAAACACACAGCGCTTTGTGTCGGACACTTTGCGGCAGCATTAGGGGAGGGGGGTGGGGGGGGGTTCTGTTGCGTGTTGCGTGAGTCAACGGCGCCTGAGGAGAAAATGACGAGCGAGGCTGTTAATTTTGGGTTCCCCCTCGGGGAGCTTCTTTCACACTCGTCAAAACAAAACCCGCTTCTCAAATTTGTCAACTCGGAAACCTGCACAAAACAATCTGCCTCACCAACATCCAACCGTGCGTTTTCCTAAGTGCTTGTCCTCATGATGAGCTGGAATTGAGTCCAGCTGACTTTGGGCGAGAGGCAGGAACACCTTGGACTGGTCGCCAGTCAGGGCACATGTAGACAAACCATTTACAATGCGTTGATTGACACCTACAGACACTTTTTTAGAGAGTTCGATGAACCTAACCTGATGAGCGCTGCACAAATCATGCCCAGTTTTTGATTGATTAGCACAGATTTTTTTTAAAAAAAGGTTTGTTGTGCACTGTTTTGGGATGGAATGCAGCCAACTCCTGGCCAATCAAAGCGGCTCCCCTCATTCTCTTTAACATCAGGGTGAAGGAAATGGACTCTCTGAGGTCACTGCGTGAGATCGTTCTGCCGTGTCACCTCGCGCGACGTAGCGCGTCTAGCAAATTCACAAACATGCTAAAATGTGATGAAAATGAATTTGCGCCTGTTTTTACGCTGACTGCAGTCTACTTTGTGTAACCAAGTTTCCAGATGCACGGGAGCATCCAGCGAGGTACAATGCGATCCCAAACACGGTAGACCAGACTTGCCCCAGGCACAAAAATGACGATGCGGCCATTTTTACGCCGACCGCACAGGTAACTGTCTACAAATTTAGAGCCCGACATGTTTTTGGACATAGAAACTCTGCATGATGAGGAAGCACTGAGATTCAAACCTGAACCTCAAAACTGTGAGGCAAATGTGCGAACCAATGGGACACTGTGCTGCCTTCCCACAATCATTTTTGGTCAAATTTGACCCTATGGGTGAATGGGGTCAAAATAACCCCAAGGATATCAAGAGGATTCTTCAAATGTTGTTCTTGTTGACCTCTGTTTCGTGCGTTTCCTGGTTTTATTGTGGTGGGTTTCCACTTCCTGTTTTCGTCCATTGCCGTTCATTTGCTAAAGCTCTCACCCAAAGCCGGTATTGGCCATCTTCATTTTTCAATTTGGATTTTTCCTGTGGCTGGACGTCGTGTATTCCGCGTTCTTCTGTTTGTGACGTTGGACTGAGTGAAGACGTTTATTGCTACGTTAGCTTCTCAGACTAGCTAGCTTGTGGCTGGTAGAGTTCTTGACGTTTTTCTGCTGGTGGCAGGTTGGACAAATACAAATCGAAAAGCTTGAATTTTGAGATGTGAATCGATTGGAAGTCGCGCAATGTCACCGATCGGATCGCGCTCCACTCTGGAAGTTCTGCCGTCGACGGTGTGCGAGTCCAGTGTCTGTCCGTGTGATAGCGTCTTCCTTAAAATGCCAGAAGGGCCAGACAGACGGACGCAACGATGAAAGACTCGAACCCCAGGGATCCTCCTGGCCCACATTTTGACATTGGCTTGTATTGTGCGTCCGTCATGTTGCGCGTGTCTTCTCTCAGTCCTCATTGAAATCCACGCAAAGCTGCCCCACAATGTCAATAATTCCAATGACCGCCCGCCAAAGATTACAATTGAATATAGATTAATTATGTATGCGGTTGTAAATTATGCACCTTGAGTGTGCATTATGCATAATTCCCTCATCTAACTTTTCAGTTAAGCACCCGTCGTCCGAAGTGAGAGCAAAGACCGCTTACAAGCTAAAGCCCCTCCGCTGCTCCTCGTCCATCACGGACCGTGACCACAAGAGCTGCCGCTGATACGTCTACGTACCAAAAGTCGACATATGAGCCGGCGTGCGTGCGTGCGTTTCATTAAAGGGGCTTGCCGATAAGAGCTCACCTCATTAAGTCACACGGCTCGTGGAAGAATACGAAATGAATGCAAGACCAGGGGGGGAAAAGTCAGCCGTGCCAGCAGGAAGTCAAGCATAATCCGCCACGTCGTGCATGATGTCACTCAAGGCTGCGAGGGAAAGCGTTTCCGGATGTCTTCATATTTCTGCTTTTTGACACGGACACGATCGTTGTCTTTCTGGCGGCAAACACAAGCGCCGCGCATTTGAAATCAGCGGCAGACTTTCAGCTTCCATTTCAGGGTCTTTACATCCAAATCAGGCAAACGCAGTACACATTAAAGCGGTTCTCCAATTTTTTTTGCTTGAAAGTGGCTCTGGATCTTTGGCCCACGTTGCTGTCAAGTCATGAGGCAGAGACGGTGGCGGTTATTATGCAAATGAGCTGACGCACTTTCTTCGTCTCATTTATTGACTATAATGTAAGATGACTTGAGCTTTTTCTTTGGCTTTTTTCGACACTTCTTCCAAGTATAGCGAGCCGCCTGAATGTGAAGTAAACTGACTCGCATCCAAGGCAATAAGACTGCGGCGGCGTCTCACTACTTTTGTCCACGGCCAACCGTGCGAGTCTTATTACTTGTTGTGGTGGCGTGTACGGCCGGGACTTTATTGCATTTATTTCCATCAATTAATTACAGAACAACGCGAGCAGCGCTCTCACTGGATGAAAGGAATTGTTGTTGTTTTTTTCCAGCCCAGCAGCTTTCGTATGACTTTGGTTGCACTTTGTTGAAAAGGAACTGAGCCATCTGTTTGTGTACATTTTGGATTGAATTTGGCTGCTTCGGTTGCGACTTAAAATGGAATTGAAAAACATTGCAAATTGTTAGGGACAAAAAACAGCATATTGGCCTAGTGGTTTGTAAGTCTGGCTCAAGGTTTTAACATCCAGGGTTCAAATCTTGGATGCGTCTTTCCCATGTGGGTAATCTTGCTTCCTCCCACATTCCAAAAATAGAAATATAAGCTTCATTGATGGCTCAAAATTGTCCATAGGTGTGAACGTGAGTGAGATTTTTTTTTTGTAGTCTTTATATATGTGCGACCATTTTAGGGCGTATTTCGCCTCTCGCCCAAATTCAGCACTCGGCTGGGATCAGCTCCAGCTCACCCACGACCCAAATGAGCACAAACACTACGGAAAATGGATTCGCGTACTGCGGTTCGAGCTTGTGAGCTCGCAAACATGAGACGACTTGTTGAAAAAGGAATTTATTCGAGGGGATGCTGGAAAAAAGGTCTCAACTGTCTTCATCAGACAAGGCAGCAATCACAGGCGACGCCTGCGGTGGCTGAAATGAACGCGGAGCGCGACGGCAGCTGAGCAGCTCCTCGCGGGTCACTACTTCCCGCTCACGCTCATCACAGCGCCGGCTGGCGAGAGCGCCCGTCGACAAACTTTAATTGCATTTGCAATTCTGATGCGCGCGCCACCAACGGGGTCCACTTCAAAAACTTGCTAGACACACACACACACACACACTTCAGAAGTCATCGCATGGGTCCACTTTTCCAGATCCGAAAGTATTGACGTCGCTTGGCTTTTTCACATTTTAGGGCCGGTTCTGGTAGCCGAGATCCCAGCCAGGCAGGATCAATTTCACCGTTTTGTACTTTTTAACGCAATTTCATTTTCACATTTTTATAACACGGCCTTTTGTATTTTAGTTGCCATTTTAAGTAAAAAAAAAAAAAAAAACACCATCGTGCATCCCATTGGACAGCATGTTGCATAAGAAATGATGATGATTAATAATCAACCATGATTAGCCATCCCACTGGCTCACATCAATTCTTCTGTGCAATCACAATTAAGAAAGGGAGTCCTCAAGGTCACAATTCATCTTCATGCATCGCTACGACAGCAAACGTCCCTGTTGCATCGAGCGCGTGCGTGTGAAGACTCCTACTTCGTCTTCATCATTCGAGTGGTCCCACTATGAGCTTTTGTTACCAAATTAGAGCTCAATAGGGATCGACCACAGCACTTGGAAAGGCACACTTTGTGTGTGTGTGTGTGTGTGTGTGTGTGTGTGTGTGTGTGTGTGTGGGGCAAGTCATCGATATGGGTTAGCGTGATGGATGAGAGCGACGGAAGGAGGAGGCACAAGTGGTCTGCACATGATTGGGTCGTCTCGTTTGTCATCTGTTAATCACGTCCGTCCGTCCTGAGACTTTCAGGAAAAGGGGCCTTACGTCACTCGGGAAAAACACACACATGCCGTCCAGATTGATGAGGCGTCTCAAGGTTACTGAAAAGCTCCATTTGTCCTCCGCAGCTCACTTAGGGCGCTGTTTTTTGCCGATTGATTTGACGCAAAGTACCGACGGAAAACTACTTAGTAGCACCGAAACGAGCAGCCACGAGCATCCAAAGCGAGGCCGAGGTTTGTCGTCCGTCCTTGCGCAGGTTCTACTGGGACCTGTTGATGCTGGTGCTGATGATGGGCAACCTGATCGTGCTGCCGGTGGGCATCACCTTCTTCCGAGACGAGAACACGCCGTCGTGGATCATCTTCAACGTGGTGTCCGACACGCTCTTCATGGTGGACCTGGTCCTCAACTTCCGCACGGGCATCGTCAAGGAGGACAGCACCGAGATACTGCTGGACCCCCGGTGAGCGCGTGTGTCTTTTTCGCCACTGCATTCAATTCCATTTTTCGCATTTCCCTCCTTAAGTTGAGCACAGCATTCGTCCTGTGACTCAAATCATCGTTCCCGTTTTCATTGAGATGAATGGAAATAGCGTTAATCCTAGAAAGAACCCAGATTTGTATCTTATGTTTTAATAAGGAAAAGTAGCACTTTTTAATATTGTATACATTAAAAGATAATAGTAATATCATCATTAAATAGATTATAAAGCATGAAACAGTCAATCTAATGAAGTGTGCTACTTCTCTTGGTGTTCCTGCCTTGGCCACAGGAGGCAGCACAGTACAGTCATGCAAACACAAACGAAGAAGAATAGACTACTTCTTCTTCTTCTACTACTCACTAAGTTGCTGTAAAATGAGTCATTTTCACTCATCTGAATATATGACTGGATCGCCGATAGGACAAGACTTTTGAAGTCGCGAGGCCGCCATATTGCTCCTCCCAAGAAACGTTTCTCAGCGTACGATCTTACAATATCGAAATTGGAGGACATTCGTTGAAACAGCATGATTTATGATGTTTTAAATTTGTTAAACATAAACAAGAGGACTTCAAACATTTTACGACCTGTCTTAAATACATGTATAAATGATATGTTTAATGATGTTTACAGAAGGAAACTTGTATATTTTCATTAAAGAATTATAACTGTAATTCAACAAAAGATGCCTCTGCCAAATCTAATATTGGGGTCTAAGGAACTCAGCGATAAAAGAAAAAGGGTTTCTTCAAAGCGGCACATAGCATCTACTCTAATTTATTTATTTTTTTACTTGTTAAAAACCCGTGTTGTTTATACAGTAGTCTGCTGGCAAGATGGGAGGAGCAAGATGGCCACCCTGTCGCTTCAACAGCTTGCACAGGCGTGTATGGGCTATCGGCTGTCCAGTCATATATTCAGATCAGTGGTCATTTTTCATTGCTTTAAAAGGTAAAACCGCCAATATGGATGCTAACTATTAGCAAGTCATGGGTATTTTCCATTATATGTTAGCATTAAGCTAGCGTGGGCCGTTCTCAAGCGGTACTTTTCTTGTGTGTGTTCTAAGTGCTTCCCACTTGTGTAAACTTGGCATTCTGATTAGTATTGCGTTCGTGGAATATGAATGAAGCAGATGAATTTGTCCACTTGAAACAACCTCAGGGCGCTGCCATTTTATCTGCTGACAACTGAAATTGACGCCAAAGTGCCCTCGGGCTCGCATTGCAAAGGTCACATGACCAAGCCCAGAAAACAAGTGGGCTGTGATGTTCGCAAATACAAACCCAAGGGCAGTTTTCAGTTGATGATTTATTTATTTATTTATGTATTGCCTTTCTGCTGTAATATGGACGGCGCAGGCCAGCAGCCATTAATGCAAATGCAATCTTCTGTCCTTCCAACAAATGAGTGACACGAAAAGGTGTTGAGCAGCCAGTGGACGAAGACCTTTTTGTTCACGCTCCAACTTTCTCCCGATGAATATGAATGAGCTGAGCACATCCGGCGGCCAGCTCGCTGCGCCAAATATAAAATGTCACCGACCGATTGTGCCACAGGGCCATCCGCCAGAACTACCTGAGGAACTGGTTCCTGGTGGACTTTGTGTCCTCCATCCCCGTGGACTACATCTTTCTGATGGTGGACAGTCTGGACTCGGAGGTGTACCGGACGGCCCGGGCGCTGCGCATCGTCCGCTTCACCAAAATCCTCAGCTTGCTGCGCCTGCTGCGCCTCTCCAGACTCATACGCTACATCCACCAGTGGGAGGAGGTGCGAGCCTCACACTCAACGGGCAAAGCACATTTACAAACTTGGCGGCAGAATATTGTCATCGCGCACCACTATTTAGTCCGGATGATTTCAATCATCAAAGTACTCTACATATGGCGTAATGTATATCCTTAGCAAAAACAAAACAGTAGTTTAAAAAAAAAGTGTTTTTTAATAATAACGGGGAACTTTTAGATTTAGTAGAAAAATATTGCTTTGGTGAAATAATCATTTCAAAATGTGTAAAAAAATTACAATATTCATACACATGAAAATTGGAAGTAAGAGAGAGAGAGAGAGAGAGAAACTTTCTCGTTAACTGAGAACATTTCCTCGTTTGAATGAGAAACTTCATCATTCCCTCGGTACAACTTTTTAAAATATTTTTCTACTTAGCAGACTACAAGACGTTTTAAATGTCTCTCAGACACAACAAGAAAGTTCGGCTGAGAAAAAGACATTTTCTCATCCTAACGAGAAAATTTCTCGTTACAACAAAAACCTTTTCTTGTCCTAATGAAAAATACCAAAACAAATTCTCCATGTCACTTTATGGCAGGTTTCATCAACTTTATTTTTATTTTTTTATTATTATTTTTTTTTAAGTGAGAGCTACTTCTTGGCTACTAAATAGTGCAAAAGGCTACCAGTTTGATACAAAAATATTATCAAACTATCTTTAATCATATGTTATTTTAAATGATGAACTTTATTGTAATGGTTTCTCACAATCGTTCTCAATTATATTATACAACATTCCTAGAAAATCACAATGTCCCATCACTGGTCCGGATGAGGACGGGACTATACTGTTTGCATTTGATTATTATAAAACATGTAGTCTTGATATCGTCGCTGTCCTGTGAAAAACACTGATGTCCATTTTGGTCATTTTTATGTTTATTGTATGAAACTGATACAGACATCCCCAAAACGTTTAAAAAAAAAAAAGTATTTTTCACAGGACAGCAACGATACGATGGAATGCATTGTAATGATTGTCCAAACTTCAAGCCTCATTTTAAAGAAGGGTTGAAAGCGTCTACCAGTCACTGTGCGACGTCCACCATGACTCGCTGCTCCTCAGATTTTCCACATGACGTACGACCTGGCGAGAGCGCCCGTCGACAAACTTTAATTGCATTTGCAATTCTGATGCGCGCGCCACCAACGGGGTCCACTTCAAAAACTTGCTAGACACACACACACACACACACTTCAGAAGTCATCGCATGGGTCCACTTTTCCAGATCCGAAAGTATTGACGTCGCTTGGCTTTTTCACATTTTAGGGCCGGTTCTGGTAGCCGAGATCCCAGCCAGGCAGGATCAATTTCACCGTTTTGTACTTTTTAACGCAATTTCATTTTCACATTTTTATAACACGGCCTTTTGTATTTTAGTTGCCATTTTAAGTAAAAAAAAAAAAAAAACACCATCGTGCATCCCATTGGACAGCATGTTGCATAAGAAATGATGATGATTAATAATCAACCATGATTAGCCATCCCACTGGCTCACATCAATTCTTCTGTGCAATCACAATTAAGAAAGGGAGTCCTCAAGGTCACAATTCATCTTCATGCATCGCTACGACAGCAAACGTCCCTGTTGCATCGAGTGCGTGCGTGTGAAGACTCCTACTTCGTCTTCATCATTCGAGTGGTCCCACTATGAGCTTTTGTTACCAAATTAGAGCTCAATAGGGATCGACCACAGCATGATGAGGACGGATGAGGACGGGACTTTTTATAGATTATTATAAAACATGTAGTCTTGATATCGTCGCTGTCCTGTGAAAAACACTGATGTCCATTTTGGTCATTTTTATGTTTATTGTATGAAACTGATACAGACATCCCCAAAACGTTTAAAAAAAAAAAAGTATTTTTCACAGGACAGCAACGATACGATGGAATGCATTGTAATGATTGTCCAAACTTCAAGCCTCATTTTAAAGAAGGGTTGAAAGCGTCTACCAGTCACTGTGCGACGTCCACCATGACTCGCTGCTCCTCAGATTTTCCACATGACGTACGACCTGGCCAGCGCCATGGTGCGGATCGTCAACCTGATCGGGATGATGCTGCTGCTGTGCCACTGGGACGGCTGTCTGCAGTTCTTGGTGCCCATGTTGCAGGATTTCCCTCCGGACTGCTGGGTCTCCAAGAACCTGATGGTGGTGAGCGCAACGTTTGCTTTCTCATTCAAAAACACAGAGAGATCGCTGGCTTTGTTTGAACAGTCCGCGCTCTTCACATTTCCCTTGGCGGCCACACAGGCCTCCTTTAAGGCTTATCTGTGTGTGTGTGTGTGTGTGCTATGTTTGCTGTTAATTGCTCATGCAAAAAGATGGCCGACTGGAAAAAAAAACGTCATTATCATCACGTATCCACTGAGAGAGGGGAAAATATAACACCAATCCTCCAGAGTGATGAGGTGGAAGTGTGTTTGTCAATGGGCGTTTTTTTTTTTTTTTTTTGAACGCAATACATACACAGGAGACAAACGAATGAAGCGCTGAGTCATGTCACCGCCGTTGCCTAGGCAACTGTTGCCTAGCAGGCAAATGCTGGGATTGTCCCTGGAGAAAGTCCCTCGTGTGTTGGGCCACACAAGCACACATTATTTAATTGGGACCAATTTGCATTTAATTTCACCTTTATAATCACATAATGGTCCTTCTATAGCCGATGTGGTTATTTTTTGTTGTAATGAATGACATTCTCAAGTGGCACTTTTCAGTTCAGAACGTGCTTTGAGACAGATTAATTGTGCCCTTGCTTGGTGGCGTGAAGTCAGCCCCTGAAGCGAGGTCATTTTTAACATCGTGTTCAATTTTAAACCAAGAACGACCCCAAACGTGACGAGGAAAAAAGGGCAGAGAATGCTGAATGCGCTTACAGTGTGTGGTGTGTTCCAAATGTGAACTGATATCTCCGCCCAAAATCATGCGTCGCCATCCGAACCAGATATCTGTTGTAGTACCAGGAGTGACTTGTGAGAGACAGAATGGAACAACAGAGCAAAATACGAACGACAGAACAAAAGAAGAAAAAGATGAGCCAAACTCGGTCAGAATATACATACATATATACTGTATATATAAATATATATAAAACACTTGCCGACTTTGATCACAAGGTATGCAAGATGGTCAAAGTTGTCCTGATTAACAATGTTAACACATTTTTTGTTTAGTTCGGTCAATCATTTTTGGATCCAGAATCTCAGTTTTTCTCTACTTTGTCAAGTTTTTTTCACTATAGGATGCCTGCATTCTTAAAAAAAAAAAAGTGAACTAAATGTACATGTATCATGGAATAGATACTAGCTTTGAAAACTAAAAAAAAACTGCATAAAACAAAATTGAATTAACAACGGTATGCCCATGTTTGCAAGGTTAAGAGTTCAGTCAGCGCTAACAGCTAGCATAGTAGCAATAAAGAGGATACTCTCAATTGCTACTATGCTAGCTGTTAGCTGATATTGCTATTGCTGATCTATTGGGAACTGCACAAACAAGTTGCCACGTAGCTGTAGATGAGTCCAATTTTAATCATGCTTTTCTTACTACAGTCTTGCTACAGCTCATCAGTTTTGCTTATCTGGAGTTTAAGCATTGGAGAAAAAAAAACTTGCCGCGCTAGACTGACAACTGACTGCAATTTTGGATTCCGAATGGCAGTTTTAATTTGAATCAGAATAAAAATGTAACTCAACAGAATCCCCCCCCCCCCCCCCCCCCACACACACACACACACACACATTGTTCCCCAGTGTTACTGATATGTGTGCAGCCTGCCTTTGCTGAGCGGTGATGGGAAGGCGTGGCATGAATAAAGCCCTACTTTTGTCCGACAGAACGACACGTGGGGCGTGCAGTACTCGTACGCCCTCTTCAAAGCCATGAGCCACATGCTGTGCATCGGCTACGGCGCCCAAGCCCCGGAGGGCATGACCGACGTGTGGCTCACCATGCTCAGTATGATCGTGGGCGCCACCTGCTACGCCATGTTCATCGGCCACGCCACCGCCCTCATTCAGTCGCTGGACTCGTCGCGGCGCCAGTACCAGGAGAAGGTGACGTCGCCTGACACTTTTTCATCGTATCCAGACCTTTCAGTCTATTGTATTGCTTCTCCTCTTTGGGGAGTGTGTTGAGGAAGAATCCCACTAAACGTGAACTAAAATTGAGAAAGCGTCATAGCAAGGTCCAACATTAATGTCCTCTCACGTCGTAAATAGTGAAGAAAAAAAAAAAATCTTAGTCATGCTCCAACAGCTTGTAGAAAGTTGAAGTGGAAACTGTTCTAAACGCAAAGAGTACCAACTCTATGTGATCTTCCATTTTGACTTCCTGTCTATGCAATGGCCTGGTGTCCCAAAACCCACCTTGTGAGTTTTCTTAATATGCAGGACTGCAGTCTAGTTTTGATGCCTGTCTTTCATGAGACATTATTTGTAAACTGGTTGCCACGAACATTTCATTCCATATTTAATTAATTTGATTTATATTCTCTTTTGATTTGAACATTTAATTTAAATTTCAATTGTATTGCAATTCAATGTTTAGCATATAAATTAATTGAATTTAAAATGTAATTTTGTATTTTGATTTTGTATGTATATTTGTAATTGAATTGAATTTTTTTTATTTAATCAAAAAAAATTTGGTGTTTAAATGTAATTTAAAACTGTAATGTAATTTGATCTGTCCTTTATTTATCAACTAAGATTTCTATGTAGTAAAAAAATAAAAGAAAATTTTGAGAGAATTTTCGCAAAACATTTTCTCGCTTGAACGAGAAACGTCTTTACCTGCGAGCAGTACCTTATTTAGCAGAATGCAAGACATCAGATGTTATTTTCACTTGGAAATGCAAACCGATATATGTAGTAATAAGTTTCTTGTCATGAAACTGCTCCAAATGTAGAATAAAGGAGAGCTCTTGGTACAATAATCATAACAAAGTGTTGGTGTTTGTGTGCAGTACAAGCAGGTGGAACAGTACATGTCCTTCCACAAGCTTCCTGCAGACGTGCGTCAAAAGATCCACGAGTACTACGAGCACCGCTTCCAAGGGAAGATGTTTGACGAGGAGAACATCCTGGGAGAACTCAGTGAACCGCTTAAAGAGGTACACGCACACACATTCAAAACACAAAATGTGGGCGAGTGCTTAGCACGTTGTCCTCACAGTCCCGAGATGACTGCTGTCGCCGTACTTGCGTGGTCTTTTTCTGCGTGCTCCAACTTAACTCTTTGACTGCCAAAAACGTTAAATAACGTTTAGTAAAATCCTATGGAGGAGTGCCAAAGACGTTAAAAGACGTTTGTTTCAAAACAGAGGTGAAACTAACCATTTTCTATTGTTGATTACTGAAAAACGGAATAAGGTAGAAACAAACTTTTTTTTCTGATGAAAGATGAGGGTCCAATCTTTCATTTGGTAGTATGTGTGTTTCCATAGTCCAAACACAACATTTTCTGTGGACCTTGAAAGATCAGTCAAAATGCTTAAATCAGCTGGCACTGGCGACAACCCGTTTCTGAAAACGTCTGGCAGTGAAAGAGTTAAAAATATTCATCCTTGGTTCAGTGATGAATCGAAATTTTCCATATGTGAAAATGTGAATGGTTGTTTGTTTGAATGTGTCCCGTAATGGGCTGATGAAGTCGAGAGCTAAGGTGGCAAAAATATTCAAATAGGGTGACCAAAGGTCCTCTTTGCCAGGACATATCCACTTTTTTTTTTTTTAAACATCCTGTCCAGGTGTATGTGAGGGGGGTACAAACTAAATAACAAAAAAGAAAGCTAAAATAGCTAATGATAACAAAAAAACAACCTTATTTGATTCCTAGGAATTGGTTGTTTGCATGTCTAGTGTTTCCGCTTCAGGAAAAACAAGCAACAGCGCTTTGATGGGGGCTCAGTTGGCTGGCGAGGCTGCTTGTGGAAAAACAAAAGTATGAACAAAAGGTTTTGTCCCATTGTGCGTGTGTGCAGGAGATCGTGAGCTTCAACTGCCGCAGCCTGGTGGCCAACATGCCGCTGTTCGCCAACGCCGACCCCAACTTTGTGACCGCCGTGCTCACCAAACTTCGCTTCGAGGTCTTTCAGCCGGCCGACTTCATCATCCGAGAGGGCACGGTGGGGAGGAAGATGTACTTCATCCAGCACGGCCGCGTGGGCGTGCTCACCCGTGGCAACAAGGAGACCAAACTAAGCGACGGCTCTTACTTTGGAGGTGACAACGTCGTCTTGGGAGCAAGACGCTTGTGTTTGCGTTTCTTCATTGGTCTTCTTTTGCTCGTTCCTTTTCCTATCCCAGAAATCTGTTTGTTGACTCGAGGGCGGAGGACGGCCAGCGTGCGTGCGGATACATATTGCCGGCTGTACTCTCTCAGTGTGGACAGCTTTAATGAGGTGCTGGAGGAGCACCCCATGATGCGACGGGCCTTCGAGACCGTTGCTGTCGACCGATTAGACCGTATAGGTAATTTCAGACTTTTCATCTTTTTTTTTTTTTTTTAAGTGGATTGACTTTTTTTCTTCCATCTTAATCCGGCAATTATGGGCCCACATTTTCCAAGTTCTAAAGCGCTTTTGTGAAGCATGTCCTTGGTAGAAAGGTCAGAGCACATCTTTGAATTAGGAGAGAAAAACTTTGAATTACCAAAAGCTGGAGGCTCTTTTAGGGAACTCAATCACCACCATCCATGACACAATTTTGAATCTGTTCGGATTTGGAAAACATTTCTCGATGGAAATAACGTCAAAAGAAATAACTTGTTTTAGTGGTAAACTGTGGACATCGTACTGTAAAACCTGTACAAAGGTCCTCAATGCTAGTGCAGTGTGCTGTCAGTCATGGTCTACATCCATCACCGTCATTTTTCCAGGTTCATAGTTTGTTGTCCCATCACCTAGTATAAGTGTAGCAGATAATATACGCTACACTAAATGCTTCCACCTCTGTCGGTCTTTGGCGGCGTCCAGGAGGTGATCCATTTAATTCCATCTACGCTCAACACTCTTTCATTTGCAAAAAAATATGTAAAGGACAAACGGCCAGACACAGTAAGACTGCCGATCTAGCATCGAGGATGCCTCTCGGCCATGGCACAGAAAGTGTGGCGTGTTCGAATTTTTTTTGCACTTCCGGCATCACCATTTGCCAGGAGCGCACGCCATTAGCTCGTTGTTCCTGTGGAGCCAAGCTCCGGCGTGGACCCACACTTGTACCCGGTCCAAGACACAGAATGGATTTATGACACCATGTTTGGTAATGTGACATAGCAAACATCGTGAATGACAAAAAAAAGTCATCTACTCTGAGCTCGGCTTAACACTTCAGCAGTTGTTAGGAATTACTGCCGTTCACATTTACTGGAAAGCAATATTTGTTTGTGTTGTTCCCCTACAGGCCGGAAGAACTCTGTACTGCTGCGGAAGTCATCTCAAGGAGGTTCACTCGGGGGCAGTATGGGCCGTGGCTGGGGTCGGGGTGGAGGAGGTCCGGGAGCAGGCGGTGGCCTGACCGCGGGCAGTCTGGGTTCCTGCGACAGCATTCTGGTGCAGCAGATCGTCAAGCATGACAGCATGCCGGCCATGCAGGACGCCATTGCAGCAGCCGCGGCAGGAAGAAGCGGTGTCATCGGAGGAAGTGGCGCCCTGTCCCCCAGGCCCCGCCCCGTAATCTGGGCGCCACTGGTACACGCCCCGCTGCAAACGGCCGCCGCCACCAGTAACGTGGCCATCGCCCTCATGCATCAGCAGCAACAGCAGCTCCAGCAGCTGCAGCAGCAACATGCGTTCGGAGGCACCTTCTTCCTGCCTTCCCCTCTTATTTCGCCGTCACCCTCCTCCTCGTTCCCACTCTCGCCTCCTCGTGCTCCAGTTTTGCAACCCCTGCGCCCTTCTGTCAGCTCCCTCATTGGAATGATGGCAATGAGCGGGATGGGAGGTTTATCCCCCAGAGCGTTCCCTGCCTCCCCCTCCACCATGGGTCCACTAGGCGGGTTGACGTCCCCACCGGTGGCCAAAACTCCTTCAGCCGCAGCCTCCTCTGTGCCGGTCCAACAAGGAAGGACTCTTCACCACACCCTGCGACTCCAGGCTGATTATCCGTCAGTACTTAGTGGATCTCTTGGCACCCCAACCGGTGGAGGAGCATCAACTCCTCCTGTACCCAAAATGCAGACCACCAACCCTTCTCCCGCCTCTGCTGGCCCATTAGACAGCAGCCCTACTGTGACTAACCATCAAGGGGCAAAGGAAGCTCTGCTGCGCTATGGGGGTAATAGTTGTCAAGGCCTACCTGCGTTGGGCAGACTGACCCAGGAGGCCAGACTGCTGTCAGCATCCCAGCCCACACTGCCTCACCGCTCCTGGGCTGGATTGCAGCCTCACCCTCCTCTCCATCGGAAGGCATCTGGGGGGAATTTACTGGCAGCTCCTTTCCTGGCTGGACAGTTGGCCAGAGGTAGCAGCGCAGGAATCCTGACCTCCAACCCTCCGGTGCAGCCTGTTGCAAATCTTACATCCAATACGCAAATACAAGCACCGATTCAGCCCCTCTTGTACGCACAGTGTGCCCCTCACACTAACCCCTTGCCCATTCCGCACATGCCTTCTGCAGCTTCCTCTCCAAAGCAAACGCCACCATCTGCCATCCCTTCACCTGTGCCCACTCCCTCGTCCCCAACACCCATGCCATCGCAGACACCCCGCCCAAAACCAACTCTAACCGCATCTTTCCGCTCGTCCTCGCCTCCTCCCTGCTCCACACCTCCCTTGACAGGAACCACCCAACTGTCACTGACTTCAACTCCACGTCCCAAACCGATGGCCACCCCTTCTCCCCGCTCTTCATCTCCCTCGCCCTCATCCACGCCTCCGCACTCGTCTGTTTCCACTCCGGTTCCATTGCCTCAAACATTTGGACCCAAGTCGTCTCTGAGCTCTTCACCCCCATCGCCTGTGGTCGCCATGTCCACAACACCCCCGCAAGGTGCCCGGGTCAAAGCATCCAATACGCCGCCCACTGTGTCACCATTGTCTGGTCCCAGCCCTGCACCGACCCCAATCCCCTCCCCAACTCTCACACAAGTGGCGCGCGCACATCCATCAAGCACTTCCCAAATCCCGACTCCAACACTACCATCGGTCTTCTCCCAAACAACTTCGCAGACACTTGCGCCACATTCACCTCCAACATCCAACCCTTCCCTGAGTAAATCCCCAAGTCCAACCTCCTGTCTGCAGCCGCCTGTCTTAAGTTCCGCAAGGACCCCCTCCTCCAGCCAGATCCCCAAACCTGCGTCAACACTAACTTCAAATCCTGCCCCTGCCAGCACAAGCTCCCCCACCAAAGACCGGTTCACCGTTCACCCAGTGAAGCAAACCCATCTCGTGCTCACCCCGAGCACCACATCAGGTTTGAATCGTCCAGCAAATTCAAGCCCGATCTCAACAAAGCCACACTCTTTGGCCACTACATCTTCGAGTGACTCCGCTGCATCCGCTCACCCTCCAAAACAAAACGCAGTCACCGCAGTCGCATCCAGCAATCCATCCAAACTCAAGTCACCCTTGCAGGCTTCCACCGTCCCATCAACACATACAGCCACCCCGGCTAACAACCCCCCCCCTAAGGTCGGCAAAAATGACCCCCAGCTGCCAGTGGCCAGAAAAGACTCAGAGGGGCTGAGACACAAACTGCCTGCCAACATGTAAAAGAAGCAAGAGGAATTTTCTCTTTCCGGCTGGCAGACCACAGTAACGCTGACATCCAGACAGATATCCAGTCTCATGTGTACAGCTTCGTGGCGTTTGCATTCATGCTAGGCTAGGATGTGATCGTCTTAGAACATCACGTGTTTGTGTGACTCAACCAGGCCATCCGTCAAGGAAGAAGACATGCAATGTGTGTACATGCTTACACTAAATATGTGGGTCAACGATGGTTGGGGCAAGCTAGGAGGAGGGATGCAGAAGCAAAAACAAAAAAACACAACAGCGAGTGGGAATTTGTTCCATTTCCTTTCCATAGTGAACTAAAACAGCAATACACGTGAAACAGCTTCCAATACTGTGCATAAGTGCTTGGACACTTTGATGTGTCAGTGACCCAAAGTACAGCAATCTCTTCTTGCTTGAATGTAAGCGTACGTGAGCTCCCTCTTGTGGCGTGAGGAAGAATCACTGTATTCAAACTGTGCATAATGTTACAGCAGGTTTGGAATGTTTGTTTTGGAAAATTTTGAATCACAATCATCTTTATTGGCCAAGTATGTAACACAAACAAACAATTTGTCTTGACAGTCTCAACCTATCCAAGAAACATAAAAATAACAATGACCAACAGAGGGAGGCAGAACAGGAAGCCTGGTGGGTCGTTATCAGCGCTCCGAGTTTCTTCGATGAGAAAAGAAAACATGGGAGGAGGGGGACAAGGCTCAATCTCTGCTTCGTTAAACGGGGCACAGTATGAACCTGGAAATATGCCAGCCCATACCGTACTGCCACACTTTTAAAGACATTACAACAGAACCCTTAAGACTTTCACGTGTGGGCGGATGGTCAGCAAGCAGCTTTTGTTGAGAGCCAAGCAGAAAAGAGCAAATATAAATGTACAAAAATAGGACAGTTAAAATTGTCACCGTGGGGCCCCCCGGTTCAAGACCATGCCCAGACACACGGCTGCTGTGCCCTTGAGCAAGGCACTGATACCCCAAACTTCTTCCTGGGCACTTAAGCAGGCCCCTGCTGCAGTGTGTGTTTTCGCTGTCATAGGTCAAATAATGCAGAGGTCAAATTTTGTTTACAATGATTTCATATTTTCATATGTTTTCATTGAATCTTTAAAGCTTTTCATTTTCTCAAGTGGTGCATTAATGTTCAAACGTGAGCATAATGTTACTGTGGCAAACGAAACTATGAAATATGCTTTTAACCTCTAAAATGCTGCTGTATTTTTACGTTGGTTATGATGTTGGGACTTGATGTAAAAAGGTTGAGAACCACTGGTCTAGACACAAAAAAAAAAAAATCAAATTCTGACCCAAGACTTATGCACAGTACTGTATGTCACTGTACTGAAACTATGAAAATGTGACCCCGCCCCCCCCTAACGTTTGTAAAAGGACGGAGCAAATGCTTACAGGCAATAGACACTCTTGCTTCCCATCATCACCAAAGTGTAATAACAACACGTGAATAACTTGGAGCAATGTTAGTTTTGTTTCGTCCCAGGTGTGTGCGGTAGTTTTTTTTTCACATGCTGCTGGCAAACTTTGAAACTTCCCTCGCATCAACTTGTGTTCATTGTCATTTCGCTCAACCGTATGAGTTTGGCTGCTTGTAAATACGTGCCTGCTCGCCCGCCTTGCTTCCTCTCCGGCTTTCATCTGCGTCTGCGCTTTCATGCCACTTCACAGCTCGGCACGCAAACGCTTCCTTTTGACGGCGCTCGCTCTCGGTTTCCTCAACACTCCATCGGCCTCTTGTTCACACGGCGGCCTCCTCCTTGTGTTGCCGGCCAGGTCGCTTTCTCTCCATTTCCTCTCACGTTTGATGTTCTGTGTGGGTAGCAACAAGGATAATACCATGATGCCTAGACGATATCTATATTCAAGGACCAAAATGTTTTCTTTTCTATTTATCACAGTTCTAGCTTTTGAAAGGTGTGAAAAAAACTGAATACGAAAGAGAAATTCATCTCAGAGTGGTGGAAGGAACAGATGACACTGATTGTCCTGTTGACGATGATGTTGTATGTGTGACTATAAATCAGAATAAAGCTGCTTTAGATATTATCCTGTGGAGTGGGTTGAGGCATGTGCATATTTGTGTACGTTTTGTGTCGCCTTCTCCTTGCATACATAATTAACGTGCAGTGACGACAATGGCTGCTGGCAGCGCCAGACGGGAAGTAACAGGATTGTGTGGAACACGTCACCATCGCTTCTAATTTCAGGTAAGAAAACAACAAACCATGGATGGATGGATGGACAGCAACATGAAATATTTTTGCTACTCTTGCATTATAGCACACCAAAAATGATAAATTAGTCCAAAGTCTTGTCATCGCTAGCTTTATTGATATGACAGTATTCTGTCTTTTTGCCATTCTTTTGTTGCAGCTCCATGGCGACCTTGTTCTCAAGCTCACACACTGAAGGCTTTGACGTCTACAAGCAACTGGACTCATTCAGCACCGTCCGCATTGCCTCTTCTACCTTCAATTTTCCAGATAATCTCAGTGCCTCCCATCAGAGCGGCCTTGCTTGTATCCAAGGTTAAGCTTTCCTAAATCTGTCCCATCTCGTCTGCATGTAAGTTAATATCTCTCCTCCTTCACCAGTGGGCAGCACACTTATTGAACCTTTGATGACTTTTTATGATTGCCATATAGGAGGCATTAACACGTTGGATTTACATTTACCGGCTGTTTGAACTGGACACGCTGACTTTCACGAACCAAATAAATAATGTAATGTGATGTCATTTTATATAGTATAGTATAATATGAGGATAAGCGGTTCAGATAATGGATGGATGATAGAAGTAAAAACAAGCGCTGATCATGCTGAAAGCCTCAGTTGAGTGCCTAAATGTCAGTGCCCACTAGATGGCGACAACGTTCTGATCATCAGAGCCAAGGCACGCTCAGTAACCACCATTTGATTATTTGATATTTATAAGCCTATAAGTGTTATCCATACAAATTTTGACTGCAATTGTAAATTAACTAGGCAGCATGCAGCAAGTCATCGCAGGACCAAGGGCTAAAGTAAAATAAATCATTTCTTACTGGCCTCAATTGGCGCTCAATCATCACCAATTTGTAGCAGATTTCATTAGAATATGGAAGTTTATCAAGAAAAGCCTTACATACAAAAACATAGCAGTACTGCAGCCTGCAAATAAACATCTTGAATCTTGAAATATCAACATGTAACCCTTGACTTTTATTAATCTCTGCGAATGTTTACAATTCCAAATGATGACTTCTATGACATTCCTAGGAAATCACTATGTCTCATCACTGGTGGGCTTTTTCTTCTTCTTTTTTTTTTTTTTTTTTTGAAACAGTCCCATGGGTGACTCATGTGGTCTTTGGGGTTACCCCCGCACTGATGTTTTATTTGTTTTTAATTGCATGGTGGGGCAAATGCTCCAGCGAACCACTTATTGTTGTCCTTACTGCCGTTATGGTGCCTTTAATTGACCTTTTGCTAGCACCTGGCTGTCCCCCTAGTTACTGTTGCGAAGTGTGCCAAGTTTTCGTTAACTAACGTGGGATTCCACTGTCTGCACTCCCTGGAAATTATTACCCATTTATTTTGGGGGAAAGTACATTTTAGACAGAAGTAGGCAAAAGGTTGCACAGTATTTATTTCGATTTTATCTGTCAAAGTGACACAAGGAAATCCTAAAAAACAAAGAAAAATGGAAGTTTGTACGTATTCAAATCGTAGACAAAAGTCAACCACTGCTGGCATTGCTGGCCTTTAAATACTGTTACAATCCCTCAAAAGCTACAAGACTTGGCCTACAGAACAACAGCTTAGCAATATAACAACTAATACAAATGCAATTAATACTGCGGAGTAGACAAAGACCTGATTGTTTGACGATAAGAATAACATCCAGAATCTGAAAATATATGGGTGAGGCTTGAGGTTTTTAGAAGCGGAAATAAAAAAAAATAAAAATAACTTCAACGGCGTGCCGCCAGGAAACTTTCAAACTTCTGTTCTGTGCTGCATCAATTATGCTGAGGTCTCGCTGAAAAAAAAAAAGAATAATTCAACTTGTTGAAGCGACAACGTATAGAAGTCACTCCTGCGTTGGCTGAAACAAGAATTTGGCAAGAGTGTGTGTGTGTGTGTGTGTGTGTGTGTGGCAGCACAAGCACAGAACAAGCAGAGATTTGGGGGTAAAGAGGGGGGCGGTAAAAAAGTGGGTAGGTGGAGCTCGCCACTTCCTGCACCCTCACTTTGGAGCCCACCACAAAGGAGCGAGGCAGATGAGGATTCAAACTTAGAAAGAAAAGCAGAGATTCCCACTCAAAACCACTTCAAAGAGACTCTCAGTTGTCTGCATTTAACTCAATGCTTGTGAATAGAACTTTTCTTCCCCTCTTTATACTCAAATATGTTTTATCTAAGATAAATCAGAAGAGTCTGAGCAGTCTTTTTAACCTACTGCTATCTATGCATTTTATTCCCGACATATCCTAAAATATTAGTTAATCTCTCCAAGTGTATGTTAAGATATTTTCAAGACAAAAGCTGTATATTTTTGAGATACAAAGTTGAATATTTTTTAGATTTAAGTGATTTTTTTTTTCCAAACAATAATTTTGAAAATATACAACGCAAATTTCACCTTCAAAAGCAAGGGTATGGACAATTACGTCACAAGTCAAAATGGCAGTCTTACTCGGGAAAACAAGCTCTCTGCTCATTGAAAAATCTCACGACTAGCTGGATTCTGAAGTATTCGGTTTAGGTGAACGGTATGGGATTTTTAATAGGTTTTAGGTGAACTAATGAGTACACACTCACACGCACGCACGCACAAAATAAAAATAAAAATAAAAAAGAGAGCAATGATGATGACATGTCAAATCGGTAAAATTACCGAATGAACAATACTGAGCTCTCAAGAAAGAAAAAAAGAAAAGAAAAATTATTATTATTATTATTTTTTTTTACTTTGGATCGTTGTAATTTGATTGCTGTGGGTTATTTTGTTTTCAAAATGTCGTTTGCAATATAGTACGCCGTTTGTTTTCACTGTGTAAAGGAAGCATTTGCATTGCGGAAATATGAGAAATGCCCGGATGTTCGGAATTGTCCATAATCAGTTTACCTGTGAATTTAAAAGTGGGACTCGTCTTGTCAAAAGTGTGCTACAACATACCACTAATATATTGGGACACTAATATCAATCTGGCTATTGCCAGGTTAATGTTACTGAATAAACATGTAAGTAATATTTTGTATGTTTTTGTTGGTAAATAAAATGTTATTTGTTTGCTAGCTGTAGCAAGTGGTAGCAGTTTAGCAACACACAGAAGTTGCATATATTCTCTGGCCGACACTTCGCATTTGATGTTGGTCTTTTGAGTCCATTTTACGGAAAACATTGTAATATCTGGTAAAAGGGATCCTGTTTATTTCACCCACTCACCTGATGCTTCAATCCCGCCCACCTGCCTTCTTCCCGCCGCCAGTGTTTTACCCCTTCCCCGTCCTTCCTTCTCCTCCCCCCGGGGTCCTGCCCACCACCGGCGGCGTGCTCTTCTCCGACGCCGCCGAAGCCAATGGGTGCCTGGCTGGGCGTTAAGTAGGCCAAGCCGCTTCCTGGTTCTCGGAAGGCGGAGCGGGAGGAGTTTGGAGCGGGCCAGAGGAGGCAGAGTCACCGGCGAGGGGGTGGGGGGTGGTTGACCGGCGGTGTGGACTAGTGTGGAGGAGACGACACCGTGGGACCAACTTGTGACACGAAGTCAAGGCTGTGGTCCGCACGAGTGGATTCTATTTATTTATTTATTTATTGAAGAACAGAAAAAAAGACGAAGAAGAAGAAGCTGGCATTTCGGCTCGATGCGAACCAGGAAGTGAGTAGTGGGAGGCGACGAGTCACAGGACAGGTGACACAGGTGAGTGCTAACATTTCAACTCTTAACACCTTGATTGTGTTGCTTGCTTGTTTATTTGTGTATGTGTTTATATACTGTATATATAGTATGTATATGTTCGCGCCTGTTCCCGGTCCTCTCCCCCCCCTCAAGCTTCCGAACAGGGTCACGGGAGGACTCGTGAACCACGTCACGGTTCCATTTACTATTCCACCGTCGCGGCCGTGTCCTCAGTTGCGTGATAGTTTGCAGCATACATGTGTCAACCAGGTGAGGCTCGGTAGATCGAGAGAGAGAGAGAGAGAGAAGGGTCGTGAAGTCCATTTGTGTACTTGCTAATTATAGTAGTCGTGGGCTGATTTCCAAAACCTAACCTGCTCACACGCACGTTACCTGCCTGCCGCACACGCACGCAAGCTGGGGGGATTTAGCCATACTGTGTCATGTCAGTGCGTGGTCTTTTCATCATCCTCCTCATCATCATCACTATCCTCTTCATACCAAGGGCGCACCCTGTGTTTTGTGCACTGGCGCATGCTTGAAGGGGTGGGGAGGCCTGGCATGCAAGTGGGCTTGTGTTTGTGTGGTGTGTGTGTGTGTGTGTGCGCGCGCGTGTGTGATCACAGAGGTAGATGAGGCTGGCTCGCCCCTCTGACAGACCGGCCCAACAAGCTCGACTGGCTTGGGTTTGGTTTCCCCTGCGATGGGCACACACGACTTGTTTGGTTCAGTCGAGAGACGCCCATGCAGGTGCGATACCACCTCACTTGACTTCTTCGTGTCAAGTCAGGTCAAAATATTAGAAAGTGGATCTTCAGCAGTTGCAGGTTGGAACTGAAGTTTCCAGGTCAGGGCTCGCTGACAAACATGGCACCCGCGGGACCACGTGGTTACCCAGAATGGCACAAATAATTGAGGTGGGTGACTTATTGGGGTACAATGTGGTGATCTATTGGTAGTTGTAAGGTAAAGGCTGGATTATGCTATACACCTTTAGCGTGATTTAAAAAGTAACTCCCTACTTGTAATTTATTTCTGCACTATTATTCCTACAAGAAATGAATATGAGTTTTATTTAAAACTTGATATGGAGACATTCATTAGCCATCAGTTTCTCAAGCCGCCTGGCAACATAAACGGATTTGACAAGGAACGCCCTTCAAGTTCTTCCAAAGTTGTTAGTTTGGTCAACTTGCTCCTTTAACCAAACCGCGCAGAAAGAAAATGGCAGACTGGTAGTCAGGACTTCTGCCTGACCACTCATGCGGACCACGATGACCCATCCATTTCCAAAGGGAACGAACAACAATAGCAAAATGCGGAGGAGTGCCTTCTTGCATGAAAATGAAATCGTCGATATTCTCACAACTACTGATAATTGGCCAGATTTCATCCCTCCGCATGGTGAGGTACCTTTCGGCGTTCGTTGTATCCCGAAGGATGAAGCGACCCACAATTGTGTCCCAAGTCATTTCACACCAAACCGTTTGTTAACCTTGGGTCCATTGCATATTTTTTCAGAGGTAATGCAAATGAATAAATTGTAATCAAAATAATCGATCCGAATGGGAAAACAAGAGCACGGCTTTAATTCCATCACATCACAAATTGAGAAAAATATGACAACATGAATACATTTGAAATATAAAAAAAAAAAAAAAGGCTGGCAGTCAAACATTGCAGGAAACTCTGCTGTATTTTCATTGCATTTAGTTTGTTTAGAGCCGCATTTTTCAGCTTTAAGTAAAACGATTTCTTCCCAATCATGTATCGCCTCAAACATGGACATCAATGATGAAAAAAAACAGCATTTGACACGTTGCTATTACGCTCATCTTTAGTCTTTGATTTCAAAAGAGTGCACAAAACCCCTGGGATGTTTCTTTCTCGATTGCGTGTGATCTCCGTGTTCGCCGCTGCCGTCCGTGAAGGGAGGCGGACAGTACAGTCGACGGTCCAAGAGCGAGCTTTTGAAATTGCGGCTCGGGATAATTGGACATCTGCTTCATCTCTGCCTGCCGCTGTCCCGGCGTGACCTCTGTGCTCGCCTGCTTCCTTCCATTTACCAAACTTCATCATCATCATCATCATCATCATCATCATCATATGTGCAGTGAATCAGCTGGCACTTTCTCCAGCGCGACCCACATCTTCTACTCAAGCGGAACATATCATGAAAAATAGGCTAAATATAAAAAGACAGCCTCGAAAGGCTTGCTTATGTCGACCTAACTGATCAAATCTCTTCAGATGTTACAGGATGTGGCTGGCTTCTTTTCGAGACACCCCGCACCACTTCTCCAATGCCTCCCTACATGATAAATTGTCGATGTATCATGTGAGCGTGCGTGTACTATTGTACACTCGGCACATCTTATATTTGAAGTCCTTTTTATGGGATTTAAAAGAGCGCAAAGTAATGATGAAAAATGCTCCAATGGAATTTTATTTTTTCCCCCTCAGGTGGCAGGCAAGACATCAGCTGAGGCTACAAAAGGGAGCAAGACAGAAAACAAGCCGTTTCCTCCGCTTTTTATGGACTGCAGGTACGAGTCGCGCTCTTGTCAGGAACACGCACTGCTCATGATTATTACTAATGTTGTTCATATTCATGTTGGGCCACATCTTCACAAAATAATCATCAAATCATCACCAAATAATCTTGTCACGTGATGCCGCTTTCCACAACGACGAGTCTTTTGCCATGAATTGCCTTTTCATGCAAGCGTGCTTGAAAAGAAAGATGATAAACACAGAGGAGCATGTTTTCATTTCAATATATTTTCAATTGAAATTTGAAATACATTCATTTATTTTGTATATTTATATTGCGTAATTATTCAAATGTGAAGTCAACATCAACGATAAATCAATGAGGTCTTTTTTCTTTTCTTTTTTATCGAAGTAGCTATACAAGCCTCCAAACACTAGCTGGACTTGCTCATCCAATCACATTCATGACCTTTGCTCATCCAATCACATTCATGACCTTTGCCCATCCAATCACATTCATGACCTTTGCTCATCCAATCACATTGCGATACCTTCATGGCCTCACAGACAGTCAGAACTTGTCAAACTTGAACACCAATTCATATAAGACACTGGTGTCCATTTTTGACCCGCCATCCATTTTTAATTGGCACAATACAATAAAATGACATTTGCGACTAAAATTATATTTTATATACTGTGGAGCTTTTCTCTTTTTTTTTTTTAGATGTGTAAAGATGCAAATGAGCATACATTTAAACAAGTAACAGCTTTTCTCTTGAAAGATAATACATTTTTGGTTTCCACCACTTTCTGCTTTGTGTCAAGGTCCAATTCCGTCTCTGTCTGTCTTTTCTCGGGCATTTGGTGAATTTGCTGACAGGTGACGGGGAGATTTAATTTAATGTAATAATTGCAGCGTGGTAAAGTTGACACATTGACAAATTGGTTCATATCCTTTTTGGAAGCGTTTCTATTGTTTTGGCATTCATGCATTCATTTATAGCTAAATATGGTGACTAAAATTCTAGAAGCAACTCTTGGTTCTGATGCAGTGCAATAATAAGCATACTGTTATGAAACGAAGACCTCTCTTGCCGTGTTCAATCAATCCAAACAATTGGAGATGCATATTTTTACGTTGTTTTGACATCACTCATCATGACAGAAAAGATGTTGGCGGGGGAAAAATAGGACAGTTGTGTGTTTTGTTACATTTTTGTGACCGATTTGATTGCCCTTGAAGAAGGTCTTTCTCATCCTTACCTGTAGTTCCAGGCCACAAAAACGCAAGCATTAAAGCGAGGAGGCGGGGCTTCTGCCATAGGGGCAGGGCTTCCTGAAAAAAAAAAACACCTCCGCCTGTTGGAGATGGACAAAGTGGTGGAGCGCTTGAATATTTCATAGGCGGGCTGGAAGTTAACTCCTGTGTGGTTTGAGGGCAGGCCGAGCTCTCAGCTTTTAAAGGCGCTCCAGGAATTCTGCCAAAAAGTGCACGGGGACTTTTATTGGTAGCGGACGCTCAAGTTTAATGATCCACGAGGCTTTATAGGAAGTATAGAAAGGCTTGCATTTAGCTCATATGCGAATGAGTTAGTATAGTTTGAGTCCTCCAACTTGTCCATTTGCGTGCGTTCCAAGCAATTTAAATATTGGGGTGATCAGACTCAAACTGGGTTTGTATTTCGACATAATGACTGAGATTATTTCATCAAAAAAGGCGCTTCATGGAGGGTAGGCCTTAAATCAGTGAATTGTCTTTATAAGAGAAGGGAAAATCCCTGACTGTTCTGAGCTCCTATTTCCTGGCAAAGTTTGTATCGAGCAGAATAATGTTGAAGCTCACGAAGCTACACGAAGATGATGTGCTGTTGCTCTTCTTGAGATCTTTTGGCCTTACTTGCGTTAACTCTTTGACTGCCACGACGTTTTCAGAAAAGGGATGCCGTGGGTGCCAGCCGATTTAAGCATTTTTGACTGATCTTTCAAGGTCCACAGAAAAGTATGTGTTTGGACTCTGGAAACACACATACTACCAAAAAAAGATTGGACTCTCATCTTTCATCAGAAAAAAAAGTTTGTTTCTACCTTATTCCGTTTTTCAGTAATCAACAATAGAAAATGGTTAGTTTCACCTCTGTTTTGAAAAAAAACGTCTTTGGCACTTATCCATAGGGTTTTACTAAACGTTATTTAACGTTTTTGGCAGTCAAAGAGTTAAAACCTGATTGATTGACAATCAGATCCCAAATAATAAAGAAAACCTCACATTTCAAAAAATAAGAAAATCAATGTCATCATCGTGTACGGCGTGAACTTGCCAGTGAGTAAAAGCTTGTGCGTGCGTGCGTGCGTGCGTGCGTGTGCTGGACAACACGGTGTAAGAAATCATGTGACCGTGGGCCTGCTGGAGTCTGACTGGTGACGAGCATGTGTCTGCGGCGGGAGGGGGGGGGGGGAGCAGGGGGGGTCGCTTGTTTTGGATACAGGAGTTATAGCAACACGCACACACATTCGTGGGCACACTAATAAAAATAACTCCAATTGTGAGGTTGACATCATTTCCAGTTTCTTGTGGACATTTTAGTTATTCGGTCACAATAATTTAATTACATTCATCTTTTCAACTCATCCACTCCTCCCAAGTGATGCATTCTCAACAGGTGCTGCGTGTGTGTGTGCGTGTGTTGATGAAGTCCGCTGTGCTACAGTTGAGTCTTGCCCCCACTCGACGTGTGTCAATAGAGGAAGTTGTGCGTGCGCCATTTCCTCATTTTCAGTCACGGGGCGCCGCAGCCTCGGTGGTCCCCGCCCGCGCTGCGGACCGTCGCGCCGGCGTGACTCCTCCTCCGCAGCTTGTGATTCAACTCTTCGAGTAAGAGAGACGCCGCTCGCTTATCATCAGCAGGTTCGCTTCAGAGAAAGTGAGAAAGACGCGATGAGAAAGACGCGATGAGTAAGACGCACGCCCTCGCTTGCGAGTGACCCCCACTCACATGTCACATGTCAAAGGGGAACTCCGCCGACACGCACGTTGTCCTCGTGGGGGAAGAAAAATACCCTTTTCATTGCTTGAGGGTGAGAATGATCCATATTACAGTGAATGGGACCCGCTTACTGAACGCTGACACGACGGGCTTCCTTCGAATATTGAAATTGTCTACCTTTTTTGCACATTCTCATCATTCACATCCCTGCAACCAGTTAATTAAAACTCATTTCCCTTTTTACGCAAGGACAAAATCATCAAACTAAAATTGAAAAAAAGAAAAAAACGTTTTCGTTAACGAACTAAAAACAGTATTACGATATTATTGTTCATCTGTATATTGATGAAAGGGTAACAAGACCGCTACATAGATGCTAATTGCTGCTTGTTGGAGTGAGTTGAGTCACTTGCCGCCATACAAAAATCTGCTGATCGATGGCTCGTACCATCAAAAAACTTCACTCACTCGTCACTTGTATCTCAAGGCACTGTATAGAGTCCATGACATGATTATATTATTTAAGTTATTTGATGTACTGAATATGTTTTTCTTGCTATACTGTATGTTCGTAATTGCGCAATCGGCGGTTAATTCATACTCACACACACACACACACATTAGTCATTCGTACGGTAAGTTCCTCCTTGCGGCACAATTCACGGATTTACGGGAAGTGCGTTCTCCTTCCCGACTCGGCTGTCATTGGCTGTGTGTGACAACGACTCAGGAAGGTGTGACATCACTCACTCGTGTCTTGAGTGGCGCTCGTCGTGCCGGCCGCTCGACCACCTTGAGCAAGTACAGGAAAGCGAACCTGATCGGGATCAGTTAGTTGTGTGTGTGTGTGTGTGTGTGTGTTTACAGCATGTTCTTGAAGCAACATGCGATCGGGAGAGTCGCCCCCCCCCCCCCCCACGCCGTGCTCCCGTCGTTCACCAGACGCATTTTGACAGGGATTTGCCTTGCTTTCACATTGCTCGCCGCCATTCTACGTCACTACGCACTGAATGCGTTGCGACGTAAATAACAATGGCGACGTAGGTCCAAATAAAATTTCTACAAAATGTATTTAACTGGGAATGGTTTTTGAAAAATGAATCTCGTAGTTACGTTAATACCAACCAAATGAATAATATAGAGCAAACTTGTCATTGCAGTCGGGGTTCCTTTTAAATTGTTTTCATAACAAACCGCATACGCCTTCAGTGTTCCAATCTTGTTTTATTGTGTAACATTGAACAATATCTGAGAAATAATAAAAACGGGTTGTTTTAAGTACACATGAAGTAGTTCTCGCAAATATCAAATGAAAAACGTATTAGTCATGTCAGCAGAAGAGGCCAGTGGCTGACTTTTTCAGACCTCTAACGAGAGAGATGAGATCGATGGAAAAGATCGGTTTATTGTTTAAGGGATCGGTTGATCACCGATTCCACCCCCAAATTAAATCGGAGAAATCTGGGCCGATAAATCGGCCAGCTGATCGATCGGTGCACCCCTAGCGAATAATGAATATAAATGTATTCATTTCTACACTCATTCCATTTTAAGCAGATGTAATTTGTGTTTGAACTCATCAAATCAAAAGCAAACATCCAGTTTTGGTCTTGACAAATCAACTGACGTCAGATGTCGAATATGGTTCGCCCACACACACACACACACACACACACACAAACACACTTGATGGGGCCAGAATGTGCCGATTGGAGATGTTGAAAGAGTTGGCCATGTCATCAACGAAGATGTGATTGTGTGTTATGCGTGGCATGCGCAAGAGGTTTTGCTCAGCGGCGGCATGTGCGCGTCTGCGTCGGTGAGGGCGGTTGCTCTGCCTTCCCTATTTCCGTCTTCTCTCTTTTGGCCTGTAACTCAACTCTTTGCTGAGCGCTCTTGTTTCACGTCTCCTCCCCAACGCAGATTGTCGGAGGCCCCCGCCACTCGATTTTCCTGTTTGACGCAAACCCCCCCCCCCGCCCCCCCTCTTCGCGTTATCTCCCCGAGCATCTCGACACCCACTCCTCCCGTCTCCTCCCCCGTAAACGTACTTGTCATGTGTGATTTCTAAGAACGCCTTCAAGCATCCCCTCCAATTCACGCCGTTCAAAATCTCAAACGCTTCCTTTTTCCTTCAAACTTCTCTTCCTGTGCTTTTTTTTTTCTCACCTTTCTCCTTTTGTTGTGGCAGAAATCTTGTAGTCGCACACAAAATCCTCTACTTGAATGATTTACAGCACAAAAATAGTTTCTTAAAAGGATACTAGACTCATTGGGCCCTTTTTAACATTAACTCTTTGACTGCCAGACGTTTTCAGAAACGGGATGTCGCCAGTGCCAGCCGATTTAAGCATTTTGAGTGATCTTTCAAGGTCCACAGAAAATGTTGTTTGGACTATGGAAACACACATACTACCAAATGAAAGATTGGACTCTCATCTTTCATCAGAAAAAATAAGTTTGTTTCTACCTTATTCCGTTCTTCAGTAATCAACAATAGATAATGGTTACTTTCACCGAAATTCTCTCTTTTGAAACAAAAAACGGAGCAAAAGAGCTTTTTGTGAAACGATGTTATTTCATGCACTCTAGTGAATTGTACACTTGTTTTTGTCCATGAATGATGCCACAAACACCTAAATAGTGCTTTACTTCTGTAAAACGCTTTCACCAACAATGGAAAAAGTGTTTTTAGATTGCAAAATATGTTTATTTCCATTCAACAGTGTAACAATTTGACAAAACAATTTCGCTAACTATTTGCAAATGTGTGCAACTGTGGTACTACTTAAAATTATGTGAATGCTTCAAATACAGTTTTTCTTTTTGTAACGCTCTCCTGCGTGCAAGGAGACGCCGCTGAACTCGCATAACAGTTTACTTTCATTTTGTCCGTTTCGCGTGCAAACCTTACACTTTCTTGACGGCCTTTTTTTTCCGGGGGAATAAATAGCAAGTAGCAGACTGTACACACTTCCTCCGATGAATATGCATTGGACTCGGGGCACTCTCCGTCGTCCGATCGAACGTCCGCCTGTGCGTGCTCGGTTGTGCTGCGCGTTTATGACGCCGTCATAGCCGCCGCGTCGGTTCCAATTTCGCCGTCAAGCTCGGATTCACCATCATCATCATCGATGATGATCATCGTCGTCATCAATGTGCTCTTTTAGCGTGGGCCGATGCTTTTGGTCTTTGAAAAAAACGGCTCGGGCGTGAGCTCCTCGCAACCGGTCGCCATTTTTTCTTTGTTTTCCATTCTGATCTCCTGCTTGACGCTCTAGCTCCGCCTCTACTGACGCCCACCCGATCTTGTCAAAAGACAGTCATCGCTGCCCTCTAGGGGCTAAAAATAGTCCTTAGGCACAACAGACCTAATTGAAACTTTCACCACAGATGCGGAAGGCTTCCCCCCACCCATAAAAAAGAAAAAATATATAAAAATCATAAAAAAAATTGGATGACGTCATTGGCAGCCCTCCGTAGGTTTTTACTTGACGTCTTTAAACGTCAGTGGCAGTGAAAGAGTTAAGAAGATCATATTTTGTCTCTGAAGATGACATCACCTGCGCTGAGGTAATCAGTTTGCTGACCAAACCCAGAAAACAGCTGAGCCGTGATTGGTCGTTAACTATTTCCTCAGTGCAGACGATGTCATCTTTAGTCGACAGCAAGTGGAAAATTTGTTTTTAAAGTTATCAATTGTACATGAAATATATATATGAAGTTATCAAATGACATCTGGACAAAATATATTTTTTTAAATTCTGAAAATGGCTCAATGAGTCAAGTATCCCTTTAAGAAATATTATTTATCCAGCTAAGATTCTCAATCTGCAATGTGGACCGCGCTGCAAACAACAGAGTAAAAACAAATGAAATAAAATAATATATGAGGGCAGCATTATTATGGCTAAAATGAAAATCGAAATTATTTTGATCAATATTGTAATCACCATGATTAATCGTGGTTTTTCACCATGTTAGGGAAAATGCAGTCAGGGTTTTTTCTCTGGCTCAAATTGAGGCAGAGGTGGTATCATCCTGACGGGTGACTTCCGATACCAGGTATCGGAGCCGGTACCAGTCTTATTTAAAGGTATCGGTACTCGCGGCGGTGACCGATACCATTATCGGCCGCCCTCCTGCGGACGTTTTACGATCAGGGACAAGAAATTAGAAATGATATGAATGCAAAGATGCTATTAACTTCATGCAATTTTAAGGAATAATAATATATTGGGAAATATAGATCTTTCTTTAAAATCATCAGTCATTTATGGGTGGGCAATTTTATTTACTAGTGGTATCGGTATTTGGTATCAATAGCGGTGACTATTCAAGAGCTGTGTATCGATCGTAGGAAAAAAGTGGATCGAACATTCAATTCGTATCACGATTCATAGGTCACGATTCGATTCGATCCCGATGCGAATCTATAAATTGATTCCTGCGGGTTTTATTTTTTTTTACTCCAATTTAGAAAATACTAATCAGTAAACTTGTACATGTTCACTGTAAGACTTGTATGAAAATGTATTTATTGATCTGGAAATTCAGGCTTCTAACTGAGCCACTGCATTTTACAAACAGGTTGCAATCTGTTTCATGTTTGAACAGCACTGAAATCAAATATTAAGGCTTAATGTTCCATTAATAGAACATTCTTCCACGCTTAATGTGTGAATCCTAACCCTAAGTAAGACGTTTTGTTGAATATTCTCATATCGAATCGATTCGAGAGCTGCGCGCTGTAATATCGCGATATATTGCCGAATCGATTTTTTTCTAACACCCCTACTAGAAACGTTGCATGAAATCATTAATGTATAATATGAATAATTGAGGGCCTATTACAGACCCTTGAGCTACCTCATAGATTGGATTTGGAGTCATCCAAGTAACTCTGCATTCATTTACGTGCCAACCCTCTTGTATCATATCGCTAGAATTGTTTTCGATAGTACGCTTAGTAGCAAGTGCGCGGGATCTTGTGTGCGGGTGCGCGTGCGTGTGTGTGTGTGTGTGTGTGTGTGTGTGTGTGTGTGTGTGTGTGTGTGTGTGTGTGTGTGTGTGTGTGTGTGTGTGTGTGTGTGTGTGTGTGTGTGTGTGTGTGTGTGTGTGTGTGTGTGTGTGCGTGTGCGTGTGCGTGTGTGTGTGGTGGGATGGTTGCCAGTGAAATAAATAATGTAACGTGTTCTTAGAACTAAGACCACAGTGTGCTGCACATGCTCACTCTGAAACACACGCACACGCACAGACCTTAATGCTCCAGTTCTGTTAAGGTCAGAGGAGGGCAAAGTGGACACGGTTTGGGTTTGGGCTATTTTTTTTGGGGGGTGGGGGGGTGATGTGGATCAGGGCTGTGCAAAGGAGCATTTAATAAAAAAATCCATGTTGGATTCTCTTTTAATTCTTCCTGGCGGGATGCAAATGTTCCAAGTGGAGGGAAGAAGAGGAACTTGAACTTCTTTTTGTGTGTGACTGCTGAAATGTGTGGTTCGAATGTTGTCGAGTCAAGCGTGCACGCTGGGCCTCTCCTGTCATCCCCCCCCCCCCCCACACGTGCTCCCTCCTCCCCTCCAAGGTGTCCCACTAAATCACTCCGCTCGACACTCACCCCCAAACCAGTCAAGTGTAAAGAAGAGTGCGTTTGGGTCTTTGAGGCGCGAGACCAGCCATGAGAGGAGGACGAGTGCGTGGAGGGCAAACGGTACGAGCTTCTTCATGTTTCATGTGGCCGTCGGTGAAAAGAGCCGGCCGGTGGCGTGTGTGCGTGCGTGTGTGCGCGTGCGTCGGACGGTGGAGGAGGCTTCCATTTTCTGTGAGCAATCACTTCTTGTTTGTCAGTCTGCTCTCTTTCAAGGCGTACGTGCTCGTTTGGCGGCGTCGTATTTTTGATTGATTCTTTTTACGTTTCCAAGAAAGAACAAGAACTACAACCGCTTTGAATAGCGCGCATACCTTGTTTAAAAATAGGCCACTTCCTAGTCTACTGAAGATTGTACCTTTTTTTTTTTTTTTTGATAGGGTAAGAACTGGAATAAAAAAAAATATATCATTGTTGCAGAATGGTTCATGATGACATAATGTAAGACTACCATTTATTTTATTTATTTTTTATATATATCAGCATCAAGGGAGTGACTTCACTTTGACCTTTGAATTTCAAATGCTTTAGTTTGTATGTTCGCAGGAGGTGGCCTGCTCCTAATTCTGGGGTGAGCAACGTGACTCAATTATGAAAATGGGAACAATTTGTTTTATCATTAAAAAAAAAGAAAAAGAAGTGAGCAGGTTGCTTCCTGGTTGGCGGTGTGACATCACACCTTAAGAAGAGTTTGGAAGTCTGTAAGTCAAATAGCTCGACCAAATTCAAACATTGAAGGCAATAAGGCATCTTCATTTGACCAATTGTTTGTTAGTTAGCAGATGACTGATGGTTGATTTAGGTAACATTATCATTGGAACTGTACCATTCTAAAAAAACAACAAGCTTTTTTTAAATTATTATTATTATTTATTTTTTTTATAACTGCTGTGGTGCGGATGAACATCAAAATTTGGCTCGTTTTGTTCTCTCTTCCTGTTTGACGGACAACGACGTAAGATGACCGCTGTGACCAGACTGTGCCATTATGGAAAAATGAGGGGATTTGAAATAGACTATTGGCATGTCAATGTTTCCATTGTGAAAATAAATTCTGCTAACAATAAATAGAATTTTTTTTAATTGTGTTTGTAGTTGAATGTCAACATTGATGACCATAGACGGACCGTCCATTTGCATTGCGGGGAACGGAAGAGCCGTTCCCTCGAGCAGCCAAACTTTAATTCCTTTATCTGGTTGAAGCCATTTCATGTTTTCTTCCTCGAAACAAGCGCCGCCAACGCGTTTCGGGGAAATCTCTTTTGCGGAATCTTGACAAGTAAACAATGAACACTTGGTGGATGTCATCGATACAGAAGTAGTAAGAATTATTATTTGATATTACGGCACTGGTTTTTCGAAAGCAGTCTGGCGAAAACAAACTCAGCAGACACGCACGCACGCACGCACATGCTCGTGCACGGGCTCATTGGAAAACATGTGACATCAGACTTCATAACAGCATTTCTCCCTCTCGGCCGCGCTTTTCTCTGAATAGCGTACAAGTCACTTTTTCCTGCTCACGCTGGAGACGGATTTAATTGAGGTGGACTGGCAAAACGGACTTCAGTTGAATGGAAAACAAGAGCATACACCGCGTGTGTGTGTGTGTGTGTGTAGTGGGAGTTCATGATGTATGTACAGACGCTGCCCCCCTCCCCCACTTTTGTTTTCTTTTCTTCAAATGCAGAAGTCATGTGCACATTTGCTCACTTTCCTGGCAGTTAAGCTGCTAATGGACACGCATTAAGTTCTCATAGAAAAAGACATCTTGTGTTCACGTTTGGTCTTTATTTGCGTGGCGTGCAGACGTGGGTCGGCGAGAAACAACATTTATGAAATGCGCCACATGCTACGAGTGGCCTTCAAGTGACAAATGAATCCTCTTAGTGAGAGGAAGCCAGTTTGCATAATGAAAGCCGGCAATGAGGAAGCTCAACTCGGCCTCGCGATAAAGTCAAGGAATAACAATTTGTGTTGATCTCAAAGCAGTCGACGGCAGCTTTCGGGTTAACGTTCTTGATATGAACTATAGGTTTGCTGGGGAATCGGATGAAGGACACACCTTAAGGCAAATAAAATTGAAGTGCAAAGGCCCAAAGCTTCAATTAACATGAATAAACCGGTTAGGGTAAAAATGAATACTCAGGGGTGTGTAGTGACGTGTGTGTGTGCGTGTGTTCATTAGTTTGATCTTCTTGCAGTGTCAATATTAACAACCAAATTCACACTTGTTTATAAAGATAAAAAATAGTACATGTTGCGTTTTTACTTTGATGTCAGTCCCCAACCCCCCCCCCCCCCCCCCCCCCCCGTTGCCATGTCTTATTTTCCGAGCGCGCTTTAAGTTAGCCGCAAACTAGCCGTGATGCTTCTTGATGCATTTACGTTTGTCCGGGACAGGAAACGTCATGCGGGCTCATCCGAAAACCCCCTCGTCGTGCCTTACTTGAATTCACCTGAAATTTCACTCTTTTTCATTGGCGTACATTTAAAAAAAAAATAATAATAATAATAAATTGTTACTTCCTTAGGTACTGACTGTTTATGCTCAGACATTTTTTTTATGAGGTCTGAACGTCACATTTACACACTTGATGAATCTTGTGCTTGCCTAAAATTGCTCTCTTCGTCACAAACACAAACAAACAAACAAACAAACCCCTCTGTGTATATTTCAGGGACAAATAAATATGTAAGCAACAAATTAGTCAACTTCTAACCTCTATCAAGCACATGAAAAAAGCTTTGGTGTGAAAAATAAGGCAAGTTGATGTCATTTGGTTTCTATCGAGCGTTTTGTGCTTTTTAGAGGAAGCGAGGCGTCGCTTTTGCTGTTTGAAGTCTTAGATTGCTCGTTCCACAATGTTTGTGTTTTGGCGCAAAATGACTCATGATTGATGGCAATATATCATTTCAGTGCTGAGATGAGGCCACCATTTTTGATTGTCGAAATGTCAAGTGTTGCTGTTTGTTTGAGGTCTTACTTGCTGTTGAGCCCCCATTTCTGATTTATTTGATCGTGTGTCCGTGGTTCTGCCGAGGCCGGATACGGCCCGTCAAGCTTCTTCTGAATACGTTTATCGGAATACGATTGGATGTTTTGGGGTTCGGGGGGCACGTAGGCGGTTGTCTATGTAACAGTGGGGAGGGGTAACCAACCCGCAGTGCGTCTTAAGTCACTTTTGATCGCAGCAGGAAAACGAACAAATGCGCCAAACGGGTCGAGGACGAGCGTTTGAACGAGAGAGAGTACAACTTGAAAGTTGCACATCTGAGGCGAGGAGGAGGAAGTAGGAACACGCGCTTTCAAAAGCAGAGAGCAAAAAAAGATGGATGCCATGAGATGCGTAGCGCCTTTGCCCTTAAGGGCAGGAAAGGTAAGATTTTGTTTTTAACGCAGCCTCGGCACGTGCGGGCGGTCCCGTCGCAAAGGCCCCATTTGCAACACATTGTGGATGGCAAGATTTCAAAATGGTAAAAAAAAGAAAAAGTAGTATACAAAGCTCCATCACAACTTGCGGGTTCAGTGCATTGCGGCTTTTTTCAATCGTACTTTAAACTGATTATTTGCTATATTATTTATCTCTCTCTCTCTCTCTCTCTATATATATATATATATATAATTGATATAATTATATATATATATAATTGATATAATTATATATATATATATATATATAATTATATATATATATATATATATAATTATATATATATATATATATATATATATATAATTTATATAATTATATATATATATATAATTATATATATATATATATATATAATTGATATAATTATATATATATATATAATTGATATAATTATATATATATATATAATTTATATAATTATATATATATATATAATTTATATAATTATATATATATATATAATTTATATAATTATATATATATATATAATTTATATATTTATATATATATATTTATATATATATATTTATATATATATATTTATATATATATATATAATTATATATATATATAATTTATATATTTATATATATATATATATATATATATATAATCTCATTGATATATATGTTACTGCAGACTCGCGTAGCAGCAAGCACAAGGAAAGTGCATCAAAAGACAGAGAATGTCTAAAGTCTGTGATTATTTCACACCTAATAAAAGATGCTAAAGTGCAATATGCATAGATGGAGAATGGACACGAGCCGCTGCTGCTCGTTCTTCAACAAATCATAAACTACAATCAACACAAGCACTTTGCTGATAAACGCATGCAGTCACTCGACGCAAACTCTTTAGCCAACGCGACATTTGCTCACTTGCACGTCACACGACAGGCCGGGCACACGTTTGGACATTCAACATCACAGATACTACACTGGCGAATGTAAGGTGGTGAATAATGCCTGCACTTCACATGTCTATTCTGATTTCTTAAGCGTGGCGCTTATTATAAGTAATAAAATGTATATTTGTTGACTGCACAGACTTTGTCTATGTATGCGGGGGTGTACTGGAATGCTGCAATCCCTGCAATAAACAAGGGATTATTATTATTATACTACAATTAACAAGTTGTATAAAAACAGTAACCGAGCTTTCTGGGTTATTTTGTTGTAGTTGGGTTTAGTTTTCTTTGCTTGTTTCACACAATACGACCCAGTTTTTTTGGGGTTGTTTTATACAAACCAATCCAATTCTTTGGGTTGCTTTACACAAAACGACCCATTTTGGGGGGGGGGGGGGTTGGGTTGTTCTGAACAATAAAATTTTGTACAAAACTTTGCAAATTGTTTAGGTTTTGTACACAACAACCCAGAAAAGTGGGCCAAATTGAGTAGTGGATTAGTCCCGTTTTTAAAATCCCAACTGGGTCATTTAGCACAGCAATATAAATAAATCCTGGTGGTCATAATGTTAAAAACACAAGATAAAATTTGCATTTTATAGTCGCAAATGAATTTCCAGGTGCAAGTCAAAATATCCAACAATCAAGATTGACAGTTTTTTTTTGGGGGGGGGGGGGGGGCTTTCTTCAAATGAGCCCTTCTGAGATTGTCTCATTAAAGTGAACCATTTTTCACTGCTGGGCCAATAGCGAAAAATGCTATGTTCATGCTACGTTAAAGGTTTTTGTTACCATGGGCCTGAGTTTAAAGGTGGCGGCGCTCAAATTTGCAAACATTTCAAATCTGTGAGCTGAGTTGCCTTTGAAGCTGGTCTTGAATAACAAATGTTGCTTGTGCCACTGCGTGTGCGACCTCAGCATTGATTTGCCAAGCTCTTGTCAAACATTTAATTGGCTTGACTTTTCAATTGGGTGGAGTTCACCTTTGCCAGTCTTAAATAGATTGCAGTTAAGTCACATAACAGGTTAAATGTAACAATGGTGGGTGGGGGCAAAATGTGTGTGTGGGTGGGGCTGGGGGGGTGTTGGATGAGACCACAGGCTGGCACACGTGTGCTTAGCTTCATGTGCGTGTTTGGCTGGGTGTGTTTTGGAGCAGGTTCGTCCGGGTGGATGCGGCGCGCTTGTGCAGGGCGTCGTGGGAACGCTCATATTGGATGGCCGGGGGGGGGGCTGCTGGTTGCTATGGGAGGGAGACAACAAGCGGAGGGCTTGGCTTGTTTGTGGAAAATCTGGTCCGCTCATGTGTGGGAATTAGTGTTGAGGAGGTAGAATGTGGACAGGGTGAGGCGGGACGAGGCACTCGGGTCTCGGTACCGAAGGCCTCAAGGGGAATTTGAGTCGAATAGGAAATGATACAAATGTCGACACATTATAGAAAGGGACGTACTGACGTGATTCCATCGCGTACCACCAGAGGGCGACTGCTTACAACTATGGGTTCTCGTACCACACTTGGAAGTTGACTGCCTTATCGTATTGAGCAGAGAGAAACATGACGAGATTTTTTTTTTATACACATTTCAGTATTGAACATAACACAAAAAGTTCATTGAGTTCACTTGTACACTGTTCAAAAAAATAAAGGAACACTTTGTTCCTGTGAATTTATAGAGCCGATTCACTCCAGACGAATTTGACATAATAGAGCATTTCTACTGCCACACTCCACACAGTTCATTTAAGCAAAGACCTCCCCCAAGGCTGAAGAAAAGTTATTCCTATTTTTTCATTCCTACCACTTTTTTGGACTCTTTTCTCCTTCCGCATAATTCATCCGATTGTCATCATTCCAAATCCAACGTATTCCAAAAATTCACACCATGATTCCAGAAAGTCATGATTTTCCCATAATTCAACATTTTTCACCTGCAAATCTTCCATTCCTTCCAATTGAGGCCAAATTTACCCCCAATACTTATTCACTGTTCATTTTCTCGATTCGGACAGTTCCCATTTGAAATTTAAATCATTCTGCTTATTCAATTTACATTATGAACGGTTTTCAACATGCCAAATTTTTGAACATTCACATTTTTTTTACCTCCAAAATTCCCGTATTATTCACTCCTTCCTCAACATTGTTTGACACATTCAAACTATTCCAATTTCAAAATGTGCCATCTCATTTAGTCCCATTCTCAACATTGACCACATTTTCTAAAGGCTGAAATTCCAAATATTGATATATTCACCTCCAGTTTCCACCTTTTATTGACCGATTAAAACCAATCCAACGTATTCATCTCATTCCATGTCCTTTCAAATCTTTCAATGTTTTTTTTTTTTTATTCAGCCTCCACATACAATTTCTCCCGAAATTGCAAATGTTCTAGTTTCCACGTAAGATGCAAGTTTCATGTTGGCCCAAATAAGGATGTAAGTAAATGTCAAATGAAGTTCAACAAGATTGTGAAGGAAGACGTTAGTGGCACCAACAGCAAGCACAGGTGTGAGCGTCGGCCTGCCTTGGTTATGTGGCACTTTTTTGTTTTTACCGTCCTCGTCCTCTCACTTGCACTTCCTCCTGCGAGTGCACGTCCTCCTGCTTCTTGCTCAGGTATTTTCATCAAACGGCTAATGCTATAAAGGGAATTAACCTAGTGCCCTGTGGTTACGCCGGCCCGCCATTGCATAATCCCGTGTCTGTTCCTCCTCGTCCCAAACAATTACAGCCCCTCCCGTCCACACCGTTGCGTCTTCTGGTTAGGTTTGCCCTCGCTTTTGATCTCTGTGTCTCCAGTGAGGCACATGTCAGCGCTAACTCTCAAATACGAGACACGCGGAAATGCTTTGCTTGCTACGCTCACTGGACACTTCATTAGGTACACCAACAAATCTGCAGTTATATTAAAAATTCTGGCCTTACAAGGATAATTATGTCCCGTAAATGACCGTCTTTTTGTCTCTTTAAACGCACATTTTATGGTGCTAGACAGGCCAATCAGTTTTATTGTTGTTTGGTGTTGTGTTGTTTACTCTCTGTGGCTTAGTGACTCCATTTTGAGGAGTCCAATCTGGCACCCCTAAAATGTAGTGTTTTCATATACTGTATGTTAACGCCTCAATAAAAAAATCTATTTAAACATACAAATATATAATCTGTTGCATGATGCTGGTGAACTTTAAACTTGTTGTGGTTTTTTAGAAGTAGAATCTGCCTGCATTTTTTTCCTCTAGCACGTCAGGTTTTCATGATGATGATGATGATGATAATAATAATATGCATATTCAGGAATTAAGGCTGGTGGAATTTATTTTCTGAAACACAAGCTTTTATAGGTCAAGCTTAAAAAAAGAAAAGAAAATCTCTCAAAAACCTGATGTGCTAGGAAAAAAAATCAGCATCAAACATATGTTTAGGGACACCAAATCCATGTCTGATAGAAAAGTTCTTTGCGCCAGTGTAAGGAAAAGTTGAATGAAGGCTCATCGTAAGATCTTTAACAAGGCCAACACGACTGTCCTACATGTTTAAAGAAAAGGTCATAAAACAAAAATAAAGTACAGCCACTCACACTTTGAAAAGGAGCAGGAAGAGGAAATGGTTTTCAAAGCAACACTGCCACCAAGTGGTGTTTCAAGGGTAATGCAGGGAATGAATGTATTTTCTTTTTTCTTTTTGTGCGTCTGGCAGGCGGTGATGTCTTCAGGCGAAGACGGTCTGATTGGGATCCCCTTCCCGGAGCACAGCAGCGACCTTCTGTCCCACCTCAATGACCAGAGACGCTCGGGGCTCCTGTGCGACCTCACTCTGACCTCTCGCGGGGCGCGCTACCCGACCCACCGCTCCGTCATGGCCGCCGTCAGTCTCTACTTCCGTCGGCTCTTCGGGGCGGAGGAAGGCGGCTGTGGCGAGGGCGCCGGCGGAGGTTTCAGCGTGTGCCAGCTGGACTGCGTGGCGCCCGACGCCCTGGACGCCCTGCTGGAGTTCGCCTACACGGCCACCCTGACCATCCCCTGCTCCGGGATGAGGGACGTGCTGCGGGGCGCTCAGCTGTTGGGCATCCAGTGCGTGGCGGACGCCTGCAGGGACATCCTGGGGGAGAAGGCGGAGCCGGACAAAGAGGAGGAGGAGGAGGAGCAGAGGGAGCAGCACGCGGCTGCCGTTGGGAGGCCGGCAGGTGAGCACGCGTCCCGAAGGAAAACGGACAGAAAGAAGGTGAAGAAGGTGTGGCCGCATCACATCGACTCGCTGTTGAACCCACCGCCCGCTTCTCCCGTCTCGTACCCTTCGCCTCTGTCGGACTCGCTGCCCCCCGCCCGACCCCTCAGCCCGGAAACGGAGGAGCTCCTCTACAGATGGAGGCAGAACGGCGACCCCGGGGCGGTCCGAGTACCAGAGAGGGGGCCCACGTTAAACGGTGGCCACCTGCATTGGATGCACCAACGACCCCCACCCCCGGCCGCGCCCCCTGAGGACAAACTGTCCGAGGAAGACGACATGGAGGGCTTCGGTAACGAGGGCACGCTGATGGAAAGCACCTCCACCGCCGCCTCCGTGGCCGAGCGAGGGAAAGGCCTGGCGGCGCCGGCGACGACCGAGGCGGCGGTCGGCAGGAAGAGGAAGTCGCAAATGCCTCAGCAGTGTCCCGTCTGTCAGAAGATCATCCACGGAGCGGGAAAACTGCCGCGGCACATGAGGACGCACACCGGCGAGAAACCCTTCCAATGCTCCGCCTGCGGCGTTCGCTTCACCAGGTACGCAAACCTCAAGCGGTCGTCCATTTTCCGCGCTGCTAATCCTGTCTCACATGCCGGCGTCTATCCCGCATGACTTGATGAGAGGCGGGATACGTCTGGGAATGGTCACCTGTCAATCACGCTCGCTTGCCTGCTGACCTGCACAGTAAGATAAGATTAATAAAAAAAAAAAAATCTGTTAATTCAATCCTTAAAACAAAAGTGGGAGAAGCCAAGCAATAATTCTACACAAACTGAAGGTTTTTGTTCTCTACGAAAATGAAACCAAGGTCAACCAATGAAACTTTTTTTCCCCACTTCTTGTTAACTTATAGTGTGTACAAGTGAAACAACATGAGAGGAGAAGTAAAAACAAACCACTGAGATAGTATGGTTGCACAAGTGTACACACCCTCTCATTAGTTTTTTTCTTTCTTTATTTCAAAGTTTCTTTAATCATTCAAGTTTTGGCCCGTTTAGGTGTGCCGTCGCTCCTTGCATTGTTTCTTTGTTTTTTTATTTCTAATGGGAGAGATTATTCTTAATAATTAGATAATTAAGAGAAAGGATCAAGTAAAAGAATGGTATTAATTCCATGGTGGCACATTTGTGCGTGTTAGGTTTTGGGTTGCCCAACTTTGTTTACTTTATCATTCTATTTATTTATGTTGTGTAGTGCGGCAGTGCTTCAAATAAATGACTAAATACTATAAAAAGTCTAAAAGACAATCGGAGCAATCACTTGAATGATGTCATGCTATTTTTTTTTAAATAATCAACATATCACTTGATAATGTACTTTATAAAAACATTACCAAATGACATCATGAAATAGAAATAAAAAGAATGTAAACGATTTGATCACACTTGGCATTAATTGGATGACTATTGTGTTGCTGCCCACATTGGCCACCTGGGGGCAGTATAGAACTGACAAACAGATCATAGGTCTCAAACGCTGCTCCTTGAGGAGCACATCCTGCAAGTTCCCTCCTCCAACACACCTGATTCAAATGATCAGCTCATCAGCAGGATCCTAATCATTTGAACCAGGTGTGTTGCAGGAGGGAAACCTCTGGAACAGGCAGGCACATTCTGGGCTTTCTTGTCACCATCTGAAATGTTTTTGTGTTTAGGAATGACAAGTTGAAGATCCACATGAGGAAGCACACGGGCGAGCGTCCCTACTCGTGTCCGCACTGCCCCGCCCGCTTCCTGCACTCGTACGACCTGAAGAACCACTTGTCGCTGCACAGCGGCGCGCGGCCCTTCGAGTGCCTGCTGTGCCACAAGGCCTTCGCCCGGGAGGACCACCTGCAGCGCCACCGCAAGGGCCACAGCTGCCTGGAGCTGCGCGCACGCTGGCCCGGCCCGGGACCCGACGACCAAGAGGAAGCGGACCCGGACGCCGGCGAGCCGCCGCGGCCCCGCCCCTCGGCTTTCCCCAGGCCCACCATGCTGGAAGGCGGGATGTTCCAGGCCCACGCCGACAGGGAGCGCTCGCTCGCCCTGCAGGCTCTGGCGCAGCTCAGCCCGCACCGCTTCGCCAACTACCACGGCCTCCTCCTGCGAGGCGGCGAGCTGCAAGGCGGCCGGGAAGGCGGGGCCAAAGATGCCGGCGGAGGCCACTCGCAGCGTCAAAGCTGGCCACGCCAAACGGCAGAGAAGGTTGGCGAGGAGGAGGAGGAGGAGGAGGAGGAGGAGGAGGAATAGTGAATGTTTGAATTATTACATCCACGTTAAAAAACAAAAACAAAATCTCACTCAGGTGGCCGGGCCTGCTGCTCCATGTCGACAGCGCTTAGGAGAAAAAAAAAAAAAAGAAAACGGGTTTTCTGAGTCCTTCCAAATGTTTGTTTGTCCACTGGCTCTTTGCGTTTGATTTTGTTTCTCTTTCTTTTATGTTTTTCTTTGTAGGTTTCAAACTTACGGGAAACATCGTCTAACCACAGCGTTCTGATTCATGTTGTGTTTGAGGAACAAGAATTAAGCAGATTGAGCCATTTTTTTCTACGCAAGCGTGGAATTGCCAATGTGGTGTAAACATTTTGGACTGGAAAAATACTTTTTTTTGCAAATATGCTAATTAAATACATTTGAACATACTTGTTGGCTAAATGCTAAAAACATAGCATGTTTTTCCTATAATGACATGAGGTATTGACCCTGTTGCATTATGGGAAAAATGCTGAATGGAAATCATGTGCTGCAGACGTAATAAATCATATACATTATGAATAAATCATATTTACGTACGCATGAACATTTTTTTAAATGGTGGCATTATTGGGAAAAAATGCTAAGTTTGTAGTATTTAGCCTACAAGCACATTCAAACATATTTGCAAGTACCGTTCAAGCGTATTTTTCAGTCCAAAAGGTTTACTCCACATTGGAAGTTTCACACTGCTGCCATTTTTAAAGTCATTCTCTGCCATTGACGACTATAGACGTCAGAGATCCTTCTTCTTACTGGATTGGCAGTTCATGCCCTCCGCCTTCGACTGAAGTTGACGTCAAAGTTCCCTCGGGCTCGCAAAGCCAGAAAACTGGTGAGCCTTGTCTTTTTTTCAGTCAACAGCAGAGGGCGCTATAAAGCCAAAATGAGATGGTTGAAAATGGATGGAATTTTTTTTGCTTGGTACTGATTCCACGAAAGCAACATGAAAGCCCAGACTTTGCTTCGACAAGCGGGAACATGTCGAAGATATGATTCCCCTTTTGGATGTTGGTGTTCATACTTGCGTTGACCGGGACGCTGCTCACGGTGCAAACAGAAATTCAGAGCTGCAAAATGGAGCAACGATGAATAGAATTCATATTGTCATTGCGCGTCGCGCTACGAGCTCCATCAGTCGTAAAAAGTGCAGCCAAGTGGCGTCTGTCTTTGCTTACATTTGGTGCTGGAAGAACCAAAGATTTTGTTATTTGATCACTTAAAAAAAAAAAATATATATATAATTAGCCAATGTTGGGTTCAAAGAACTTCTTCAAGCTTCCTTCCAAAGTTTTCTGTGTTGATTGACCAAAAAAGACCAAGTCTTGGTCAAAGTTGCTTCTGCCCTTTAAAAGACTTTCGGTGTCAGCCTTCCAACGCACACTTTTAGTCGCGAGGGGATGAACGACAGCATTTTCCCTTTTTTCCTCTATTTATTTATTTATTGTGTTTATTTATTTCTCTGCTCTTTTTTTTTTTTTTTTTTTTTTTTGCGAGATGAAATCCCGGGTTGATCATTTTCTTATGTCGTGGCTTCCTCGTCCCTTCTTTGCGCTTCCTTGCACGCGTGAACCCTTTCAGGTACTGCACAAGAACATTCCGGCCTCTTCCGACAGCCGCGGCCTTTGATTTGAACCTCATTTTGACATTTTTTTTTTCTTATTCCAACTCGCAATGGATTTTTTTTTACGAGGATGCCTCTTGGAAAAGGTTGCCTACACCTGTGTTTAAAACGCCACAGGTGGCAATTATTCATGTGGCAGGAAGTCCAAATGAGTGTAACGGTCTGTAGAGTCCCCAAAAAGCCAACGAGCTCAGGAAAGACCAAAAGTAGCCGCCGAGCGGGGGAAGCAATTTCAACATACCATGAGTTTATTGGCATGACGTCGGACCCCTGCAAGCGACTTTCTGCATCTGCGTCGCCTTCTACAAAGCCGGGATGTTTGAAACGCAACGCCTCATCGGCTAAGCTGATATTTATCATATTTCCTCTAATGAATTCCTATTTGATAGAAGCTGTGGGACTTAAAAAAAAAAAAAATTGCTCCTCATATTTCCGGCCACTAAAAGTGAAAATAAAAATGCCTTCTGAATTTGACGCATCACGATTGTTAACTCATTCACTGCCATTGACAGCAATAGACGTCAAAAAATAATTAGAACTATTTCTATTAGTTTAACATTTTTTTCCATTTTTGTTAACAAGAGTATAAAAGCCTAGAATTTTTTGGTTTACATTTAGAACAGATATAAAATTTGTGATTAATTGTGAGTTCACTAGTGAAGTCAAATTGTAATCACCTGATGCCCCTAATATTTAATAATCTTTTCTTTAAAATCATTTTTTTAATAATCTTTTTTTTTTTTTTTTTTAAGAAAAGATTATTAAAAATTAGGGGGGTCAGGCGATTAAATTTTTTAATTATAATTAATCGCATGACTGCACTAGTTAACTCACAATTAATCACAAATTTTACATCTGTTCTAATACAATAAAAACAATTCTAGATATTCATACCTTTTGTTAACAAAAGTGGGAAAAATGTTAAACTAATCGAAAAGGTTCAAATACATTTTTGACGTCCATATCCGTCGATGGCAGTGAATGAGTTAAGAAAAAAATGGCAAATTTGAATGAATACAAAAGCGCTGGTTATGACAAATGAGGTTTGAAAATGGTCGACGCCATTTTTGGCTGAAAAGACGTCCCACCAAACTGCCAACTGTCAATCAAATACATTTTTACATCTAGCATTTATTTTGAGCCGCAAAAATATATCCGCCTATTTTAAAGCTGCTTTTTCTTCTTTTTAGCTAGCTCATGAGCTAACAGGCTAGCGCGTTTTGTAGCAACTCTGTGTGGTGCCGGCGTGTCCGTCCGTTAACGGCGACACTTGAGGTGAAAATTGCTTGTTTATGAAACACGTGACAAATTACGAGCACATGCGTCCTGCTCTTTCTACGAGAATGCCTTACAAACAGCTCGACCCACATCTTCCTCACTGACTTTATAGCGAAAGTTGCAATTTCCCAGTAGTCTCAAACGCAGCACTGCTTGCTTCTGCCCTCTAGCGCCTCCTGTTGGTGCAAATTGTAAGATGCACTGCGCTAAGCTGGGGCGTCATCAACAAACTCGCACGGGACCAAATTAAAACTTTTTTGGTTTGTTTTATTTTATGTCCGAATACTTTGAATGTTCTTCTTCTTGTTTAGCACAGAATTGTATTGTAACCGAATCGAATATGTATATAACAGGATGAAGTTGCCTTGGTTTTTGTTATGCTGCACTTGTTCTTCTTCTCAGGAACTCTTGAGCAATGCACTAAATGGTTATAAGGACTTATAAAACGGGGGAACGAAATGTTCGTTCTTGCGGACATGCGGTCGTTAGTTTGAAAGAAAAAAAGAAAGAAACCCATTTGACTCCTATTTCGAGCTGGTTTAAGACGGCATTTATGTGAACTGCTGGTCTCAATGGAGAGCGGCAGTCTAAATGAATGAATGAGTGAATGAATGAATGAATGTGACTCAATGCCAGCTGTGAAGTGTACCTCTTTATGTAAGTTTTCGTGGCTTGGGTGAAGGGAGGAGGGTCCGAGACCACCTCACCATCAGGGATACCTTTAATATTTGCCCTTTAGTTTTTTCTTGACCTTCACTTTATGTCTCAACCTTTTTTTTTTTCTTTCACATCATGTCAAGGGACGCAAATAAAAAAAATATAAAAAAAACCTGTTTAAGCTTGCTGTTTGCTGCCTTCCTCGGTCCATTATTGTCAGTGTGATATAAATAAACAGCACCAGTTGTACGCAGGCGCCCTCTAGTGGTATGACAAAGAATCGACGATTTCCATTTCCAAACTGCATCAAATTGTTAGAGTGGCTAATTACACATTTTTAAATCCAATAAAGTGCAATATATATATATTTGTGCTGTCAAACAATTAGAAATTCTTAACTAATTAATCGCACAATTTTCCATAATCGCATTTTCTACTTCTGCTTCTACTTTTTTCTTCACAGCTTGTAACGGATATTTACTCAGGGATGTGATTTTTCCGCTAATTCGTGGAATTCCGCTTTTTTTTTTTTTTAAAAATTCCGATTTTTTTTTTTTTTTTTTAGTAGTTCATTGTGTATGCACATGACTCCGACAGATAACATCTTCTGCTATAACAAAGACATTCGTGGTATGCTCTAATATGAGTTACTTTTCATTTGGTCATGATACAATTATTTGTTCATGAAATTTGAACTCTTCAACATTATTTATGTGTTAACTTAGTAATCACATTAGTTAGATATGATGATATTCTCAGTGATAGTTTTTAAAAGCAAAGGCAGTCCAATGTTTTTGAATGTGACTGATTTTGAGTTGACTAAAACTGCCATTTTATATGGGATAGTTCAATAGACATTGAAAATTTATGCTGTTGTTTTGTCTATTTCTTTGTCATGTGAGTGCATTGAAAGTACTTAAAAACACGGAAAACCCATGAGCTCCGGGGGGCTGCGCCCCCCTTGTCCCCCCACCAGGGCACTGCCCTGGACCTAGCTGGGTGCCAGCGGCCCCCGGACCCCCGCCTAAATTTTCAGATAATTTCACTTTGGTCAAATCACATCCCTGTTTACTTGAGATGAATCTTAGAATTAATGTCAAATTAAAATGATCAAATAGAAAGTATATTTACAGTCAAAGATTGTTTTACTAGCTTTCTTTAATCCTTGAATGGAATACTTCTCCTGTAAAATACAACTGTGAAACGAAACGATCAAAATGGACTCCGCTTTACAGCTCATCTTTTTTTCCTCACAGAAGCAATTCTCAGAACTTGCCACTTCCAGCGAGCAGCGTTGGTATGCAAAGCCCCGGGAAAGTAACTTGAGCAAGGAATTTTTTCTGTGAGATGATGCGCCTAAGGCGTACAAATAATATGCTATTTGAATTTCGCTCTGTTATGGAAGTGACCTACCAAGTAAAGTAAAGCAAAAAAATTAAAAATCATGTTTTCGCCCGCGAATCCTCTTAAATTTGACGAAAAAATGGGTTTATCTGGTAACTTGATTCATTGCTGTAATAATCAATGCAACACACGATTCTGAACGAATTGAATAAGTGACAGCCCTGTTGCAAATTTATGTCAGTTGAAAGTGAGGTTAAGCATTTGCCCCTAAAGCGATTTATAAATGAGTTGCTCTTGTTCTTGACGAATTTGACGTTCTACGATCCTGAATTCAAAACTAATGATGCGTCTTACAAGGAAAGAAACTTCCAAGTCATGTTTGGTAAACATTGACCACCTCTTGGGTGAACTTTGAACTCACTGGGCCACTCAATAACTACTTTTAGCTCACAGGTCAAATGTTCACGCGGTGTAAAAAAGGTGAACTCTGAGGAAGTGTTGTCACATTTCACTTTTATTACAAATCAATGTAACAAAACATTAATATGACATTTCTAGCTGCAAAAGGGAAAAGTGCATTAACGGTCATGCATTGCTTTTGTTATTCTTGCAAAGAAGAAAAAAAAAGGAAAGCGTCGCCAACAGATAACTTGCATGTGAACCGAAACGTTAATAATAATCCAAGAAACCCCTTAACGAAGAATAAACGTAAACGTGCAATAAGCGAGATGGCGGCGGGGGTCTCGGGGGCAGCAGGAAGGCACGGGTGCAATTTTGCAGATTGTTGTGGTCGCCGACGTGATGAGCTCAGACGTCCAGAGGTTTGATCCTGATGTGGATGCCGTTGAGCGAGCGAAGCACCAGCCGAGGGAGGATCTTGGGCTTCCTGCTGGCGTCCGCCATCAGCTCGTAGCGCCTCAGGACCGAGGACACCGCCACTTTCAGCTCGTTCATGGCGAAGTTCTGACCGATGCAGTTCCTACAAAAGTGGGAACGCACACACACTTAATAAGATCCAATTAGGGCTACGATTTATGAATTCAATTGGCAGTTGGCATTTTACGACAAAAAAAAAACAAAAGCAAGAACAGTCGAGTCACATCCACTAAAACCTGTTGACAGCAGAGAACAAGTTTCCATTGGATTGGAAACTTGTGCCGCTTGCTAAACTAATAAGCTAGCTGGTTAGCCCTTCTCTGTTTGTTGCTGTGAGAGGCGGCAGCAAACCAAACGTAAAACTAAACATACGTCGCGCATGCGTTACCATGACAACAGCAAGGAGGGAATATTTCCAGCAGCAAAAGGCGCAGCAACCAGCAAGGGTTCGACCTTTGGCCACAATGCAACGTTGGCGAGATTCCAGTTCAGGTAAGCCCTTTTCAACTAAAAAAGACAAACTTTTCCATGGCACCACAGTGGCATGTTGCTGTGTTATTAACTCATTGACTCGCAGCCGTTTTCACTGAAGCAACCCCCGTCGCTCCCGGCTGGTTTACTGGATTTGGACGGATTTTGCAGAAAAACATGGGAGCTACCAAAAGAAAGTTTAGAGTCTCTTCTTTCATATTTTTTATTTTTATTTTTGTATCTGATTCCGTTTTGCAGCAATTGGCATGAGAATATAGTTATGCTGTTTGTTGCAACGTGGCCCTGGCTGATCTCTTATACTCTGCTGCCACCTGTTGGGCGTTTTTTGTAATTACTACCATTGCTTTAAGTGACCTCTTCAGGTCAGAGGCTGCATCAAATCTGTCTGGATGCTCTTGCATAAATAAACGTTAAAAAAAAAAAAGTATAAATATTGCTGTATAAATACGTTTTTGGGACCATGGCAATATTTAAAATAGAACGTTTTTATGTATGTTTTTGGGAGCAAATGAGTTAATCGTAATAATCTTCGCTTTGACTTATTTCTACGGTCGTTACCGGCATAGACAGAAATGGTCCTTTTTTTTTTGGTTGTAAACGAAAAGTTTTGTGTCAAATGCAGTGAAACGGGATCCTTTCCCTCGGCACACCTGATGATCGCCGACCGCTCATTGGATTAAGAGCTACTTGCTATTTGGAAGTGGATCAGTTCTTGAGCTTCCAAAAAAAAAAGTGTCGGCTTTTTGTGTTTGGTGCAAAAGCTTGAGCATTTGCAGCGTCTCAAACAAACGGACCTGGGGCCGGCAGAGAAGGGCACGAATGCAAGCGGCGGCCTTGTGGAAATGTTTTCTGGCAGGAAGCGAAGTGGGTCAAACACCTGTGATGACAAAAGAAAACACAAATCAAACCCTTGAAGGGAGATTTGGAAAACTCCAGGATGGCATCATGCTAAAATGTTAGCAAGAAAAAAAAAAATGACATTCTGCCCTTTTCTGTTTTTTTTTTTTTTTAGAATTAGCAGAACCGCGAAAGAGCGGTTCAGATAACGGACGGATATCATCAGTGGTAGAACAAAGGTAGGTTGCACAAAATTCTGCTTTCTTCCAGTGGACAAAGTCTAAAATGAGGCATCGCTGCCATCTACTGGTGGTTGTGCGCCAGGAAAGTTGTTTCCAAACGTATACCATCCTCGCTTCAAAAAAATCATTGCCAAAAATGCCACTGAGTGTTAAAGTGTCTTCAACAGCAGCAGCTTACATTCGGGTTTTCCCAGACTGTCGCGTTCCTGTGGAGCGCATACACACTTGTGCCCACCAGAGAACCTAGAAAATATAAAAAAATTGATATTTTCAGGTGTGGAACTGCCAACGTGGAGTAAACATTTTGGACTTGACGAGTACGTTCGATCATACTCGTAGGCTAAATGCTATAAACATAGCATAGCATATTTTGCCATAATACCACAGTTTTTCTTTTTTTTCTATTTTTTTTTTTAAACCTTCTGGCATGGTCCTTCCATCCGGGAAAGTGACGTCTTTGGTGAGTTTGCGGGCAATTCCCGGCACAGGCGGGAACAGCCGCAGCGATTCTTTGATGCACATGCTGGTGTACGTCATTTTGCCAAGATCCTCCCTAAGCAAAGACGATCCGCGCTCATCGTCAAACTCTTCAACTGTCGACGTGAGGCGCTGGCGGTTGAAAAATGTGTTCTCACCACTGGATGTGGTCTTTGCCGTCCAGGACGCGGGCGATCTCCTCCCGGCACATGTTCTGGTGCTGCGGGTGGCAGGCCAGGGTGTGCAGGACGAAGGAGATGCCGCTGGCGGTGGTGTCGTGACCCTCGAACATGAACGTGTCCACCTCGGCTCGGATGTCCTCGTCCGAAAGTCCCTGTTGATTCTCGTCCTTCACGGAAAACAAAACAATCGACGTCGACTCATTTGCTTCCAAAAACCTTCGATTTAAAAATATTCCCAAGATCCCAAAGACGTATTTCTGTTTTTTTTTTTTTATGCTAGAGCATACAGAAGGCTTTGATGCAGCCTCAGAACTGAAGAGAATGTTTAAAGCAATGGTAGTTATTTAAAAAACGGCCAGCAGGTGGCAACAGAGTATAAGAGATCAACCAGGGCCATGTTGTGAATAATGATGAAACTTAGCTATATTTTTATTCCGGATGAAAGAAGAGACTCTCATTTTTCTTTTGGTAGGTTCCATGTTTTTATTGCAATCGAACACAATCTACTGTGGGCCTTGCAAAATCAGTCCAGATCCGGTAAAACAGTCGGGAGCGAAGGGGATTGCTTCAGCGAAAATGGCTGCCAGTGAATGAGTTAATCACAATACGGTGTTTAGACTATTTGGGGTGCATTGAACACGTTACTGTCTGTACTGTAATTGTCTAAATCTCAAATTTGAGGTCAATCCCTCTGGGGGGAAAGGGGCGTGGCCACCTTCCTTGCAACCCTTATATCTCAGGAACTACCGGGTCAATCTTCACAAAACAGGTTTTGTGTGAAAGGATTCCAAATCTGTAGTCATTCGAGTCAAAAATATCCACCAGTAAACGAGTCTGAGCCAAAATGTGTTATTCGACGCCAAAATTTGATGCCACTGTGTAAACGAGTTGATTATGCGCAGTTTGCAACCTCAAAATGCTGCCAAATGCTGAGCCTGTCGTCATTCCAAGACGAACAATTGCACCATCCCAAAAGCTTTCGGTGCTTATTGTCGTGATTGTCTGCAACCAGACGATCACGTGGCTCAACTTCGCTCAACTTACTCGTGCCAAGAGGAGAATGTCCAGAAAGTCCAAGTTCCTTTTGGTCTGGATTCCTTCCGGCTCCTTCGCCTCCTTCAGGACTTCTTTTCTCTTTCTTATCACTTCCTCTTTGAAGAGACAAAGACAGAAACGATGTGTGGTTTTCACCAAGCAGATTTGGATTGGAATAAAACTCGGTGTACTTGTTGATAGTGACGGCACAACGCGAACTCTAAAATTTGAGGTCAATCGAAGCAGCGGCTTGGGAGTTACGGCCTGCCAAACGAGGGCATTTTGGTCAAAAGGGGGCGTGGCCACTCTTATCTCAGGAACGACTGGGTCAATCTTCACAAAAGTTTTTTTTTTTTTTTTTAAGGAAACCAACAAGGGTTCCAAATCTGCTCATCATTTAGACAATTGGTGCATATTTTAGTAACTTGACCTTTTGACCTATAATCTGACCTTGAAAATTGACCTTGTGGATCACGTCAAAGTTTTTTCTTGCAATGTAATCACTCACATGTTGTCTAAAAAATATAGTGCTGTCACTATTGAATATTTTTAGAATCTATCGATTATTCAATGTATTAATTGACTTAACGGATTTATTTGATTTTTTTTTTTCACTTTTGTTGAAAATCTAGATTTTTTTTTCTACAAAAAAAAAGTATATATATATATATATGTGTGTATATGTATATATATATATGTATATGTATTAAAAAAAAAAAAAACATTTATTAAATTTTTTTTAATTGATTTGTTGGATTTAAAAAAAAAAAAAAAAGGAGAGCAATGATGATGTCAAATCGAATGAACAATACTGAGCTCTCCTGTAAAAAAAAAAATAAAAGAAAATCTAGATTTTTTTTAACTGCACATTTAGTTTTGTGCATAAAGTTTGTGCTTAATTGCAAGTTAACTAGTGAAGTCATAAGATTTATTACAATTAAAAACTTTAATCACCTGACGCCCCGAATTTTTTATAATATTTTCTTTCTTTCTTTTTTTATTCATTCACTGCCGTTGACAGCTATAAATGTCAAAAAATCATTTGAACTAATTCTATCAGTTTAACATTTTTTTCCACTTTTGTTAACAAGAGTATGAATTTTTTATTGTACATTTAGAACATATAGAATTTGTGATTAATCGTGAGTTAACTAGTGAAGTCACGTGATTAATTACAATTTCAAAAAATTAATCGCCTTTTGCCCCTAATTTTTAATAATCGTTTTTTAAATGAATTTATGGCAGTGAATGAGTTTTCTTTTTTTCTAAACACAGAATTTCATTGAATACGCAATGAATATCTACACAATGAGTTTGTTTAAAATGGTCATTTTGTGTTTGTGTGTGATTTGCCGTGTGAGGACTCGTTTGTGACTGGACACCCGCAAGCTACTTTTGCCCCAATTTGAGCTCCGTTGTCAAAAGTGTTTACCAGTATGTCGGTGAGCCAGCTTGCAGAATCTCCTGAACCTGAAGCCGTGCGGGCTGAGGTAGAAAATGAGGTCGTTGTGGTAGGGAAAGGTCCGGAAGCGCAAGTTGATCAAATCGGTGAGCTGGTACACCGATTTGATGTACTCGTTTGTTCCGCTGAAAGCAGAAAAGCAAACGTTGACGTTTGTCACGTGCGGCGCTGGCGCCCGGCGCCGCACGTGACGCCCGGCGCCGACGTGACGCCCGACTCACCTCTCGGTTTGACAGTTGCTGTTGCAGCTGAACGCGCACTTCATGATGGTGTCCAGCGTCATCAGGCTGACGTGTTCAAAGAGCTCGAAGGACTCGCCGGTCCGCGAGTAACGCTCCCATTTGTCCTAGCGAGTCCACAGGTCCCATTTAAGCTTTTCTTGCTCAAAAATGAATTTGTATGCAATACGGAGTTGCAACATAGCCGATGATCTCGTGATCCTTACACGCCTGAGCCCTACATACCATAAGATGGTGCCAAAGCACTACTTTTGGAATAGGCAGGGCTTTGAAAACTCCTCTTTTCTCACGTTAACATAGTTCATTGGTACCAAATTGCCACAAGATGGCGCCAAAGTTCTGCTTTCTATTCAAATAAATTAAACTGTATTGACAAGTACTGATTTTTTTTTTTGGGGTGGGGGGGGGCTCATTCGCTAAAGTGCATTTAAATGTGACTTTTAGTTATAAGTTATAAAACATCCTTGCCAATGATTTCTCTCTCCCTGAAGGTTCAAAGTACTCGCTCGCTATACAAATACGCTAAACGAGTTGAGGATGTGCTCACACGCGACAAGTTGTCATTGCAGAGCTATAAACACAATCTGGGTCAAGATTTAGTATCAGACATCACAAGTATTGATTATTTTACACCACTACGAACATTCCCACTGTTGCTTCACATCAACGATTCAATATTGATTTCCATTTACAAGATTTGCACGGAGTTTTGAACGTGAAGTCGTTGTACGCTTTCATTCCACTTTTGTTTTGGTCTGTTAAACATCATCATAGTCCTTACCAACATGATCTGAGCTGATTGTGACATCAACTTAAGGTGCGATTTCAGCACGTCATAATGGAAACCCGGCGTCAGGAGCCTTCGGTGGAGGAACCACTTCTGACCGTGAGACACCAGCAAGCCGTCACCTGAGGACGCAAGTCAGATCACTAAATCTTTCGGGATGAATTAAAGAAGCAAATATTCATGTTATTTTAGATTTAGAAAACAGCAAAGAAACGCTACGGTTGATCAAAAATGACAAAAGCAAACTCCCTTCCTGGTCTTCTTCTGTTAAATGACATCTCTATGGTGTATAGCGCCACCTACAGCGGTGGAGTCGTCTCTCAATATTCGCAAAAGAAGGACAGCTGGAAACGAGCAGAAGTCGCCATATATTGTGTTTTGCAATCATACTTAACCATATTTACCGTTTCATATGTAGCTGTGGATGAAATATTGAACCCTTGTCATTTTTTTTATGCTAACGGCGCACAACTCGCCATTCATTTGATTGTGAGCAATTCCGGTCTTTTAATATTTTCTCGTAGGCCACGTCCTCTTTGCGTAGCAACGCGACTGACATCGTGCGCCGGGTTTCACGCCGTTCACTTGAATGAACCCGGCAAGGTGTGCAACGTTTTGCAAAGATTTGACCACAAGCTTCACAATTTCATCCGCGGGTGCAAATGACATTTGAAGTACGGTGAAGTATTGTAGCAAATATTTTTTGCAGGTCTCAAAACATGATGTTCTGAAAAAAAAAATCTTTCTGAAGAAACTTATACAGGGAGTTTTGGGAAGTATTTTTGTTATTGCACAACTTTGGGAACATGCTTTTTTTTTGGGTTGCATAACAATTGAGCTAATGCTAGCTAGCGCTTTCGTCTCAGTTTGAGCACTACGCATGTTTATAAAGAGAAAAACTATTTTGTGTGCAGAGAAATTGTTTTTTTTTTGTATCAAGTCATAAAAACGGGAACTGGATATACTCTAATTACTTTTGGCAGCAGGAGGGAAAAAAAGCTTGTCTTACCAATCCAGGTCTTGATGAATTTATATGCAAAATCATCTTTTGGCTCTGTAAGGTAAATAAGGAGACACAAAGTCACATGACATGAGATCATTAGATGATAGAATTCTTCTGAAAAACCTCCCATATTAAACGATAACACAATTTAACAGCATGCGACTGTGCTGCTTGCATCATCTGGAGCAGCTGGTGAGAAAAACAATTGTGTGAAATCCAAAACTCTGTAGCAATTGTTTGAAGTTGACCCGAGTAGAGATGTGCATGCGAATTTTGGTGACGGTTCAAAGCATGTTGGTATCTATAAGCTACGTTACGTTTAGCTTATATGTACATGAAGCCTACAGTCGTGCTCGAGTTTACATACCCTGAGAGAATGTAAACACAACTATATGATCTATAACTAGTAACAAATAAGACATAACAAAACTAAGAAAATATTTGTGTATGTCTTGAAATGATCGTGTGAAGAATTCCAAATTTAGACGGAGGAGAAAATGTGTGTTTGGCTGAGTCTGTTGGAAGTGTGCACTGAAATAATAATAAAAAAAAAAGAGAGTCATAATTTAAACATAACTAAAATGTTTTTCAGCGTTACGCAATTCTATTGGTCTCTTAACCTGGGTTGTAAAAGTATGTCTGGGCCTTCAGGTGGTTTTGCGGTCTCGCATGCTGACCTTCATGATTATCTGTTAGTAGAGAATGAAAATGCACGAGACACCTGTTGACGTCAGGATGCTTTTCACATAATCCGGATGGTGGATGTTTATGTAACACACACAGGGACCAAACCACAGGGGGAACGCGTAGGGATACTGCTCCCCCCATTTGACCATCTGGTCCAAGTCCGTCCCGTCTTGTTTGAACTGTGAAACAAAACACACGAGAGAGTGAGAGAGAGAGAGAGAGAGAGAGAGAGAGAGCGAACAAGCATGACCAACAAGTGTCGTGCCTGCAAAAGCGTTTGACTTGCACGAGACTGACTGCGCGCGCGTCATCTTCTGTTCCTTACCTGCAAGACATGCCCAAAGAACCAGTGGCCCGGCGGTCCCGTGAACGCCTCAAAGTTTCGAATGGCATCTCTCCTCTGAATTAGGATCACGACCAGTTTGTAGACGACGGCGACGAGGCACAGCAGAGCAAGCGAGTATTGCACGGAGCAGCACGACGGCAGCCCGAGAGCAACGCTGAGCGACATGTTTGATTGCAAGGGCAACGAAGACGAGAAGAAAGAAAAGCGCCACTAACTTGTGCAGTTGAATTCGCTGGCAAGGCGACGTGACGTCATTGCAGCGCACACCGCGGTGGGCGGGGGTTGAGCAGAAATTAATAATGTACTCGCGGACGGCATTGTTCGCTTAGCTTAAAGTCGCATGGATGTTTGCTAGCGCTATATTTTCATACTTGGCTGACTGACCAAAGTGTTTTAAGTCGCGCCCAATTCACGCACTCTCGCGCGTTACTTGACTTCTTCCTCCAGGTGGCACCAGTGCGTCCAAGAATGGCTCAGCTGCTTAGATTACGTCAGGCAGAAGCGTATCAAAGCTGCAAAACAGCAGCAATAAAAAAAACGAGTCAAGATAAAGAAAATGTATCATATGCGCAGTGGCAGAGGCAGTAAAGAAATGAGCATAAAGTGGAAGGAACTTTTGCAAAGTGGTTAATAAAAGACAATTGTAATCCAAGATCTTTTGTTTGTGTAAATTTCATTTAATACATTGTTGTTGTTGTTTGGATTTGTACACCAGAGCAAAAGCCAGAGCCAAACTGTAGTTTGCAAACCATCGCAAAACACAGAAAGTGATACAGCACATAATATTATTTCAATTTTCAGAATTACCAGTAGGTAGCGGAAATGCACCATTTCATTGTTTGCCAATCGTCTATAGACTATATGCCACGGAGGAGGCGGGACTTCCGACTTTTTAACCCATCAACTTTATGTCCGTTTCCGGCCGCGTCCCAGTATTTGCTGCTTCCGCCTTTGTGCCCCTCGGTTGCATGTTCCTGTCGACGGGTGCGAGGCTGCGAGTGTGCAGTGTCTGTCTCAATTTACGAAGCATTTCAGATAGCCGAGACGCCCTCCCGCCGATGAGCGGGGGAGCAGGGGTGGGGGTACGAGTGTTGGAACCCGGAAGTCCGTGGCATCTACTCTATTATTCACAAGAAGAAGAGCAGTAACAAGAAGTACAGTAGTGGGTAGCGAAAAAGCACAACTTTTACTGTAGTTTGTTTACTAATGTCTTCTATAGCTTCCCAGACAAACCTGCTCTATTTTATTTGCCGCGTATTCAAACATTTTAGCCACCGTCCAAGTTAACGAGCTGCTAGTTAGCGTGCTAGCTGCTATTTAGCTCGCTAGGTTACAACGCTCTACATCGATTGAATGAACAGACCCGCGAATATCCCCCATCTGGTCTGGTGCCTTTATGTCTTGAATAACAAGTCGCGACATTTAAAAGTGTGATTAACAGGACGTTGTTTGGATGACTCAACTCTCGAACGCGGTGACATTTCTCGATAGCTAACAAAGCTACACAAAGTCGACCGCGAGGCCTACTGGATCCTCGCGGTTTCTTGCGGAGGCTAAACCGAGCCTCATCGACGGACAGCGGCTGTCTTTGCCGGTGACCTTCAGCAGCTGGAGCTTCGAAAAGTCAAAGGTGACTCACCACTGTTTTTCTGCTAACTTTGACTGATTCTTTACTTAAAAATGTTGTTTCATAATTTATAGAGATTAATTGCAAGCCGTTCCCGAAAAGAGATGGAGGCTCCCCCAGTCACTGTGATGCCCGTTACCGGCGGCACCATCAACATGATGGAGTATCTTTTGCAAGGCAAGTTCCATTCACAGAGCAAACACAAATTTGACGTAGACACTTGAAGACCTGAAATACGAACAGCTCTTACACCATGGTTAAATCGATAGAGCCTTACTACCCGCTCAGTACACAAACAAAAACGTTGTTTGAGGTCACAATACCAATTACATTTCCTTTATTTAGGCACATATTAAAAATACTTATAAACACAATGAAACAAATGTAGTTGTAACACATTTGGGTAAAAAAAAAAAAAAATCCCATGAAAACGTCAAAAAACCCTCAAGACCTTGACTAGCAGGGCTCCCCCTAGGTCCATTTTTAAGAGCAGTCAGAGCAAACAAACATAAGCACTCAAAGCTAACGAACATAAGATGGGAAGCAAATGCAAAACCAGTGCAAATCAAGGTACATCAATTATTATGGTGTAGCTTCAATGTTGTAAGCCTTTATTTCAGCTATGGCTTTATCATCGATATATTGTGTATAATTCTCATTCGAGATGTTTGCACACTCAATGTACAAAGCAAAAACAACTGAACCACTGTGGACAATCTTAAGATAGTAAACGGCATTTGAAGGCAGTGCCAGTATGTAGTAAGCCCATTTAAGTGCCGATATGTCACACATTACGCAGATCACTCACAAGGGCCTTTTTGGCCATAAAAATAATCGAAGATAACTGGAGCCTTTTCTCACGCGGTGGGCTTGCACACTAAAAGGGTTTCAAACTTGGGACAGGTGTGCCTTGGGAACATCGAAAGGAGAGGAATCCTTGTTCGAGAACAGGAAGTGTTACCACAAGTACTGAAACATTGAGCATTTTGATGTGTGGGGGTCATATTAAGTGTTTTGGAGATGTTATACTGTCTAATAAATAAATAAATAAAATTTGCACTTAAACAGCAAGTTTTTTATTTTTATATCTACTCATCATAGGGCTGGGCAATATGGGGTCCCACAAAAATTGTTCCATTTTGATCATTATTGTTTTAATGTGTTTTTTAAAGCATGTGTATTGACAACCAGAGTGCTTCGACATTTTATTAACGTGAAGTACTGTAAATAAATAAAAAATTAAGAAAAAATAATACTTTGAAGGGAAAATAACATTATGGTGTAATAAGTTGCAATGTCTAACTTTGACCAGCAGAGGATGATGTTTGCTGCCTTACCAGAGGCTTGGATTGTAGCATTGAGATGGCAAACGTTATGAATATTTTTGTGTTTTACAAATAAATGAAATAAAAATGGAGACAAATGTTTTTTTGCGCCACGCAAGCATATCAGGAAAGGGTCCGCTCTGATTGCTTGCCCTGTTTGAGTGAGCCAATTCGCTCACAGCCGATCACCGTGCTCGAGCTGCAATTGATTGCGATCACCAACCGGGCCTAGCCGTGTGTCATTGAGAACCGCGTTGTTTATCTGACTTCAGGAAGTGTGTTGGACCAGGCCCTGGAAAGCCTTTTGCATCGCCTGCGAGGCCTTTGCGACAACATGGAACCTTCCACCTTCACGGACCACGAGCTGGTTTATCTGCTGAAAGGCCAACAAGGTAACCCTTTTATCCTGCGGGCCCGACGCTCCCTCTCGCAGCCGGCGGCCCCGTGGCACTTGCGCTACCTGGGCCAGCCGGAGGTGGGGGACAAGAGCCGGCACGCGCTGGTGCGCAACTGCGTGGACGTGGCCGCCTCGCACAGCTTGCCCGACTTCCTCAACGAGATGGGCTTCCGCATGGACCACGAGTTTGTGGCCAATGGGCACATTTTCCGCAAAGGCGCCATGAAAGTGGTGGTCAGCAAGCTGTCGCGGATCCTGGTCCCGGGGAACACGGACAACACGGAGCGTCTGTCGCTGTCTTACTTGGTGGAGCTGAGCGTGTTGGCGCCCGCCGGCCAGGACACCGTGTCGGAGGACATGCGCTCTTTTGCTGAGCAGCTCAAACCTCTGGTTCACCTGGAGAAGATTGACCCCAGCAAACAGAGACACTGAAGGACCTCCCCCGCGTCCTCACGGACATGCGAGATCTCACGTTTATTTTTCCGTGTTAACACCAAATGAAATAGACGTCACGATTGACCTAACCCTGTCGTCCGTTTGCTTTATTTAAGGGAGCCACTTAAGAAACAAACCAAAACATTCACACCGTTGAGATGTTCATCACTACCTAGGCAGTACCTAGGAAAAAAAATGGTATCACTGATTTACAGCGTATTTCATACACAACGTAACTCAATATGTCACATACTGTCATTAAAGTTTTGAAAGCAGCTAGTACAAACGTAAAGAGATTTAAAAGCAAAGTTTTAAAAAAAAAGCTTAATAAAAAAGCGTACGGTGCAACATTTTCAAAAACATGAAAACCCTATGAGAAAAGCATTTACACATTATTGGGATGTCTAGAATTCCTAATGATATTATTCACTCCGAGAATTAAAAAACTAAAAAAATAAGCGAATTGGGGCACCGTACAAGTACAGACTAGTAAGAATTATGTTAAAGGGTGATTTTTTTTTTATATATACTTATTATGTGTGGGAGTGTGTTGTCACATGATTTTCAAGGCAATACAAATCACTAAACATACAAATAATGAAATCCAAATGATATCATTATTATTCAACTAAGTGTGAAATGTGGGCCTGCTTGATTAAACACAAAAGTGCTGCATTATTGTATTTGTGCAGAACATTTTATTGTTCCGCCACCTAATATATATTGCTGGCGTACTGTAGATGAACAAAGATAGAATTCAACGAACCTTGTTGCAGCCAAACATCTTTATTGATCTGTAAACATTTGTTGCTACGACCGCGATTGCAATTTTCATGGGCATGTCCTTCTTCACACACTAGGGGTCACTGTTGCTCCTCAGTGCGAGACTGGCCTCCTAATTGCTCTGCTTGACTCACCACCACAGATCATCTACAGGAGGTTTGGTTGCCATGGAAATAATTAGCTGCGAGATCCGTACACCCCCCTCCCCCACCCCCACACTCTAATTAGCTTTCTCAATTGCTTAATGATACATAGACCTGTGAAAGGCTTTCTTTCTTCCCCTCAACAAAAGCATTGATTTTCCCTCCCCTCTCCGCTCATTTCTACTGTTAACCCATTAGTGCCTCTTTCATGGGAACTTGAGCTGCGACGGTTCCACATGAAAGCTGCGTGCGCATCTGCCTCAGGTTCTTCCCACTTCACGCTGCGCTCCAAATTGGCCTCGCCCGCCTGCCCGCCAGTGTGTCAACATTATGGCCAATCCGCAGCGCGGCCACTCAAGTAACTAATGCACATCCTGTCAGTTGACATAATAATGCGGCCAATAAGACACTGAGTGCCTCTAATAATATCCGTCCATCCAAAAGATGCATTTGCCATGTAAAGTGTCAGGAGGGCGCACTCGGCGACCCTCGTCTGTCCCTACGTGTTGACCTACCTGCAAATCACAGGTGATGAGGGCAAATTCGTTGAGGTGGAAACCTGTGCTGAGGCTGTGGCCGGCGCACACATCGGATGCACGTTCAACATGTTAAGTGTGTCGCAGGCCGCAAAATGAGTTAGGTCACGACAATCTAACAAGATGCGATGCAAGAACGGAGCCTGAGGTGTTCTAGTGACTAAGTCAGACTTGTCGGGAGGATGCGGCACGTTTTCACACTACTGCAAATTATTGCCATGGAAAGAAATTTACAGACAAATACTCAGGAATGGGCTTAGTGCACATTTCACTGCAGTTGTAATTAAATTGCAATTCAAAGCAACATGTTTGCCATCTAATGAAGAATTCCACAAGTGTGTTTTGTCTTTCCTTTGACTTTTGGTGTTTAATTTACGATAGCCAGAGAATCCAAAACGGATTTTTTTTTCGACAGGGAAAACTGTCTGGCTGCTCATTGCAACATGAGCGATGCAATTAAATATGACTTAAATATGGACATTATTTTTCCCAAGCAGATGCTAACATAAACATGAATTTATTATTCCACTAGGTGGCAGTATTGCACACACTGCAAGCACCCGTCAGGATTCTTCGCTGGGTGAGTACTTTTGCGTTATTTTTATTTTGATATGACAACTAGTTTTTATGACGGCCACTCGTTTTGCTGGGATTGAGAATTGGAATTAATTTGCAGATGTGAGACGCTTGTTTGGACTTTTCTGCCATTTTCGCGTGGACGCCGCCGTCTTACATCCCTTATACTCTGCCACAATACATTTATATAAAATGAAAATACATTTTCAGTTAACGTGACTCCAAATAATTACTTTCACACCGTAGCAAACAACCAACATGGCCAAGAAGTCTTTATCACAGTCACGTTTTCATGAAATAATTACCCAAAACATTCATAGAACAAACCAAAGTTAAGCTCAGCAAAACTTTTGTACTTGTAGACTCGTATTATGAGTGGTTTTGTTGTTCATGTGTCTCCGTGTATTGAGATTGCTTGAAATACAGATTTTATCGTGGCATCATTTTGAACAAATTCACCATACAGAAATTAATGATGGGGGTAAAAAACATGTTAGTGTTTAAAACTTCCCTAAACGCAGAATTGTTGATGGCGATCTTGGCTGTGTCTTGTACCTAATGATGTGGCTGCTGAATGCATGTGATGCGTCAAGATGACAGCCAGTGATTCCAGATCATGTGGTGGATGTTTTTTCCAGCAAGCCGAGGGACCGAAGCACGATGTTTCAGCTCGGACTGAATTATGCATTAAAGAGGCAGATGCCTCCTTGCCGAAGGCTTTCCATGTCCGGCATGGGTACTCTCCACTTTCCTGGCTTTCTTCCACTTAAACTTGTGTTTAGCACAGTGCTCTTTGGTGATGAGCCGCATGCGCTCCCTCTGCACCTCCACTCCACATCGCCTGGAGAACGCAGGCAGGCAGGCCTTGCCGGGCTAATCAGTGTCTTGGCATCAGGCCTACTCGGCTATTGTGGATGCAGCCAACCACTGACATGCGCGAGCGAGGCCTTCAACTCCTTGCCAGAGGCAATATGTGCCGCATGCTTTATTTGGAGGAACTCTGACTTGTAAAGTGGCACTCTGTCAATACGCACACGCCACAATATTGATAAGGCTCCGGTTATCTTGATCGGTTGTTTAGGTTCAATGCCGTCCACGTATTTGCCGTTGAGATGTTGTTATTGTGGTCATTTGTGGAACTGATGTTGACATGATTCTTGTAGCTAGTGCTACATCTCCACAACTATAGGGACAGCTAAGTTGAGCAATTTCATGGATAGTCAACTCCCGTACGCATATCTCGATCTAAACCGCCGCACGCGGACAACGTCATGACACAAATAAACGTAATTTCTGCTTCTTACGTTCTGCAGTCAATAAAATACATTATATTCGTGTCACTTACTACACTATCAAAGTAGCCAGTTTCCTCCTCGCTCCAAAATGTGGTTCTGTGCTTCGTTGCCATGTTTGTTTACAACAGACACACAAACTTGTATATGTGTGCGTTTATACACGCTGTGGCTTTTTCGTCGTAGGGGCTGAAAATAACGTGAAAATGCCACTGAAAAAATCGATGTACTCAAGTCAGGCTTGCTTAGTGAGTGGCAACGTAAGATGGCCGCCACACATATAAGTCGTTCTTGTACTCAAAAAGACCAAGATTCCTTATGAATAGAGCATGCACAGAACACAGACCAATATTCCGTTCATAGGAGGTAACCCGATCACGTTTATATGACAAAATATTCAAGGTAGGAAATTGGTAACCCGCGGGTCTTATTTGGATTTTTGCGTGTGTTTACATGGCCTATCGAAACCCGTTGCTGCCAACATTTGGTTTCTAAAAGACATAAACATACATAGTCCATGTATGTCTCGTATTTTTCATGTTAATATCTATTTGAATTGAGTGTATGAAGATACAAAACCTTTAAGCAATCTCATTATAATAATCCACATCTACTATCCAATGGCCGCTATCTCTTAAATTTTGAATCTTAATCCAATTATGCTGGCTCGGATGGCAACGGGAGGGTTTGGATTGACTCTCTGCTTTTTAGGGGTGGGGGTCCTTGGGCATTTACATATTAAATATAATTAATTGGCTAAGGCAGATAGTGCTAATTAATCACATTTTGTAAGACCTAAGAAACAGGCAGAGGAGTCATTACCTGCGTGCGCCTTTTTCTTTCCATTTCACCACGCTCTTAATTAAAACTCTTGGCAGCCATTGTCTTTGTTGTCGCCCAGGCTAAATATGCCAAGTTGGCAGCGCCGATGACAAGACGCCACGTAGAAGGCATGATGGCGCTCGGGGCAGGAAGTCTTTAAGTCGGGCGGCGTGGGGCCAGCGCCGCCAGGGGGCCGAAATCCAGCTTCACCTTGGAAGGAACGTCTCCAACTGTTGGCTTGGGTTTGAGCCCTCTCCTTCCTGTGTCATTGGCAGCCCATATGCTTGTTAGCCAGTGTGGCTTGTGTGCTGGGAAGGCAGAAACCGCCATGGGAAAGAAGAGGGAGGGAGGGTGCGGCATGGGGATGGGGGGGGGGGGGGGTCTTGGGCTTCTAGACATGCAACTCCCCAGAGTGATCTTGTGGCTTCTTTGGCGTCCTTTTATTGCAATCTCAGTGGGGAGCTTTGCCGATATTACACAACATTGCGAAGCTGCTCAAGTTTAAACCAGGGTGGGCTTAGCTTAGCTTCCCTGAGCCATGCGGAAAACAATTCCAGAGCTCTTTTTCCAGGGTGCTAATTGACAGGCGCAAAATGTGCGCCTGGTTGCTGCTGCCGCTTCCTCGCTTGTGGCCGGCCGAGGTGATTACCGCTGCGAGGAACGCGCTGTTCCAGGATCAGCCGCACGCAGCCGGCCACCACGCTTGTGGAATGTCTGGTATGGGGACAATGTCGTTTAAAAACAAAAAACTCTCACGGGTTCGATCGTCTTGGTTTCTGACTCAGTTGCTCGACTCTGACACGATTTTTGGCTCTTGTCACTCATTCTTACCCGAAGAAGAAAAGTCGACTCGACCACTTTGGGTGAAATGAACCACGCGAGCGTAGCCGAGCTGAAGGTTGTTGCTTAAAACATCCAGCGTCTGTCCGGCTCAAGTGTCCGTCTGACATGAGGTACGTGCTGGCAGTGTTGTGCACGCTTTGCATGCACAAGGCACGTTGGCACGCACACACAAAATGCTGGTTCTGATGTGGCTAGCGCGGTGCTCGGAAAATGCTTCGCATCCTGGCAAATGTGCTGCGGAGGCCTCGCCACAGCTCCTCCCACCCTCACGCACAATGCGACACGCCCACTCAAGCATGTCCTCTGGTTGCAGGTTCCAGTCCCGTTTGTGCGGGGAGGCTAAGGTGCAAGGATATTGTCGACTGTCCATTCCATTGACGCCAACGGGGCTAGTGCACGGGGTTAAAAATACGTTTGGGAAATGTCATCTTGAGCCCCAAGTTTGCGTGGCGCTGCGTCACGACAGCCAGCCGGCGTCAAGAATTGACCGCATCACGCATAACGTTCTAGAGTTGTTGAACCGAACAATGGAGGAGAAAATAATCGTCACGGTGGAACATTTTGATAACTCCTGCTGCTGATCCCGGGAGCGCACCAAAAAAGAACGGGAATGGAGGGCTAATAATGGTGAGCTAGCAAGTTGACGTATCTGGTAAGTATATTTCTTTATGTTTCTCGTCTATTTATAGTACTTGGAGGTGCAAACGAAGCGAATTCATGTTCAACTGCTGCAGTTCAACTTCACATCCGATGCGACGAATGCCGCTTTGAGCTACGTTAGCCAGCCGACATCCCGTGAGCCGTGTACGACGCGCAAACAAAACTTCAGCGCCGTAGAATTCTCACGACATTGCCACTTTATTTTCAAAACTTTGCCACTTTTTACTTACAACAACTTCTGACTAGTCTCATTCGATTATGATTTATTTAAAATAGCTCATTTTTATTCTTGGTTTGTTACGTCTTTGTTCATGTAATGTTGACACTTTTTTCATGTAACTTTACAATTTTATTTTCGTAATGCTGCGCCAAAAACTACTTACGGTTATCATCTGATTGATTTATAATTTTGCGATTGTAATTATTCTTGGGCTGTTATGTCTTGCGTAACATTTAAGACTTTATCCTATTGTACTTGCTACAAACTACTTATGACTTCATCATCACGACTTGTTTCTCTTAATAGCACAACTTTATTCTTGTTGTCAGGTCTTTATTCACGTAACAATGCATCTTTATCCGTGTAACTTTATTCTTGCAACTCTTCCGCTTTAGTCTAAAAAATATAACTAATGGCGACTATTTTCGTCATGATTATTTTTTCATAATAGGACGACTTCATACTTGTATTGTGAGAACTGCAGTCTTGTAAATTTGCGAGTTTTTCCTGTTGCCATATGTTTATTTACGATTAGCATTTAAGATAGCTAGCGATTAGCATCCAAACTAGCGATTTGCTCACAAACGTTAGCATGCTAGCATAGCCTACAGTATTTTTTTTATTGGACAGCAGACAAGTGTGGCACGGCATTTTCTTGTATTTTATTTTACAGCAGCATGTAAATGTTTTTATGCTTGATGTTGCAGTTTTACACCTTTGAGTCAGCTCTACGATGAATAAAAGTGCACCAATCATCAACAGGTGTTAATGAAGGGAAGTATCTGTCTGGCTATCGTGAGGACATAGCAAGGGTAGAATAGGATTTTAAGAATAGCAAGAAAAACGTCAAATGAAAAATACTCTTTTTTATGGAAACGCCTACTGGAACGTGCACGTTGCAGTAGTAAATCACAACAGGTGCAAATCTTTACAAAAGATTCACACCAGCATCCACCGACACTCTTCATCATTAGTTCCACTTGCACAATCGAATCATGTCCAATGCAAGAGCTGCATCCAAAATTTACAAAGATAATAATAACCATCATTAGTTCTGATAGTGTCAATGATAACTGATAGCATGTTGATTAGGTGTACCTAATGTTGTGGTGACTGAGCGTGTGTGTGTGTGTTGTGTGCGCGTGTGTGTGTGTGCATGCGTCAAAGTGTGTGTGAAAATGGGTCTGGCTGTAAAGTTCATGAATAAGTAATAAGCTTCCCTGCAGCAAGCAGCAACATAACAGGTGTGAGTGTGCGCGAAATGCGTGGCAGACTGCAAAATAGCCCGGGCCAATCTTTCTGGGTGATTAAAGGTAAAAAGCCACCGAGCAGGATTAGGGCCACAAATAGAATTGTGTTAATATTCACAATTGGGGTTGCAACACAGTTTCCCCCCAAACAAGTCACATTTGACATCACCAAACAGAAATGACAAAATGCCATCTAATGAAAGCACATTTCTAAACGTTAGGATCCTTTTCAGAGCAGGTACGCAAAACGGATCATTTCCAGTTGCATACCTGCTGATCTCTCGTGGTACCCACGGTTGGGAATTGCTGCACTTGCTAACAACCACGTTTTTATTTATGTAACAATATTATCTTTCATTTTCAGATTGTTTTTGCAACTGTTCGACGGCCCTTGTAACGTTACAAATGTATTCTAATCACACTTATAACTTTAGTCTTGGGACTGTTCTTGTAATTTTACAGCGTTCTGACTTTATTCTCCCGTCGCTGTTTTTAGTCTTATATCATTACAAAGATTTTTCTCGTAATTTTGCCGTCATTCTCGTCACCTTAGTGCAATATGAGGAGTTACAGTATCTTGTATCACTCACTCCTTCATTGTGGACCCCCCCCCCCCCCTCCAGAAAAAGGCCTGTATAGATAGGGAGCACCTGTGGCTGCAGTTGGCCGGGGTGCAGGCGGATGATGGGATTGAGGCCCTCGCTCAACCAAGCAGCATTTCACACAGACCGAGAGCATTGCATGGATTTCTCATCATCAAGCGTTTTATTTCCTGTGTGGCGGACATTTAATTTGGTTAAAGACCCCATTTCACCTCACTTCCCCCGGATTAAAAATCTAGGGTTACCTAATCTCTCCTAATCTGAGCTAAATCTGTCTAATCGCCATAGAAAATTACACTCACTGAGGTATAGCTGCCAAATAATCAGCTGAGGTGCAACCTGCGCTCCCCCCCCCCCCCCCAGTGGAGGACATTTGGACGCGACACACGCATGCAGTCACGCAAATCCCCTCACTGCATTGTAGTATTTTCTCCCCCATTTGCTCGTGCATGCATGAGTGGAATTGTGCACAAATTCCACCTCTCGTGTATTCTTTTTTTTTTTTTTTTTTTTGAATCACGGCTGGGCGTGGAATCTGGCACACACAAAGCGACGCTGCGCCAGAACGAACACTCACTCACCAGGATTTTTTTTTTTGGATTGAAGGATTGTGGAGCCTCAAATTGAAGGAGGAGGAGAGAGAGAGAGAGAGAGATGGAAGGAGGGGAGAGTCGGGGGTCTCAATGTGATCACGATGGGGAGTGTATTGATTTGCTGAGCGCACTCCACAATTGGCAGCATCTCTCGCCTCGCACTCCAACGGCCGCACGGCGCGCGCGTCACATCCTCGCCTTGGTGGAGAACATGTGTGTCATCTGAGCAGGAGGACAGCGATTCATTGACATTTTTTTTTTCTTTCAAATTGGCAAGCGGATGACTGTTTTTTTTGTTGTTGTTGCTTGGGAATCCGGCGCCTCGTCACGCCTCTTTATTCGAATTGCAGACACTTGCGCGCCCGCCGCCGACTTGCTTCATCGGAAAGATTGAATAATTCACGCTACAATCACGCCTCGTCGCCCCCGCCCTCCCCCGGGTGATCCTTGGCTGCCTTTCTCCGTACCTTCCCGGTGTCTCCTCGGTGGATTTATCGAGCGTTCAAGCTGCGCACGCATCTCGAATATCATCTGTTGCTGCCGCCGCCGTTACCGGAGGAGAACCGATCCCGGCATCTGCCATGTGCCGAGCCTGATCCGAAAGGAGCTTTTCTTGGACGTTTTGGGGCTAACATGGACGAGAAGGTGTTGTTACTTTTATTGCTGCTGCTGTCCTTACACGCGATGTTGCTCCCGCTGCTGTGATTCGATTCATCATGATCCGTCTATGCCGACGACCCCCCTCCCTCATTGATCCGTAAGTTTAATAGCCGCGTGAGCATTTCGGCGTCAAGTGATCCGGCGAGACGCGCACGCGGTGCATGGGAGAAAAGCATCGCTTACAAATCATTGTTTAGAAATCACACACACAATAAGGTGGATGTATCCCCCACCCCACCCCGCGCCAGCCCCGCAGCTTTGATTTCTCCCCACTTTGCACGCAAATGTTGATGATGGAGGACGACGAACTGGACGCTCATCAGGTTGATTCGGATTTCGAGCCGCAAAGCCGGCCTCGCTCGTGCACCTGGCCGCTGCCCTGCCCGGAGGATTTCCCCGAGGTCGGCGGGGGGCTCCCGCTGGCCGCCATCAAGGTGGAGCCGGAGGACGTGCCGGCGTGCCGAGCCGGGCTGCTGGCGGGCGGCGCGCCGGGCGAGCTCAAGCATCCGGCCGGCGCGCCGGTGGCGGCCGCCGTCGCCTCGCACCCGTGCCTGGACGCCGGCGGACCGCTGCGCAAAGCCAAGTCGTCTCGGCGGAACGCGTGGGGGAACCAGTCGTACGCGGACCTCATCACGCGCGCCATCGAGAGCACCCCGGAGAAGAGGCTGACGCTGTCGCAGATCTACGACTGGATGGTCCGCTACGTGCCCTATTTCAAGGATAAAGGCGACAGCAACAGCTCGGCCGGATGGAAGGTGAGACGCCGGCCAGCGAGCGCGCGCAAAATGCACCTGCGCTGCATGCACACATGCAGGTACCGTTCGGTCGCCGAGCCTTTGTTCGGCTTCCGCCAAGCAACGTGGGAGAGAGAGAGAGAGAGAAAAAGAGCGAGAGCTTTGAGTGCAAGTGAGCTCGTCCCGCTTCATTTCGGCCGCCAATCATTCGAATAGATCATCGATGGCATGATTGAGTCGCCGCTTGCGGCGTGTAACGAGCCTGCATGGCAGCCGGCAGTAGCGCACCGAACAGCCCTTTTCATTTATATGGCCTGCCCGTCACTTCAAGTAGAACAAGTCCATTAGTGCGCCTTAAGTGATAAGTGTGGCACGAGGGCATATCGGACACTGGGATTGAAATAACCTTTGATAGTATCGAAGAGTCGATTTCACTTTGTTGTTGTACAGCTGACAATGTCAACTGTGGCCATTTGAAGCCCTTTGAGACTCTTTTGTGATTAAGGGCTAAACTTGACTTGCTTCAGTGACAAGCTTACTATTAATTAGGTGTAACATGGCCTCAGATCCTGAGCAAAAAAAAAAAAAAAAAAAGCTTTGAAAGAGTCTGAGATGCTGATTGGGGGGCATTTTTGCTCCCTAAGGTCAAACCTGCATGAATTTAAACAACTTTCACGACCACAAATTAAAGGTTGCTAAATTGAAGTTCCAAGGGGAGCAACATAATGTTGTATTTTGGTACTTTTTGGGCTACAGTCAATCTTATGATACATTTTTGGGGGCAGGTGCAGCTCAAGACAAAAATGATCCATACATGATTTTTTTTTTGTAGCCTTTTCATGCACGACTTATGATAAACCATCAAGATTCTTTAAGGATTTTTGTAAGCAATTTTTGATTGGCCGACCAAGTAAGAAAAGTAATTAATTACTTAGATAACTATTTCAAAGATGAAACAGAGGGGGGGGGGGGGGGGTGTCTATACTATAGTGGAAAGATAAAGTCTGCACACCCCTGTTCAAATGCCAGATTTTTGTGGTATCCAAAAATGATAATCTCGCAAGCCACATTGATAATTGTGATTGACGCAAGGGAGTTCTGCACAAGATCAATCTGGGACGGAAGGTGGAACTTGCTGTACAACACTTCCGGCTGATTGGACGATGCGGCATCTTGTGCACGTTTGATGGATTCAAGATGGATTCTCATCGTATTTGTGAACAAATATCACCAGAATTCAACTTGCTGGCAAGATTACAAAAATGAGACCAAGATAAATCCTTAAAACCTTTTCCCACCGTTACCTAAAGTTAACCTAAAACCTGCAATGTCAAAAATGAGGAGTACAAATAAACAAGTGAAACAGCATGACTGCATAAGTGCACACACCCTCTTTTAAATGGCACGTGTTCACAATTAAGCAATCGTATTGACATTTTTGTTAACTGGGGGTCAGTTCACACCTGTCGCCGTTCCAAGTTCCTCCGATGAAGCCCAAATAAATGAAGGTGGGACCAAACTCAAGAATTTCCCTCAAATGTTTGAAATCTTTGTGTGGAATTGACAGCACAGAGTCATTTCTTGTTATGATGTACTTGAGCACTACTTGAGTGCACGCGCACGTGCACATGCCTGGATGCGACACTTGATATTTTTTGTGCCAATTGGCAAGATGCCTCTTTCAATACAATCTTGATTTAAATCGATAGCAAATCTCTATAAAGATGCGAGTCATTGGGGTGTGAAAGAGCACATCGAAAGAGTCTTAAGAAGAAATGTTGCAAATGTGTTTGTAGGATTCAACTGGCTCTCAAATACGTTTGGAACACGCTGTACCTTTTTGCCCTGCTCAGGTATACAAAGTGTTACCTTGGTGTCCACTAATGAGTCCCGTGAGGTGCGTTTAGTCAGGACGTTCCCTTGAGGGTTTCCACTGTTGTGACAGTGATGCGCATGCACGTCAAAGTTGATCGTTAGTGTTTCACGTGACACGGTCGGAGGAGGCCGATCACGTTGGCCGATCACGTCGGCCGATCACGTCGGCCGATCACGTCGGCCTCTCCGAGCCACGGGGAGTCCGCACTTGTAAGCGGGGTCACCGGGTCAGCTGCCCGCACTGTGCAAATATTCAAAAGGATGACGAGAACTGAGCACATACTGGCTGGGAGCCTAGAATAGCCCCCCCGCCCCCCGCCCCCCGCCCCGGCTCTTTTTATACCCCCCCAACCCACAGACATATGCCCGTGTTATCACCCTGCTCGCCCCTCAGCGTGACCGTTTGAGCAGACGCGAGAGAGGAAGCGCCTGCGAAAGACGTCTCACCTTCCCTTCCCGCTTTTCGCCACATTTGCATGTGAATGGCGTCGCCTTCCTTTCCGTGGCCACGCGTGAGAGCGCGCACGGCCAAGGCCGGTCCGTGGGCGCATTGTCGGGATTGCTGTCAAATACTTGACACGATATCCCGGTTTTGGAGGATATCCTTGACTACAAAGCGGGATTTAGCGCCGGCCGCCTCCTCTCTTCTCTAATCTCATTTATTGAACATGTATTCAAATGGCCATTGCTAAATTTATCGCATGGAGCTGTCACGTCGTGCCGTTACGACATCTTCGAGGCGTGTCACGCAAACCGTAGAATCGCACCGCGGCCATTCATTTCTTCCCTCTCTCTCTCTCTCGCCCTCCCCTGTAGAGGGATTTGCCTTTTTGACGAAACTTGTGCCGTGTTGCATAAGCGCTCAACTCCGTCACCGCTTCAGTCCAGACGACGCGCACCTGACTGACATTTTAATCCGGCCCCATTAAAGTGAACTCCGCTGAGGCACACGTCCAGGTAGACTTCGGGCCTACGACGCGGGCGACTTCGTCAACCGACCGCACAGGCCGACCTCTTGACCTTGTAACACCCTCTAATCTAATCATTTCCTGAAAATGGAAGAACATTTGCACTTAAGAGCCAACAATGTCATCGTTTCACCATTAATGTCATGTAACAAATGACACTGTAGGGATGTAAACAATATCCAAACGTCACGATTCAATAAATATCACGATATGAACCTCACGATGCGTACGATAATGATCACAATATTGTTGGGAGGTTGGTGATATTCAAAATAAATAATTAAGTACCTGCATAATAACTCACAATATTGTAACCCCCCCCCCAAAAAAAGGCTCATATTAAAAAAAACGAACCAATTTTGTGTTTTTGTATATAACATCTGTAACAAAGAAATAGTCTTGGTCATGTGCTCCGATTGGCTCAGAAAGAATCGATGTCGTTCTCAATGCTGTCTTCAGCTCAAGCAGGCGAAAAAGTTCTTTTTGATGGAGATGTTGACAAATATTTGCTGGTATGACGGATTGATGGCAGTGATAACCGTCAACGTGGCCAAAACAGTCCTAATTAAAATGAAACGGCACTAATAAACTAACCAGCAGAGGGTGCTAGAACTGCACAAATGGAATATAGCCTCGCCTTTTTAACAGACGCGCCGCTTTTAATATTGTGATACTGCAGTTATGGTTACATCCTTATTATCCTTACATTATTAGGGCTTTATGACATTTTCATGCGGGTCTTTTTTTTTCTCTCCTAAAACTGGTCATGTAAAACTTGATATGTGACATTTTCCGTCCAAAGTTCTACAATTTGTCTTTAGAGAATCTGAGACTGTTATAATGCAGTTACAGCAAAAATCGGAGTGTTAAAATGTTGGTGTTAAATTTCTCAGAATTGATTTAAATCCCTGAAGTGTATTTTTAACCTTGTTTGATTTAAATGGAGGTCAATGTTGGAGTTATTTGACACAGTTGATTTATTTAGTGTTAAAACAACTCTGCAGAGAGTTCATCAAAGTAAGCTCTGCCCACTTGATTAGAAGTGCTCTGCTGTAAAGACATCTCGGAGTGTTAAGTGCAAGTTACACCGATCTGTTCTTTGTCATTCCATAATATTGTGTTCGAACGTGTTTTATTTTTCAACAATCAAAAGATGCGTTAAGTTCACCAGAGTTTTAGTGCTGTTGCCGTAACGGGCCATCGTGACTGAAAGTGGTCGTTTGTCACATGAGATCCTGCAACGGGGAGAGAATTTCCTCTGTGGATGACATTGTGGGCAAAAATGGTATTACAATATCAGACTGGATTTTTTAGAATTATGTTATTGATGACATTATTTGTCTTTTTTTAAAAAAAACAAACATTTTTAATGGCATTAAGTGCAAACTTTCTGACCTTTTCAGGAAGTTGCTCCGGAGCTTAAGCAACTTGCTATTTCTGTTGAGGGCAAATGACGGGCTTGGAAGGTGGTAGCGGGCGGGCGGGCTATTCCAGGCCACCGTCCAGACAAGGGGCCCACTTCAGGTAATGGCGGGGGGATTACCTAAGACGTTTAAAGCAGACCGGCCTAATGCGCCAGCGGCTGTGCTGGCTGACCCGCCCGGCGCGAGGTCACATGTGGCCGCTGCGGGTCCCAAACAAACAGGAAGTGGAAATGCTTTTCCCGCTGATGAACTTTTAGTCCCGTTTGTGATGCAAACAGCTTTGTTGGCCCTTGCAAGCAGATTTTGTCGACATTATTGCCCAATGAACGTCTCCTTTATATGAAACTTTGTTGCGATTGTTTACATCAATCTTCTTGAAAGAGAAATCAGACATTCAGTCAGATTGTATTTAATAATGACGTATTTTGACAACGACATATTTGATTATGACATTTAAAGGATGGCCTTATCATCGACAAGCTAATTGGAAAAAGTCATTGTCTTCTCCAATTGGAGCCTTTTATTCATATTAGGCAATTCCTTTTGCAGCACGAGCAAAACATTGGCTTGAAAATTCTCTTTAAGAGATTCTCTTTCTGATGTGGCGCAGAATTTAAAAGGGAAAAAAAAGGCCGCCCATAATTGTCGGTAAGCCGCTGATGAAATCAAATGAAACGAAGTGCTATAAAGCCGGGCTGTTTGCGTAGGAGGCCAACTAAAAGCAAAGCAAGCTCTCGGGACGGCGGATCGAACCCGGACTTATACGTGGAGATTCTAGGAAAAATCCTCCTCCGCCGGCAGCGTAAATGATTCCCACCGTGAGTCACACCGGAACGGTGGCGAGATCAGAGCGCCAGACGGGGACGGGGACGGGGACGGGGACGGGGGGGGCTACACCGAGACAGCGCCATTAAGCTCCTATAAATACCTGATGGCTTCTGACTTCTTGGAAGGCTGCGGCGTCCTCGGGTCATGACTTCCCAATTACCTTCTTACAGGAGGGAGTTTAGGAAGCGCGTTGCACTTTTGAACCCTTCCTGCGCCTCCCAGCTGTACTCGTCGCCACCACGGGAGATTAATTGGCCCTTTATTGTCCGACGGCCCAAAGTTGAGCCGTAATCCGATCTGCTCTCGGGGGCTCTGTGGTGCGTTTATTTCAAGAAAATGGAGGGATCCCAACCACTCAGGCGGCCAACGGACCAAGGAAAGATAAGGTGTGTTATTAGCCGTATCGTTTTACTGATCAATCAGGACAGAGAGGCGTGGACAGCGTTTTGAATTGCACAGACCCAAAAATAATGAGCAATAAATGAAGGCGTTTTTTTTCAAAACATACGGATATTGATACCAATTAAACAAACATACAAAACCAGTTCCTGTGCTGCCTTAATACACAAGTTTCGTCCATTTTGTGACCACGTTCACCACTCAAATCGTCTTTGTCTATTGAAACAAATGGAAAGGCCATTAATCCGTTCCAGCCCCCCCCCCCCACCCCCCCCCCAAGAAAACAAAAAAACATTTGATGGCTTGCAAGTCAGGTCACTTGTATTTGATGTATCCACAGGTGCACGTGAAATGTGCGAGAGAGGCACTTGTCAGTTGCAGCCAAGCATTGGCGTTGTGTTTGTTGCCTCCTTTGTGGGGGAGGGGCGGCGTTCCAGAGGGAGGGGCTGTCTCCTTCCATAGGCGTGTACGCTGCGCCGGCGCGATTGGCCTGACAGCGTGTCACTGCACACAACGTTGCCAGCGTTGGTTTTGTTGTTCAATGGCGGGATCGGAATGCAAGCGGATGGATGTGTAGGAGTGGGTGGGAGATGCCCCCGAGGTCGCAACAAGTTCGTTAAGGCGGCAGATCGTGTCGCTGGGGTCGGCGCTGGAATTAACGTATATGTCAGCCACTGTATGGGATGCGTAACGATGCGGAAATGTGTAACAGGATTTTGTCACTCCGAGTCTTGTGGGCTTTTCCCAACACTCGAAGACTCCGCTGGGGGATTACGCGGCAGGTTGGCAACACTGACAGACAGACGCTCTGACTTACAAAAAAAACAAACAACAGTTTTACGTTGTCGTGCGGTGCAAGGTGGCCGTCAACGCGCACGTGGGCCTTGTTTGGAATCGCCTGAAAATGGGAGATGAGCGTGTACGCACCCGTTGATGCAATTCAACCAAATATTTGGTGCCACTGTCACATTTTGAAAAATAGCACAACACATCTGTACAATATATGGGAAAATAACGTCATCACAATAATGGCCCATGAAACTTTTGATGCGCAACAAATGTAATATGGAATTGTATGTTTTTATTTGACTTTGTTCAGTCTGATGCAACCTTAAAAGCATTATGAAACGAGAGGTAGCTTTTCTTGTAAAAAAAATTCATCCAGAACTCGAGTTCTACTGTAAAATATTGGAAGTTATTACAATTAATTAGTTAATAATACAGCAAGCCTACTTATTTTGCAGCATTGAAAAATGTCATTCTTCATTAGATAATACAAATGTAAATTTTTTAGGTACATGATAAATATTGCATTCAAATCATTATTGCACGATCACCTATCATGTTTTTCCGATATCGTGCCGCTGCGGTGGTGCTTTGATTTACGAGTGACCCAACGTACCGCTTTTCAGATGTGAGCCCCCATTTTCACAAATATTCTTGCTTTGACTTGCAAGTTCAAACTTGAGATACAAGCATATAACGATGCGTCAGTAGTAAACGCAACTCATGTCACATAAAGCAGCGCTTTGGGAAAAAATGTAATAGTCAACATCCATCCATTATCCGTAACGCTTATCCTCACTAGGACGATTCATCAAAAAAAAAAAAAAACTTCAAGCTGTTTAATGCTACTACCAAGTTTACTGTCAATGTAAACACACAAAAAACAACAACCAAGCAATGTTACATATAAATGGCCGCCACTAGCTTGATGTTAACATAACAAGGCGCCCTATGGATGCTAACGCTTAGCATCAATAATGACAGTTTTACAACCCTTAAAGCAACGGACTTTTCAGTACAAGTGGCAGAACAACAAATGTACACTAGACAGTAGTGGCTAGCGGTGGTGTCACTTTGTCGTTACGGTTTGGGAACTGTGACGAAAAACTGTTGGCTACCTTCGAACCAGTAAGTGGCCCAAAGAGTGTTAAAAATGTTATGTCATATTTCTATCATTTGGGGAAATTCGTTTTGAGGTCGGTTAGCATCTCGCGATGGATTTCAAGTCAATCTGAGAGGTTCCACTTGACATCATAATCATATCTGATTTAAGGGGGGAGTTAGTGTGTTCATGACATGGCGACACTTTTAGTGTGTGTGTGTGTGTGTGTGTGCGTGTGTGTGTTGTCGTCTTCGTGTGCAGGCTTGTGTCACTTGACGATTGGCTGGGAAGCCTGGAGAGGCTGGAAACTATCCGAGACATCAGCTGATTCATATTTTATCCTCCGTCTTGGCTCTGGGGAGCCGAGTAATTTGAGAGTGCGGCGCGCACACGCACGCACGCACGCACACACTTGCAGAATGAGAGCATATGATGCATGTTGGTGAGATTTACGTTGCGGGATTATGAGCAACTTCGTCTCTCGTCGTTTCAAGCCAGGTTGAATTCAGGCAGTTTATTCCTTTGAGTCGCGGGTCGGATGCCAAGATGCACACCATGCCATCGCAACCCCCCCCCCCACCCCCACGCCGGCCCCACCTTCCCCCGAAGCCTTCAGGCAGTTCATTTCTCACTGCAAATGATTAATGCTCATGCAAATGACCAAAGCACGCATTCAAAAACGCTCGACAGCAATCAGACGGCGGCGGAAAGAAAAACAATGCGAGTTTGCCCACTTTGCAATTTCTTTCCATCCGTTGTCTTTGATTTCTCCTCCTTCATCACTGCCGCCATCCGTCCGTCCGTCCGTCCGTCCGTCCTGGTCTCAGACCTTGTATGTGCATTCTTTGTGGTGCAAAGGGCACGCCAGGCGAGCAGCGCTTGCGGAGACGCGGCGAGGCCTCGGGATTGCGAGCTGGCAGAGCGCCTTAAGCGGTCCGCCTACGCTAATCTTGGAGGAAATCTCATATCTCACATTATCTCCCAGATAATAGGATAACAATGGCGGATTTCCCCTCCGCTCCTCTCCCTTGAGCTGCCGGGGCTTTCGGAGCAGAACGCGAGGGGACGAGAGAGCGTCAAGTTCACAATTCGACAGGCTTGAACTCATTTAGACGGAGTTTGCGGCTGAACGCAGCTTTAAGCAGTTCAAGCGTTTCCGAACAAGCCTGTTGGCAGAGAGAGGATTTTTCAACTATTAAAATGACATGATCAAAGAGAACGAGACATTTTCAAACACATTCGAATCGTTTTGATTGGTCAATAATTCGTAAAAATGGCACCCACACGTGGACTGGCCAAAAGTGTAGATTTTTGAAAAAATATGAAATTGGCCAAATTGTGACTTCCAAAGTTGAGTTCTGTGAGTGTCTTGTTTTATGAGGACTCATCAAATTTCACTGCCCAAATTTGGTACCAATCGGACAAACTCAAAGTCTTGAGGACGAGTTCATTGTTGACTCCTGGAAACGGGCAAAATGACCCTAAAATGGCTTCTTCAACTCAACATGGAAACTTTTTTTGTTGGTCCTCTCATGATTGATGGTTCGACCAAATTTGATGTTAAGTAAAATTAAGCTCTCACCATTTGGAGATAAGTTCTATTGTGGCAAGTCATCGGACGTTGCTCGCTCACAAATCCTAACTCCAAAATAGCAATGTTGGTTTTCTTTGAAGGACCGCTGAACATGGCTAAAATGTTTGCTTGAAACCAAAATGGCAGACTTCCTGTATCGTTTTGGTCTTTGGCCTCTTGAGACTTTTTTTTTTTTTTTAAAGGTCTACTCATGATAGACATGTCTACCAAATTCCATGTCATCAAGTGCAACTTAACACACGGAGCAGACTTCTGAGTCATCAAACTTTGCCACCTCGCCCCGCCCACACGCAAGGACAAAAATGGCAACGTCTGGCACTTTTTGCGTCCGCCATCTGTCAAAGTGGACTCGTTGATGATTCGGTAGCGTTGAAGATGGACAAAATGATCATCTAATGCCCACTTCAAACAAAAGGGCAGCAGACTTCCTGTGTGTTTTGGGGACGACTCCTTGCGCCATTTTTTTTCGAGTCTACTCATGATAAACATGCCTCGCAAATTTCCCGCTCCTCAGAAAACAAACGCTTGAGGCTGAATGAAAAGCCCCCCCCCATGGAGGTCGTCCATAAAGCAAATTTGCGGCGGTCGTGCTCACAACCGCCGGCAAGCAAATGGAAATTTTGAGCGGTATGAAGATGCTTCATGTCGTCTGAGTTTTTGAGTGCGGGAAAACCCTCCAAATGGCGATAACGGCGCCTTCAATGGCGGCCTTTGTTTTCATGTTGTTTTTGAGGCGCTTGGCCAAGTCTTCCGGGACGTTCAAATGTTTTGGGAAAGGCTGCAGCGGGAAGGCGGACGCTTTTTGCGCACATTTGCATGAAACACAAACTGGAACCACCCATGGAGGAACGCTGTGTTCTTTCCTGGGAGGGGTGAAGACAGTCTCTGTGGTGCCCGCTTTGCTGTCTGCCGCCTTTTTTTTTTTTTTTGGGATAGTTTAGATTTTTCGGGGTGGAGCGGGTTCAACAGCCCTTAGCAGCTGCGTTGGTGTGTGTCAAAGTTTGATGTCACGGACGTTTGATGGCGGCCTCAACGTGTTACACCACAGCTCGCATGTTTCCAGGAAAGGCGTTATGAAATTGGGGCGTGGGGAGGAGGGGGAGGGGAGGGGGGGGGGCTGAGGCCGGGGGACGGTCGAGGGGTTTGTGAGTCACGCCAGTGCTGCGGGATGCACTTGGGGGGGCTCCCATTCACCACACACACATCCCAATAACATGGGAATAAACATCCCCGTGTCCCTGTTGCGATTTCCTCCAACTTGTTGTCGGGTAGCAGCAAAAAATAGGACAGTGTTTGTGTGAGTGGCTTGCAGTGGCCCTGCAGCCGCTGCCACGCATTCCAAACGATTGGGAAAGCACTATTTTGGGAAGCGCTGGCATCAAACCACACATTTGCCTTCAAATCAGCGCAGGTGCGCTTTACAGGAACTCTTGTGAGAAGTTATCTTCCTTCACGGGGAACAAAATGAATGTTCGGTGGCAAATCCGTCCGCCCGTCCGTCCGTCCGTCCGTCCGTCCGTCCAAGCCTCCATTACAGTATATGAACCGCCAAAATCATATGACGGGGGAAAAAAAAAGAACTTTTGCCAACAAACATGTAAGACTTGTGGGCACTGAAACTTCTATACTTTGCCAAACAAAAGCCATGACGCCAATGAATTACAATTTTCGGAAGGGCGAGTATCGATATTGCCGGTATTGGCATCGGGCCGTCATAAATAATGAAAGATAAATATTGAAAGAAAAAGGTGTCCAAAGGAAGAAATTAAAAATGATTTAAAAAGGCGCAATATATTCCAGTTTGGCAATTTTCTTCTGTTATTTCTCGAGTTTGATCTCCCCAAATTCTGTTTTCAAAACTGAAGGTGCAGTTTACAGAAAGTTTTGTTAACCCCCCCAAAAAAATATATATATACAAAAAACAAATGGAAGAAGATCTCGAGAGTTTAGCAGAAAATCTTGCGCGAAAAAATCCAAAACAAAAATGAAGCATTCCATTCCATTTGAACTTCCTTTGACAACCCAAAGCTCTTCCTCCATATTTTTTCTACGGCAACAGTTGCTGATTTGACATGAATTTCCTTGCGCTTGTCTGCGCGAAATCCTGCTAAAGTTTCGCATTCTGCAGGCGCAGTTTTGTGAGAAAAATAGAACATTTCATGAGAATTTAGTGGGAAATGCTAAAAAAAAAAAAGAGACTACAAAACATTTGAACTTGGCAGCTTCCTTTCAAAGAACTAAAGTGTTTCCCGTATTTCCAACACATTAACTGTGCTAACAGTTATTTTTACCCTGCAATATTTTTTTACATAAAATCCAAATCAATCAACCAAGTCAATAGTGACATCACAATAAGCAGATTGTGTCAATTCCGATGCGTCATGAAGGCAACACGGTTGCTCATATCACAGCGCAGATGATCACCGGCAACAAGTGGGATCGAGTCTTTAAAAGAAAAAATATATATTCATGACTTGAAATAGCTGCCAACAAGTGACATTTTGTTTGAAATGAAATAAAAGTCATAAAAGTGGAGTCTTCAAATAACCTCCAGCGCGTGCCAGAAAAGGCTCTTTCAATGCATTGATTGGACACAATTCAATAACAAGCACACTTTGAATTTTTTTTGAACTCAAATGCACACAAAAAAGACATTCAAGTCATCAAGTGCGTCTTCATAGATACAGAAAATGTGCACGATTTTCGTATTCATGCCTCCTGCCACAAAAAAAAAAAAAAGAACAGTTGAGTCCACACGTGTGTTGCGTTCGTGTTGCTCGTGTGTGCCGGGCCTCTCGCATGCTTGTGCTGTCTCTCCGTCTGAGTGTATGTGGGTGTGTTTGGGGGGGGGGTGATGGGCTCAGTGGGAGCCCGGGTCCCGGGGGAGCAGCTCTCGTTAATAATTCAGACGAGGCTCATTATCAAGGCAGCGCAGATTTCTCCCTGATTCCACCTTAATTGCGGGCGAGCGAGCGAGCGAGCGAGCGAGCGAAGGAGTCACGCTGGCTCGTCTTCCTCCAGCGCCACCACAGGGCCAATTCTGCCCCGCTCGCTTCTGCCTCGTCTCTGGGAACGCAACGCCGTGGCCCCGGGCGGGACGCCTTCTTATTAGCGTACGCCGTAATAGCCCAACACGCTATTTTTATTTGCACTTAAAGATGCCTTGGATATTTTTCACGAGTGCCTTTTGTGGAACGACTTCTTTTGTCGGCCAGCAAGGATTTTCCCGCTTCGCGTTCCTGGCTTCAAAGCCCGACGCGGTTACGACTCACGACGCCGCACGCCACAGAGGGCCCCAACTCTTAAACGGGTCCCGCTTTTTGGCAACAATGTGTAGCATGTGGCAGCAGCTTTGTGGAGTTAAACTAGTGCTTCTCAATCATTTGTTGTTACGCCCCCGCAGGAAGTTGAAAATTACCCCCCCCCCCCCCCCCCCCCAACTCTATTCACCAAAAGCACAATTTGTCTATAAAGATGCTGCAAGCACAACTTTGCAGAGGAGCTCCTTGCGCTAATCTCTGACAATGAGAGCGCCACTGCCACCTACTGTTGTGGATGTGCAGTTGTTCTTTGTTCTAATATGGCAAAAATGATTCTATATTATTTTGTATCTGTTTATTATTCAATATTTTGATACTTGTGGTGAATCTTTTGGAAAAATATCTGATGGTGAGCGTGACGTGGACTTTGCGATGGCTTGCGTGTCGCGTTTGAGGCGTCGTTCGTTTCGGCAGCCGATCCATTTGAAGCATTTGTCATGTGACAGCCACAACACGAGGCCCTAATGTGTTTTCCTTTGCTTACATGCCTGGTGAAATATTGTAATGGCGAGTTTATCCTTGAAAAAGCCCGTTGCGCATTATCATACTGATGACGGCAAACAATATGCGGCGCCGTGATTGATGCCGGCCTGCAATAATCCTCCACTTGAAGCCTTTCTATAGGATTATGAAATGTGTCTTGTCTTGATAATTGACTCTGACGGATGCCCCCTCCCCCGCCCACAGCGCGCCATAATGGGCCTGATCTTGTCATACATGTGTATGAATATTTCAATGTAACAAGATGGCAGCGGCGCTCGATAAACAACACAGATGCGTCCTCGCCCGCCGCAAGATGAAGTGCGCCCCGAGCCCGATTGCTCCCGCGGACGCAAAACGCTTCTGCCACAAATCACGCCGTCCATTTCCTGATTCACTTTCTCCCCCCCCCACTCCCCTCCCGCTGTGCGCACGGGATGGATGGCTGCTCGCTCGCTCGTGCGCGCGCGCGTGTTGTCGCACACGTCCCCGAGGACGGCGATGATGCACGCCGAGCTAAACGCCGTCCGTCTCTGGACCGTGTCCGTCAAGGCCCCGTCGGGATCGGAAAGGGGCTTGCGGTCGGGGGATATTGTTCATCAGTTTACCTGAACTCACAAGTGATGGAAGGAGGGGCCGGGTGAGAGGTGAGGAGGCGTGTTGTTGGGCATCACAAAGGGAAATGTTGTTAGCGGTGACTGATTGCAGCAGCTTGATAGAAAAAAGGAGGAGCGGCAAGAGTTATGGGCCGAAGGGATGCTTGTTATGCTAATGGTCGGCGGCGGCGGCTGATGGATGGAGCCGAGGTCACCTCGGGTAGCGGCTGCCTAGCGCCCCGCTGAGAGCGCTAATGTCAGCTTTACCTGAGCCCAAAAGAGGGAGCCGACCTTGGAAAGGAATCACTTTGCGCGGCGAGGCTTTAAGCACGTCGCCACATTTCACTTCAGCTTGCTACGACTCCCGTTTGTCCATCACGGCGAACTGCGGCGCTCACCAAAATAAGTGTGTGAACTGCCGGCACCACAAATATTGAAAGTCGCAGTGCCGCGGTTTAGGATGAGCCCAAAGATCGTCAACTATGTGAAATCGAACACCAGAAAAATTGAAATACAATCAAAACCTCATGATGTAAACAAATCAAAACATCTTTCTTGCTAGGCTAACGCTTTAAAGGCTAATGCTAAAAGTCCACTTCTGATTGGTCACTTTGCACATGCCCAACACTTCTAGGTACAAAATGGATTCCTAATTAATATTCATCATCATCATCATTAATTGTATGAAAATAATTTGTATGTCTAATTTATTTCACTTGATCCTCAGCATAGAATGATTCATTTTAGTGCCACACTGATGACCTGAATTACTCATTCATCTCCAGTGTTACTTTTGATTATCTTTGGATACTGCAGTAAAATACTCCATAGTCTCCACTTTACTGCAATGGCCAGTTTTCTTGCTGCACGCTTGGATAAAAATGAGTCACATGACCAAAAACTAAGCATAATATGATTTCTGTCATGGTGTAGTATTATACTCCACAGTCTCAATTTTGTTTTTGTTTTTTGCTGCCCACAGTCTCCTCTTGGATAAATGTCGTCTTCTTACCAAGCAGTAAATACAGGAGGCCCCTTTTCTCTTTTGCTGTTGCGTTTTAGCTCTGGATGCCAATTTTGCTGCCACAGCCCATTTCCTGGCTGCCCTCAATCTCTTTCTCGGATAAAAGGAAGTCTTTTGACCAAGAATGAAATGTTGAGTTCCGACTGGTACCTTCATATATGTAATCGTGTGACACATGTAACGTGTTTTTTACGCCTTCTCGACACACGTGCGTGCCCACGTGCACCTTCACAAGCCAATTGTGCCGCCTGGTGCAAGCTCTGTTTTTCCCGGCATATTCCAGGCAGAAGATTTGGTGAGGTTGACGGTTTACGAGGCGCTTGTGAGCGCAGCTGGGACCGAGCGAGCGAGAGGGGAAGGCTCCGGTCAAGGCGGGGGCGTTGTGACTTTGGGGGGGGGGGTTATGTTAGGGCAAATGCTTCCCAATTGGATTTGTATGTCATTGGCGTTAATCTGGGTCAGGACCGGGTCCGGTGTTTAGTATGCTGACCGTGTGAGGTCTGAGCGCCGAGGCTGCTCATCGCCTGGAATGAACCCGGCCCGTCTGGCTCTCTCTGTCTTTTCTCTCTCGCTCTCCCTTTTTCATCCCCCTCTTCCTCCGTTTTCCTTCCCCTCGCCCACAGCCTTTTTTTTCTTTCCTCTCTCTCGCTTGCTGTCCCTGCCTTTCTTTCTTTCCTTTTTTTTTTTTTTATTTATACCTCCTTTCCACACCCCGGGGTTTTCTCAGCCGATCCCCTTCTTCATTTTTTTTTTTCTTCGTCTTGCTCTTTGCTGCTGTCAATCACTGGCGGGCCTCCTCCTCTTCCTCCTCTTCCTCCTCTTCTCTTTTCACTTGTTCCGTTTCGCCGTCGCACTCTTCCCCACAAAGTCGCCTTTTTATCGCTCATTTCCTTCGTTCCTCGCTCATTTCTCCTTCTGCTTTCATGTGCGTTTGAAATCCCCTTTTCATCTGTGGCGCTCGCTCTTGCCAGCTTTCTCTCTCTCTCTCTCTCTCTCTTTCTCTCTCTCTCCCATCCTCCCTTCCCGCCCTCACACTGGCTCGCTCACTCATTCTTTTCCCATCTTCCAAACTAAAGTGATGAATGCCGGTCTTTCTTCTGCGTAAATGTCACTATGGGAATTGTCTGTGCTCATTGATTGACTGTGGAGCAGCAGGGCGGCCACACATGCACGCCGCCGCCGCCGCCAAACGAGGAGAAGAAGACGGAAAGCAAAGCCGGCAAATGCTGCCTTGTCAGAAGTACGGGGAGGTCGCCAGGGTCCACATCTGGCCCCTCGCAGGTTTCGCATCAATTTGAAGCACTCGCCGATTCATAAAAGATCTGGATGGGGCCGAGCGGCGTGCTCAACATGCGGGATCGCTCACAAGTGGGCCACTCTGTGCTTTGTGAAGAGGGACACATGAAAGTCCACACAACTGTATTAAAAAAAAAGATGCGCATAGTGGTATGTCGCTATATTAGTTGACTCACAAGTTGTTCTAATTTCAAATCAATTGCCCCCATAAGAAAGAATGTGAAGGGACTTCATTTGTTCCAGGATCAACCTGCCACCGTCTGCGCCGTTTGGAAAAACGTCAAAATCTGTGATTCTCAGTTTTGCCAGTCGGCGCAAAATCCAGATTTTGACTTGCTAATTGTGATATGAAACGGCTTATTTTCAACCCTGGCTGCCGTCGACAGAAAGTGACGTCAAAATCCCTCGAGCTCGCAGTGGTCAGGTTTGCATCCAATTATGTCCAATTTCTTAAGCGAATTGACTGAAAATGCACAAAACGGACACGTGACTTCTGCCCGTTTCCATCTGTTCTTCTTTTGGGAATATTGAGAGGGGACTCCGCCGCAGTAGGTGGCGCTATACACCATAGAGATGTGATCCACCAGTCATTTAAAAGAAGAAGAAGACCAGGAAGCGACGTGCGATGACGTCGTATGAGTTTTCTTTTGTCATTCTTGATAAACCGTAGTGTTTGTCTTTGCTGTTTTCCATCTGAAATAATATTAATATTGGCTTCATGAATTCATTCCAAAAAGATTTTTGTTTTGTCGTCCCCACCAAACATACCTTATTTTATAGTCCGTCATTGCTTTGGGACTACAAACGTACGTGTGACGTAATATCCGGTCAAAACGGGCGACGTGTATCCAGTTTTGCCAGCGTTTATTCGCAAAACCGGTTTCCATAGGCAAAATTCGCATTTTCCTTTTTTCCATGCGCTTCAAAATCCACCCCCTCGAAGCCTAAACAACTTTTTGCGCATTTTAGGCCCTTTTTCGAATTTTTGGCGTTTCCATTATGCCATTATTTTCGCATTTCTTGAAAATTTTCATCAAAATGGGTGGATGGAAATCCAACTATTGTAAACATTATGTGACGAAATACAAGTTTGTCCACCAAGCAGCTGCTTGTAACTAAAAACTCTTAAAATAGGGCACAAATCACAAATCAAGCTAGCGCGGACCGTTAATCCCAGTTTGATCGTTCTATTTAACTATCAGGGGCGTAAAACCAGAAAGAAAGAAAACCAACAGTCTGCAGCCAGTGCGAGTGTGTGTGTGTGTGTGTGTAAGTAGGGGTTAATCATGTTCAGTCATTTTCTTAATGTCTCATGGAGCCTGCCTGAGGCGGCCGGTCTTGATAAAGGTCAAGACGACTGCTGGTTACGTGTCATCTTCCCTTATTTCATCGGGCTCAGAGCGCAGCGGGGGGGGTTGGGGGGGGGCAGACTGCCGGCCACCCGCCTCAGCCGCTCGTCTCCTCCTCAAAGGAGCTTTAGCAGCGAGAGTGGATGGCGGTGGAGGTTTCTGTGGGGGGTGAAGGAGGGGGGGGGGGGGGGTCGTTATGATTCTGTCAATGCCAGAAGATGAAAATGTGAAGCCGATCGGCGACGAGCAACCAGAAGACGAATTTGAGAGTGGAGACTCGGCGCTTCCAAGCCGGTCTTGGCTGCACTTCAGCTACATTCTGCACACTTCACTTCAAGTGTGCGTCCATTAGTGCACTCCCGTTGCACTCAGAGAGCTCGCGCACGCACGCACTTTGGGACGCATCGCGCACCCGCGTTCACATTTGAGCGAATTCCTCATATACGTTCAAATCCCAGCAGAGCGTTAGCTTACAGTCCAACTGCCCTCGCACACATTTAGCCAAAAAGCTGCGCTGACCCGCGCCAGCCATCTCGCCCACCCGTGCTCTTTCGCGCCATGTACACGCGCGCACACACACACACACGTGCACGCACGCACGCGCACAGTGCTATCCAGCAGATTGCCTCCCATCAAAATAAATAATTAAATGTGTGCAATTACAGCTTCTGAAAAAAGATCCCTCAATTAGTGCCAAATGGGTAAATGGTGCGGGGGTAGGGGCGAGCGTGCGTGCGTGCGTGCGTGCGTGCGAGCGTGCGTGCGTGCGTGCGTGCGTGCGTGTGTGCGTGCTCGTGCATGCGTGCGTGTATTTTAGAAGCAGTCGCGCAACGTAGTATTACATAAGGCGCAGGTGCCAAAGTTGAGGCCCGGGGCCAGATCTGGTCCTTCGCATTATTTTATGCGACCCGACAAGGCAAATCATGTGCGTTTACTTCATCTGTCCCAAATTTGCAAATTGTTAAATATTGCTGAGAGATTGTAGTTTAAAAATATATATATATATATATATATTATTATTATTATTTCTTTTTTTGGGTAATCAGGTAAACAATAGTTGTTTCAGAAGTAGCTATCCAACATTTCTTTCTAAATTATTTATTGTATATCAAATCAAAATCTCTTAGCACAATAACTTCATATTATGTGCATACCATGTTTAAAAAAAAAAAGAAATAGTGTGGAAAAGCAGTCCAAGAAATCTAAAGGATAAACACGCTTACTGTGATTACCACCAACAGATTTTTTTTTGTGTGCAAAAAATGGTACAGAAATGAACAAGCAAATGTAACCCAAAAAAACAAAAACAACTTTTATTTAAGTTTCTTTTTAAACTGTTCACTTTTGCTTTCTTTCAAGAAAATAAAAAAAGTTTCCAATAGTTGCCAGCAGATGGCAGTAGCAGTGTTTCGCTCATCAGCGCCAATATGTTTCTCGGCGTTCTCATTTGATCACACGTCACGTGCGAGAGTTTTGAAGTTAATTTTTCCAATCGCGTTACATTCCTAAGATGTATCACCCGATACATTTAGGTTAGCGCTTCGCTACCTGCATTTGCTTCAGGCTGCCGTCACCGTGGCAACATCCGACCATCATCCATTCACGTTGATTTCCTTGCACTGGAAGGATATTGCCAGTTGGTGGCAGTAATGAGCCGTTAAGCTGCTTTGCTACTGGCAGAACAAGGACAATACATTAGGACAATACATTAGGTACAGTCGTGTTTTGTGTGTGCAGGTTACGTGGAGAGGAAATATAATTACTGTGTGTCTTATACAGAACAATACATTTCAGTGCAATTGTTCGTCAATTAATGGGGGAAAAAATATAGTCGGATGTTGTTTTACCGGGCTTGAAAAAAAATGTGGGTTGCAAATGAGCAGGATGACCTTCTTCCAACTATTTTTGTAAATAACTGATTGTGAGCAATCTGTTTTCTCATTAACATTCGACTTGATTGAATATTTATAACAACTTTCCTCTGATTGGTTACTTCTCAAAACGAGGGCGTCTTGTGGCTCTTCATTGTCGGCTCTCGGTGCCGTGGCCCCGCCCCCTCCGGAGTGAAACGTCGCGGCCGACCTCTGAGCGGGACTGCGCGGCGCAAAAAGAAGCCACGCCCCCCTGGCTGCTTCTCAACATATTTTATTCATTCATTCATTTTTGTGAAATCCACCGACATGGTGACGCTCCAAACCCGCAAATGTATTTATAGCTTCATGTGAACGTTTACGTTGATGAAGTCATGCTCCATGAAATGTGTTCAGTTTGGGTTGTGAAAGTTTTTCCCAAAATGAACTGAAGTTGTTTTTTTTCCTTAACTCGTCTGACGCAGTCAGTCATTTTCCCCGAGTTGACTGGGTGTAATTCAGTGACACCCCTGATGTCATACGGAAGGATGGAGCTTCTTTACCCCACGTGTGCAATTGTAATCGAACCCAAATCCCCCCCCCCCCCCCCCGTCTCCCTTGACCCCCTCATAGCTGCAATCAACTTAGTGGCGTATTCCTTAAATCCTGGCAAGTCATCCGCAGCAGGCCGATGATCTCGATGAGTGGCAAGGAGGTGTTATAGGGGAGCCGGGGGGGGGCTGCGAAAAAGCGAGGGGGGTCAAGCTTGACCGTGGGTGTCTCTTTGTGTGCGTGTGTGTGCGCACTTGTCTAGAAGGAGGTGGCGCTGCGTCTGGAATAGCGATGAGGTGGCAACCGAACAAGGGCAAGTTTGTGTGGCAGTTTGTGCGCGACCGTGAGGCGTTCGCTGACCTTCTTCCACGCTTGCTGGTGTGTTTGTGCACATTACGTCGGGATGACCCGCACAAAACATCTCAGAACGTTTTACTGCATTGGAGATGTTCAATTCTAAATTTGGACTTACCTGTAAATGACTTGAGGTGATCGACTTGGCCATTGCGTCACATTTCACTGATTTGCCTTGAAAAACTCTTTTGTTTGCTTTCGCCGTATGCGTCATTCAGGTCATTGTCCATCTGCACTGTGAAGCGCCGACCTTCCAATGAGTTGTTTGAAGTATTTGGCAGAACTTGAGCAGATCATCACCCACACTTTAGAATTCATCCTGCTACTTTTTTTAGCCGTCACATCTAGTGAGGTGCTCCAGAATTGCCATTTTTTTAAATTTGAAATCCAAACAAATGGAAGGTCAAACAGTCAGATTGTGTTTCCAATCTGCGGCTCCACTAAATAGTGTGCGCGTCTGAAGCAGATCAGTGTTTACCAATATATCTCCACTCGCAGCAGCCGGGTCCAAATTGGTGTCGTAGTCCGATACGGCGTCCGTGCTACTACGAATAATCAATAATCTATTTGAGGAAGTAATTCCTTTGAGCCGTCTGCGTCCTCTTTCACCCTCTCGCTCACACATCCTCACTTTGTCTCACTCCCAAAACGTTAATCTGCCGGCTTCTCTGGCGTGCTGCCAGATTGTAGCGCCGTGACATCACGCGGCTACGCTCATTAGCATAGCGTACTGCTAAACGACGCGCTCCGCGGGCTGCCAAATCCGAACCGCCGGCGCCCAGATGTGTACTGTATATCGCCGGCGTGGCCGTTTGAAGCGTTTGTGTATCATAGCAGTAAATGCTACAACAGCAAAGCAAACAGATGGGGAGCCTTGAACCCGCAACCCGGCGAGCCAGGGGAGGATTTACCACTTGTGCTAACACCGCTAGCTTTGCAGGCACCGTTGTGTTTGGTAAATGTCAGCGATGTTGACTGTGGTATTCAGCGAAGGGCGTTGCGGGGCAGGTCACGGACCTGCGGGGGGGACGCGGAGACGCGTAGCCGGCTGGCGGAAGGGAGGGAAATGAGATGACAGTTAATTAATATGCGAACGTTTAATGGTCTCATTAGCAAATATTGGCACATGGAGAGCTGTAATCTTACATATTGAGCAGATTCCAGGTTTGCATCTCGTGAAACGCTTCTTGGCAAGCGTCAGCATCTGCCAATGAATGAGCGGCGCAATCAGCATCCTTAAAGGAAGTCGAGCGACCTTTTCACACTGCACTTAGCAGGGCGCCGTTGATGAATCTGTTCATTGTGCATGTGCGGTGACGGCGTGACGACGGAAATGAAGAGACTATGGACAGTTTTAAATGAAAAAAACTATTCATCAATTGTCAAGAATAATCAATTAAAAAAGATAATCGGTTAATTGTTACTCCTGTAATTCAGAGGGCCCAAACCCTGGTCCTCAGGGACCGGTATCCAGCCTGTTTTCCATGCCTCCCACAGCCAACACAGGTGGAGATCGCTATCAGCCTTCTCCAGAGATTGCTGATTAGCTGATGATATGAATCACCTGTGTTGGCTGTGGGAGGCATGGAAAACAGGCTGGATACCGGACCCTGAGGACCAGGGTTGGGGACCTCTGCTGTAATTCATTCATTCATTCACATTGTGTATGTTTAGCGATGGTGCTACTATGGAACGCGTCCTGCAGGTGATTCCTTATTCCACCGCACCTGTTTTCAATTCTGCAGAGCTGGCTCATGAGCTTCAGGTGTGTTGGAGGATGGGAACATCTAAAACGCTTTTCCATGGTTCTCTCCACTAACACACCTGATTCATGATCAGGATCGTTATCAGACTTTTGCAAGGCTTGCTGATGAGCTGATCATTAGATTCAGCTGTGCTGCAGGAGGGAAACAGGCTGGATAGTGGCTCTCGAGGACCCAACTTGAGCACCCCTGATCTAAAACATTTCGGATAGTGGCCCTCGAGGACCAAATTTGCACACCCCTGACCTATAAGGACAAGATGAGGAGCCAACAGGTGCTCCTCCAAATTCCCCCAGACGCAACGTTGCGTCCTCGTCTGTGGCACGACCCGGCATCCCGTCACTTGTGTCCACACATCTGGCAACATGTGTCGCACAGCTGTTCGGGCTCGTCGCGGTTGCCAGCAGGTCAAGTAGCGGAGAGGAAAAGTGCGAGGTGGGAGGTGGAGCAGAAGAAAAATGGACACGGACGGAACGGATGGAGGGAACCCGTGACGCTCCCTTTCTTAAGTGAGGACGGACGCAGACGAGGAGAGTGACGGAGGAAGGGAGGCGGCGAGGGATGGCAAGCCCGGGTCGGGGTCTCGGCGGAGGGGCCGATTGCGTGACTGAGAGGAAAGTGCAGTGCCGTGTGCGTAATGCTCTCAAGACGGGATATGAAGACATGGCGGCGGCGGCGGCGGCGGCGGCGGCGGCGGCGGGCGACTCACACAGCCACTCGCTCGCCCCCTCTGCTCCCCTTTCCTTTTCCCTGCCCGCATCTCCACTCGCTCCCTCGCTCCGTCTCCACTAATGATCCCCGCGTCCTGCCACACTGCTGGGCTGACTGATGCCCACTGACAGTCGCACTCAGGCGGAAACTTCTGCTGCTGCTGCTGCAGACGACCCCCCCCCTCACCCTCCCCCCCTCCCTTCCTTCCAGGAGAGCTGTGACACACGCACACACATGAAATGCAAAGGTGCAGCACCTTTCCGCATGCGTGTATCGTCTCATGCAAAGACGCTGTCAGATGTTTGTCGTCGAGTCTCTCACTCCGCACACGTTGCGCCTTAGCCGACCCCCCCCCCCCCACCAACCCCTGTCACGCACTTTTCACTATAAATACGCCCACGTGCGTCCAAGTGATGGACAGACGGACGATCAAGGTGATCCCGGCAAGCTCTTGAAGGTGTGATGACACGCACGAAATAACACACGCCACTGGACGCTTCGAAAGGTGCAGTCGAGCCACATTGATTGCATGGAGTGAAAATGAACAATCGAGAGAGAGAGTTTTGTCTCAAAAAGATCGGAAATCAGGGCCGGCCAATCACATCCAGAAAACTTGCTCAGCCTGGTAAAGGATGGACTGGGAAGCAAATTCAGGTCAGGAAATTACTCGTCAAGGGCCCCCCGCCAAGCTTATGAAGCGCTGGGGGAAACCCTGGCGTGATTTTCAGCTGAAAAAAGATCCGATTTTTGAATTTTCTTCTTTTCTGAAGTCAAGAATGAAACATTTCATTTGTTTGCTTGATTTGAACCAATGCTTGCTTACAGTCATAAGAAGTTATCACATTGGGATACCCTAATTATTTTTTTTCATTTGAATAAAGATAATTAAGAAAATGTGGATGCACATTTTTTTTCTTGTTAGTTTATTGTTGAGGAATCAGATTGAGACTTGGAATTGGTAGACAAAACACAAACATTCTTACATAAATGCATCTAGCCTAACTATTTTCACTTGTTACTAGCTCCAATCAATCAATCAATCAATCCCAATTTCAATCTTGAGGTGACATAATGCTGCACGGCTCCCACAGAGTGAGAGAAGAGGCAGAGTTTTACAACACTCATCCAAAAGGGTTCAGTGAATGACATGAACTTAAAATAACCACATGGCTTGGCCTTTAGCCTGCTAACGTAATGCTAATGCTAACACTTAAAGGGAACGTCTAGACAAGCCTTTTAAAGAGATATTTGAATACAAACCATGCAGATGATTTCAAATACGGCTGATTTGAGTTCCGAGTGTGCTCACAGACTGAATTCAACTCATATCTCGAGACATGGCTGCTCTATTATCCTCAATAGATGCCTGTTGACCATCTGCTGTTGAGTAACAGACTAGCACCGTTAGCGTAAATACGCTATTCACAATATGTCAACGTACGAATCCTTTCCCACCCTCGCCTTCCCCGTCTGAATCCCACTTTCCATTTTCCCGCCCAATCCGAGCGCAGGCCCCGAGACTGGCAACGGAGGAGAGGTTAGGAATTAGGTCACAGCATCTCACTCCTCTAATTAGATGCAGTTTGCTGCGTATGTGCGTGCGCGCGTCTGCGCTTAATCCCCAGGTGGCCTCTGTGGAAACGTCCTGGGAAGACGCGTTAACCCGCATTTTTGGCCGCGTGACGTCAGCAAGCACACATGACCTCCAAATGCAAATGAGAGCACGTGCGCGCTCTCACGGCGAGACGAGGGCATGTTGGCGCACGCACGCACGCACGCACGCACCGACCCCACCGTGTCTATGGAGAGTTTGCGAAGGCCTTACGTTACGAAGCGGCGACGGCGCCTGGATTTGTTTGCAAGTCAGAAAAAGTACAAGCAGCTAGCATGATGTTGGCTTGGATGTTAGCATTATTAGCACAGGTTAAGGTGAGGTCCGTGTGAGCGCTCCAAATTTCGTTGGCATTCTATATATTCAAAATATCTATATAGGGCTGTCACTGGCAGCCATTTTGACTTAAGCTCCCGGCTGTTTTTCTGGATTTGGACTGATTTTGCAAGGCCCACAGAATATTGTGTTCTATTGCTATAAAAACATGGAACCTACCAAAAGAAAAAATTGTCTCTTCTTTCATCGGGAAAAAAAGTATATTTCTGTCTATTTCCATTTTGCAGCAATTAGCATTAGAATATAGCTAAGTTTCAACATTATTAACAAATCGGTTTAAAATACTGTCAAAAAGAGCTTGTTGCAAAATGGCCCTGGCTGATCTCTTATACTGTGCTGCCATCTGCTGGCCGTTTTTTTAAAATAACAAACCATTGCTTTAAGTCACCTCTTCATGTCAGAGGTTGCATCAAAGCTTCTGTATGCGCTAGCATTAAAAAAGAAAAAGAAAAAAAAGATATAAATAGGTTTTTGGGTTTGAATGAGTTTTAATTGCCCTTATATTGATGTGATTTTGACAAACTAAATACAATACAATACATTAGAACGAAAAATCGACATGCTTTGCAAAGCACTAACTATGTTTTATTGTTCTGCTGCCCATTTTGGTGACAATCTTATTGCCGACAAATCAAGCGTATAAATACGTTTTTGGGAGTGAAGGAGAAAGTATTAAAAAATGTATTTATACGTTTTGGGGTTTGAATTTGTTAAAATTGATTATCTGATCGATTATTCCATCTGACAATTGGATAATCGCAACCCCCTCTTACCCTGAATTTTTTTTAAAAATCTACTCATTATTTATTATCTTCTGTTAAAATGCATTATCAAACACCAACAAAATTAGCCTATGCTAAACAGTTAGCAATTATGATCAGCATCGGCACGCTAATGATGACCATTGAAGGTAAACAAACGCAAACGACATTTTCCCAACTTGGCGGTAGAAGCAGTTCTTGAGGCTCACGTTTCATGGAATAGCCGAAGAAAAAAAAAAGAATAGTGAATAGGCGGGGGTTCGCTGTAGTCCAATTTAGTGTGTTGATGCTATCGCTATAGCGTGTGTGCGCGCGTTGAAGAGAGAATAGAGAAGGGTTAGTCTTAATTAAGTTTTCAGGAGGCTCTTAAAAGGTTACGGCGTGCCCGCGCACCCCCCTTACACAACCAGCATCCCTGCGCCCCCGCCCAAATTTCACTTTCCACCACCCCCCAGCTCGTCTTCTTATATCCCCACCCCCGCCCCCCCACCTCCTCCCCGTTGCGAGCCATCCCGTCATCAGCCACCCATCTGTGCGCATTAGCCATTCATGAACACCCTCATTAGGGTTGGGAGTTTGAAGCGATTGTGTTCGCTCGTCGACGGCTGGAGCGTGGCCATTAATATTTCAGCGGCTCCCGTCGAGGAGCTGAGAGCCGAGTTTGGCCCTCCAAGGCGGGAGAATGAAGGGGGGGGGATCGACAAGAGGCAATGGAACCCCCCCCCCTCCCCGTTCCACATATACACTGCCGCCTTTTAGATAGTCTCAGCTACTTAGCGTATTTCCCCCTTATTTCCATTTATTGCATCCACAGTTCAATCCCCCCGCCCCGCTCACAATAAACACACACACAAAAAGACCCTAACTCAAACTGACTTAATTGGGCGCTTTTTTGTTTCATGGCGCTCAGTGGGGAGGGGGCACTTGTGCGTTTCCTTGCAAATCCCCCCCACCAGTATCCTCATTCCTCTCAGAAGAGAGGCGCCTCCCCGGATCTCATCGTCCTCATGCCAGCTTCAAACGGGGCAGAACGAGGCCGGGGTGGGGGGGGGGGGGGTGGGGGGGGGGGGTGGGGGGGTGGGGGGGGGTATAAAACTAATACTAATAGTCTGTGATCCGAGGTGGCAAAACCAAGTCCAGAAAGTAAAAACCCTGCCGCAGTCTGGCTTTCGTCCCAGGTGCTAGCTAGCTAGCTAGCTCCCATAGTGCTCGTTTAGTTGCTAGGGAGCTAGCTAGCTAGCTAGCTAGCACCTGGGACGAAAGCCAGACTGCAGCAGGGTTTTTACTTTCTGGACCTGGATTTGCCACCTCTAGCTGTGATGCTTCCCCGTAATTGACTGCCGACAATTACGGGTGAGTCGTCGTTGTTAGTGAGTCGTTAGCCGGCGGTACGCGCATCTCCGTGGCATACGTCTGCCGATGTCGCAAGATAATGCGCAGGATGCCAAGTACAGTTGGAGATCGTGAATGAGTGTTTGATGAGTGCACAATTTCTGGTGTCCCTTTTAACACTCAACACTGTGAACTTGTACTTCCTGGTTAATTGGCCCCCTCGTCACTCACACAGAGGAAATCCGTCTATAAAATATTGATTGGCAAGATTCCGCTCCTATTTTGGCTCTCTGCTCACCATGCATACTACCACCTGCATTCTCAGTTCCAGCAGTTTTTTAAATCCCGAAAATACAGCATTCCCATTTATTGTTATCTTATTGCAGAGTAATTAGAAATTTAATCAAACAAAAATGGGCCCAAATTTTTGGCATCAAATCCTGAGCAACAGACGCGTTTCAGAAGGTCATTTAAGTGGTCGTTAAATGAGCAAAATTAGCGAAGACGCTTCATTTGAGTGAAACCTGCACTTTTTGTTGTGTCCTCCTGGGCCAGATTGGACCCTCTGACGGGCCAGTTGTTGCCCGCGGGACGCACGTCGGACACCGCTGTTGTACATGATCACGGCCCCTGTTTTAGGAACCTTTTTTTTTTTTTACCATGTGTTGCGACTTCACCTAATTAATCGGATACTTCATGCAGCGAAACGCTTTTCATTGCTTGTTTCGAAGCTACTTTGTCATCTGATATTTTTGAGCACATGATGATGTCGGCTAAAAGCAGACTTACGCCCTGAGCCGGAATTCCCCTTCTTTCACTTTTTGCTGTGCACCGGATATGCGGCCGAGCGGGAATTTAGCAACAACTTATTCGTATTTTTTTTTTCTTCTTAAAAAAATAACTAATCTTAATCGCATCTGATCTGTGTGAAATTGGTTTAGTAAACAAAAAGCCAAATGCTAGCAGTGGACAAAAATAGCGAGCACAACGGATCGATTGTGGCTTATCGGATCGGCCCCGAGGCTGGCGGGGGCCCCGTGTTGATTAAGGGACTCGTCGCCGCTATGGAAATGGGAGTCGTCGGCTGGAGCTGATGCAACGTGATAAGCGGGGTCAAGGATCTTTTGTGCGCGCGGCCGCGACATTATTACGCTGCAAAATATGAAGCAGGCTTTTTATGAACCCTTTCGCACCCCGGCCGTGATGCTAATTGCTTTTGCTAATGCTAGATTTAGTCCAATTTAAAGCAACGGCAGTGGTGCCTTGAAAATTGAGTGACAAAATAACTTGGAACTTTTTTGTTGCTGTTGCTTTGACTTGCAAGCAAAAATTTGGAGATACAAGCACTGAATGCTGCAGTCAACTTGGTAAATCCTGTCGAGTAAATTTGACTCTATTTGGAGTGGGACCAAAAAGACTTCGTTTTAGAGTAGTTGAATATTTACACTTGGAACAGAGTCAAATAAAAAGCTGGAAAAATAAATAAAAGTCACTCAGGGGTCGAGGAACTAACTCACGACTTTCATCTTGGGAGACTTTCACACTACCACCTAAGCTGTGCCCCTCCTACTGCCTGCGATCGGCCGTCTCCCAAGGCGAAGGTTGTGAGTTTGTCATTCCTCAACCCTTGAGTGACTTTTATTTATTTATTTATTTTTTCAATTCTTGATTTTACTCTCTCCCAAGTGTTAATATTACTCTAAAACCTAGAGTTTACCTTCGCAAATGCTAATATAGTGCTAGTTTTCTTTTTTAATACAGAGTCCAAATAAATAACTCTACAAGCGTCAACACCAGTCAGCACAAGGCCAACATGAACACGTTTATTAATCAATTTCAAGTAACAACATTGTTAAATAAAAGTTGTGTGTTTATTTGTTGAGCCTCACGCTCGCATTGGGAGACATTCGATATGGATCCGATTTTTATCCACATTTGATTCAAGTGCGCCACTTGAGAGTATAAACTGGGAATGTGAATCGCGCAGCGTAAATCCCGCCTAAACGTTCTCATCATGAATGTGGAAGCACGTCGTATATCATCTTGCCGCTCTGGTCTTGTAACGCGGCTCTTAAAAACGCCGCCGGATTCTCGTGATTTATCCCCAACCATTCTTTTTTCAATACTTTTTTCCTTTCGCTCTCTTTTTTTTTTTTTTTTTTTTTACATTTCCTGTCGCCGAAGCCGTAAACAAAAACAGCGGCGGCATTGTTGAGAAGAGACGCTCATTAGCCGCTTGCTGACTTAAAGGCGCTCGTTTAAGTCCAAGAGGAGACATTTGGCATTTTGACATTTCCCTCAATTTGACGGTAAACTTTCACACACACACACAAAATGAAAAAGAAAGAAGAACACCAGCACCAAGAAAAAAAGTTGTGGCACGTCATCAGATTTGGAAAACATAATGAGTGCAGCGGCCGTGACGGGAAGTCACTTATCATGTTGATCTGAACCTCATTAACGAAGCCGTGTTTACCGTAATCTTTGCAACGTATTAAAATCTCAGCGATGACCATAAAAGGACAAATAGGAAAATTGATTAATGACCTGCGAGGCTTCCTGCAAATTCAAATCAATGACTTGACTGGATGGTCCGCCGAGATGATAACTCGTGCGCTCATTCGACAGCTAATTAAAATGAAGACAACTTTTAATTACTGGGGACTTAAAGAAGGTACACGTGAAAAGAGCAACAAGCAGACCATTGAATGCGCTTCTTTCCAACCAGTTGCAAACGATTACAATCTGCTCAAACGATGTTATTGTTATTTGCCGTCACCTTGAAAATGAGCGCAGTTGAGCACATTTTGACGACGTCCAGCCGATATCCATGTTCAAATGAAATCACATATTTTTAGCGTTGTTTCATCTGTGATTTCTTTTTTAAAAGTCAAATTCATGATGCTAATGGTGGCCATTCTTCCCAGCACGAGGCAAGCGTCTTCCCTCGCGATACCTCAGTTCACTTTTGGACATCACCGACTCCCGTCGTCGTACTTCTTTTGCCGATGATTCACTATTTGGTGCCGTCGTGTTTATTTTTCCCACACGAATGTTTCTTCAGTCTCACTTTGTAATTAGCGCGAGCCAGGAGGGAAGCAACAAACACAAAAAGTTGCTTGTTCAATTATTGTTCAACTTGTTAAAAGGGTCACGGAAAAAATCTTGCAAAACCTCAACGTGATTATTACACGACAATTTCAAACTTTGGCCCAAATTTGAGCAAGGATTCTTAAAGTTGTCATGATTTCACATAAAATAATGTGGCGAGCCAGATCTGGCCCCCGGACCTTGAGTTTGACACCTGTGGCATAGAGGGCGGATCCACACAGCTGCTGGCGTGCACTTTTAATTGCTTGAAATAAAATGACGTTCCCACGGACTTCCACGTCACTCAGCAGGCCTGCCCCGCCTTTTAAAGGCATACACACATTCCATGTCGCAGATACGACAGTGTAGAAAGTGAGGACGGCAACTTAATAAAACACATTTGGTGGCTACTTTACAATTTTGTGTATTGTAGCGGGTGGTGTGGGACAAAAAATACAATTAAAATCAAAATAAACCGATCAAATATTTGAAAAATGCTAAGCTTTCTGCTTGATTTTGAACTTGAACATTTGTGATCAATCGCGCAAGCTCATCGAATGCAGCATTTGGACGTCGTTCCAAATGTTTTTCAGTGGTCACGTACAAACGGCGCGACTGCGTTGCGTGCACGCAGATGCTTGCCATGCGACTGCTCTTGCTTTTTGAGGAGAGGGGGGGGGGGGGGGTGTACTCTGGAGATGAAGGTCAAGGTCATTGCTCTGAAAACACACACACGCACACACGCAGGTCTCCGCGCTCGGCCTTGCTCGACCTCTGCTTCCCAACAAACTTGCAAGCGGGCCGCGTTCAACACCCCCTTTGTTCTGTCCTCCTCGTGTGTGTGTGTGTGTGTGTGTGTGTGTGTGTGTGTGTGTGGTCACGTGGGGGCGGGCCTAATGAAGTTCGGCGGCACCTCATCGCCCATTGAAACGGCTGCCCCCTACCGCTGTACCCACTTCACCCCCCCCCCCCTCCCCCTCCCACCCACCTCTGGCGCTGTTTCTCCCCTACCCCGTGGGAGCCGGCTGGCAGGGAGCGAGCCGGCTGCTATGGCAACAACACGGAACCCTCCTTCTCCCACAGGTCTCCTTAGCAACTGGTAGCTTGGCATTGCGGTAGTGAGTGTGCCCGGTGTGCCAGGCTTTGTGTCACACCGGCGTGTGCGCGTGCGCGTGCGCGTGCGCGTGCGTGCGTGTGTTTTATTCATGCTACTTTAACTGAGAGCGCGGAATTAAGAAGCTTATTTTATTAACATGTAACCCAAACTACCACTTGACTGACTTATCTTCACCCTTAGGGTGTGCGTGCGTGCGCGCGTGTGAGTATTGTACTTTATTATGACACGGCGGAATGCGATTAAAGGGGCAATGCAAGGAATTTTCACTTGGCGGTGGCGAGCGAAATGGAATTAAATGCTGAGAACGGCGTTCATTTAAGTGTGATCAGAGGTGTTCGCTGACCTTTGGAACGTCGGAAATGAGATTCCCATCGTTATGAATGAGATGAGGTCCAGGCTAAAAAAAAAAAAGCAGAACAGAAAAATGATGATTTGAGTTTCTTTGCGCAGAGCAGAGGCAACACAAGAAAGAATTATTTCCGGTGCTACTTTATTATCATTATTATTATTAGAAGTGCCCCATTTTCTTGCTACTGGTTGCAGCTAGCAACAACGTTTCTGAAGTTTGAACACAATTTTGTCCGGCGGGAGCAAAAAAAAGTCTACAATCGATCTTGGAAAACGATCTTACAACAATAATAAACGCAAGCGAACAACTAATTGTCACCAATTGCGGACCACCGGCAAGTCGTTTAGTTGCAATCTGAAATGAATTCAAATGATAAAGAAAACACACGACGTACCATCACAACAGCCACAAGTCGACTACTCGTTGTGCACAGATAGGCCGAGCAATGTAGCGTGCTCACCTGCAGCCAACGATGGCCGAGCAGGGCGCGTCATCACGTTAAATCATTTGAGTCAGATGTGTGTGTCTTGACCTCCCCCGGACCCCCGACTCGCCGGACCCCTGGGGTTCAATTGACCCAGGTTAAGAACCACTGGTCTAACGTGTGCGTGGTCTGGAACAAAACCTCGGTGATCAACGAGGGACGACTGCCATGCGTGTCAAAGTCAAAGAACCGCCGTGTTTTTTTTTACACGTACATTCAACAGCTTCACTTTTGTGGTGTGTTTGCTGACCTATAGAACGTGGGGAATTACATTCCCGTTGCTCTGAATAAGAGTAGTTAACGACTTAAAACTAAAGTAAATGGAAAAAAGCGATGGAGGTAACATAATCAAATCCACACGCGTCTGTTGGCCATTAAAGCGCTCGTATGTCTCAATAACGAGGCCTTTGGACACGCGACGGCTCGCACGTTCAGATCCTGCCCTGTCTTGTTAAAAAAAAAAGAAAGAAAATACAAGTCTCATAAAGCGCCTCGTCTCCAGCTTGCTGTTGCTTTTGAGCGAACAAAGGCATGGCAAGCCCAGTGGAAAATGTACGTTTGCTCCCGCGTGTGAAGTGCGAGCAGGCTGCCGGCCCCGCAGGTGGCCGAGCCCAAACACCTGTTGTGTGAATCCTCCGTGGGTGGGTGTGAGCTCGGCCTCCCTTGCAGGTATCAGCGGAAAAAAAGAAGAAGAAAAAAAAAGAAGCGGCTACGTGTCCAGCACAACACTTTTTTTTTCTTTCCGTTTTAACATGCGCGGGCGTCAGATGCGAGGCCCAGATTGTGTCCCCTTTACGCCCACCGGCAACACTCAGCTGTCCCTGGCATTAGCCGAGTGGATTTTCCGATCCCCTGTCCGGGTCTCAGATGCTGGGCTAATCTGTCCGCGTCTATTTTTACCCTCCAAAGCTGTGGCAGCCCTTCGGCCCGCCGCCCCAGCGCCTCCGCCGCCCCGATGCCAACGCTTGCCTTTGGCACGGGGGCGGGCCCGCGCTGACGAGCGGCCAACGCTTGGCTGCAATTAGTGCACAGTCAGGCAGGAATCCCCCACCAACTCCATTACGGGCCCCTCTCCACGGCCACTTCCTGATCCGGCGCACCAGCGCACGACGCTTTTGGCTTTCCATTCGGAGCCTTTTCATCAACGGCGCTCCCGCCGCGTTGCCCAATAATGGGCTCGGGTATGGAGCACCTTTTCAATCACTCAACTGTACAAACTCAGTCAATTTGAGTACAATGGGAGCCCAGGGAAGCCATGTAGAGATTTTTTTCTCTCTCTCTCTCTCTCTCTTTTATTTTTTTTTTTACCTGCGCACATTCAGCGTTCGTCAGGTTTCCATCCAATTGTTTGGAACTTTCTAAGCAAATTGACTGAAAATGCGCAAAACAAACATATGACTTCTGCCCGTTTCCATCTGTTCTTCTTTTGTGGATATCGAAAGGGGACTCCCGCCGCTGTAGGTGGCGCTATACACCATTAAGTCATGTGATCCACCAGTCATTTAAAAGAAGAAAAAGAAGACCAGGAAACGAAAAAAAAAGAAAGAAGACCAGGAAGCGACTGCGCCGTGCGATGACATAACGTTTCTTTGCTGTTTTCCATCTAAAATAGCGTTAACATTTGCTTCTTTAATTAATTCCAATAATATTTCTGTTTGGTCGTCCCCCCAAACATACCTTACTTTATCGTCCGCCATTGCTTTGGGACTACAAACGTACGTGTGACGTCATATCCGGTCTTGTCAGCGTTTATTTGCAAAACTTGTTTCCAAATGTTCCTCTTTTCGATACGCTTTAAAATCCACCCCCTCCAAGCGTCAAAACTTTTTTTTTGCAAATGTTGGGCCCTTTTTTCAAATTCCTAGCGTTTCCATTCAGAAAATGAGCCCAAAATAGCTGCTTCAAATCAAAATGGTGGCCTTCCGGTTGAATTGCGGGTCTGAAGACGTTTTGGGGCGTCCTGCTACGATGGACGCGGGGAGCCGATTTGAAACGGATGAAACTGGTGCCGAGGCAATTTTCGTTTGCAACATTATGAGGATCCTCAACAAACGTTGACGCTAATTTTCCAGTGGGCACCATTGAGTGACTTTTGGAGTCTTGCGTTGGCAGACCCCTGAAATCTATTTTCGCCATCCGATCCAATCCATATTCACGAGTTTTTAGGCTTGTTGAATTAATTGTACAAATATAAATATCGCTGCAACGCTTTAATGACATTGTGAGCGTCGTGCTAACGCGTCATTTCACAAGCTGAGCGCCACTCGAGCGGGTTGGCGTTATTACATTTGCACACACATGCCCCCCCCCCCCCTTTCACATGCGGACGCTGCGGGCAAATCCGCTTCAAAAGCATTAAAAGCGATGGCTGTGAAAAGATAGATTTACATATCTGCTGCTTAAGCTGTCTAATAACAGTCATGTGCGCTGCGGTTTGGATGGAAAACTTTTATTTTTATTTATTTTTTACTGCACCCGGGACCAAACATGACTTCTTCTAAGTCGTCCTCAAACATTTAGAAGAACTTAAATGTGTAACATAAAGCGATGACTACAACATGTTTGTGGCATTGGTGGTATTTTCCAAATATATTTACATGTTTTTTCACTTCTTAACTCTTTGACTGCCAGACGTTTTCAGAAAAGGGATGCCGTGGGTGCCAGCCGATTTAAGCATTTTTGACTGATCTTTCAAGGTCCACAGAAAATTATGTGTTTGGACTATGGAAACACATATAGTACCAAATGAAAGATTGGACTCTCATCTTTCATCAGAAAAAAAAGTGTTTGTTTCTACCTTATTCCGTTTTTCAGTAATCAACAATAGAAAATGGTTCGCTTCACCTCGGTTTTGAAAAAAACGTCTTTTAACGTCTTTGGCACTCCTCCATAGGATTTTATTAAACGTTATTTAACGTTTTTGGCAGTCAAAGAGTTAAAAAAGGTTGTTGAAGTGTAACTAACATATTAGCAGGAGCAGGGGCCATGCTCGGGAGCCATTTGGTGATCTAACCCCCCCCCCCAATTCCAACCCACAATGCTGAGTCTCACGCAGGGAGGCAAATGGCTCCCATTTTTTATAGTCTTTGGTATGACCCAGCCAGGGATTGAACCCGCAACTTCCCAGTCTCCGGGTAGACACTCCACCACTGAGCTAGACACACATTTCCGTTTTTAAACACTATATTGTTCATAATATATCATATATTATAATATGTTGTAATCACTTATAATAATAATAATAATAATAATAAATGTATTTCCAAGTGATCTATCTAGACTTACTTTCTAATGTAGCCAATTTCATTGGTTCTTTGGCCAACCAATAAAATTGGTATGCCCGTAACCACCCGGAATGGTCAAAAATCTTTTGTTTAATCAAGTCAATATGAGCTTAACCTACTAGATTGTTTTTTAATTTTTTTTTTAACCAATCTATTTTTAGAGCGTAGAGCTGGCAGATGTAACGCCTGGATCAAGACTACAAAACAAATGTGGTCTGCCACGATGGCCCAATGTCAAGACTATCGCATCTCGGTCAGAACACGACATATATGATGACATCGCCGTATCACGTCTTTTACGGTGATCGGGCTAATAGTGTCAAATAGGGGGAGGCGGGAGGGGGAAATGTGTCAAGATTGCCGGCTATAACAGTAGCAGCAATAACAACAATCCTGTTGGTGACGCCAACCGGGGGAAGCAAGGCACATCCTGTTGGTTAACATCAAGGTGCTACGTTGCAGGGTTTTCGTTGACAACGCTCGGAACCCGCAAGATCAGACATCCAAAAGATCAAACAAGATCGGCTTTTCATTTTGGCATCGGATGGCTTCTCCGATGCCAAAATGTTGTTTGCGGATTATGCCGCACCATCAGGAGTTTTGTCCTTCCCAACAAAATATATTGTGCCAAATTTTGTAGTCTGATCCTGATACTCAATAGGGTTTAGGTCTGGAGTCATGCTTATCCTTTCCCCTGACGCTTGTTGTGCAAGAACTGAGCCGCGGTGCCAACTGCCAGACTCCACACGGATCCAATCCGGCCCCCGATGCCAGTAATAGCAGCTTGATTGAGCCTGCGTGGCATGCGCGGCGCTTGCAAAGGTGACGGTGTCGCGTGGCGGAGGAGGAACTCTTTCTCACCTCCTAATAGACGACGCGCCTATTTTTAATCTCTTCAATTTGATTGCATTCCAAAAACAGGCCGCCCTGCCCATCTGTCTCTCTTAAAGAAGCCTCCTAAAGGGATTTTAATCATCTCGCTCGGAGCTGCTCAGGCAAATAGCTACATTTCTCGCTCGCGCACGCGCACGCGCACACAAACATTCCCCATCTTGTTGCTTCATAGTCTCACTTGTCGCCGCTACAACATATTGTCTGGGCTCCTTTGTGTCATATCTGTGCAGCCATTAGGCCCTTTAGACCTCATTCAAGGCTCCCACAGACACCAATCCCCTCTCCTCTCTTTCCCGCAACCCTGTCCCCATTTATCCCCTCCATTCTTTATTTCCCTTCAAAGGGGGGGACAACGGCAGCCGTGACATCAATCAGGGAAAGCGAATATTTAGCCGGCGCTAATTTCCACCAATAGCCCGGAGACAGGCTTAGCTGACAAAACTCATTCCTGCGCAGAACAAAACTGTGCCTGTGTAGAGAGCCCCCCCGCATCCCCGCCCCCCTTGCACCCCCACTCTTCCCTCCGCCGTTCCCCTGATCCCTGCCGCCTTGTGCACACGGAAAGAAGAAAAAAAAAATCACAATAAACACAGTTAGCGCTTGTGTTAGTCCCTCTTGATTTGGCCCCATCAAATGAATGCGCGCCATGCAGGGATACCCCTTTTGACCGAGACATAATGGCTCCATTCTGCGTGAAAAATGCTGCGGTAATACCAGTGGAGTGTGGCAAGCGGCTCAACCCGGTGCCACTACAAGAACAGCTGCTGCGTTTCTTAGCGGGGCCCGCCTGGCGCTTCAGCCGGCATCCATCGGGACCTGGCGCTTTCTTCCCAGACCTCGCCGCCTCACCATGAAACCGTTTGACCCGCTTCGTCTCACCCCCTCTCGGCTTCTTCTTTGGGGGTGGGCCGAGTGGGGGGCATTTCGAGGGCACCTCTTTGTGCGCCTGGGACGGGGGGCCCCTTACGGTACCTCCATTTTCCCACCCCCCGTACCTCAGAGCACAGCTGCCACTGTGCCAGTCAGGTTATCCCACACAAATCATTGGAGCAGACATAACTAACCCTCGCCCCCATCACTGTGCCAAAGAAACAATATGGGACCATTTGACCTTAACATAACAACTTTAACATCTTTTGGCCCCCCCACCACCATAATTCCCATGGCAACCCTGGATCCACTCCTTCACTACAGTGAACCCCCACTAGCAATACTTCCTAGACACCAATTTCTACTTTCCTGTGAGATCTTTGTCACCAACTTGTGGCGTCTTAGAGCTTTGTAGAAATCGCATGGAAATGTGCAGAATGGTAGAGCGTTGTTTGTTTGTTTTTTAGCTCATAACTGATGAAGACAAAGCCAAACATCTTCTAAGACAAGCAGAACGACCGTTCTGTTCTGTTGCCATCGAGTCGATGTTGATTCGATTCACAGGCAACTGCGGAGGTTCCTCAGACAAAATCGGAAATTGTGTGATTAACAGCGTTGCGTTCCAATGAGAACGCTAAGCCAGCATTTTCCTTGTTTATCATAAAATATATGATTAGACTGTCAACAGTGTTGAAAACAAACCTACATCGAGAATAGTGTTACGTCGGTCTAGACGCGATAATGTCACGTTAGCGATAGCGCCGGAGTTACCGTTTCTGTTCATTGTTTCTAGTAAGTGATCGGTTCGGTTCTTGTCGAATGCTGGGAAATCGTATGGAAGCCGCGCGGAGCTCGTGAGGTTCAACCTCAAAAGCGTTGCAGTCAAACAAAAACAACAACCGTGGACAACGACCGCACTAAGCTAGTGTTTTCCTTGTTGCTGAAATATAATTTGACTGTCAACAGTCTTGACAACAAACCTCCTCTTTTTTCACTTTTTCACACAAGTCACTTTTAGCTCTGCCTGAAAAATACAGCGTTGCGGCTTCACGCAAATTGCAATGCAAAAACAGTGAAGCGCCAATAATCAATCAATACAGAAAAAGTAACATAAATACAGGGCTGCTATTTCATCAATACACCTTTTGTAATATTAATTCATTAATTGTATATTTGGAGCAATTTTATACACTATCGTTCAAAAGTTTGGGTTCAACCAGACAATTATTTTAGTGATTTCCATTCAAACACATTCAGTATTATTATAATGTATACTTTTAAAAATAAGGATGTTTCTAAATGATGTCCAAACTTTTGAACAATTAGCTTAAAATTAAAATTGGTTGTATTTAGTTTTGTAACATCTTACAATAATCACCTGCAAACATTTTTTTAAATATCAATTTATACTCCCTCCCCCTCGCGCTCTTAACACATTTCACCTTAATAGGTTGAAGTGGTTGATTAAGAGCTCTCCTTTCCCATATGCGAGGGCATTGCGGTAACAAATGCTGTGGACCGTCTGACGACGCTTACATTTGGCAAGTTCCCAATTTCTTGAACCCAACATCTGTCACAAGGCCTTCACGAAAATACTTTTATCGTCGTTCCCTGAATCTGAAGACGACCTTACGGGTTTATTGTCGTTAGATTGTGCATCAGCGTTGGCGCGGTGTTGCTGCGGCTGGATGACATTGATTACGTCCGTTTGACCAGGACTGCGCAACAGTCACTTTCCCACTTCTCAGTTTTCGCAGTCACACTTTTCATTTGAGTACGAAGAAGCCAATCAGATGGATTGCTGTCCATTGTCTAAAATGTCCAAATCAGCTTTCTGGATACTTAAAGCCTAATGAGAGTTGATTCTGATCAGCCAGGAGAATCTTGTTCACTTTAATTGGCTGTGATTGCTCCTTCTCAATTACCTTATCCTCTTTTACTGTACAAGCATATTATCCCCCTTTGACCTAATTTACTTCGGGTGTGCTGGCCTGCAAACCGCGCCGACGACTTTCTTATAACTCTTTTTGTGCTTTTTTTACCCTCCCCCCAAATATTATGGGAGCAGAAAGTGCATGTGTATAGACCCCGCCGCTGCTTCATTAATTATTTAGCGGCCTTTCTTGAAGGCCCGTTGTATTAAAGGGGAGGGGGCGGGGGGGGGGGGTGATTTGAATAGGAAGTAGCTTCTCGGACCCGAGCGTGTGATGTGTAGTGTTCCCCTGTCATTGTATGTTTCTGCGGGCTTCATTTGTCTGCCTCGGCGAGCCGGGGGGCTGGAGGAGAAATTTCCATTCTATGAATATTTAATACATAATAAAGTTTTTGATTTTATTCTATTCAATCTGAAAGGGGGCGAAAATGTGGCGAAGCTCGCCAGGCCCCACTCAAGGACGGAAGGCAGTCGGCTTGACTCGCACACCGCCGTTTCCCAAAATTCGCGTCAGCCTCATCACAGAGACCAGATCTCGCTCAAATGACTTAAGATGTTCATGAGATATGTCAAGATGAAGTTAAAAGGTAAACTCAAGATGAATGTGTTGCTTTTTCAGAGTGAACACAACATTCACTGGCAATGAGAAGGCCTTTTGTGAGTTAGCGTAAAACAAACACGATTGCGCAGCATGCATATACAAGGGAATTCAATAAATATACACCACCTGGAGAACAAATTTCGACATGGAACATTTCAAGAAGCATATCTGCAAAATTAGATTCGGAATCTGAATGACTAACACTGAATTTTACCTACCATCAAAAATATTCAATATACGTTTTTACTTTTCAACTTCCACGATGAATACTTTTGCTGGTAGTAAAATTGATTTTCCAATAATTATTGATATGTTGCATAATAATGACATTTTTAAAATGATTAATAACTTGATTAGTAATTCAGTTTCAGGATCTGATGTTGCAGATGTACTTCCACAAAAATATGTCATGCGAATATTAAACATTAGTGAAGCTTTGCGGAATCCGATATATCGTCTACATTTGTTAGAATTTTGTGACGTCTTCACTTTTTCAATATGAAGCCGATTTCAGTTTCTTTGCCAAGGACATGTACGGCAGTTCCTCAGATTTCAAATGATGTCGACATTTTGGGAACTGTAATGATTATATCCTATAGGGTGGTTACGATGCTATATTCAGCGTCACCGCCGAATGCCGATATATAATCGAGCGAGCTGCCCACTGCCTCCACGGTGACCTGGCATGGCTCTGTGCGAGACGCCCAGCTGGGAGTGTCCCTGAATCTACTTGGGATTAGCTCAGGATTGTCTGGGATTACGCTGGGATAGAGAGGGATTAGTAGTGACTGCCTGTTTTGGGGGCGTGAGGGCCATCGTTTGGCCAAATTGCCCCCCGGCTCAGACCCGGGGGAAGCCGAAAATAAAGTGCGCGTCCACACTGTGGGAACACCTGCAAACGTGCCCCAATCTTCAAACGTTGAAAGCAGAACATGCGGCGCAGGGAAGCTGGCGGGGCGATGTTGATGACGACCGTCATGGCCGGCTGCTGTCCGAAATCTCCCAAATCTCTCTAGCAGGTGGATTCATCAGATAAAGAGGGTTTGGGATGACGGCAAATCCCTCCAAGTTTAGTGTGGCTGCTCTTCCCTCACACGGGGATAAAATTGAGATTTGAATCCGACGGGTCACACAGAGTTTTAGCCTCAAGTGCAAGTGCAGCTCGGCCAGGGTTGGCCCCGTTTACTCTCAGATGGGCTGCGGACGCTTCAAACCTTCTTCACACATCTTTACTCTAATGACAACCATGTGCAAACACTTTAGCTCTGTAGCAGAACCAGAAACTGGACTCGGTGTCTGAATGAGGACGCACAGCATGCGAACATAATGATAGGCAGGCCCAACAGGAATTCACAGGCTAGTATTTGGATTGTTATGACCCAAAAAGCTTGAATTCTGCTGAAGGTGCAATGTTTAAGACTTGAAAGTTGTAGGAGGAAGTTTAGATTTGAATGTTCAAGTGTTCCTCACGCATTCAGATCATTCAGGCCTTGTCCACACGTAGTATCTCACAAAACGAAGATATCTTTGCCTGTCATCCATGCAAAAGCGCAGATTGACATTCATGATTCTTTTAACTCTTTCACTGCCATGGACGTTAAAAGACGTCAAGTAAAAACCAACGGAGGGCCGCCAATGACGTTAAAAGACGTCATCCAATTTTTTTTATTTTTATTTTGAAACGGGTGGAGGAGAGCCTTGGCCAGCTGTGGTGAAAGTTTCAAGCAGATCTAGTTAGCCTAATGACTATTTTTGGCCCCTAGATGGCAGCAATGACTCTCTTTTGACAAGATTGGGTAGACGTCAGTAGAAGACGTGAGGCGGAGCTAGATGGCTGAAGAAGCGAACAATGGCGACCGGTTGCAAGCAGCTCACACTTGGGAATTTTTTTCAAAGACGAAAGGCATCGACCAACGCTAAAGAGCACATTGATGACGACGATGATCATCATCGATGATGATGATGGTGACTCCGAGGTTGACGCCGAAGTTGGAAGCGCTGACGCGGCGGCTATGACGACGTCATAAAGGTTCACCGGCTAGCGATGCTAACACCGGAAAACGCGGAGCACAACCGAGCACGCTCAGGCGGACGTTCGATCGGACGACGGAGAGTGCCCCGAGTCCAATGCATATTCATCGGAGGAGTGTGTCTGCTACTTGCTATTCCCCGGAAAAAAAGGCCGTCAAGAAAGTGTAACGTCTGCACGCGAAACGGACAATCGAAGTGAAACGTATCTGTTGTGCAAATCCTGCTCCCTCTCCTTGCACGCAGGAGAGCGTTACAAAAAGAAAAACTGTATTTGAAACATCCACATAATTGTAAATAGTACCACAGTTGCACACATTTGTAAATAGTTTGCGAAATTGTTTTGTCAAATTGTTACACTGTTGAATGGAAATAAACGTATTTTGCAAACTAAAAACACTTTTTCATTGTTGGTGAAAGCGTTTTACAGAAGTAAAGCACTATTTAGGTGTTTGTGGCATCATTCATGGACAAAAAGAAGTGTACAATTCACGAGAGTGCATGAAATAACATTGTTTCACAAAAAGCTCTTTTTCTCCGCTTTTTGTTTCAAAACAGAGAATTTCAGTGAAACTAACCATTTTCTATTGTTGATTACTGAAGAACGGAATAAGGTAGAAACAAACTTTTTTCTGATGAAAGATGAGAGTCCAATCTTTCATTTGGTAGTATGTGTGTTTCCATAGTCCAAACACAACATTTTCTGTGGACCTTGAAAGATCAGTCAAAATGCTTAAATCGGCTGGCACTGGCGACATCCCGTTTTTGAAAACGTCTGGCAGTCAAAGAGTTAAAAACCTCCAACCAAAGTGAAGATCTGGAAGTACTCAGTATATGCGTCTGCGTATGGACATCCAGAACCTTAGCCTGCGAAAAAATGATGTTCCTACGACACATATATGCTTTGTGTTTACATTCAGAAACAATATGGATGCCCTCTGAATGTCCTTAAAAATGCTAATTTATGCAGTTATTTTGTTTCTAAAAACGCGGTGGTAAGTTTTTTTTTTTGTAGACTGAGGAATATTCGGTTTTACAAAAACCTCAGCAGGTGCCACTGACGATGTTTGCATGCAGCCAATGACCCTTTCAAACCCACGTAAACACAAAAAGTAAAATATGCTCACATTCAGGTTTTAAAAAAACCCCATAAAGACCCCATCGTTATGCTCTATTCACAAGGAATTTTGATTTGAATGCACGACGGCCACCTTACGTTGCTATTCACTAACAAGCCTAACTTGAATACATTGATTTCTCGGTGGCGTTTTCACGTTATTTTCTGTCTCTACAGCGAAAATGCTACAGCATGCATACATGCATGTGTGTATTTAAGTCTCTGAGTAACCCTCTGGAAATACACAAGTAAACATAACGCAGCAAAGAAGCACACTTTTGGAGTGAGAAGGAAAGCAACGACTTTGTTAGTGTGGTGAGCTAAAGAAGTAAAAGCGGAAATGGCGTCCATTTACAGAAGGACTTGTCCGTGCGTCACGGTTTAGATCGGGATATTTATACGTCAGTAACTCACGCATGCAGACGGGTTGTATTTTGACCTTAAACTGAATATTGACTGCATGCAAACGTAATACTGTCTGCGATGAAAATCGTTCACCCCAAAGGAGCGTCTCAGATGTTTCCCCTCACACGCCGTCTCTGATAACTACGTTGGTAAAAAGTAAGTATATTTCAATCTTGAACGTCCAAGCACAACAGTGATCAATAAAAAGTAAAAAAAAAAAAAGGCTTACATGGCCAGTGTGAAAGGAGCTCATGTGACTCGAGGCGGCGCGATCGGTTCTTCGAAATCGTCATCAAGCGGGCATACGAGGTTGTCATCAGGAGGTGACGGTATATTTCACTTAAGGCAGGATTTGATGGGGATGATTTAGAGCGGTATGATAGGTTGAGGGGGGGAGAATGAGGGACGGTTTTGGGGTGGTGGGGGGGAAGTTGGCGCGTCAAGAAGCCGTCAGTAGCGGGGAGCGGGCGTCCCCTGCGGGCCTTTGCACAGCCGAGATGAAAGGCTGTTTAGTGTTGGAGCAGCGGCATCAAAAGAACCTCCCGCATCCTCCACACCCCCCCCCCCTCCATCCCCCCCACTCTCCTTCCATCTCTCTCGCTCTCTCACCACAATATGATATAGTTCTGCCGTTGCACGTTTACCCGGTTGCCATGGCGCCGCGCCGCCGGAGGTGTCACAGCGAGATAACCCAAGGAGGCATTCACAGATCACCTGAATTCAGTTCGTCTCCCCAACTCTCTCTCTCTCTCTCTCTCTCTCTCTCTCTCTCTCTCTCTCCCTGCGTGTTCTCTGCCAGAATTTGATTTATTTTGTTTCCCTGGCGCGCACTTCGCCGTGAATACAAATAATCTGCGACATAATGGAGATGGTGGAAGTGTGCGTACCCCTCAATCTCAATAAACCCATTGTAGCACCATATTCCCAAACCACAGGGTTTTTTTTTTTTTTTTTTTGATACTTTTTCGATTTGAGTGCCAAAGCGCTTGGCGTGCCAACAAAAAAAAAAAGCCACATTTTTCGGTGAGTGGCTCTGCTGCGCATCGGGAACTTCAGCATCCAGCAACCCTTGAAATGTAAATGATAATACAAAAATTAGATCCTCGGAATTACCGAGTCGCTGACTGTACACGCTGCCAGGATAATGGGAAAGTAATTGGTGACACACTGCATAATTGACGGCAGAGCGATTGAAAGCAGACGTGGAAAATGATTGTTGTGGGCACAGAAATGTAGGAAATAAGAAACGACACAAGAAAATAAGAAGCACTCGGTGACAGAATAGAAACTGGGGATTGCGACGGAGACAGAAAAAATGAAGGGGAGGTGAGGAAGGAGATTGGCAGTGGCAATAGATATTGGAAATCGGGATACATCCATTAGCCTTCCTTGCCCCCAGCTCAATCTCCTGATACATCCTCCCATTCAAGGCAAGCTCCAGAGAAAAACGGCGGCTGGCACTAAGCCAGGTTGGCAAAGACTTCAAACATACACTGCGAGCATCCACAGCAGCTCACAACATGGCCGGTCTGAATGGAGACGTAGAGGAGGACAGCTGGATTGATGGCAAGCAAAGTGGGAGGACTGACGTGCGTGCCGAGGGCCTCGAAAGACGGAGTCGCGGGTCGTTTCAGGTTGGCGGTGGCTGACAGGGTCTGAGCGCCTCGTCAGCTCACGCTGTCCTCTGGAGCCGTTTGTGTTTTCACCGTTTTACGGCACCGTGACTTTGGTTGATTGCACAGAATTTTGAGTGCAGTAATAACAGATGTGAAAGTGACCTGGCCATTGATAGTTCCATCCATCCATCCATTTTCTTAACCGCTTGTCCTCACAAGGGTCGCAGGGGTGCTGGAGCCTATCCCAGCTGATGACAGACTGGCCACACTTTAGACTGGTCATCTGTCAATCGCAAAGAGACAGACGAAACGGTTCACGCCTACAGACAATTTTCAGTCCCCAATGACCCTAATATATGTTTTGGAAATACAGAGAGAACATACAGTACATCCAGGCGTTGTACAAATGTGGCTGACATCGCCCCCCCCATAGGAACAAAAGACAGTCGTAAATTGAACCCCCAGTAATTGACACAGAAATGCCAAAGACCCACAATGTAAATTTCAGTGCTGACTCTAGACAGACATGTACACTTGACATTTAGAAAGTCTTAATATGATCTTTAAAACCATTTTTTCCTTCTGTCTTTGCAGAATTCCATCCGCCACAACCTGTCCCTGCACACACGTTTCATCCGTGTTCAGAACGAGGGCACAGGAAAGAGCTCCTGGTGGATGTTGAACCCCGACGGAGGGAAGATGGGCAAGGCTCCAAGGCGGCGAGCCGTCTCCATGGACAACAACACCAAGTATCTCAAGAGCAAAGGTCGCATTCGAGGCAAGCGGGTCGGACGTCCTGGAATTGGAGCAGGGTCGGCAGTCGTGGGACTGCAGGGCTCCCCTGACCACAGCAGTCCGCCGCATAAAGGCCTACCTGGTTCTGGAGGGACTTCTGTGACGGACAGTGAGTTTGATGCCTGGACAGATCTCCACTCCAGGGCCAGCTCCTCAGCCTCCACCCTAAGTGGGCGTTTGTCGCCCATCCTCGCGGAGGGGGAACCGGAGGAACCCGATGAGGGAGGGCTGTCCTGTTCCACCTCCCCCCACCTCTACCCGTCGCCCACCGCCCGCTCTCCGTCCATGGGGGCAGGCAACCGCTGTCCTCCCCTTGAGCAATTGCCTCAGCTGGCAAGCCTGACAGGTGCCATCAGTCTTGATGAACAGCTGATTGAGGACGGCTATCATCACCATCATTCACAGCAGCAACACCAACAGCACCCCTCTGTTGGCAGACATAAGCACCAAACCTCAGTCTATCACTACAGTTCTGGAGGGAAGGGCCAGTCCTCCTATGGTACAGGCGGGTATGGCACGGCAGGCATGGGCATGATGCGACACCACTCACCCATGCAAACCATCCAAGAGAACAAGCCAGCCAGGTTCTCCGGGACAATGCGAACGTACTCCAGCACCAATGCCCTGCAGAGTCTTCTAACAGGGGGGTCAGCCGGGCTGCCGTACTGCCCCAAGGAAATGATGTTGGGCCTGAAGAGAGAAGGCCATCCCTTGATGTCGTGTAACGGCTCCAACCCTCACAGCCACCACGCTGGGCACCACAACGGCCATGGCCAGAGCCACAATGGACCTCACAGCCACAACAGAACTCATAGCCATACGCCCGTTCATAATCACAACTCATCTCACAATCTCAGTCACAACAGCATCGGCCATAACCACACCCCGCCTCGAGGGCTGTCGCTCAACCCGTGCGGCAACAGTAACCCACTGCAGACCTACAATCACAAAACTCCCTACCTGTACAGCCCCCCGTCACACGCCCACCTCCCGGCGTCCACCACGCTGCCCCCAAACCCGGCGGGGATGCTTGGGATGCCCCAGGACTCCTGCCATTTGGCCACCGCGCCGCATCCGCACCCGCGTCACAACCATTACCCCGACCCGCAACACCAAGCCATGGCTAACGGACCCTTCCACCACGGTCAGGGAATGGTCGGCAGCAACGGCACCGGCGGGTACCACCACGGCTACCACCAACCCCACCCGCACGAGAGACTACCCGCTGACCTGGACATTGACATGTTTCAGGGCAGCTTGGACTGTGACGTGGAGTCCATCCTCCTCCATGACATCATGGACTCTGGAGAGGAGATGGACTTCAATTTTGACTGCTCCCTCGCCCAGGGGGTGGGCATCGGAATGGGAATGGGGATGGGTGTGACCATGGGCATGGGGATGGGAATGAGTGGACTGGCCGGGCCACAGCAAACCCACAGCAACCAGAGCTGGGTCCCTGGCTAAACTCTGGCCCACAAAAGAACAATCTTACCCATAAAGCACTGTGCTCAACTGTGACATTCCTGACTTGACACAGAGACTATAGGACCATGTCTTTCTTTGTTGTCTGTCGCCCCATCCTCTTTTTTGGTCCCCTCTACTCCCCGACCCACCCCACCTCTCCCTTTGAGTTCTAGCTCATGTCTCATTTGGTATTTCCTCATATCAGCTATACTGTGATGACAATCTCTTAGCATCATTGCTTCTCATCTACCACGAGAGCTGAACTCTCCATGCACTTTATCGCAAGTGTGTTCACGGAGCAGCTCTTGCAGAACCCGGCATGTTTTGTGAGTTGATAAAGTGTCAGAAACCAAACTCAAATAAGACCCTTAATCAGTCATAGTTAGAAGTGGGGACCAAAAAGCGCAAGAAAAAACAAACAAATCGCTGGCCGCATTACGATTGCAGCACAAAAACCTTAGCAAAAGCTCAATAAATGCAAATCAATTTTTGATCCAGAACTGTTTTCCTCATAATGAAATTCATGCTCATGAGATCCAATCAATTCTCGCCAATGTCTGCGCGGCGTTGCTGTTATTTACGGCCTCATACATTCAGACCTTGGCACTTTGACTCTTCTGTTGGATGCGATGTTTAGTTAATGTCCTCTTGCCATTCGCCCCAGGCGCGTTGTCACTACATCACCAAATGGATTCCATCATTACTCGCTTGCATGCAATTTGGTGAATTAAAAACTTGTATCACCTTGTCTCACCTGGGCCTCTGGAGCCTCTCGCTCTCTCTTACTCTTGCCCCGCTGTCTGCAAGTGGCTCTCTCTCCCTTCTGCCGGCAGAGACAAAGTGGCCATTACTCACAGCCAGCCATTAATGGGCCTTGATTGAAATTCAGCATCTTGCTTTTAATCTCCAAAGTGATGCGGCAGCGATGCGTCATTATTGAGAAGCTAACACATTGTCCTCCCATATCTCACCCGAGTGGGGAAAAAGGGATGGCGAGAGGGGGTGGAGCGCCAAGAAAGCAAAGACGAAATGGTGTGATGCCAATGTCAGCGTCCACTTTTGGGCGAGACAGAAAAGAAGTCTGGACCTAAAAGGGAAACTCGAGGTAAAGAATATCCTTTGTAGTATGTGCTCCCACTAGTCTAAACACGGCATTCGGATTAATATTGCCTTTGTGGAATAAGAGCTAACCATTTTGTCCTGTACTGTGTCAACCGTCGACTGAATTTGCACCCTCGGGCTCGCGATGCGAGCATCGCGTGATCAAACTGAGAAAACAGGCCCAGAAGTGGCAAATCCAATCCAGAAAGTAAAAACCCTGCCACAGTTTGGCTTTAGCCCCTAGTGCTAGCTAGCTAGCTAGCTCCCTAGCAGGTAAACGAGCACCATGGGAGCTAGCTAACTAGCACCTGAGGCTAAAGCCAAACTGTGGCAGAATGTTTACTTTCTGGACCTGGATTTGGTACCTCTGAACAGGACTCCCAAAATTCCCAATGGCCAGTCCACTGACATTTTGGGACTTTCGGCTGGTGGAAACTTTCAGCCATGACATTCACAATGCGAGCGGCAGAGGGAGGTATGGGACAAAATGGCAGCCCTCTGAGAGGAATGAAAATGCTTAATTGTTATTCCACGAACGTAATAATAATCACAATACTGTGTTTAGACTCGTGGGGGCAAAATGTTTGCCTTGAGTTCATCCGGAGAGTCATCACCTCGGAGGTATAACCACAGAGCTGGCATTTATGTGACCATCTTTTTCACACAGAACTCGATGTTGCACATTCACGCAGCCGTTGCACCTTTGCGCATTCAGATCATTTGACGCATAGCTATGTCATTGCCAGCGTTTTTCACAACGACAATTACTCGTGATGCAAAATGGCCAGCTTCGCACTTTGGTCTGTTACTCGGATACTGGATCAGAACCCCAACCTTACATGCAGGACAGCAAGCCAGCGTGAAAGGGGCTTGGGTTGATGAGAAGCCCGCAAAGCCATTCACAACCTCCCCACCTCCCCCGCCCCCAATTTTTTTTTCTGTGTGTTTATTCTGTTGTCGTGTAGTTGTCGTCGTGTCGTTGCAAATTCTGAGGACCAACAGCGCTGACGTTTTAGCAGTGAGGAAACTTGTGGGTGAAATGATGTCGGTAGTCGTGCAAGTGTGACCTTCTTCCCAGCCTCCGGTCGCTCGGCCGATCGGTCGCCCGCCCACGTGTGTGCTTTGCTCAATTGTCTCCATGTTTGTGAGTGGGAGGAGGGGGGTGGAGTATGTGTGTATGTGGTAAAGAAGAAGGAGCGAGGGGTGTGGGGGGGGGGGGGGGGGTTAGTCTGAAGCTTCTTTATCATTGGCCTTGAGGGAGTCATAGAGAGGACACCCTTCTTTTTTTTTTACCCTCTTCTTCTCTGGCTCCTCCAAGGAGATCCCCCCCCTCCCCCCCATCCCTCCAACGCATTTGGGCTTGTAGACAAAAGCTAAAGGTGGGTTGGGGGCGGGGTTATTGTTCCAGCCAAAGGTCAAAACGTGGCAGAGACTATCAGACCATTAAGGGAAGGAAACACACCTTCAATTGCAGGGCTTTTCGGTCGACTGGTTCCAGTCAAACGTACTGCTGGGAAGCAAAACGGGCGAGTTGTGTGAGGAGAAGCTACACGCTAGCCACACACGTCTTCGATCCCAAAAGAGAGCGCTACGTGATGTCGAATTTTCCTATATTTATTTATGAAAGAGGTTGATTGGTCTTTGCAGAATCCTAAATGTGGTTAGTTGTTTGAGTCAACGCCTGTACACCACCCGCCCTCCTCCCTCCTGTTTTTTAAGATGTCAAACCTCCTCCTCCCCCTGTTTTACTTACATTTATTTTGTACAAAATCTATATATTAAGAATATTGTAAAATAGTTTTTAAAAAAAAAATCTGAAAAGAATATCAGTTTTGTTGTTCTTTTTTTCAAGAGAATGTATCTCATCATCTGGTGACTGTTAAATAAATGCATTTAAAAGAAACTACCACAAATCTGTTGTCATTACTGGCAGAACACAAACACACCACAAAAAAAAAAAAAAAAAACGAAGACGAAAATATACATTTTTATCATTTTATTTGTTTTGTTTTTTTTTTAAATATAAATTTTTCAAAAAATGCCACAAAAAGATGCTATCAAGTTGCTCAGGCTGACTTTTTTGATTCTTTAAAAAAAAAAAAAATTTTATTTTTTGAAACACACAAAATCAATCAATCTTCAGCACTTTCAGCGAATGCTTGATAATGTGAAGCCTCACCAAAAATACACGATACCCGGATTGTGAAGGACTGTGTGTACTCACCACGATCGACAGAAGTAATCCTGCTTCACTCAGTGCTCAGTCTGTGCATTTTTTTTAAGGCTGCACATTATCAAGCATTCGCTAAAAGTGCGGAAGCAAACGCCAAAAGGTGGGCACATCCATCAATCATCAATTCCAGTCAATGACGATGCCCACCTCTGACAAAATGTAGTTCCTTGCATCGGCTCAGGCAGAAAGAAAAACTTAAAAAAAAACATTTTTTTTTTCATAAACCAGTTTATGAAAAAGAAAAAAAGAGATACAATGAGCTTTCTTCCAAGTTGTTAAGAAATTATTTTTGCTAATTTCATTTCAAATATGATGTGCTAAAGATGAAATTCTACCATTTGTAATAAGGCATTGGTCGAAAATGTGAGCAGCAACGCCTTAGTCCGGAAGTGCCCACCTCTGTACATACACAAGAGTATATACTTTCAATTATATTAGTATTAATTCCATTTGCTTTGTGAATGCATGATCAAAAGCTTTCATGTCAAATTGTGTCGATTCTGGATCCGTTCCATATTGGCAACCTTTCAAATTGAACATGTTCAGATGCTGACAAATGTAATCCAATAAAATTAGGCTGTAACGTGTTGTGCTCAACTGATTTAAGCCTTGGCGGAGGTCTGACCCAACTTGGGGTTCTCGGTCCTCGAGTTAGATGAGTGAGGATGACAATCAGACCTGTGGCAGTCTGGGGACATCATTTGTTTTTGTTTTTTCAGTCTGCATGTGAAAAACGCTGTGTGTGCATGTGCAAGTGTGTGTGTGAGCGACACACACACACACACACACACACACGAACAAACACGCAGGCATGGCAGATTGTGAGTGTCGGCGTCACGGGTGTGTGTCATGAGGCTCGTTATGACCCAGGAAGGAAGCCAGGGTAGGTTGGCCACAGCTGTCCTGCTCCCACTGGACGTGTTTTCACGGGAGGAGCGTGCAGCACTACAGCGCCGTACCGCCGGGCCCCCGCGGGACCACCCACACATACGTTCACCCCCACAAGCCACCCCTCCCCCACACAGACACATTCGTACCATTTGGAAACAACATCAAATCGCTACGTTTGTACAAAGCGCTGCAGAAAGTCGTTTCCGTTTTTAAACTTGACATGCAAGTTCAATTTGTTCTCATAACGCATTTGACTCAAAAAGTATGTCGCCATTGCAAGGCTTCAACCAGGAAGTGGCCATCAGCAAGTTGTAAAAAAAAAAATAAATAAATACTGGAGGAGTCACAGAAAGGTATAGAAGCGTGCATCCTTTGAAATCGAAAAACCACTACGAGCCGATACCCTTCAGGTCGCGTGAACGGTGCTACTGACGCCACTCGGCAACGGCAAAGCACGAAGGTGTGGAAAGTGACATTTTTGACAAGTTGAAACTTTCTCAAGACGCTCCTTGGTTTGTCCACGGGGCACGAGGACGTCCACTTTGGAGTCTGGCGTGGATCCAGAGCGAGGCTCTCCTGGGAGGCGCAGCAGACAGCCAGGCAATCCGCTCGGTCCAGGTGCTGTGCCTCGGGGAGGGTCTGCTCTTCTCTTGCTCATTATCGCAGAGAGGGAGCGAGCGAGGCAGCATTAGCGCGTCATTACTCATCTACTCAAGCATCTGGGAGCGGGTCCTTCCTCCTCCGTGCTGGATGCGGACCGCCCTCCAAGCTAAAGGCTGGCTGGGGACGCTAACCGCTAGCAGACCGAGCTGCGATGTCCTTGAGAGTTTGTCAAGTATCAGCACATCTTACTTCATCGACATATCCGTCCATTCTTCTTGCTCACAGCTCAACTGGAGCCTTTCCGAGCTGATTTTGGGTTCACCCTGGACTGGTCGCCGGCCAATCCCAAGGCATATGTCGACAAACCAGTTACAATTACAGTACACCTTTCAAAGGAGCTCAGTTTGGGGCTTGTTTAACCCCCCCCCCCCCCACCTCCCCACTTATGTCTCCTTTTTTACCACTTAAGAAACTTAGGCGCGCTAATTAACGAACCACCAGGCTTCTCATTCTGTCTTCTTCTGTTGCTTATTATTTTTCATGTTTCTCAAACAGGTTGTGCATTTTTACATACTTTGCCAATAAATCTGATTCAGAATCACACTTGACAATTTGGACTCATCACTAACATCCATGTTTTTTTTATCATTATTATTATTATTATTATTACTGTGGGAGGATATGGCAGTACCTGGAGAAAACAGCCGAGATTTGAACCCAAAGCCTTAGAAGCATAAGGCAGAAATACTCACCACTTGTCCACCGTGCTGGCCCAGCGCACTTTTACCCACAAGAGAAAAACATAATGCATTGCTAACCAAAACAGCAGCACAAGTTATCATTCTGACATTTTTTGGTTTTAATTAATCAAAGTTGTTTAATGCTGATGTTTATCCATTTATATGTATTTTTTTTTCAGTTTTCTAATATTTTGCATCATCTTATTAAACGACGAGAGTCAAAGGTGTAATCACAATAAAGCCAATACGCTAAGCAAGGCGACAAAGCGTGCTCGATAGGAAGGTTAGCATTGTACAAAATCCCTCAAGTCATGAAAAAAATGGAACATCTCAACGGTTTTGGAGCTTTCGTTCGATAAGCATCTTTTTGAGAAAACACCCGCACAACAATCACACTTTTCCACTGGATTATGTTTGCTTTTTTTTTTTTTTTGCATTCAAAAAGCTTTAAAAAAAAAAAAAACACACACAACAGGACGAGACCCGTGTGAGACGGTCGAGAGGGGTCATCACAAAAACCTTGAGGGGCTTTAAAGTCGCTCGCAAAAGTCCCGAACAATTAGCGGACTGCTCCTGGCGGACGCGACTTTCGCCATTTAAGTTATTAAGGCCGCCCGCAAGTCCACCCGGGAGGAGACTTTGCATTACCTCGGACGGCTTAAATTTCCGCGCGTCAACGTAAACAAGGCGGTATGGGCAAACATTAATAACAAGAGTTGTTGTCGAGCGCGAGTCGCTGTATTAAAAGAGGTGTCGATCACTTGCACAAACTTCAAAGTGTGTCAGAAACGACACCAGCGAGTTCTCATGAGTTGATGCGTCACAATGGCATGAGCGCGACAAGCTGCCGTTTATCGCGTGGGGTTCGTTACGTGACCTCGCCTGGGGTTCGTTACGTGACCTCGCGTGGGGTTCGTTACGTGACCTCGCGTGGGGTTCGTTACGTGACCTCGCGTGGGGTTCGTTACGTGACCTCGCGTGGGGTTCGTTACGTGACCTCGCGTGGGGTTCGTTACGTGACCTCGCCTGGGGTTCGTTACGTGACCTCGCGTGGGGTTCGTTACGTGACCTCGCGTGGGGTTCGTTACGTGACCTCGCGTGGGGTTCGTTACGTGACCTCGCCTGGGGTTCGTTACGTGACCTCGCGTGGGGTTCGTTACGTGACCTCGCGTGGGGTTCGTTACGTGACCTCGCGTGGGGTTCGTTACGTGACCTCGCGTGGGGTTCGTTACGTGACCTCGCGCGGGGTTCGTTACGTGACCTCGCGTGGGGTTCGTTACGTGACCTCGCCTGGGGTTCGTTACGTGACCTCGCCTGGGGTTCGTTACGTGACCTCGCCTGGGGTTCGTTACGTGACCTCGCGTGGGGTTCGTTACGTGACCTCGCCTGGGGTTCGTTACGTGACCTCGCCTGGGGTTCGTTACGTGACCTCGCCTGGGGTTCGTTACGTGACCTCGCGTGGGGTTCGTTACGTGACCTCGCGTGGGGTTCGTTACGTGACCTCGCGTGATGGGAAAATATTAACAAGACCATCATGTCATTTATTTTTTTTTTTTTACACCATTTTCTCTCTCCATGTGTGCAACGTTTGCAATACGTCGTTACCTGAACCCTAAGCCACTATGATGTCATCCTCAGTTGACTGCAAGTGACAAAATGGCCGCCCCCAAAACGGGGGAATTTAGCGATATTTATCACAATGCACAACCTATTATTGTAACGGAATTACATTTCTCCTAACAAATATATAACAGATATTTTTGTTTAGGTCATACTTGATATATTAAATATCCATCAAACTGAATTATTACAATTTTTATCAACCTTGGTAAAAATTAAGTATTTAGTTGTTTATTTAACTTTGATTAAATACAATTCATTCACCACAATGGCTTTGTTTCTGCGCTTTGATTTTTAACCTATAGGCACATTTGATTTTGATTTTTAAATCTCTTTGTGTACAATGGCTGAAATAATATTTCTTCTTTTTCTTCAAATGGGTTTTCAGTAGTGAAGGGAATTTAGGCAGGACAAGGTAGAAAAAATGAGAAGATAAATTAATCTGAACTTTCAGTTATGTTACTCAGAAATATTATTTGTGGAGGTCATTTTCTGGACAAAAACCAAATCGTTGACGTCCATTTCAAACGGAACTCAACCCCCAAATACTGCAAGCAAGAATACATTAGATGTGCCAGCACTCGTAAAAAACGCGCTACTCTGATTAATATTGCGTTTGGGGAACAAGAATTGAACCGAATAATTCATCAACGGATCTCAAAAACAAAGTCAAGTCACTCGTATCTCAAGGCACTTTTCTAGTCACCATCAGTTGGTTGTTCGCTACTTTTCAAGATGCATTGTGGGACATTTTGAGGATGCAATGTAGGAGATACGACACATTTGAACAGCACTACAAAATGGCAAACTGACTGTAGCTTGTGATTCTGAACACAGCCTACGAGTGTGTGTGTGTGTGTGTGCGCGCATGTGTGTGTGTGTGTGTGTGTGGACAAGCATTTGGATTGGAAGTCCAAATGTGTGCCAGGTACCTCGCACAAGTCCAATAATCTGCCGCAGATGGCGGCCTGATGGCAGCGTCTATATTTGGTAAGAAAAGTCGACGTAATAACGCACACACACACACACACACGCACACACACACACACACACACACACACACACACACGCGCACACACACACACACACACACACACACTCTGTGTGCTTTGGGTGTCGTTAACTCAAAAGCTCGGCGGAGGAATCTGGAGTCGCGTGGATGCCGTTCAGCCGCCACGCAACGTTACGATGGAAATGAACACAACAGTGGACACTTCATTAGGTACACCTCCACGTTCTAATCGGGCCCAATAAAAGAACAGATATTTTTGCTATTGCCAAGAAAATGAGGGAAGGTGGGTAGTGTGGCCAGAAACTGTACTCAAGTAAAAGTAATGTTACTTTATGATGTGACATGAGGAAAAAAGTAGTCCTCCAAATAACTACTCAAGTAAACATTTACTGAAACAAACTAATCGAGTATCTGTTGCGTAAACAAAACCAACCAAAAAAAATGTGGCGTTTCAGTAGCGCTGCTGTTTTTGTTAGCATTAGCAACTCAATGGGGGACCGCTGATTTGAGTTAAGTGTGTGATCATCAAAGAAATAAAACTCCTATCTGAAGGCGCTGCAGTATACAATGACATCATCAGTGGGTCTCCACATGGAAGGTCGCGTTTACCTCTTGCGGACCGCACACAAACCTTCTCACCACTTCTTCCTCTTGTCCCCGTGTCACCCTCATCATCCTCACCCCCCCACCCCCCACCACCCCACCCCCACCCGAGACACGTCTAATCAGTTCTTTGCTCATCTCCTGATCCACTCAGGAAGGATGAGAGGTGTTTGCGTGGGTGGGAGGAGGAAGGAGAGAGTTGTGTGTGTGTGTGTGGGGGGGGGGGGGGGGGGTGAGCAATAAAGCACAAGATGACACAATTAATGTCAAATTAATGCTCCTCGCCGGTGTCGACATCGCCTCCCTCTTGTGTTATTCCTCACCCGACCTCTGTGCCCCCTCCTCTCTCCATCCTTTACTTCATCAGCCCCCCCCCCCCCCCACACACACACACACACACATCTCAGCTTTGGTTTAGATCACGATAGCACACAGCACAGTGCTAATAGGGGCTGGGGGTGGATGGAGACTGTTGGGGGGGGGGGGGGGCATCTTCATCCTGATTGGTGTCTCTAATTACGGCTTGATACTAAAGAGTAATTAATGAGTTTGTGGCTGATGGCAGCAGCTTTGGAGCGTCAGCCTTCGATGGCGGCAGATAAGACATGCTTGCCACCTCCCGCGGGACGCACGCACGCGCAGCCTCGCATAAATAACACAAAAGTGCCTCCGATTATTAACAGTCGCCCCCACACACACGACCCCCCCCCCAACGTCAGCAGCAAGGTGAACTTAGGTAAAATACTTTTCCTCCCGGGATGGGGACGTACTAAAAGTGCACTGGAAAACAAAAGCTTTGAGGAAGCTGATTTTAAACATTCAAGTTGAATACAGCAACTCAAACAACTAAAGTGTTCCAAAATATACTTTGGATTGGACAATAAATGACATTTATCAAAAATCTGATATAAATCACATATTTATTGTTTATGGTTTAAGTAACACAAGGGAATTATGTTTTACTAAATATTTTTCTTAAAAAAAAAAAAGGGAATATCGTCGCTGCTTTGTGAAAAACTCGTTATGTCCATTTTTGTCTCAGTTTTTTTTTTTAAACATTTTTATATTTTGGGGATGAAACTGAATGTAGACATCCTAAAAACGTAAAAAAATTAAAAAAAATGGACATACAGTAAGTGTAATTCACATAGCAGCAACAATATGTTTATTTATACATATATGTATAAGAGCTCAGACTCGCATCAAAGATCCACATTTGCTATTCCATCAGATGGCTGAAATTTTGGGTAAAAAAAAAAAGTTTTTTTAAATTGGAAAATCATGGAAAACACTTATTGACGGTATACCCACAAAGCCCCCCCTCCACACACACACACACACACTTATTCAAGAATTATTAATTATCGAGTTATTTTTCCCCCCTCAATGTAATTATGACGCACATCAGTTATTTTCAGATTTTAGCTATTTGCATGCTGGCAACATAAAATTTCGCTCGAAATTGTGGTCGGCGTTTGTGCTGGTGCTTCTGTTGGCAACGAAGGCTTTGCCGGCATTGACCCACCACCACCGCTGCTGCTAACCCCCCTTCGCAAAGACGGCTCCGGCTAAAAGTGACTCACCTTACTGGCCCCCCCTTGGGTGACCCTTGGCGAGTGCGTCACTTGGGGCTAGGGGTGAAAAGGTGAGGGAGGGAGTATGAATTAAAAAAAAGAAAGAAAAAAAGGCGGGGCCTCCCAGTCGAGCGAGTAAGTGGAGCAGACTTTCAGCATGGCTGCTAACGAGCTGGCTGTCTCTCTTTCATTTCGCTCTCTCTCTTTCTTTTCTACAGCCCCCCCCCCCCCAACACACACACCCTGTTTCATTAAAGTGCCACTGTGTGTGTGTGTGTGCTGCAGGGTACTATGAGAGATGCCACACACACACTATGAGGGGCGACGCCACCGTTGTGAGACAAGCTCCATTTTTTTCCCATCGCGTCAGACTAAGTGACGTCTTTCCCACGACAGACACTTGATTAGGGACACCGCACACTCTCTATACCGAGACGTCGAAACACGAGCGGAGTAAGTTGGAGCGGAATATTAGAAACGGCTCGCACTCGCAAACTAGAACCATAGCAGCGTCCATATTGTAGAAATGGAGGCTCCCTGGAATATCAACATGGAGGCACACAAGACTGTGCAGAGACCACTTGACAAGTACAAATACTTTAAAAGCAAACATTATCTGGAAAAACAAACATACTAGTAAAATATGTTTTGAAGTTATCATTTAACAATTTGGTCACCTAATTCACATTAGGAAAACGAACCAAATATGTTTGATACGTCGAGCTAACGCTAGCTAGCTGTCGATGACAACATGCGGCATAATACGATTTTTCTTCCTTTCAGTTATGAGCGCTAAGCGAGGTAATAAAAGAGGAGAACTATTTTGTAGCAAGCAATTCTTGTCACGGTGTTTTAAAATAAAAATTCTAATTAGAGATGTCCCGACTGCGATCATGGGAAGGGAAATTGGGCACGGTCACGTCATTTTCAGCTGATTGGAAATTGTGCCAATAAGATTGTGTTTTTACATTTTTTAAGGGCTATAAACACAGTAGCAATATACGTTTTATGTGACGCAACACCGCCGGAAACAGTGGAAAGAAACACAGAGAGCAGGGGAACATTGTGGTAGTTGTCGTGGCAAGCTAAAGCGAAGCTACATTTGCGTCATTTAACAATGATAACATTATAACTTTTGTTGAGTTTGGTCTGACAACTGTTTTGAACTCATTTTGAGGTGCGGAATCCAAAACTGACGTCTGTTTTTCTCGATCATGTCAAGTTTTTGAACTACAGATCCCTGTTTGTATGAAAAGTTGCGACGATGCTAGCTAGTGTTTGCAAATATTGCTATTACCCATTAGCATTGCTATTACACACCTCTCAATTGTGGATGCACAAACAAGTTGCCATGCGGGTTAAGATGAGTCCAATCAGAATCAGATCTTCTTATCAGTGGAATTTTGCTCATCTGGAGAAAAAAACTCGACGTGCTAGAAGAAAACCGACAGCAGATTAGCAATTGTTGAATTTTTTTTTAGATAAAAAATAAACACATTTTGTGTCTAACGTATGTTTTAAAAATTTGGGAGAAAGTCGGAAGACATGTAAAAAACACACAAAGACTGGAGCCGTTATGTGAATCTTAGACTTGTGAGGCAGATGTTCTAAACACTAGGCTAATGTGCTGCCTGCAATGATCTCTAAAAGTTAAAAAAAAAAAAAAAGTGTGAAAGGAATGTTGTCTTTGCCAGTGGAGAGGACTCTCCAGAGTCACCAGGGCCCCCGAGTGCTGGTCCCTGTGGCGGAGCTCCAGCGTGGGACCGCCTAGCAGGAAGTGACTGAAGGCTTTGACAACAAGGATGGTTGGATTTAGAGGGCGTTATCCTTGCCGCATTTTGGGGGAATAGGCAATCAGAGTGTACGATGAGGGAGGATGAGGGGTGCGTGCCAGGGCATCCATCACGGCGTCGCCTTGCCCACCCGGCGGCCCGCCCCCCAATAGCGCCTTTTCCAACACACACTGTCGACATATGCGCGCAAACAAGAGTGCAAAAAAAAAAAAACACACAAAAAAAAAAACAAATCCATTGCCAAGCGCGGCTCCCCTGCCTCCCAGACACGTTGGTCATGCCACACACACACACGCAGACACACACATTTACAATTCCCAGGGCTGGAGACAGGGTACAGTGTAATACATTGCCTGGTGGCGCACTAGTGCTTGTGGGTTGTGTGTGTGTGTGTGTGTGTGTTGCAGTCCAGTCTAGACGGAGGCGATAGACATCTCATTAGGGCCTCTTCTGCAGCCGCCACCGGCAAACAGCGCGTCCTTGCTCTGGGGGGGTAAAGGAGGAGTGGGAGGCGGCGGCAGGGGTGGGGGAGGCGCAAACGAGGGGCCAGAAGGGGGCGACAATCAAAGGCCGAGTCAAGTGAGGAGAGAGAGACGCACATTAGACAATGATAATAGCAATAATTGTCTTGATCCTTCAGGAGGAGCCCCCCGCCTTTCGCCCCCCCCTTCCCCCCCCCCCTTCTCCCTCCCTCCACTACCGCAGGCGTTTTCTTCCCCCTTTTTCTTTTTTCCTCCCCCTCCATCTTGCCTCCTGCTGCTGTTTCACTCTTAATTAATTTCTCACTACTCACCAGAGCCCACAGCTCAAGATCACAGCGGGCGCCGTGGCAGACTGATCTTGGATCTCGCCAGCCGCCACCGAGACGCCGAACGGTGGCCGAGAGACGTGACGCCAGGTGATACGTCGCGTTTGCGCCAATCACTTCCATCGATTGACAAGCGAGGATGTATGGAGGGAGACTGGCAAATATGTTTTAAACATATTTGCAAGTACGTTCGAACATTTTTACATAGGTTTGAATGTAATTGCAAATACGCAAATCTCGTGACCGTACGGGAGAAAACAAAAATCCTACACTGCAGAAATAATGATAAATCAGAAGAATTGGAAATAAATAATGTTTACATACTTAATTTTTGAACGTATTGGTATAATGTAGCTCAAATGCAAAAAAATTTTAATTTTTTTTTTTTAATTTTGCATGCGTAAATCTACGGAGCCCCCAAGGTGGCATGGTAGGGAAAAAACAATCATTTGTGTTCTTTCGCAAAAAACGTTTGCGATCTCTCGATGAGGATGGAGCGTGTACAGTGGAGGGAAAGCTTCCCGCTGCTTCACCCGGTTCATCCCCGTCGCGTTTGGTCACACGGAAGATGACCCGGAAGTACATCGACTCATTTAAAACGCAAACGATTTTGCGAGGGAACGCAAAGTATTTTTTCTCCCTACCGTGTCACCTTAGGGGCTCCGTAAAAGTCAATAAATACCCCGTGGCCTTATGGCAAAAAAAAAAAAAAAGGTTTTGTATTTAACCAACATCTACGTTTGAACATATTTGCAAATACATTCAAATGTGCTTGCAAATATGTTGGAACGCGCCTGCCAGTCAAAAATGTTGACTCCACATTGGCAGTTACACGCTTCTGTACGTATGCTGAAAACCCCGTCCTGAAACTCTCAGAAGAATTTAATTCAATAAATATCTGCAATGCACTGAGCCCGCACATAGAGTGAACTGTGATATGGCAATTGATTATATATATATATATATATATATATATATATATATATATATATAAAATGGTGCAGTAGTGATTGAACCAAACTTTAAATTCATACACTGCCACCGTTTTTAATTACAAATGTTTTACTTCTGATCTCTCCGTCTGGCAGGTTGTGGTTGAGGGTTTGACTGTATTGTGCCACTAGCAAGCGCAAAGCCCGGCGATAAAGGACGGTCGGACAAAAGGAAGTGAGGAATCGCCAAGGTCAAAACTGGCCAAGAACGGGGACGGAGGAAAAGCGAGGAGCCGAGGGCCGCGTTGCGCGTTGAGACTCTCCTCCGGGGAAGTGATTGCGTTCGGCCTTCGGGTTTCACCTTTCGCCGGCAATTGGAGTGCGGCGGGAAGCCGCGTGAGCGTGCGTGCGCTCACACGCGTTCGCTTCCATCTTTTCACTTTAGCTTCTCACATTCATTCCTTTCATTTGCACTTACAGCATTTCCTTAAGTGGCTGTTTCAAAAAAAAAAGAGCTGAAGAGCAAGCTACATTTGACATCTTCTTAACAAATGACCTATGGATGCATTTAAGATGAATACAACGTGATTTGGTTGAAAGCAAATGGGCCACGCTGAATCAATCAATGTGTACGTATGACTTCTATGGCCCCCTGGTGGCCAAAGAGTGCACACCAAAGAAGCAGCACGATGCCCATTGAGCGAAAACATGAAATCGTGATTCACTCACTGTTCAAGTCTTCACATCTGATTATGTTGTAAGAGGACGTGTCTTTATTATGCACAATATTGTATTGTGGGATTTTGAGGTTGGAAGGATTTCAGTTAGCAATCAAACTCATGAGCCGAGCTAGAGTATCACCAAATGTCAGTTAAAACCACACTTTGAAACACTAACCTTGAGATTCTCAACGTTGACTCAATTTTGAATGCAGAAAAGTGACATTTCTAGAAATGACCATGAATTTATAACTTTTTGAAGGAAATACTCGCGAGAACAGGCTCATTAATGCCACGTCCATAATGAGGTATTGTGTGAAGGGTCGTGTACTTTTTATTTGACCCTCCAGGACGTCATGACAAGCATGACAAACGGTGACTTGTGACCTCATGGCGGTGGTCCTCGGGGACCGCCTTATTCAATTCTTGCCACGCTCGCGTGTCATCGTCGCATTTAGGAAATGACATCACGTCAAACCCCCTCGCGAGCCGCACCCCTTCAGGTTGGCGACGGTTCCCCTTGACCTCACACCCCGTCAACGATGCCACTAATTGAGAGGCGCGTGAAATATAGATGATCTGTGCGGTGGGCCGCCTCGTTTCTCACTGGATCGCTTGAGCGAGTGGGGATCAAGAAGGTACGCCCGCGTCCCATTGGTGGACGCTTCGTACTGTTTCTCATGTTATTTTTCATTATTATGGACTTACTTTTACCTGTCAGAAAATCTGTGTGGAAAAACTGTACAAAAGGTACGTGCGTGTATCTCAACCGACAGGCAACAAAAGTGAGTACACCCCTAAGTGAAACTTCACCAAAATGCAGCACGGTGCATACATTTTTGTCCAAAATCAGACTACATTCTTGAGAAAACACAATGTGACTGCATTTTTTACTACAATTTCAAGAATTACTACTCCATAATTATATACAGTATGCAAAAAAAAATGAAATAAAAATTAAATCATGTAAAACAAACAATTAGCAATATAATTAATACATCAAATAAATAAATAAATACAAATATAGTGTTAATATTGAATAGTAAAACATCACAATGGAGAAAATATTAAAATTTAAAAAAAAATCACAAGATAATAATGATTTCGAATAATATGTATAATTTAAATGACTAATATTTTTGGGCTCTTTTGAAGGCATTAATTACAGTATTGTTATTTTAACAAAATATTTTAAAGCATTTTTTTTGTTTTTGGTTGCATTAACAACATAGGCGGGAAAAGCACCACTGGGTTGCCTCAGCAGCGACCTTGAACGTGACCCCAGCGTGACCTCTGAACATCTGAAGTGGCCGACGGTGCGAAAAAAAAGTCCTGCCTGAGATTTGTCACTTTGGCGAGATGGAGCAAAATCCACACAGACGGACTGCGGCCTCCCCCAAGGACGTCACGCGCACACACACGCCCAAGGTCAGCTGCTGTGCAATCAGCAAGGTCACGTGACCAAAGGTCACTCGGGAGTCATTGGGAGAAAGACGAGGAGCAACAAGGATCTCGAAGGGCAAAGCAATTAATAATCATAATAATGATCGATTTATATAGCTTTGCAGTACAGATAAACAAAAACAAAAATGCATTAAGTTTTACAAAAATTATTTAGAAAGTAATTATTAAAGTTAGAGTTATATATTTACATAATTATTTTTACTTTTTACTACAAATTCAAAATTGTGACCTCAGTAAACTATTACAGTAAATTACAAACACTTTAAATTCTATAAATATAAACAAAATTATTACATGTATTATTTAAACAATATGAATCAAAAATTTTAATCTCAGAAATAATTGTGGCATTGTGTAGAATTTTTATATACAAAATTTGTATATTTTAATTCTATATTTATTGCTACAGATTTTTTTTACTATTCATTTTTTGCTTTACGATTATAGTATTTTAATTTTAATTTTAAAAATTAATAAAATCTGTCCTTTCATTTTGTAGATTTGTTTTCTATAAAAATTATAATTATTAAATTAGCATTATTTTGAGCTGTACAACATAATTTTAAATAGTTATTTTTATTATATTACTTTTTTTTTTCTCAAATCATTATTCTGATGACTCTTTTGTCCCTGATTGGCTGGGAGAGATCACATGGTTTTCCTGCCTTTAGCTGCGTTAAGTAGCGACCATTTTAACTTCAATTTATCAGCCTTCATTTATCAGCGAGAAAGGCACGATTATAAATTTTCCTGCTGACACAAATTGCGATTGTTGGGCCTTGGCGGAGGTCTCCCCTGTTGCAACGACGTTGATCCAGACAGGACGGTGAAATTTTTGCCGATTGTGTTGTTTTGCGATGCAAACATGAGCTACGTTCCCATCTCATGGGAATTCCCCGCAGCAACGTTGCCCCCCCCCCCCCCGTCAGCACTTTGGCTTGCCTGTCAAGTCGTCTCCGTCGGACGCCTCGCATGCCAACGTCAAGTCCATGTGTGTGCGTGTGAGAACACACGTTGACCCCCTACAGCACGTGTGTTTGTGCTCCATCAGCTGAAAAAAAGGAGAAGCCCGGTTTCTTTTTTCTAACATGTATGTGAGGAGGACGAGTGCAAATTGATAATGACGGTGGCAGCTTGTCCATTTGCTATTGCAAAATTGTTATTACTATTATTATTACAAAATAGAGTGTAATTGCACATCCACTGCAGTAGGTGGCAGTGGTGCACAAATGCACAAATTTGTGTTGTGAATATACTTGGGAGAACGTTTAGGCGAGCAGAGAAGGCCTTTGCAAAATATTCCATTGAACTTGTCCGACACGATCCAATAGTACAAAGTAAATACGCTATTGACCTTTTGGAATCATTCATACAAAGCGCAACAAATGAGGCAGCGGCATGCTAAAGACAAGCTAAGCAGACGAAATGGGCAAAATCAGCATGAGTGGATAATCTGATTGCCAATGTAATACAGTAATGACATCATGACAAAGGCATCACAACATGGATGCTACTTGGGGTTAGCATCAAGCTAGCGGACGGAAATGCTAAGCTATGTGTTTGTTTTAAATACACTAAGTATAATTCAATTCATTTGGTGTTTAGTTTTTGAGGAAATTGCATTAAAGACCGGGAAGGCTCCTTTTTTCGAAGCTTGTGTGTTTGTGACGAAGTGAGCTGGCGGTCGGGTCGCGTATTTTGTGACAGCAGTCCTGGAACTTTTCTGACAGAACTCGTAAGCACAAACGACATCAAATGTGACGTGTGCGGTTTATCTTGACCGTTTTTGAGTGTGTGGAAACGTTGGGAATCCTTCTAATTGGACATGCACTAGTAGGGAAGGGAGAGCAATTAGCGTCGAGACCGAGACATGTGACGCACCCCCCTCTCCCCCCCCCCCGGCCCTCCCCATCCCACCCCCTCCTGCCCGCTTTGTCGTCAGCCTCAGTGGCATGCCAACACTTTCACAATGCAGTGCGCTGAATTATTGATGTGCCCACGTGAAACTTTGATGGCTGACTTGCGGGCACGTTGGACCTGCAGGCAGGCAGCAACGCCTTCGCCGTCAGACGACACGCACACACGCACACACACACACGTCTCCCAGTGGACCCCCTCCATTCTTGTTTGCCAAACTTGAGAGATTTGTTGGAAGTTTTCTGCAATTGTTGCACATCACACTTAGAATGTGTTGCACTTCAACCGGTAGTTGGCCCCCGCTCGCCCTCCTTAGTCGGCATGTGTGATTCCACTGCGCCGCTGCTGCTGGTTCGCTGCCCGATCGTGTTAGTCGCTTCTTTTGCAGATACCGTATTGGGCAGAGTTTGATTGATTAAGAGAGAGAGAGAGAGAGAGAGATAGAAAGGGAGAGAAAAGGAGAGAGGGAATGTGTGTGAGAGAGAGATAGGGAGTGTAAGAGGGAGAGAGAGGGAAAAAGAAAGGGAGAAAGTGGAAGAGAGAGAGGGAGTGAGAGAGACAGTGCGTGTGGGAGAGAGGGAAAGAGAAAGGGAGAGAGCGAGAGAGGGAGACCGAGACAGAGAGAGAGAAGGAGAGAGGGAGAGAGAGACAGAGAGCGAGAGAAAGGTAGAGAGCAGAAGAGAGAGGGAGGGAGAAAGAGAGGGAGACAGAGAGAGAGAGGGAGAGAGAGAGAGAGAGAGAGAGAGTTCCGAAAATTCTGACATTGAGTAAGTCCTTCTCGACAGTAGTTGCAGCAAAACATCATCTACGTCAAAAATTGTTGTCATAAATGTTTTGGTCATTGTGTTCAATGAAATTTTAGACATGAAAAGTACTACAGGTATCGTGAGTACCCAAAGAGTGGATACTCGTATTGGTATAAGTTCAAAAACGAAAAAAAAAAAACAGAAAGTATCAAACATATCTAGTTATTTGGCTCCTTTTTGTTAGCTATACTAATGTTGGAAGTGGCCAACATCCAAGCCAAGCCGCCTCCGTGCAGTTACGCCGCACAGGATTTCCGCCAGTCACATCAATAGAACCGTTTTTTGACATATGATTTTGACACATTAATGGCACAAATCAAAAATGATGCGACTTAAGCTTTGCCATCTCCTCCTGTCGCATTTTCCAATCATTATCCAGTTGGCCTAACGTAGCCGCAGACGCTAATATGACCTTCAAGCCCATTTGTAGCTCCACTTTGAAAGGGAGGCCTGCTAGCATGCCCCTAGCATGCTAACAAATAGCTCCAGGCTCCCGCTCACACAATCTTGTTGAGAAATGCAAAACTTGAAAACTCCAATTCTAAGTGCGCCGAGCAGCTTTTGCGATACAGCCTCAAGTCATCTGCGTATGTTCCTACAAGTACTCACACATTAAGAGAAATAAACATCCAACTAATCGCACATTTAAGCATTCACTTCCATTTTGAAGGGAATATTCTTTCATTTCCAAGCACCCGCAGTCCCACTGGTGTGTGATCCTTTACTGTGGAAATGAGTGTTCGTAGCCTCCAGATTTGAGACTCATGTTCCCTCCCGCCCCTCAGCTCAAAAACCCGCGCGGGCCCAAAAAAGAGAAAAGCGTCTACATGAACTCGACTTGGTCCTGATGGAGCTCAAAATGGCTCCGAGCAGCGGCAGTTGTTCTCCAGGCGGGTTGGTAAGAGATGCAGCGTGGCCGCTTACTGGCTGGCAGGGCTGGACTGGCCCATCTGGCACACCGGGCAGATGCCCGGTGAGCCAGCCTCCTTTGGGGCCCTTGCAGAGCTTTTTAATGATTATTTTCCTACATTTTACCCTAAGATTTACAGTCCGTTAATCTAGTCTGAATATAGATAGAAAATCAGCCAAAGTCAAAATGCCAGGGTGTTTTTTGTCGAGTGGCAACGTAAGATGGCCACCGGCAGAGCAACTGACAACATTATCATCATTGTACTTGCATAAGGCTACACCCATTTGTATTCGAAGTTTCATGATTTGGAAGCTTATGGAAAAAAAGCAAAATGCGAAATTATGGCTATGGAAACGAGGCCGGATACACGTCGCACGTTTTGACCGGATATTACGTCACATGTACGTTTGTAGTCCCAAAGCAATGTCGGCCGATAAAGTAAGGTATGTTTGCATGGATGACGAAACGGAAATCTTTTGGGAATTAATTAAAGAAGCGAATATTCATGCTATTTTAGATGGAAAAGAGCAAAGAAACGCTACGGTTGATCAAGAATTACAAAAGAAAACTCATACGACGTCATCGCACGGCGCAGTCGCTTCCTGGTCTTCTTCTTTCTTTGAAATTACTGGTGGATCACATCTTTTAATGGTGTATAGCGCCACCTAGAGCAGCGGAGTCCCCTCTCAATATTCCCAAAAGAAGAACAGATGGAAAGGAAGTCAATTTGCTTGAAAAAAATCAAAACAATTGGATGGAAACGTGACTATTGACCCAATGATCCAACCCAGAACACACCTTGTTTGTTTCTCCAGACACCATCAAGCATTGTCGTCCAAAGTAAAAGTCATTTTTCCTTTTCTTCTCTTTTCTTTTCTTTTCCCAGCTCATTCGGAACGCTGCAAGCTCGGGTTCTGACCACAACAAAGAGATCAGAACATATTACTCCAGTTCGAAAGGCTACTCCCAAGTCCACCGTAGAAGAGATTTAAAAATTCTGCTACTGGTCTTGAAAATCACTGAATGGTTTAAGGCTAAGCAGTTCAGATAATGGATGGTTTAGGTCCTGAATATTTTAAGGAAATGCTCATTGAATTTAAACCCAGGAGGGCTGCGAGGGCTGCAGACGCGGGTCAATTTTTTACCTATTTTTTTCGCTTGACTCTCAAGGAAGGCAGACGCGTTTTGCTTTACGAGTTATTTTTGCTCCTTTTTTGGAAATGACCAGCATCGGTTACTAAAAGAAGCAGTCAAGTGGTAGGCCCGGCTCATTTCCAGAGGATGCTAGCACGGGAGCCTGCAGGCTTCATCTGGCACGGCCGAGGTTCAGGCATTCCATTTATTGCCATCTCCTCAATTCATTAGCCAGACCCTCAAAGAGCTCGCTAACCGGGTCTGGATTTCCACCACATCTATTAGTGAATCGAGCCACCTGTTGAAAGGTAAATCACGGCCAGCGTTGGGTCTCCCTTCCGAGCAATTTACCTCACGTCAACATCTTCTTTTCAACTGACACGCCACACATTCCGACCACGGAATGCAAAAATCATCCTTCCAAAGGATGGCTAATTGTTGTTAATTCACTTCTAGGGGAAAATATCGTTTGAGAGTGTTTTGAGTTGCAAGCGTGGTCACGGATTGAACTCAACTTGTATCTCAAGTTACGCTGCCATCCATTACAACAACCTGCTGCTGGCTCTTGCCAGATAACTCAATTGCAACGTACGACACGTCACACATTTGTCACCATTTTGCAACCGAAAAGCCAACATATAACAAACGGCGAACACACACAGACAAGGCATCTGCATGTCTCCTCAAGTTGCCCTCGCGTCCCCCCCCCCCCCCGACCCCACCAACACACACACACGCTCACACAAAATGGATGCGCGTTCCGCACGCCGCCACCCAAAGGTGCCTGCAGGCCTATTTAAGATGCAGACTTCCATGTCCCAGTAAATGATATTAAAAGTCATATCATGAATAAATCAGCAGGCTGCCTCCTGATGTCTCCTCCATGACACATTCACATACAGGATGCGGGAGGAAGAGGAGGAGGAGGGGAGGAAGATGCCATCATGCCCGTCACCAAGCTCTCAGATTAGCTGCTGACAGCACGTTATGCAGTCAACGCAGACCAAACTTCAACCTTATGCCGCTTGTACAAAACTCAAACAAGTTGTGACTGAATTATTATTGTGATTTTTATTCTCCACACTTTTTTTTGCCACTTTGGTGGGTGTAACGATCAAGTAGCACTTTAAAGGTGTCCCAGCTGGTTTGCCAATTGTACATATGAAACTAAAGCGGCGCCATTTTGAGCGGATTTCCGAGTCAAGGCACATCGAGTGGTGACTTGACATGCGAGTTTAACTTGTTCAGTGGCCATGCAGGAAAGTCAAAAGCATTCGTAAAAGCAGATCAACTTTTTCAATGGAAATGAATGGAAACGCCGCTAGCCAGTACTAGCACCCCACAAAAGCGCACGAGGCTATACCGGTTGCCGTGTCAACCCCGGCTATATGCAGCCTACAATTGGCACGCCAGCCAGGACACCTGATGTTCGTACTAGCATCATTGCGAAAGCTACGAATAAAGATAATAATAATGTAAGCATCATAGCGACATCTTAATCAACAAATACAAATGTACTCCACTCTACCAATTAAAAATGCATTCTTAGCATTAACAGTGTCATGATAGCTTCGAGAGCTTCTGAATATTGCTGCATTAGCCGTTACGCCATTTTGGTTCTCAGCATCGCTGCTAATGTTGGCCAGCTGTGGCATCAATCTTACATGGATGTGTTAAGCGTCGTATATTTATTTGCTCAATTATTTTCATGCTGGTGAAGTTTTTGCAGTGGTCTACCTATTAGTGTTTATAATTAAATGATGAGGAAAAAGGTGGGAGGATGGAACAGGAGGCAGACAGAGAAAGGGGGCGGCTGGAAAGCACGATTTAATTTGGTTATGATCTAATTTGCTTTGATTAAAAATGTATGCAAATCCCCTTCGGCATTAGGGATCAGTGAGGAGAGGCGACACCTCACTCACTCGCTCGCCCGCTCGCTCCCTCTCGCTCGCTTACTTTCTCTACTTTTTGCTTCTCCTCGAATGGTCCGCTCAAAGTGTCACGCTTGGGCATGCGCGAGCCGCTTGCAGGCGTTTTGCCTTGTTATTGCGTGTCTCGCCGTTACGGCGCCTGACCTCGAGTCCTTCGCAGGACTCCGGCGGGCCACCCCAGACGTCCGTCTCCCCGCCAGGCCCGCAGTCTGAAGGTCACACACACCCTGTTCTTTTCCCCCCTTCGGCTTCTCAAGCACCTAAAGCTGTGCTAGTACGTGCTCTCGGGCAAGTGCAACCTTCAGCCAGGAACTCACTCCTGCGCGTTGTCAATGTGTGTGCGCTCACCATTAAATCTGGATAAGGAGCAGGTCGACTCGCTAACTGCATCGATTTGCATGCCGACCGGCGCAATCCTTGTCACTCTCCATTTTCTGCCTCCCGACGCTGTCCAAGTTTAGCGTAATGATTTGGGGTCCACCCCTCCGCCTCTCAATTGCTCTCTCACCGGCTACGTTGGATTTTTTTCTCTCTCGGGCATCAGCAAAAGTTTCCTGGAAAATTCAAACAACAAAAATTTGAAGTTGTTCAACCAAGCCATATCATTTCATCTAACAAATGTCCACTAGCTAGCAATTAATCGATGAATTGACAACTAAATCAATTGTTAAATTAACAACTAACAATTAACAATCATTTATAGACTGTTTAACTGAAAGTTGTCCAAATCCTTGTAACTTAACTCATTTGCTCCTAAAAACGGATATTAATACATTCTATGCTCCCAAAGACTTTTTTTTTTTTAACGCTGGAGCATCCAGAAGGCTTTGATGCAGCCTCTGAACTGAAGAGAATGGTTGAAGCAATGGTAGTTATTACAAAAACGGCCAGCAGGCGGCAGCCGAGTATAAGAGATCAACCAGGGCCATGTTGCAACAAGCTCTTTTCCCCCCCAGTTTTGTGAATGATGATAAAACTTAGCTATATTCTACAGTTAATTGCTGCAAAACGGAAACTGATAGAAACATACTTTCCTGATGAAAAAAGAGACTCTAATCTTTCTTTTGGTCGGTTCCATGTTTTGGTGGCAAAAGAACACAATGCTGGCCTTGCAGTCAAAATCAAGTAAAACAGCCGGGAGTGAAGGGGGTTGCATCAGTGAAAGTTGTTCTCCATGAAAGCAGCCTGATTATCTTTGTGTTTGATCAAAATAAGACATTTGCAAACATCTGCTTTTACTTTGCAAAACAACGATCAACACAATTTCTGACAATTTTCTCTGCATAGTCAATTTGTTTTTGAATAAAGGGATGGAAATGAAAAAAAAATAGACAATTAATTGATTGACAATGGGAACTTTTCTGAACCTTTTCTTTTTGTTTGACAAAAAAAAAGTGAAAGTTTAAGATGTCAGTTTTTTTTTAATTTTGGAAAAAACTCAGCTATTTACTTAAAAAACAACGACTACATTTTGAAAAGTCAGAAAAATTGTCCAATAAGCATTAATCCTAAATCAAGATTGCCATTATTATTTCAAAAACATTTTGGCGCCATAACTGGAGTATCGGCTTCAAATATCGGTTATCGGCCTCCTTGACTACTAATGATCGGCATCGGCCCTGAAAAAAAGATATCGTTCTATCTCTACTAAAAATAGACTCAAACCTATTTTTGAGTTTCTGTCGACTAAATCAGGACTAAAACTATCACAAAATAGAAATGATAAATATAGAATATCCTTGTATGACTTTGAGTGAACATTGACAGACTAGTGGGATGGTTGGCGTGTGATTGACAGCTCAACCAATGAGCGAGCGCTAATCCAACCATGTGACATCCACTTTGGCTAATCACGATCCCTCGCTGGAATCCCAGAGGGGCAATTATTCCATCACAAGCACAAGGAGCAGGAAAGAACAGGAAGTGTTTGATACGGTTCTCATTAGAACGCACAGGTGTACTTGAGTACTGTGCGGCGGTGGCGGCGTGCTCATTTGCATGTGGGCGGGTCATTAGTGCGTCCGTCGAGCTATTTTGTCACTCGGTCATTCATCCTGTTAGTCAGCCGTTCGGGCCTCATGTGCGCGTCTCTTACGTAAGCGCGGCGACAGATGCTGAATCATCAGCTGTCGGCCGGAATGCCCTCGCTACCCACAGGGCTCACACACACGGACTCCATGCGCGCGCGCACACACACACACACACACACACACACATGGACTTCATGCACACATGCATGCACACTGAGCATGTCATGCACTATTTCCCATCCTGAGAGCGAGATTGTGAGACAAAAGGAAGCGGGCGAGGCGGCGGCGGCGGCCCGGCAGATAGACGACCGTGGTTGAAAGAGAAGAAGAAGTGAGAAGAAAGGCAAGCGAGATCTTCCCGCAGCTGCCTGTCAGGGTTTGATGTGCCTTAAAAGCGTTTTCATGTTACGCAACTTTGAAGACGACGCGTTTGATGTTTAGCGCCCACCCCCAATCACCCCCCCCCCCACTCTTTCTCATGGCTAGTTTGTTAGCTACTGGCTACATCTCGCTACCATCTTGATGCAACTCATCTGATTAGCCTTCTCTTGTCGCCGTCTTTTTTTTAAATTCAAGGACAACTCCAACGTGTTCTTCTCTGCAGAAATGGCAAAAGTATTCGCATATTTCACATCTTGAAAGATGAAAGCGCAAAACTGCAAATGTGGAGAAAACATTTCGGATTGGCAAATATGCTTGAACGTATTTGCAAATACATTTAAATCTATTCACAAGAACGTACTTGTAGGCTAAATGCTAAAAAACATATTTTTCCTATAATGCCACAAGTTAAGTGCTATTTTTTAGCCAATACGTTTAAAAATTAAGGAAGAGTAAACATTGTTTATTCGTAATTTTTATGATTTATTATTATTATGTCTGCAGTACATGATTTTTTGTTCAGTATTTTCCCCCCATAATGCAGAACATGTTTAAACGTATTTGCAAACACAGTTAAACGTATTTAAATACATTTGAACGTATTTGCAAGTACGTTCGAACGTACTTGCAAATACATATAAATCTATTTACAAATATGTTTAAACGTTTTGTTTTTTTAGCATTTGGCCTACTTTAAACCAGTACATTTGAAAATGAAGTAAACATTGTGCATGATTTCCAATTGGCACGTTTTGCCATTATGCTAAATAAATGTAAACATATTTCGTTACAATGTTTACTTTTCACTTTTCCGTACCTTATAGAGAGCACACAGAGCCCTAACAAAAACGGACAAAACGCCCCCAGACATTTAAGAGTTTTGGCCGTATTGTGTGTGTGTGTGTGTGTGTGTGTGTGTGGTCTGCTCCAAGAATCTCAACACAGACACGAGTTCTGCCATATCATGTTTGCCTGTCCCCGTGGCTGCTTGGAATACGGAGCGTTGACACACCATCTCTGGTGTCAAACCTCAAAAAGGTCGTCAGAAAGGTAAGTGCAGATACGTAAAAAGAGCGACTCAAGTAAAGTTACAAATTATTTGTACTTGATTACTGTTCCCCAGACATGGCATGGCGCCCAAGCCTTGACACCTACTTGCTCGCCCTGAAAAAAAAAATCATGAGTGAAATATCGAGAGAACAATTTTCTTTTGTCTTATCTCACAGGTTTTTTTTTTTCTTCTCACCGCCGCCGCCTCCAATCTCGCCCCCCGCGTCCCCTCAGCATGGGTGATTCATTTGTCTCCCGTACGATATATAGCAACAACGCCAAGCTCGCCGGCGTCCATATTGCCGCAATGCTTATTTGTTGAGCAGCGGGGATTTCATATAA